>NC_046292.1:12517142-13146428 GCF_004115265.2 Rhinolophus ferrumequinum | reverse complement strand
GTGGGGGTGGGGAAGGATAACTAAATGGAGCGCAAGGAATATTTAAGGCAGTGAATCTAGTCTGTAAGATACTGTAATAGTGGATACGTGACATTATGCACTTGTTAAAACCCATAGAACGTACGACACAAAGACTGAACCCTGCTGTCAACTATGGACTTTAGTTAATAGTAATATATCAACATGGGTTAATAAATTATAACAAATGTACCACACTAATGCAAGATATGAAAAACAGAGGAAACCGTGTGTGTGCTGAGGGGAGAGGAGATATAGGAAACCCTGTACTTTCTGCTCAGTTTCTCTGTCAACCTAAAACTACTCTAAATATTACAGTCTATCAATTTTAAAAAAAATGGTATTGTGGCAAAGACAATGCTACGTGTCTTTCTGGGAAGACTACATTTCTTATCTTTCTTAGAATTATTCTGGGCCCAAGTGACCAAGTTATGGGCGTTGCGATGTGGGTTGAAGCAATGTTGGCCCTTCCAAATATCACAGCTTCCTGCTTGTTCTTCCTCTTGCAATGACCTGGTTCCAGAAGACGGGACTATAAGATTAAAGGAGGCTGCCCAACGCACACTGGACTCAGTATGAATGAGAAAAAAAAACCTGTTGTTGAGTTAAGCCACTGACATTTTCGGGGTTTATTTGTTACTGCATCATTTCATAGCCTGACCAAAACGAACACCGAAAGGCTTATGACAAAAACAAACGACAACAAAAATGCAGCTCCCTGACCTCACCTCTCCTCACTCCCCAGTCTTATCCTCCAGAAGACCATTTTCAATGTTCTAGCAGCTTCTTTGGGCATTTATGTCCATGTTTCTCAATATGAATTTACTTCAAATTTTCTCCATTTTAGGCCCTATCTGTTAACTTCCTATTTCAGCACATGACGTTTTGGCTTTCTTAAATCATCAACAACCCGATTCTCCCCCTTCTATCTTCACAATGTGATAAATATGAAAAATTTGGGTTAAATTTTTATTTTTTTGCATTACATTATCCAGAATATGCAAATGTAGAACACTGATGAACCAGATCGTACACTATCAATATATTTCCTTTCTTAAACAACTTTTTATTCTATTTTTATCTGCATTTCTGTTTGTGTCTCTCTCTTTTTTCTTTTTCTTTTTTTTTCTTGTGTGTGTGTGTGTGTGTGTGTGTGTGTGTATGTGTGTGTTTAATCTGTGTATCACCAATTCTTGCCATAACGCTACAGTGGATATTTGTCATTTTTCTGAACTAACAAATCTTGAACCCAGCTTGTATTTGTGGAATTCCCCTTACAAGACTGTGGGAAGCAGAACTCCACCATAGAAGTGGAAGATTCTAGAAGCTCGCTTTCCCAGCCTCTTGCAGCTAGGGTGTGGGCACTTGGTGCCCACAGATGCACACATCTAAGACTTTGAGTAATTAATAACTGGAGAAGCAGAAAATGCAAGATGCTTTTTTGGTAGAAGTTGCAGTGGGCAGCAGTGCAAGACAGTGGCAGTGAACCATGCCCAGGGACCTAGCAGTGTCAGCTCTGCCAGCTGCCATGCCTGCTACTCGGGGACAGCAGCAGGTCATCCTCACTCGACCAGCTTACATCCTGGTTTGAGGACTTACTTCTAGTTGGATAGCTACAAACAAAGTTCTCTAACCTTCTTGGGATTTTATGGGGCATGTAATATTCTTTTAACAAATTTTCTTTCTCCTTAAGTCAACTAGAGTTAATGTCTCTTAGCTTGCTGATAAAAACAGCTATCAAGACAGTTTTTACATGGTCAACATGCAGGTCAAGACAGTTTTTACATGGTCGACATGCAGGGCCGACTTCCTGGGCATATGACCCTTGCGGTGACACGGGGCCTCATTCTCAGAAGAGTGCTCTCACTTGCTTTACTACTCTGCTTTCACCACCTTGAAATTCTTCATAAGTTTTGAACAAGAGGCCCTGCCTCTTCATTTTCACTTTACGTGGCGCCCTGCCAATGACGCAGGCGGTCCTGGTTGTATGGCGCTGATAATGTGTGAATTCTCCTATTTTCTGGGAGACCTAGATCCTGGAGCCCTCTGCCCTGCTGTGCTCATCTAGACTGAGCTCTGCACAGCTGTCATCCTGCGTCCCCGTTTTGCCATCAGCTTGGGAGTTTTCCTCACCTGTCTCCTGCATTGGAACCACTGTTTCCTGGATATTTAACTTTTTCTTGCCATTTTCTCGTATATGGGTAGAGTACATCATCAATCACTTTCTGAGAAAAAGTGCATAAGAGATAAAAATTTTTAAGGGTTTGTGTGTCTGGAATTATGTGTATCCTACCTCACATCTGACTGATAGATTGGCTCGGCATAGAACTCTATGCTAACAGTATTTTTCACTCAGTATTTTGAAGGCTTTGTTCCTTTGCCTTCTAGCTCCTACTGTTATTAGTTAGAAGTTCAAAGCCATTCTGTTTCCCAGGTCTTCAAACGTGACACTTTTGGGGGCTTTCTTTTCTCAGTCTCTCTCTCTCTCTCTCTCTCTCTCTCTCTCTGAAAGCTTTTTGACCTCTAGGCCCTGGCCACCGCTTTCCTGGGGATGTTCCTCCAACATCAAAACCTATTTCTTCATACCAAATAGGGTTCATACTATGAATAATAATTACAGAATCTCCCTGTTTCTTTCTTTCATTCAATACGTTGTTTACTGAGCACTTGCCAAGCGCTGGACAGTTTGCGAAGCACTGGGTTTACAATGGTCAACAAGGAGACAGGCTCCTGCCCTATCAGATCCAACAATTGCATATTGGGTGTTCGTTATGAAGAAACGAGGGTGTTGGGATCATGAAGTGTGAGGGTAGTTAAGGCAAGTCTCTCTGAGATTGGAAAGATGGGAGAGTCAGGGTAGAATGTTCCAGGTAGAGGATTCTACAGGTGCCTCTCTGTAGGCACAAAGTTCTTGTGCCAGTCTGTCAGCACCCCCTGATTAGGGTCCCAGTGACCTCTTGAATCTCATCTCTGACTCCCTTCCCGCCCCTCTGGCCTCCGTGCTGGGTATGGCCCAGCCTCAGGGCCTTTGTACATGCTGTCCCCTCTGCTGAGAAAGCTCTTCCCCTACATGTCGGCATGGCTTATTCCCTCACTCCCTGTAAGTCTCAAATGTCACCACCTTGTTGAGACCATCCCTGGCTACCATGCTGAAAATTGCAAACCTACCCCCAACACTTCTGATCCCCTCTCTAAGCTTTCTTTCCCCTTAGTACTGATTCCCACCCTACATACTGTATTTATTTACTAGTCTTGTTTATGTCTGTCTTCCCCCACTAAAATGTAAGCTTCCCAAGGGCAAGGATTTATGGGCGTTTTCTTCCCCGCTGTATATTCAGTGCCAAGAACAATGTCTGGCGCTTCGAAAGTCATATAAGTGTTGGGTGAGTGGATGGATCTGAGTGGGAAAGAACTTGGTGTACGTGGGCAGCAGGAGAAGGCCAGCACATGGGACAGGCTGAACAGGTGGGACAGGGCAGGAGAGGGGGTTAGAGAAGTGGGCGGAGGGCAGACCTATGGCGGCGGAGAGCCTAGAAAGCAGGGGGGATTTTGCGAGTAATAGAAGACCTGTCAAGGGTTTTAAGGGGGGGAGTGACATTATCCAACTTGAATTTTTTACAGGGTTGCTGTGGCTGCCATGTGGGGCCTGGATTTAGCATAGAAATAGGGACTAGAAATGGGGAGACCAGTTAGGTGACTACAGCAAAGTCCAAGCAAGAGAGGATGGGGGCTGAGCTCTGGCTGAGAGCCGTGCAGATGGAGAAAGTGAACAGATTCCAGATCTGACGAGAAACCTGCGCTTAGCTCTTGTGACAGCATCCATGCTACAAACTGGGTGTGGGGTTTTGGACCCTGACCTCTTTTCATGAGATCTTCATTCAACTTTCAAGTCTGGCTTGGTGGTTAATGTTCCTGCTAGATTCTAAGAGGGACTGGTGGGGGATAAATTAGATGCCAGCAGCCCTCCAAAAGTTATGACCCAGAACTCAGAGGGACCCTTGCCCTGTCCTTCAGGTCCTCACCCGGGGTTTACTCCTCTCTGTACTTGGCCCAGGGCAGATCCTGCCCCTCAGTATTCCCTGATTCTGTCCTGTCCTCTCCATCCCCAAGGAAGGAGCTCTTCCTTGCTTTCTGCTGCTCTGTGCTCCCAGTTCGCCAGGTGTGTGGGTAAACCTCTGAATACTGCTCTGAATTGTAATTATTGATCCGTTTGCCTGGCTTCCCAACCATACCATGCATTCCTTCAGGCCAAGCACCTTGTTTGTTCAATGTGCCCTACCCTCGTCTACAGCAAAACTATTGAACTTGGTGGCCATAGCCACACTGGCCATGCCCTCAGGACAGGCTGAGTGCTGGTGTCTTCACTGTGAGATGAGAAGAGCTGGCTTGTTTTCATCAGGCCCAGCTCTCAATCTGGACAGGCACAGACACTCTTTCCAGGCTCTTTTCTACATTAGGCAGAGAGTTCCCAGACACAAAGGCCTATGAGAGTTTTCTCCAGTGAGTGCAGAGACTTGGCTAGTCAGAGAAAGGATTCTGAAGTTGTCTCCAAATCAAGTAAAAGGATTAGCTGCTGTTTAAACAGCATGGGAGCTGTCAGTAAGGAAATAGTGTCTCTGAGATGGACCCTCCTGAAATGGACAATATGATGCTTGCAAATATGAGCTATTGACTGGACAGACCCTGATTGTCACTGAGCCTGACTCTTCCTTCCCACCTGGGGATCTGGTAGTGCCAACCCCTCTGAGAGCTGGTGTACAACAGGTATCAGGATGCAGCCCACCTGATATCTTAGTGGGGACGGGGTCCTTAATTTGTTAGCCATAATGTGACAAATAAAGTGTGGATTCAGATTTTCTAAATAGTGTTAAAACAATATGGAGAGTGAACAATCAGAAGTCTCCACGAGCCAGGTATCATTAGAAAAGCACTCGTTCAACCTCTCATTGAGAAAATTCATACAAAGTGTATTAGTTATCTATTGCTGTGTAACAAATTATTCCAAAAAATAGCAGCTTAAAACAACACTTACTATCTCACAATTTCTGTGGGTCAGGAAATGGGGAGTGGCTCAGCTGGTATTTCTTGCTCAGTGTCTGATGAGGTTGCAGTCAGTTTGTTGGCTGGGGCTGCATTCATCTGAAGGCTTGACTGGGGCCAGAGGATCTGTGTCTGTGATGGCTGGCTCACATGGCTGTTGGCAAGAAGCCTCTGTTCTTCATAATGAGACCCTGTCCACCCCCACACAAAGAGCTGCTCGAGTGTGCTCCTGACACAGCAGTTATCTTCCCCCAGAGTCAGCCATCCAAGAGCGAGACCAGGATGGAAGCCTCCATGATTTTTAAGTTGCACACTGTCACTTCCACTTTATTCTATTCGTTAGAAGTGAGTCAAGAGGAAGGAAATTAGGTCCACCTTTTGAAGGGAGTGTCAAAGTTGTGGCCATGTTCTAAACTGCCTCATCCAGTCAAAAAGAAACAAGAAAATTGAAAATCTTGAGGCTGCAAAATTTCCTACTGTCATCAGGTGCAGGGGGACTTGGTACGAAGGAAAGAGTCCCAGTTTGAGAGTGATGGTATGTTTATTCATTAGTGCAAAGAACAAAAGAGCTTTAGGTCAAATTGTCTCATTCAATCCTCCCAATAACCCTTTGAGGTGGTTACTATGATTATTCCCCATTTCACAAATGGAAGTCATGTCCTGCCAAGGGGTAGATTCGAACCAAAGGACTCTGACGCTAAAGGCCTATGCTTCTATATCACTGCCCTGTAGAAACAACAGTCAGAAGTATCGTTCCTGCTTTAATTATGTGTTCCTGTTATCCAGCTGAGGGCTCTGAGGCTCAGAGAGGTTGCGTGACTTGTCCAAACTCATCCTGGCAGAGCTGGGCTGCAAAGCCAGTTCCAGAGAGTTCCAAGTCTGTGCTCTTTCTTCTACACTTGCTTAAAACCAAGTCCCTTCTGTCCTGCTTCCTGCAGAAACAGCAAAGATGGAAAAGGGCCCAGGGGAGTGGGGAGGGGTATGGAAAGGGGGGAAATTATCGCTGAGGCCTGGAAGCTTTTATAAGCATGGATCTGCCCTGGTTGGTTGAAGAGCACACCAGAATCTCTCCGGAGGCTTCTGTGAAGACGCTGTGGAATTCCTGGTGTGCCTGATGAAGTGTTGCTACACCAAGGCTGTCAGCCAGCTGGCCCTCTCAGAGACAGCCCCTCCGGGGTCTGGACGCTGCGGCCCCTGCTGCTGCGATGAGGAGTGACGTCAGACGTAGCTAGTAGCTAAGGGTTAAGGAGCCCTCACTGAGCATTAGGCACGTTGCTCAGGGCATCTCTGTGGCCACAGGGAAGTCAGCACCACTGACTATCCCCGTTTCACAGAGGAGGAGCCTGGGGCATAGTCCGAGTCTCCGCATAGACTTAACCCAGTCTTAAAGTGGGTTAACAGGGGTTCTGAGAGTTGGCAAGCCTAATGGTGTAAACCTGGGAGCCTGGGGTTAGGGGGTCTGAAGTTAGAGGTCCTGATTTCATGGGCCCTAGGCACTCTTGCCTTTGTGGGCCCCTTCCCTCCATAAACAATATTAAGCATTATATTTCATGACTATATTGGAATAAAGATGAATCTAATCCAGGTTGAATTCATTATTATAGAGTCATTATCATTCTATTCATTTTTTTCCTTCTGATTTTAAAGTAAGTGAAAATTAAAACAGTTTTGTGGGCCCCTAAAAGGCCATGCACGCTGTGCCTACTGTGCCTGATGGAGAAGTTATCCTGGTCTGGGGGCAAGTCCTGACTCCCCTGCTGGCTGACTGTGTGGCCTTGGCTGAGTTACTTAACCTCTCTGTGCCTCACTTTCCTTCCCTGGGATACTGGAATACATGGTGGACTATGTTATATATGACGATAATGAAGATGAAAGGAAGAAATGCTTGTAAAATGCTCAGTGCCGTGTCTGCCACAAGTGAAAATGCTCAAACCATTAATATGTTAGCTGATATTTTTAAATAACTTATCCTGGCCCCCCAGCTAGCCAGTGGTTGGGCTCAGAGTGTCCCCCAGGTTTGTCCAACTATAAATCTCTGAGCTTAGCCTTCTCAGTGTGACAGGAGAATAAATGGAGGAACAGCCACAGTGGAGCCTTGTGCTACCGCGAGTGGCTTCCATGAATAAAATGCAGTCAGTAAAGTGTGCATTTTCCAAGGTAGCCTTTAAAAAATATATATTGTGGTAAAATATATGTAACATAAAATTGTTACCACTTTTCTGGTATTTCAGTGTACAATTCAGTGGCACTACGTATGCTCACATTACTGTCCAACCATCACCACTGTTCATCTCCAGAAATTTTTCGTCCTCCCAAACTGCAGCTCTGCATCCCTTAGACGTTACCTGCCCATCTCCCCCTCCCCCAGCCCCTGGAAACCACTGTTCTACTTTCTGTCTCTATGAACTTACACCACATACTTTTCTTAGGATCATCTTGACTACCCATTTTTCTCATGAGGATATGCAGAAGGAAAAAGACAGGTTTACTCTACTACGACTCACACCAACAACACTTCTGACACCAGATATGTGGGTTTTTCCACAGCAAGCAATTCTTCAGCCTTCGCCGGACACTGAATACATGTCCCACTATTCAATTCTGACACTAACTGCCCAGAGTTAGCACGGACCTCACAGATTAAGGTTTCGGTCCTACAAGACTTTAGAACAACAGTTGATACCCCCTCCCCCCATTGTAATATGATCCTGTAATTTACAAATGGGACCCACAACCAGGGCAGCTACATGCTCTGCCCAAGGTCCCTCAGCTAAGGAGTGGTGAGCCGAGTGTACATGGAAGCCAGAGCAAAGCTGTTTACCTACATGCATGTGTACACTATGCTGAAAGAAAACGGAGTTTGAGGGGTTTGTTTCCTTAGAAAAGTCTTGTGGATCTCTGTCAATAGCTCAGCTTCATGCTGGCTGGCCTGAAAACAGATTGTACGCATGAGCTCTATTCAGGAGTAATTGAGGATGGTGAGGCCATTTAAGTAAGGACATGGAGGAGCTGACCCGAGAACTAGACAACACACGGGAAGGTGGATGAGAAAACTCCCATTGATCTCATTCATCATTTTTATACTACATGTTGAGATGATAACGTTATGGATACGTTGACTTACGTAAAATTGTTATCAACATTGATTTCACCTGTCTCTTTTCACCTTCATTAACGTGGCCTAGTAAACTGTAAAACTACACGTGTGGTTTGCGTTCTGTTTCTGTTGGAGAGTGCAGTTCTAGACCTGCAGTTCTGTGAGCCGGGAGACGAATCTCACTGGGATGCTTATCCACAGGGATGTGTGACTTTGAAATACAGGATTTCTCTGCTCGAGAGCAGGTAACTCTTGAGGCTTGCAGCAGCTTCCCCTTTTGGCTGCAAGTAGAGGGGAACATTTGGACGTTTCAATGAAAATTTTAAACATATACAAAAATAGAGAGAATAACCCAAATCCCAGCACCAACAGTACAGGGGTCCGCTTTGTGTCATCTCTGTCTCCCTAGAATGTGCTGGGTTATTCTACAGCAAAGCTCAGATGTCAAACCCTTCCATTTGCAAATGCCTCATTATGTATTTCTGAAAGACAAGACCTCTTGTTTTAGAAAATATAACTAGAGTACCGTTAACACATTAAAAAAAACACCTTAGTATCAACTAACTTCTAATCAATGTTCAGATTTCCCTGATTCTTTCATAAACGTCTCTTTATAATTGATTTATTCAAATCAGGATCCAAACGAGGCCTACATATCACATTTGGCTGATATACCTCTTACGCCACTTTCCATCTATCACTGGTCCCCTATATTTTATGCCACTAATTTGTCTTTTGCTGGGTTGGGTCATCTCGTTCCTACGGTGTCTTTTCACATGTTCCTCTATTCCCTGTCCTTTACGTAAACCGATCATTAGATCTAGAAAATGGATAAGATTCAATTAGGCATATATTTTGGCAAGAATACTTTACTAGTTGTGTTGTTTGTGATGGTTAATTTTATGTGTCAACTGGAAGGGTGTTTTTGGATGAGGTTAACATTTAAATCTTTGAGTAAGCAAACTGCCTTCCATATTATGGGTGGGCCTTATTTCATCAGTCAAAGGCCTGAATAGAACAAAAAGAACAGCCACCCCCAGTTAGGGGGAATTCTCCAGCAGAGTGCATTCAGCTGGAGCCTCCCCTCCGTCTCCAGCCTCCTGTCCCTGCTGCAGATCTGGGACTCGCCAACTTTCATAAATGTGCAAGCCAATTCCTTATAATCAATCTATCACTCTGATTGGTTCTGTTGCTCTGAAGAAACTTGACCAATACAGTGTTGCAATAAATTTTTAAATAAAACCTTTTCTCTTATAATAAAAATAATAAAAATTGCATGTTAAAGAAAACACCTCAAGTCAACCACTGCTAACATTTGGGTGTATTGCCTTCCCAGCGTTCCAAAATATTGTTTAACATAATTGAGCTCTCTATATGTAATTTTGTCTTCTGCCTTTTAAATTTAACATTATGACAAATTGCATTTCCTGATATTATTACAAACCTTATAAACATTATTTTTTTGATCATAAAATAAAAATAATATTTTCTTATTGTAGAACAATACAAAAAAAGTGTGAAGAATGAATGAAAAGTCACCTGTAATCCTACCACACATTATGTTTTTGTAATATGTTCTAGTCTCTTTTCTCTTCATGGAAATCATTATAATAATAAATTTATTCTACTTTTTTAGTTTATAATCCCATTAAATATTCTTCACAATCTGATTTTTAGATGGCTTCATAACAAAGTGTCATGTGAGTGTACCATAGTTTCTTTCATACACGTTACCCTTTTTTTGAACTGTAAATGTAATTTTAAACTGCAAGTGTATATCATGTCATAAGCAGACTTTCCATAAGTCACTTCACTATTCCTCTCTGGTTGGACATTTAGGAAGACCCAGTAAATAGTTGATGAACGGAACAGTGAAAATAGAAATGAGACAGACGAGACAAAGACCTTACAGAGACAGAAAGGACCAGGCTTGTTCATCAAAGAGGAAAAGAAATGTGGCAGAGAGACCACCAGTAGTTGAGCATAGTGAGGCCATTTAAGTAAAACCCTGCTCTTATACCCAACAACCCCTAGGAGGCTCCTCTCTCAGGAAGTTCCCCATCTTATTATAGCCAGCCAATCACAAACACCCTGAAAGTCAAAGGATGGTGTGAACCACTTTTACTATTCCTGTGCTCTCCGATGGGTACCCCCTCTCGCATTTTAAGTCTGTCTTCCATTTTCTACCCCTCTACCCTCCTCCCCAGGACCTCTGACTCTATCTAGCCACAACCCCTTGTGATTATGGCTAAAGGGACCTATTTCTGTCTTACGGATATTAGTAGGTTCTTGTAGATCTTTGCAGCATTATTATATTAAAAGATCTGCCTTCTCATTTCCTTCCAGGGTTGAGAATGAGAAGGAGTAGAGAGGATGCAGGGCCCAGAGAAATCCATCCTGCCACATATCCAAGAGAGGAAACAAATCAAGGGTCAGGTTTGAAATTCACCGTGCTAGTTTCCCCTGGATTCATTGCTCTGTGAGTAACACAGGCCTTGTCTGCCATGGGTAGGTGTTGCGGAGAGGAGGGTGGGTGTTCCGGGCAGATGAGGTCGATTGTGGTGCCTGGCGCAGTAATGGAAGCAATACTCTCCAGTCTCAGTTTTTGTACCTGTAACGGGGCCTAGTACCAGTATTGTGGCAACTGCACCTGAAGTTAAACTTTCTCTTCAAGATCAATGTCTGCTTTCTGATTCCAGCAGTTGTCATGGTTATCTTTTTTGCCAAGAGGCTCTGTCTGGGGGTCCTTGACCAGGCCCCCACTTTGCTTTCTTCTTCATCAAGGTGTCTATTGGTGGAGAACCTCTTTTTCTCTGGCTTCAAGTTTCCCTGTGGGCCAGAGGTTCATCATAGAAACGTCTTAGCTGCTCTTGGTCACCTCTGTTACTGCTTCGCATTGGAGGAGGTGAATGACTGGCCGGTTTGGAAGGAGGAACCGGGCATGCTCGGCTCAGTGCCTTTCTTCCTGTCTTCTCTCTGGCAGCACTTTTGCTTCTGCTTTTCTGCCTCAAGGCCTGCAGGGGTAGGCTGTACCCGAGGCACAGGTTACCCCAGTCCAGGCCTGGGTCAGCCTAATTCTGGGGTGAGGAATTAGAAGTCCCCTTAGTCATATACCTAAAGCCAACTTTTGCATAACCAGCTTTAATGGTAATAAAATTATATTTTCCTCTCTACCTACTTGATTCCTATGTCTTCCCTTCATTGTGCTCCAAACTCAAGCAGGAAAAAAGGGGCATGTTATTTACTGGGCTCTCCCCAAACGCTAACAGACCCAGTAGAGACATATCTAAGACACTCATAATCAAAGTAGAGAATTGGACCTCCCAATAAATAGAAATAACATATAATTCATTTTAAGTCCAACAACAGAGACAACACATAATTCATTACAAGTCTAGCAGTGGAAGTGATGGGATTTCAAAAAAAAGTTGTGTTCTTCCAATCTGCAGCTAAAATATTTACATGGGGCCCTGGTGATATGCAAGCAGTGGTTTACAGAGCACAGCCTGTTCAAACCAAACAGTTGCTCCGTTCCTGATTTTGGACACTCGTCAAGGAATCAGTGTTTACTTAGACAACTTGGGCCCCAAGCGGCTCTTGTGTAGGCTGGATTCAATCCAAGGAGAAACCATGGCCCGGGAACATTCCTTCTTCTCCCCTGACCATTGAAATGCAGGCCTCTCAGCTCTCCAGAGCCCTCTGGAGGGCATTGGGTCCAGCCTCCGGTCAACTGTCCAGTCCCCAGGCTGGACTGTGTAGACGAAGTTCTGTTATAGAATTGGCGCCTTGGTGCCCAACCTAATGAGTAATCCTGTGTGTGAATGTCTTATTCATTGAACTCCCAAAGGGAGAGTGTCGGTTTCCGCGCAAAGGATTTGATGTTTAATATGTGGATGACTTGAGTTAGTCTGGAGCATAATGCATGGGATAGATGGGCCAGCTGTGGGAAACAGACCACAGACAACCTAGGAAGGCCAAGTCTGAGTGTCCAGGAAACAAGATCTGATCTGCTATTTCCACTCAAAGTCAACACACAAGTCCAACATTGTTGAAGAATAATGTGTGCAAGTGTGAGGATCGACACTAGTGCACAGAACAAGCACATCCATGGCAACGAGGCTCTCAATGAAACATAGTAGTAATTGTTATTATTCTCACTGAAGTAATTCGGAAACCCAATGAGATCAGCTTGTGGGTAGGTCCAGTGGGAATTATCATGATGGGGTTAAAGTAGTGTACAGCAATGGTTTCAGTCTGCTCCATCCTTTTTCCGATTTGGTCACTGACTTTCCCTGATCTTAGGTGGTTCAAATGGGATCATCAGTTATTGTCCCTGCCCGTACAGTGGTGGAGAATGAGTTAGGCCTGGCCAGCCACGCTACTGATCTTTCCTTCCATCACGATTGGTCCAGGGATAGGTTTGCTACCCAGGCAGAGCCAATCAGAATCCTTCTGTAAGATCGGGGATCCCCACGAGGTGCGTTGGTGTAATAGAAAGAGCTCTGGTGTCCAAAGTTATGGATTCTGGCTGGTGGAGTTGGGCAAGTTTCTCGACTTCTTTGTGTCTCGATGTTTTTATCGTAATATTAGTCTTACCTTCTTTCAGGGTTGTGACAATTAATGGAGATAAAAAAACATATACAGGACGTGGCATGTAGTAGACATCAATGAATGGTTCCTGTTGGTAATATTCATAGTAAAAATTAACCCTTCCCACTCTCCTACCATGTTTCCCCGAAAATAAAACCGGGTCTTATATCAATTTTTGCTCCAAAAGACACATTAGGACTTGTGTTCAGGGGATGTCCTCCTGAAAAATCATGTTAGGACTTCTTTTCTGGTTAGGTCTTATTTTCAGGAAAACATGGTCTCAATCTTCACTCTCTGAAGCACTTAATAAGCTATAATTGGGAGACACCACCTTTCAGGAAGGAGGGGCCATCCTTAATTTTCCCTTGCCCTTGAGATCTCTGGAGAGTAGAGATGGGAGTAAAATCTTAGGATGGCAAAGTCACTGTCCAGGCCATCCCTTGATAAAGAGTGGCTGCGGAATCCTTTCTCTCGAGTTCAAGAAATTGTCTTCAGTCTAGATGCTAGATCCGTGCTAATAGAAGTTCCTGCTATGGTAGAAATATTGCATATCGTGCTGTCCACTACAGTAGCCACCAGCTGCATGTGGTTATGGAGCACTTGGAATATGGTCAGTGAGACCAAGGAACTGAATTATTCATTTATTTAAATTACTTTAAATTGAAATGCCCACCAGTGGCAATGGCCACCCTATGGGACAGTAAACTCTAGACAGAAGCAGAGTGTTAGCAGACTGACACAGAAGTGGGTGAGAGTAATCCTCAGTGGTTGCTTGGGCAACAAAGTGTGCAGGAAAGGCTACAAGTTGGGAGCAGGCAGGTGTGCAGGGTTGGAGCAGTTGCTAAAGGAAAGTCATCTGTCTAGTTAGCAACTTAAAACTATGCCTGCTGGTTTATATGCTCTATGTACAGACCTCTGAGAGGAGTGTCTTAGAAGTTTTTTCAAATTTGCAAATTGCAAAGTAATTTAACCACATTACAGAAAGGCTCATAACTGGGGGGGGGGGGGGCTGGGGGAGTAGAATCCCTCCAAATCCTACACAGTTATTCTCATATTTGTGTATTTCCTTTCAATCTTTTACACATACATGTTTATACTTCCCATGCATATTTATAAATTGTAATCTCCACGGACATACATTTTGAATCCTACATTTCTTATTTATCATCAGTACTTTTCGGTGTCCTAGTCTTTGTATCATTTTCAATAACTGCAAAATATGCTGCTGGCTACACTCACTATAATTCATATAACCATCCCCAATTTTTGCATTTTTTAGAATGTTTCCAATTTTCTTCAATGTGATGCTGAAATAGGTGACCTAGTACACATAACTCCCCTCCCCGCATATTTTTGTGTAGCAGAAGGAGCATGAGCTTTGAAAGCAGGCAGGCCTGGGTTTAAATCCTGGGCCTTCACCACTTAGTGGCTACCTGACCTCCAACAAGATCATTCATCTCCCTGGGTTTCAACTTTTTCATCTGTACAATGGGAATAACAACACCTGCCTTTCCAGGTTGTCAGAACCGGATATTTGTAAATTGCTTCCCATACTATCCGGGACAGAGGTGAAACTCAATGAACTACAACTACCACTATTATAATTATTTTTAAAACTATAATCATTACATGTTATATTATAATAATATATATTGTAAAATACAGAGGGTGCCAAAAAAATGTATACACATTTTAAGAAAGGAAAACTGTATTAAAATTGTAATACTCAATATATACTGATAACAAAAGATGAATACACGTCACGTTTCACTTCTGCAATTACGAGAGGTGCTCAAAGTGGTTCCCATCAGTGTCCAGACACCTCTGATGATGGCGAACTACGGCTTGAGCAATGTGGACCAAAGTGGCCACTTGTACACATTTTTTTGACAACTCCCGGTATACTATTATATGATATGTTACTGGTAGTCTTTATAGTCTAGTCAGAGTTCTGAGGCCTTCTCAATTTCGAGAACTTTCTTATTTGTTTATGCTAATAACTCTCATGGCCCATCCCTCCTGATTGGATCAGAAGCCCCATCAGCTTAGATGCCGGGAGCCCGAGGAGAGCCCTAAGGCATTAGAAAAGTAGGGGGTACACTGCGGGGGAAGCTGCAGAATGGACTGGGGAGGTGGGCAGGAGGAGGATTTGCCCCTCAACTACTAATCCAATACCCAATCAGGCTTGCTTGTCCCTAGAGCTCTTCTCTCCTCACAGGTATGGGTAGAATGACTGAAAATGGGGAATGCCAAAGTCGGGGCGGAGGAAGAATTAGGAGGAACTTATTAGGTGTGCTTTCCTCCCAGAGTTGGCGGCTGTGGGGTGGCAGACAAAGAAGGCATGTGTTTGGAACTCTGCCCCTCTGGGGCAGTGGGGGGCGGGGAGGAGGTTCTAGTCCCATGTGAGGTACCAGGAGCAACTGACTAAGCCTCTGTAAACTCTGTTTTTCTTGTTGGTTACATGGTGGTCATTAATAATAATGTCCACAGGAAATTAAGAAACTCAAAGAATAAACACTGGTGCTTGTCTTCAGGCATGGAACCCCAAGAACGTACTGGGTGTCATGTTGGGCAATTCAAACACATTCCCTTATCCAGTTGTCACAACCGTCCCCAAAGGTATTTCCACCCTCCCAGGAGGAAAGCGAGACTCTGAGAGGTGAAGGCCCATACTCACCCCAGTACACCTCTCTGCTTTGCAAACTGTAAAGTCCTGGATGGTTGTAATTTGTAATTTGTTGGTATTACCCTCTGGCGTTCTTCTCAGCTTGTCCCCGGGAGATTTCTACTAGAAAGTTCTTCTAGAGGGTTGCAGAGTTCATGGAACAAATTGATGTGATATATATTTGTGGAGCATTGACTGTGCTCAGCTGGGGCTGGGAACTCGGCAGTGAACACCACGGACAAATTACCCTCAAGGAGAATACAGTTTTGTGTGGGAAGACTGACGGATAAAAGCAAACAAGTGTATGTCATGCCCTGATGTGAGGATAGATGCTGGGAAGAAAATAAAACCGGGATAATGGTTGAGTGCTATTTTATATCCAAAGGTCAGAGATGGAGCTATGATAAGATGACAGTTGGGTCAACAAGGACGTACTCTCCATAAAAAAAGGGCCCTGGGATCCTGTACCTCCCTGTAGCTCCAGGCCCTAGCAGAAGTGCTGGTTCCTAAGTAGGTGCTCAATAAATATTTGTTGAATGAGTAAATGAACAAATAGTCATTCTCGCAGACCTGCTGGAGAAATGTCCCCTTTAGGGTAAGCATGGGGATTTTGGATTCCGCTCCTGTCAACTGACACTTATGGAAAACCTTCTGTGTGCCAGGCACTCTTCCAGCCTCCACAGCTGCCAAACAACCCTTTCTCTTGAGGATCTTCACTAGAGATGATGGAAAAGCTTATAATTTAGCCATCTAGAGGAGAAGGGAGCAGAGAGAATAAGGGAAGAGCAAGGGGTTAAGTGCAAAGGGTAAGAGTTTCAGAGCCCGGGAGGAGTTCAGCAAGTGGATTGCCTGACATTTTTTTCTTAGTGCAAAAAATAACTAGTTCTGCTTTTTGGACGGAGGCTCGCTGAGTCAGGGGTTCAAAGAGAATAGTATGAGGATGGGAGTGGCAGATGTCATCTGCAGCAGATGGTGATGCCCCAGAGACAGACTGTGGCCTTGAAGATGCTTCCCTCCACCTCCTCTGGGCCAGGAATCAAGGTCAGAGGCAGACAACCAAGCTCAGTTCCCTGGGGTCCCAATCCCAGCCTCTCAACCAGGCCAGCCATTCCAAAGAACGTCACCCTTGTTCCACCCTTGGACTCCACACCCGCAGAGGCTCAGCGGCCAAGGGTGTGAGACGAATTGTCTCAGCATCTGGGATTAACCATTATTTCCATTCTTCTGGCCGCGCTTCCTCCTCAGTCCCAAACATGCTGGATCAGGCCTTTGTTCAGCCCCACAAGAGAAGGGGGTGCTTATTAAAAGAACAGATTTTGACATTCCATATTTACCCCAGATGACATTGCCTTCATCCCTAAAATAACTCCAGATTGCCTGGGTGGAATTTGCTCATTCCTTTTCATCTTGCTATTTTGCAACTGTTTATAAAGACCATCACCATGGTGATATTATCAGAGCGGGTCAAACGAAACTCCAAATTCTTGGGTTGTTATTGGTTTTTCCTTTGTGCCTCGGAACATGACTTTTTGACCCCAAACCTGCTCTTTCCTTTCTTATGAGCACTTAAGTTCTAAGCTCCAAGACAGCAGCAGCCCGTTCTGACCGATTCCCATCAGTGAAAAGCACAGAGGTGGTCCACGCTGGGATGAGGGATGGACGTGCTTGGGCAGAGTTTCCAAACTGGAAACTGTATTTACCAGAAATCTCCTTTTCTTACGATAAAATTTGGGTCAAAGTTTCAGGGTGTTGAAAGAGGCACTAAATAAACCAAGAGTCTAAAAACCTTTAGTGTTTGGACCAAGGAACATGGCTATAGAGTTCAACAAATAAACACAGCTGGCGTGGGGTGAGCCTTTAGCAAACACTTATCTTCTTGATTATTTTTTTTCTTCATAGTCATCATCTTGGACAAAAGCCTTTATTATAGCAATCTCCTACACGGCTGGTGAGTTGTGATTTTGTATGACTTTTCTAATAGAAAACTTGGCAATGGGTAGGAAAAGCCTTGACAATGTGCTCTTCCGTGGATGTAAACTTCTACTTGTGGGTTCTAAGAAAATAATTAAGGATGTCAACAGAGAAGTACATACAAAGATGTTTATTGCTAATGATGGTGAAAAATTGGAAAGAACCTAACTGTACATTCGTGGATTGTTTTTTAAAAATCTCGTGATCTACCCAGACAATGGATACTAAGCCACCATTAAAAAATTAGGCCACAGAAGAATCTTTAAGAACATGTAAAATATTCACAACATGTTATTAGGCAGGAAAAAGCAGGTTACAAAAATGTGTGTCTCGGATGATCCTATTTTTGTCAAACATACATATGTGCAATAGAAAAAGATTAGAAGGATAAGTTTTAAAAAGATAACAGTGATTATTCCTTGGGTATTTTTCTTATGTGTGTATGTTTTATCTATAATGTTTCTACTATAAGCATGTAATTTTGTAGTCAAATGTTTAAATGCTATTTTTAATAATAATAATAATAATAATAATAATAAGCTGCCATGCCTTTTAAAGTCATCTTTCTGATGGTCTTTGTGGGCAGAAAGGAATCTTATTCCAGAAACCTCCTTGCGTAAAGCTCCTAAAATAGGAAGTGTTCAGTGATCTCTTATTGTGGTCAAAGGATAATGAATGAATAGTATGGTACATGGGACCAATAAGTATTTAGCAATCATAGGTTTTCGGCCTATTTAGAGTTCAAGGTCAAAGACATACAAGGCAGACATGACCTTATATAAAACACATGGACAATGTAATAGAATCATTTGATGTTTGGTAAGAACAGTGAAAATTGTTGGGGGTGGGGGAAGGGACCAGGCATGAAAATGAATAGCATACCCTATGTCACTGACTTCTTGCTTATCTTATTTAAATCTCATAACAATTCTATGTGATATGTATTATACCTCAACTTTATAGATGTGGAAACTAGAATACGGAGGTTCAGTCACCTGCCCCTGCAACAATGCAGGGAGAAAACAAGATGCATTTATTCAGCTAGGAGAGACATAGATCCCTGTTCATGCCTTGAATGGTTGTGATAGGAAGGAAAGTGAGGTTGGAGAAGGAAGACCTGGACATTTGTGGTATGGTCCCCAAACTCTTTGACCAGACTGGTAAACATTTAGGTTGCTGGCTGGAGAAAATGATAATAATTTTAACTACCCTCCTCTGAGCACTTGGGAATGATGTTGATATAAAAGTGAAGATTCTAGGGTGTCATTATATTCAACCTCCCTGGCCTGTGGGAAGTGGTGGAGGTTCTGCAGTATTATAGAGAACAAATGTGCCAGAGAGTAAATTACACAGAACCCTAGAGTCTCTCATCATTATGTTCATCACTCAAAACATCTAAATACCTCTTTGTTTGGGGTAATGTAGAGGAGCGAAAAAAGCAAAGGCTTTGGGATCAGACAACTCTCCATCCAAATCCTGGCTCACCAGCTGTGTAACTACATGATCTTTGCCCAACCTCACCGGCTCTGCCTTGAGGTATCTGTGGAGCCCTCACACTTTTATGGAAATCCTGCTTGATCATTCCAAACGTTTCCTGTTATATTGGAAGCCATCATGGGGAACTCTTTAGACCTGTTTTAAGTCAGGATAATGCCAGCTGCCGAAACAAACAACCTCCAACTCTTAGTGGCTTCCTATAATACAGACTCATTTTCTTCCTGAGACATGGTCTGATTGGATGTTTTCAGTGGACTATCCTGGAAGGGGCGATTCAGGCTTCTTCCCTCTTGGAGTCTTCCCTTGGATCCTCTGCATTTAGTTGGCTGATGAGCAGAGAGAGTATGGGGCAGGTCACAAGGGGCATTTTATGGCCATGCCTAGAGGTGGCACATTTCACTTCCTCCCACATTTCATTGGTCAAACCCTGTTACATGACCACAACCTAACTCAAGGGAAGCTGGGAGATACAGACCATGTTTGTGCTCAGGAAGTGGAAATGGAAACGGTGACCATGTAGTCTGTCAGTGCTACATTCGTGTGGCGATCACAGGTAGTGTGGGGCAGAGAATGAAAGGCCATCCAGATAAAGCCAATAGAACTGCAATGGCAGCTGTCCAGGCAATTGATGCCTGACAGAGAAATCTTTGGTGATCAGTTTTCCTGATCCATAGAGGTTTTAAACTGGGCCAGACCTTACAGGATCTTAAATCAACTATGTCTGATCCTGTCTGGCAGATTTAAGCTGTCAAGTAGGCAGCACCAATGCATGTTAAAAATGGGCTCCATCACCACTGGCCTTGCTCTGGGCCTCTGTGCTGAGTCACCCTGATCCACGTGCCCTCTACTTTTCCTCTTTGCATTTTGCTCCCCATCTGCCGAGCTTTAGAACTGATGATTCATTTGCCCCACTTTCACCTACTTTACCTGCTGGACCAGATACTCACCATCACTTCTCTGCCTTTGACCTCTGCTTTCCTTTTTTGTCAAAATCTGGAGTCCTTCTGACTACAATGACATTGATTGCCTTAGATAAATAGGTCCCCAGGTCTGGCCTGCTCCTGGGAGTTAACATTCTCAACAAAGGTCCTTTTACGCTGTGCATTCCACTGGTTCACGTGAACAAAAAATAAATATTTGTGTTTATTTATTTAGGAAGATTGAAGCTTATGCAGTGGAGAGAATACAATTTTCTTTAAAAAAATTTTAAAGTCTTTTGTGAGTTTAAATAATGCTTTATGGCCTGTAAAGCTCTGGAATCCTTTTCTTAAATGGTTTCTTTGGAAAAGCAGAATTTTCTTATTTTAATCAAATCCAATTTATCAATCTATTTTCTCTTTCAGCTGGTGCTTTTTATAACTTATCTAAGAAACCTGTATCTACCCAATGTCGTGAAGATTTTTTTCTATTGTTTTCTTCTAGAAGTTTTATAGTTTTAGCTTTTAAGTTTAGATTTATGATCCATTTAGAGTTAATGTTTATATATTGTATGAGGTAAGGGTCAAGATTCATTTTTTTCTAAATGGATCTTCAGTTGTTCCATCGCCATTTGTTGAAAACACTGTTCTTCTTACTGAATTATGTTGGCAACTTCGTCAACAATTATTTAACTCCATACTGTATATGAGGGTCTATTTTTTGGACTATTCTGGTCCGTTGATCTATGTGTCTATTCTTATGCCAATGCCACACAGTTTTGATTTCTGCAGCTTAATAGTAAGTCTTGAAATCAGAAAGTGTAGGTCCTCTCACTTTTTTCTTCCTTTTTCAAGGTTCTAAGATCTTTGCATTTCCACATATATTTTAAAATCAGCTTGTCAATTTCTACAAAAGAAACTTGCTGGGATTTTAAATTCAATTGCATTGAATCTGTAGCTCATTTGGGGGAGAACGAATATCTTAACAACCCTCAGTCTCCCCATGCATAGAGTACATCTATTTATTTAGATCTTCAATTTCTCTCAGCAATGTTTTCTAATTTTCAGAGTACACAGAACTTGTACATCTTTCATTAAATTTTTATCGCTAACTATTTTATGCTTTTCGATGTTATTGTAAAAGGCATTTTTAAACATTTTCAAATTGTCTGTTGCTCTGATTTTTTATTCCAGCTTTTCACTAGACTTGTCTCCAAGTCCTGCCCCTTTTTCAGCTCCTATGTCAGTTTTGCATCTGGTTTAATTTCATTTGGGACATTGCAATGTCTGATTGGAATGAGGGATGGGCGCTTGGGAGGAGTTGAGGATGGCCTAGGTTGGTACCCTGGATGAGTGTCCTTGGAGTTTCGCTGGCTCACTATTTGACAGGCTCCATTCATAGAGCACCATACCCCAAGTACTATGCTAATTGCTAGTGATATGACTCATAATGCCAGTCTCAAGGAGCCCAGAGTGCAGGAAGAGCAAATTACAATTGAAAAGGTGATTTGATAAGGTATAGTAAGCACAAGGTTTCCACAGGAGTGCAGAGCAGGCCCCATACAGCTTTTGAGGAGATTGTCAGGGAATAGTATGAGGAGGAAAAGGTACCGATTCTTCTGAGTCTGAAGGGTCAGCCTTAAACACATTGCAGAGACCATCCCAAATCTGGTGGGCTGTTGGCTGGCCAGCTTAATAAACTAAACATGAATTTCTCCAAATATGCATATAAAAACTGCAACAGCTGGTCCACATGTGAGAGGCCTTTCTATTACTCTGGACAAGACCCCACAGATGGTCAGGATACAAATACTTCTGGTCCAGCAGAAGGCAGCTGTAAGTTCTCCCAGGTACCTATTAGAAAAGCAAAAACAAAGCCCGGAGACGCTGGTGTCTAACCTCAGACTAAAGTATCCTCTTGGCACTGAAGCTTTGGGGGATGTTTTAAACAAGGTCGATTGCTGGTAGTCTACCACCCCTTCTGGCTACATGTTCTTTCAAGATGCTGAGAAGTGGAAAAAGTTGATCTAAGCTGTCTAGCCAAGGCTACCTCCTCTACAAACCATGCAGTGTTCTGTCTTCAAAGGAAATCAGCATTTTTTTGGGGGGAGGGGCTGTATTCATTCCTTCTTAGGGTTCCCATAACTAGAAATTTCTGTGACCCAAAGGAAGCCTGTTTCATTCATTTGCATGAGTGTCTCCAGAATGCATGCCTGTAATGACCATCTGTTTTGTTTTGTTTTTTCTACTCTTCAACATGTCTTTCTCCTTCTTTTGGTTACAGTACCCTGATTTCCCATTATCAAGCAAACAGCTCCCCTTGCCCGTTACCAGGTCCCCATCCCTGCCAGCTCCAGGAGTGCGCACATGACTGAGGCCTGATGGTAAATGAAGTCAGGAGCATGGATGAGACTGTCGAAGGACAAAGTCAAAGAAGGAGAGAGCCCATGATTGAGCGTCGAGGAACCCCGTCATTTAATGTTGTGTAGAAGAGAATGAGTCTGCAAAGAACATAGACAAGGAGCCATCCTACAGGTATAATTAAGATCGGGAGAGTCATGTGCTGTCATGGAAGCCAATGGAAGAGGGCACTTCAAAGAGGAGGGAGGGGCCAATAGTGTCAAATACTACTGGGGAATCACAGGAAGTGAGGATTGAAAAACATCCATCTGGCTCTTGACTCGGAGGGATGGGTGGGATGGGTGATCTTAGGGTCATTTCAGTGGAGAAGTGATGGAATAGAATGAAAAATTAGGAAGTGGAGAGAGGAAATACTGACAATTCTGTGGCTGCAAAAGGCAGAACATGGGGAGGTAGGAATTCATGTAGGCTTTTTTGCTTTTTTTTTTTTTAACATAAGATGTGAGACACTTAGGCATGTTTAGAACCACAGTAATTATCTAGTTGAGAAGGAGTAGTTGAACAATCTGGAGAGAGACAGAATAATTAAAGTGTAAGGCTCCTGAGAAATAAATCCCCAAGAGGGAATATTGTTTACAGCATTTCCCAAACTTACTTGATGGGCCACCCCCTGCATGCAGAGTTTATTTTGATCAGTGTTCTGTAGAAAGCACTACGGCCCAAATTACGTCAAGGGCCCATCCCCAAACCAATTAGTATGGTCAAGGCCATACTTTGGTTTTAGCCAATCAGAATCCTCTCCTCTGGGGCTGGGGGTGGGCTCAACTCCACCCAAGCTAAATGAGAATGAGGAAGGGTTAACTTGCAGAAAAGAGAGGGTATGGGTATGTGGGAGATACCGCAGAAGTGACCTCTAAACCAGCTGAATGATGGGGAAGAAGATGGAATTACCAGGCAATGTTCCTTCCCTCCTGGTCTAGTGAGAGGTTAAAGCTGGCTAATTCTAGGGTTCTCTTGTATCTCGAAAGACAAAACATCTAAAACCACTGTTAGTGATCCAAGAAGATCCACAGTCCCAGAAAGCACTCCCAGGCCTGTTAAACCAGAGGTGATTTAGGAGCTAAGCAATCCCTATTCCCATGCGATACTTGTGCTTGTATTAACCCAACAGTTCCAGCTGTGGGGACTTCATTTCAGGAGGAAAGATAAAAACCCTGTAGGGCAAACTTCTGGATAATGTCTGCTTTAATGTGTCCTGCAGTAGCTGGCGAACATCACAAAAAGTTCAACATTTAGTGGAAGGTTGTTTTGGCAAGGACCTTGAGATAGCTCTTTCTTTCCTTGGGTGGTGGTCCTATTTGGCTCTGGGCTTCCCTGCCACTCTGCCTCAATTCAGCAAACACGTATGGGCACCTACAGTGTGCAAGTTGTCATGCTCTGTGCTAGAATGTAGTAGCATCCTCTTCTGCCGTTTACAAAGCACTTTCCTACATATGATCTCAATTTAGTCATTCCGAGAAAAGACTTTGAATCAAAAACACTAAAGTGAGGATGGAGTCATTATGGGGACAGAGCCAGGAGTGCAATTTCCAGGCTCTTGGCCTCACGTGGAAAGGTGCTCACTCGGGTAGTAAATGGCCATCAACTGTGATTGGATGGCCATCAGCTGTGGCTAGTTGGCCGTCAGCTGTAACCAGTGAGCCTTTGGCCATTAATATAACTGCTGTGGCTACGCTAGCACAAAAATGGGGGCTAGCAAGAAGATGGTGGCTGAGCTAGCAAGAGCGGATTGCAGCTAGCAAGTGAGGTTGGTTGGCAGAGAGAAGTGGACGGCAGGTTGCGGATAGTGTGGCTCCTGCTTCCTGTGTCTCCAACCCAGCTGCCAGCAAGAATATAGTGGTATGACTCCCCTATCTATGGCTCCGTGGGTGTTCCTTTTTGGCCTCACCATATCCTGCATTCTTATGTGGGGAGCGGGACCAGAGATCCCGCATGACACCCTGCATGACAGTCATCCACTTATCTGTGTGACCTTAGGCAAGTCATTTCATCTAAGCCTCAACTTCTTCTATAAAATGGTAACAATAGAAGCTACTAGCTCAAAGGATTGTTTGGAGGAATCAATGAGATGATACAACAACTTAGCACATAGTAACCACTCAATTAAAAGTAGCCATCACTTTATTATTCATTTTTGGTCCACTTATTCACACAATAATCCTATTATGTTGTTACTATTATCTTATTTCACAGACCTTCATTGAGCACCTATTATGTTCCAGGTGAAGATCCCTAGTGACCAAAACAGCAGTTAGATAACAGAAAAGAAGGGGTTCCAGAACTGAGCACTCAGAAAAGGAAGAGGCGCTATGAAAGGGAACTCAGAGGAAAGCTGAGCAGTGAGAGAGGAGCCTCAAGGGCGAGAGAAGCCAACTGCAGCAAACCCTGCGAAGTCAGCAAGATGAGGCCCCGAAGTGACCCACTGGCTTCTGCAAGATGGGAGTTTCCAGGCCAACAGGCAGAGGCAGAAGTTCACCCCAGACTGATCTGAAGAGAAATTGGAGTTGGTGTGGAAATAGCAACTGCAGAGAACTCACAAAGTTTGGATGTGAAGAGGAGCAAAAACATGGGGGAAGTGGCTGGAGGGAGAGTTTTGTTGTTAAAACTTAAAAAAAACCCTGAAATATTAGGACATGTCATTTCAAGCAGGTGGGAATGGTCCAGTACAGAGGGAGAAATTGGTGACTCAGGAGGGAGGGATGCAGAGTGCCAGTGAAGGGGTGGCTCTGATGGTGAACAAATGCTTCTTCAGTCACTGTGAGTGGGGAAGGCAGAGGACGTGGGCAAGGTGCAGGGTTGTCAGGGGATGAGGGGTCTCGTGTCCGATTGATTCTATTTCCTGTGTGAAGTATGAGGCAAGTTCATCTGCTCAGAGTGAAAGATGAGAAGGGGATAGAGAGGAGGAAGAGTGGAAAATCACCTCTGTACAGGGTGGGGGATTGAATATAGCAGGGAAATATAGGAGGATTGCTAGGCAGGATCGAGGGCTCCTTTGAACTTTGTGGACATCAATTTCAAGTGACACGCGTCACTTTTAATTTCCCAGCAATGTTCAGATATTCTGATGTAAGCAGAGAGTAGGGGAATAGCTGGGCTTATCTAAGGTTGGGCAAGTTAGAAGAAGAGAAGGGGGGCAAAGGGGCTATGGGGTTTTTCGAGGAAGCGAATGATCATTACTAAGTTGGTGAGGAGGGAAGTGAGCACAAGAGAGAAGATAAATATGCAAATCTGACAGGGTCACAGGTTTGTAGGTCGTGGTGACTTTGAAGAAATGCTGGGTGTGATATTGTCAGAAGGAGGCTCAAGTCAGATTTGGTATCTTTGCAATTGTGTTTTCTGAGATAGTACAATTACTGGTGAGAACAAGTCCAGAGTAAGACCATGGGAGTGGGTACTTACAGACGGGGGAAGGGATAACTCATTGGTAGAGAAGAAATGAGTAAAGGAGAAGTTAGTAAGATTTCGGATGGATTATGCTTATGGATGCTGAAGTCATAAAGTGCAGGCGGCACGTTGGAGGTCATGATAGCATGAACTTCAAGGGGTTGGGTTTTTGAAAGAGGAAGGGAGGAGAAACAGTACTAAAAATATTTATGGTGTTTGCCTGCCTACCCGCAGCCCCTTGTAGGGAGTCATGTTTAATGCCACATGCCCCCATGTGCATAGCAATACCTGACTGGTCAAGGGGTAGTGTCTGGCCTACAGGCTGCCAATGTGGTGCACTGGCCAGTGACCTGTCACCATTAAAAGGAGAGATGAGTTCATTGGATTCTGTCTTGGGATCTGGACTATGAAACACAAAAAGAATTTGCTGCTTAATAGCACAAGCTGATGCAGAGAATAAACGGACAAAGGTCATCAGGATGGACCTCACACAGGCTGAAATGTTAAGGGAATAGGGGTATAAACAAGCTGAGGATGCCAAAAAGTAAAGGAAGAATGTAGAAGATGCATCAAAAGCAGCAGAAATGGGGCCTCATGAGAGAGCTGGAGTAGCCTGTCCCTAGTTCTGGGTTGGTTCCCAAGTCCTCTTATTATGAGGTAACTTCCAAAGGTTTTTGAGCAGAGAAGCAATATAATCACACCTGGGGTTACGTGTTTGGGCTCTGGTCCCAGATTGCCTGGCTTTGAAATCATTAGCTATGTGATCTTGGGCAAATTACTTAACCTCTCTGTGCCTCAGTTCCCTCATCTGTATCATGAGAATAATAGCACTGCCCTTGTAGTGTTTTATTGAGAATTAGAGAAAATACAGGTGATGCATTTTGAACAAGCTTCTTTTCAGTATTATTTTCTTCAAATAAAATTGTCCCTTCTTTCACAAAACTTTCCCTTGTGATCTTATTTATCCCTTGGCTTCCAGGAGGATCACCACTTTCTCTTGGTCCTCTTCTCGCCTCCCAGACTATTCCTTCTCAATTGTTTTGCTGGTTCCGCTTCATCTTCTTGACCTCTCTACATTCACCTCCTAAGTGAGCTCACTTAGATGTCTTGTGCTTTTAAGTACCTTAAAATATTAGCTGACAGTTCTCAGTTTGTCACCAACTCCAGTTTCTTCCTCCAACTCCAGGCTTCCATACTTGACTACTTGACATCTCCATTTAAATCTCCAATAGGTAATCACAAACTTAACTTGCCCCAAACTGACTCCTATGCCCCCGCCCCTGAAAAAAACCCTGCTCCTCCTACAATCTTCCGCAGATCAATAAATAGAAAATCATTCCGGTGTTGATCAAGCTAAAAATCTTAGCATCTTCCTTTCTTCTTCTCATGCCTACCACCAATCCATCACCCAAAACCCAGCATACGATCTCTTCTTGCCACCTCAATGCTACTGCCCTGGCGGAAACACCTTCTTCATCTGTCTGCTGTGTGACCTTAGGTTACCTTTTCTGGTCTCTGTTAAGAAGATTAAATGAGTTATTGTTTGTGAAGTGGTCAACAGTGTGCAGCACATAGGAAGTCCCATGTAAGTGCTTTTTGAATAAATAAAAAATGCCTTCAATGCAGAAATAGCTTTCTAACGGCCCTGGTCCCCCTACAGTCCACTCAGAACACAGCAGCCTCCTGATCCTTTTAAAGCCCAGGCCAGATCCTGTCACACTGCTCTGCACCTCTCTGACCTCAGCTTCCACTGCTCTCCCCTCGCTCAATCTGCGCCAGCCACCTCGGTGTCCTTGTTCCATGAATACAGCAAGGGCTGTCCCCACTGGGTGTTTACCCTGGCTGTGCCTCCCTCTAATCTAATATTACTAAGTTAGGCCTCTTCTGGCCCCATTTTGGTTAACCTGCCTGCCTATGCCCTCACTCCCGATTTCCTCCACATCTCTAACCATCTGACACTGTTTACGTAGTAGCTAATTGTCTCCCCTTCAACATTCAAGATCTGCAACAAGGTGGACTATCTTGTTCATTGCTCTATCCCTAGAGCTTAGAACAGTCGTTGGTACATAGTAGGTGCTCGCTCAATAAATGCTTACCAAGTGAAAACAATTCCTAAGAGACACTCCCTTCTCTGAATTCCCACAATACAGGTATGAATCATTCTTGGGGAACCTACCTATATCACTTCTTATGCCGGTGGCAAGTTTTACTTGACTGTGAGCTCCCTAAGGACAGGGCTTGGCTCCTGGTAATAATGCCTGTCATTTATGCAACACTTTACAGGTTACAATCCCTGTATTGAATTAAATCCCTGTGCCTGAGTTAAATCAGGCACAGGTGGCCTGATTTAATTCTCACAAACGACAGTGAGCAAGTTAGGGAGGGCTAGCATCCCAGGTCTCCTGCCTTCTGGATGAACCTCAAATATTTGTTGAATGAAGAGGAATAAAAATATTTCCTGAGTCACTCTGGTGTGAAGCAGCCCCACTGGACAAATGGGCTGGTTCTCTGTAGCACATCTGAAAATACTCAGAACACCTACCATGCATTGAGCCCAGTTTTCTAATCCCTACCTGTGTCGTCCTCACAGCGATCCTCTAGCTATGAGGACATCTTTATGTCTTGTTCACCCCTGCTCTCTATTGGTGTCTCAAACAAGGCCTGGTATCTAGTAGGTGCTCAATGAGTGTGTGGCTCGAGGCTTTTTTTTTTTTTTTTAGAGATCGGTCTCAGGTGCAGCGACTTGCTCCAGGTCCCGCACGTAGCTAGCGGCAGCGCAGAGATTCCATTTCAGGTTCGCTCACTAAGCTCTCCCCGGGCTGCGCTGGGCCCGTGGGCCGCACTAGTTCCGGGTCCGCCGCGGGAGTGAGCGCGTGCACCGGGTGGGGCGGGGAGGGACTGACCCCTCCCAGCCCCAGTGCCTTCCGCATCCCCGCCCGGGAGGCCCGCGGGCACGGTTCCTCTGCCGCCACCCGCTTCTGCAGCCCCAAAGCAGGTGGCAGGGTCTGGGTGCGGGCAGAAGCCCACTCCCGGGATCAGCCCCGACACCGACGGGCACGCCACGCCGGGCTCAGAGCACCGGCCCGGCCCGCCCACTCTGCCGGCCGCCCGGCCGGGTCCCGCCCGCAAGCCCCGCCCCTCACTTCCCCGATCGGCGCTCCTCCCCCCAGCGCCGCGCTCCATACTTGGCGATCGCCGCGGCCCTGCGCGCTCATTGGCGGAGAGCCGGCTGCGTGGGGGGCGGGCCCGGGCCTGGCCGGGGCGGGGAAGGAAGGTGGCGGCGGCCCGGCGCGGGGGGAGGGGGGCGCTGACCCGGATGTTCACTCCTGGGCACCCGGGGAAGTGGAAGCGCCGGGCCCTGCTGCTGGGGGGAGAGCCACAGACGCCGGGACCGGGACCGCCGCCGACGCCGCCACCATGGTAAAGGCCCGACGTCACCCTCCCCCAGCCCCGGGGGCTCCGCCGGAGCTCACGTCCCCCTGCCCCCGCCGACCCCCGGCTTGTGAAGGGTGGGTTCCCCCGGGTGGGGGAGGGGCGGGGTCCGGGAACCCAGGTAGACACCATCCCTGCGCACTCAGGAGGGAGCTGCCCGCTCGGGCGGCTCGGGTGGGCTGCGTCCCTGCTTCCCCCTCCCAGACCCCGCCCTTGGCTCAAGCTGGTGTCCCACTCTCCACCTCCGGGTCTAGGCTGGTCTCCTCTATAGCCCAGGCTAGTCCCTCCTGGACCCGTGGGCCGGGCCAGGCACCCCCTCCGGTGACCCAGGTTTGGCCCCCATTTCTCCTCCCCCTGGCCTGGGCTAGGTCCCTTTTCCTCGTTCCTACGGCCCAGGCTAGGCTGTCGTTTCTCTCTGCCATGGCCCAGACTAGGCCTCTGTCCCCCTCCTCCATGGCAGCAGTCCGGACCCCCGTCAACTTCTCCAAGTGGCCTCAGCCTAGATGTGTTTCGTCTCTTCCATGGCTTCAGCTTGAACCTTCTTTTCCCTCCCTGGTCATAAGTTTGGGCCTCCCCTCCTCCGCCCATGCCCCCGCCTGGACGTCACCCCGCCCCACCCGCCATGATCCCCTTCCCTAGACTTCTCACCACTCTTAGAGTAGGCTGCGTCAACCTCCTTCTGTCCCGGCCTTTACCTTCCCTCCAGGGCCCTGCTCCCTGCCCTGAGCCACCACCTGGTCCCCTTCCCCGAAGCAGGGCGAACCTTCTTTCCCACCTGTGGGAAGCTTTGCAGCCCAGGGTGGGGTAGTCCCGGGGCTGTGCCTTTTCAAGTTTGAGGGTTACCCCTTCTGGGGAGGCCGTCTGGGAGCGAGCGAGGGAAGGGCGGGCATTTGTGTCCGGAAGGCAGCGCGGCGCTCTCCGGGCCTTTCCGCGGCGGCAGCCTCGGTGCTGCGGTGGGTGCTTGCGGAGCGAGCGGCTAAGTTCTGAGTGGGAGCGGAGTGATGCGGTGGGGGAGCAGACAGGGCAGGGATGAGCGCACAATCGCTCGGGAGAGGCCACAGCCCATGGGGGGGCGGGCAGTAGGCCCCTAGGCCAACATATGGCCTGGACACGATGCACCCCAGCAGGCGCAGCCTCCCTTTCCCCTTGAACTGTCAGCTCGTGAGGGTTGGAACTGCTGATTATGGAGGTGCCTCGGATCAGGTGAGCCAGGCTCCTGGTGTTTGTTTTGGTCATGAAGGCAGGTGCTCTCTGGGCACTCTACCTGGCTTGAGGTTTCACATAGCCCCACACACAGGAGTCTGCCCCTGCCCGAACCTTCTGCAGGGCAGGCCCAGCACCCAGGTTGGAAGGGCCAGGGGACTTCTCTGTCACATGGCCAAGGACCCATTGGAGAATGGACTGACAATTCAGGCTGTTCATCTGCTCCTCCCATCAGCATAAGCAGATGTTTGCATGTGGACTTTGGGCCCGAAAGGGTTTTGAGGATCTTGGTTCCTTGTTTGACGAAGGGATGTTGCTTCTGAACTGGGTGACTAATTCAGACTCCCCACGTTTTTTCTTGATGCCTTCCTGTATGTTAATGAACAAGGTGGCCAATGCCATTTTTCATGCTATTGGAGTTCTCTTCGTTGGCTGAGAACTGGCTGCATGGTGGGGGTGAGGGTGGCGGTGGCGGTGGCGGTGGCCCAGTCCTGGGCCTTGGTGGGGCAAGACTTCTGGACAGGTTTGGGTGAGGACTTTAAAAGTGGAGTGAAGTTTTGTCAGTTTGCTCTGGGGGCAAAAGCAGGGGAGGCTGGATGGAGTGGCCAAGTGGGGTGACTCAAGGCACGTATCTGGCTGGGAGGGGTGTCTTGCCTTGGCCCTGGGTGCCAGATTGTCCAAATGTGATGGGAAAGTGCCTGTAATGACCCAGGAGGAGCACGATGATACACAGCAGGCTTCTCAAGAGTCCTGTGTCAGGTCTTCTTTGGACAATCTGAAAGGACTGGAAGGGGTGGGGGACAAGGGCTACTATTTCTTCACGGGCTGCTCAGTGACTGCGTCGTGAGGTTCGCCTCTGTGAGCTCCTTTCATCCACACGCAGCCTTTTGAGGTATCCCCATTGGACGGGGAAAGAAGCAGAAGCTGGGGCGGACTAACTTACTCTTACTCAGGGCGTCGCTCAGTCAGTGGACGCATACCTGGCAGGCTCACAGCTTCTCCTTCCCATGCCCCAGGCTGCTAAGTGTGGGAAGACGTAAAGGACACTGCTTAGAAAACATAATAACGGGGTACTGTGCAGAGATGGCAAGGGAGGAGCAGCATTTATAGTCCTCCGCTCTACCAGCTGAGCTATCAAAGAAAGCACCAGGAGCAGCATTTACTGACTGGATTGTGTCCTGGGTCCTTTGCATAGGAGACGACGTTAGTGAAATAGTTGCTTGGGAGTGCCTGGGCCAGAACATGCGCTCTTTGACGGCAGGGATTTTCGTCTTGTGTTTTCTTTCCATGGCTTGAAGGAAATGGCTTGGAGGGCTCTCCTTTGGGGTGTGTCTGTATTCATGAACTTAACCACTTGGAGTTCATGTTCATTCTCTCATTAACTTGTTCTTAGTATCCCCTAGGCTGAGAAGTAATTTCTGACAGGCTATTGTCAAATGTATCCCCTACTTGAATACTGTAATAAACTGTGGAGACAGTTGGGGTAGGACAGAAACGGTGGGTCGGGCTGCAGATTAGGTAAATGAATGAAGAGCACTGTGGTTTTTGTTTTCAGTAGGTTTGATGGTAGAGAAAACAGGTGGATCTCAGTGATCCATGGAGGGAAATAGTGGATGGAGAATCTCAAATGCATTGGACTTCGGAGTAAATTCCATGATTTTTGTTGGCATCAGTTAAGAATACACAGACAACTGGAATTTATATGCATTCCCCTTGCAGGTAATAATCTTACAACTGTCTGTAAGTGCTTTACATTTTAAAGCACTTTTCCTCACACAGCTCTAGCTTGTAACGTAGGAATTATTACTCTAGCTTAGAGTTATGATTCACGGGCTGGGTGGTGGGGGTGTAGCAGTGAAGGGACAGGCTGGGAGGCCCCCTCATGAATTGTCCCTGCAGCTCACAGATGGTGTTGCCTGACAGGAGCTGATCCGGGATGTCTGTCATATTGTTACAAGGTGAAACAATATAGTTGAACTAATGTATCTTGGCGGGTCTCCTGGTGTGGGTGAGATACACGCTCCGCTCAGACCCCTCATGTATATACAGCCCTGTTCATTTAAACCCAACTGGCCTCCGGTGGAATGCTTGAAAAAGCAGCCAACGATTGATAGCTTGAGATTAAGGAGATGATAAATCATACATTTGAAAGCAAATATTCCTGTGTATAAGTTGGAAGTCCTAGATTTCTTTTACCTTCTGTGGGGAGGGGAGAGGACAGATGACTGACAGTACAGGAAACGGTGGCTGGGCAGGTACATTGACCACTGAGATTCCCGTTTCCCAGGTGGGTAAATGTTTGCTCTTAGGCCAATGCAGAAGTGAGTTAGGAAGGTAGGAACCTGAAGGTACAGGATTGCATTAATTCACCATATATTTGTTAACTGCCTTCTCTGCTGCTTTATGTGCCGAGGACGCAATGGTGAGCAAGACAGGCAAGGGTCCTCACCCTCACAGCTTACATTGTGGGGGTGCCCAAGGGGCGTGTTTAATACGCCAGAAGTTTAAGGGGGAAGAACCTTGTTTAGTGTAATTGCAAGCACCTTTGCATGAGCTGTGGCGGGAGACTCTTAAAGAGAAAGCTGGGGCTCGTGCCAGGCTTCGCTCCCAGACCTTCGGGTGCGCCTGCTCTGGTCTCTGCCATCCCCGTGGACGTGAGTTGCACTGTCTCTCTGCAGACCAGAAGCTCTACCATCCAGGAACGGAACCTTGCGATGCCACGGGAAGTCCTGTCCTTCTAACCTGGGTAGCTACCGTTGATTGAGGGTCTGTTGTCACCCAGAAACGTGACTTAGGTTTCCCCTGACCCCCTGCTTTACTTGTAAGGAGCCTGAAGCTCGAGCAGTCGAGTGATCAGTTTGAGAGGCAGGCCTGGGACTCAGAGCTGGGTCCACCTGACCCCTGTGCTGGACACTCTGTTTCTCAGAAACAGTGAGCCGTGAGCTCCTAAGTACAGGGTCTCGTCCGATTTCTCCTCGCAGCAGGTCCCAGCAGTGAGAGTGCCGTGCAGAAGCCCGAAGGATGCCAGTGCCGGATCCACCCGTGTTAGGAGCCCCTAGAGCAATGCTGTTTCCAAACCTAAGCTTTTACGGACGTTTCAGTGTAGGGAGGTAGAGACTTGCGCTTACACGGCACCAGCCATGCACCGAGCACTCTGCTAGGGGCTTTAGCCTGGTGGAGCCTCCTCACAGCAGCCCGACCAGGAGGGTTCGGCCTTGGCAGGGAGGCTGCATAATATAAGAAGTTAGGACTTAGGAGCCAGACTGCCTTGGGATAAGAACACTAAGGCTTTGGTGAGGCTTAAATCAGATGGTACACGTCAAGCATCCAACAGCATCTGGCACATAATTACGTAAGTACTAACTGTTACCATCAACATTTTACACATGAGGTTCCGAGGTATGTGGTTAGTTCCTCTATAGCGACTAAGTGGCAGAACTGGGTTTTCTGACTCCAGAGCTAGACCCCTTTCCTTCACTCCTTACTGCCCGCGGAAGGCTTATTTGAAGCCTGCTTGGCTTTGGGCTGTGCCTTAAACGAAGAACTTCCCTTATAGAACCCGAGGCTCTTCTTCCCCACAAAAGACAAGGCTCCCTGTGCACTGGACACCACCTGTTGCCATAACCTGATGCTGGATCTCAGATCCGATGCCACGTCTGTGCCAGGTGGAGCCCCTTACGAACCGAGAGTCCTCACCCTCCTCCAGGCTTGGAAGAAGAGGGTCAGGACTGGGGACAGCATGTGAGCTCCGTGAGAGCCGGGACCTTGTGTGTTTGGTTTCCACTAACGGCCCCTCACCTTGCGCTGGCCACCTGGCGCTTGGTAAGCTCTTCATAAACATGAATGAATGAATGGGCAGAGCGGAGAGATGGCTGCGTGTGGTTTGCTGCTGCTCCACAGAACGTGGAGTCCTGTCTGTGCCACTCAGTGTGACGTGAGTGAAATCCTAATCTTTCTCTGCCTCAGTGTCTTGATCTGTAGCTTGGGGGATCCCATAGGGAGACCAGGAAAAAGAAGTGAAATTGGTGATGTACTTAATCAAGGGTACTTTATCAGTACAGAGTAAGTGGTAGCTGTGATGATTATTCTGCTTTCTGTCTTACTTTGCTTCCCACAAAGTGAAAAGCCATAATCCCTGTCCTCTGATCCAGAAGGGGAGGCAAGATGTGTCCAAAAAGTTAAGTGCAGCAGGAAGGAGGTAGTAGTAGAAAAGACTGAACAAGGACTACATCTGACGTCCCTGCAGGCTTGGCTTGCTTTCCACCTCCTCCAGGAAGCCCTGCAGACCACTCCAGCCCCCAGTCAGCTTGAGGAGACCTTGCCCTGGGGCGCAGTCGAGGAGAGGGCATTCTAGGCCGGGGCCTGAAACAAAAGCAAAGGTCAGGTATGGTCAGCTTGTGAATTTGGGGACCAGCCATGGAGTAGACAGAGCAAGTGTGGGTGCCTGAGTCTGGGGAGTGAGTTGTGGCGCGCCTGAGTTGCTAAGCTAAGGAGTTTGCATTTGATCTGAGACAGTGTGGAGCCAGTTACATTTTTGACAGGGCAGGTAGAAATTTGAGCAGGCTGGCAAAGTAGCGGTATTTTAAGAGTCATCTGGCTGTGGTGTGTAGGAAGGACCTGGGAAGGCAGAGGCATTCGCAGGCATCAGCTGTGAGGTTATGGAGGTCCCGGCTGCTGTGCGGCTGTGGGTGTGGAAGGGAAGGAAGGGTTGAGAAAGATAGGACGGCAGAGTGAGAGGTCATGATTGACCACCTCTGGGACTGAGGGGTGGTGGTGCTCCTGTCCCCAGAGCTCCCTGTGAAGGCATTCTGATAGGATGGTTTATCATCAACCCAACAACTGTTTCTGGCCAGTTTGAATCCTAGATAGTGGTGCCTGCAAAGCCTTGATATGCTCTGAACAACTGGCCAGGGATTTCAGTCTGGTTAGCCCAGTGAGATGCGCCCATCCAGCCATCCCGTATCTGCGGTGGCACCAAGGTCTGCTCAGCTTACACAGCCTTCGGCTCTGGGCAAACAGATGCCTGAGACGCCTAGTCCTCTGCAGGGACAGAGATGAGAGCTGCAGGGTGCAGGCGCTGCACGGAGGCTGTCGTAGGGACAGGAGCTCTTTGCTGACGACTTGTTAATATCCAGAGCAACGCTCTGAGGTTCTCACATCACCCTCGTGATGCAGGCGAGGAAACCGAGGCCTGCCTCCACAGTCTTCTGACTCCTGAGCCTGTGCACAGCTGCTTCTAGCATTGTTTCCATCACATCACTCATTCGTGGACTCTCACTGAGCAGTCAGATGGGCCTGTTAGATGTGGGTCGTAAAGTTAAATGGAGGAGGCAGATGGAAACAGGTGCCTCTGAGAGTCTGACCGACCTGGGCATGAGGCAGAGCCAGCACGGTGAAGTCCAGGACACAGGCAGGTCTGGGGGCCCTCTCACCTCTCCCTTTCTTGCCCCCTCCTGTTCTGAAATCTCTGGAAACCTATGAAAAGGAGTCTTCGTCTACAACTTCCTAGTGATAAATGTCTAGTCCAACAGTCCTGTTTCTTCTAAGGCCACAGTCCTGGTGGTTACCATCCACCTGCCCCATGGCGGTTCTTGTGAGGATTAAGTGGGTTTATGTGTGGAAGGTGGAGGCCGTGCCTGGCGCTGTGTCAGTGCAGCAGGAGTATTGGCCGTTATCTGATTATTTTATTCATATGGATGGTTGATAGGTGTGTTTTATAACCTCCCGGCCAGCCCGGAAGGCAAGTGGTATCCCCCTGTTCTGCTCAGACCCCAAGAGGTCGAGTCCCTTGTCCCAGGCTGTCTTCCGGCCCAGTGTTTTCTGGCCGACAAGTTCTTACCATCCTGCAGATGACGAGCAGTCATTGCCGCTGGCTCAGACCCGGAACTTCTCCACCACTGCCTGTGCTGCTCTGTGAAGCTTCCTCTTTTAGCACCGAACTCAGCACGGCCCTTCTGAGTGAGTTAGGATCCGATCCGAAACCCGCGGGCGCATGTCACTGAGCATCGTCTGGGCTTACTGTCTCAGAGGTTTCCAGGAGGAGATTCAGGCAGGGGACTCATTACATTTACCAGGTGAAATCTTTTTAATTAAAAACACTAAGGTTGTGAAAAGCTATTTCTGCACGTGCCCTTTTGGCTGGGGTACGGGAAGGGCGAGCAGCCCCTGTTGGACGTGAGTGTTTCCTGGTGGCACCAGATGCCCTCCTCCTTTCTCAGTCGTGGCCGTGATCAGCAGGTGGAGAGTTCAAGTCCGGCTTGTTCACATCTGATGTGGCTTCTCAAAGCTTCTCCATTAGGAGGCTTTGGCCCCGGTGGGGTGTATCTGGCTTTGCATCGATGCTTCCTGCGTGCCAGGTCGTGCTTGGAAACTGAGAGAAGCAGCTTTTCTCCACCGCACACTTGTGCTGAGGTCTCACGTGAGGGCACTGTGGCCGCTGGAGGGGCTCCTCTTGAATGGTGCCCTGTTTCATCTCTGCCTTGGTTTTTATCAGTCTGTGCTTCTCTGCTGAACATAGCTTGCTGGTGGCTTCTCAGTCAGGGTGTGGCCGCTGGGGCTGAATGTGGACCCGTCACCAAGGAACACAGACGCTGACGCAGCCGTGGCCACCTCGGTGCCGTGTGCTGTGGGGAGTTTCTGGAGCTGCTGTCCTTGCTTCCTGTGTATCCGCCTCCAGGCAGCCCCGTCTGGAAATCGCTTCGAGCCTCCACCTGTGCTGGGTGTGGACCCCCGGTAGTCCTGAGATGTGAGGCCTCTGATTGGTCGTGAGGAGTGCACTCGTGGACAGGAACTGGAGTGGCCCGAGTAGCGTCTTCATCCCACAGGTCATTCAGTAGTCCCTCCTGGATTCTGTCAGTCATGGCAATACCGCCTGCCTTCTGCCAGGGTCACTGCTGGGGACCCACAGTCACTTAGGAGGTCTGTTTCCTCACGGTGGAGTTAAGGAAACTGAGGCTCAGAGAGGTTTAGTAACTAGCCTGAGGGCCCCCAGCCAGTCAGTGGCCGAGTTAACACTGGGATCCAGGTCCATTCCACCCACTCGAGCTCATGCGTGTTGAAGTCTGCTCTCCTGGCCCTCATGAGTGCACTCCCCAGGATGCTTATCTTATGGATGAGGAAGCTGAGGTTGAGAGAGGTTCGTCTATGGTCCAGCCATGGTGGCCGAAGTCCGGATTTAGGTCAGAAGTTAGAAGGTTTTGTTTTTGTTTGTTTTTTTGTGGTTCAGGTTGTTGCAATGAAAGCAGCTGGAACTTGCTGAGCTGCAGTCTGTTTTGAGAAAGCTCATGTGCTACACCTTCAGGTGTTAGATGTATCTTAATGTGCCATCGCCTCGGCTTTCTGGCAGCACCATCCTCTGTGCCTGTCCTCATCGTTCTGGCAGCCCCTTGTTCGTGACTGCTGGTGGATGAAACCTTGCGGGGTTCCCTGGGCTTTTTCCCGGGAAGCCCTCCAGCCTGGGGCACCATATCCAGACGCATCACGTTGCGGGGCTTCTGGGGGGAAAGACCATACTGCCCGTTGAGCAAGCTCAGTTGGTTGCCTTCCCAGGGCCTGATAAGTTCTGTCTCTTCTTCTTAGGAGGGAAGATGAATGAAAAGTGCCCCCTTGGAGCTGTAAGGGCCATAACATTGCTACACTGTCCCCGGCACCCTGGCCATTGCTTTGTGGGACTAATGGGTTCACGTCTAAGCCTGCAGACTCGGGCAGCTGCCTTCATTCTCTGCCGCGGTTGTCTTGTCTCACAATGAAATGGTGAGAATAAAAGTATCATTTCTGATGAATTTTGATGAGGATTAAGTGAATTAATACATATAAAGCCAGATACATGGTAACATTAACTGTTACTGACAGTAGTAGTAACACTATGTTATTATCAGTGATAGGACTCGTAGCTTGTTGGCAGAGCCGAAAAGGGACTTCCGGTGTGGAGACTCCTTTGCTTTGTGTTGGAGAGAGTTTGGATCTCGTATCGGTTCTCTGTCTCAGAGGAGGCATTGCTTCTCCCGTATCTCACTGGAAAGCCTTGTTGGTTAAGGGCCTTGCGGAACATACACCTGCCTTTTGGTGAACACGTTGAAATGGTGTTTTTGTTCCAGGTGATGATTAAAGTCACTCTTCTGGAAAATGGTTTAATTCTTTTTTTTTTTCTCTTGGCATGAGTGGTCAACCCTGGAGTGCCAGTTACATTTGGTACCCAGGGCCTTTGAAGGGAGCAGGGCTAATCACTGATCACCATCTCAGCCCCCGCCTTCCACAGAGTTCCTGTGCTGATTTTCGGGTCCATTTTCTCCTTTTCTGAAGGTGGCAGGTCATCATAGGTGTTCTTTGTGAAGTGCAAGACATCGCTGCCTTAGGGGTTTCATGTTTGATTCTAAGGTGTGTAGAATGTTAGGGTTTAGGGGTATAAGAAGGAGAAAAAAATAAAAGAAAATGGCCAAAACAAAACAGAACTGCTTGTTGGAAGACAACCTGGTGTAATACAGTGGGAGGAATTCTGAATCCCACCATGGCTGCTTCTGTGTGAGCTTGAACTAGTTACATCATCTCTGAGCCTCAACTTCCTGACCAGTAAAATGGACATAATGTCCTCTTCGCAGGGTAGTTGAGAGGATTAAATAAGAATAAGGTACATGATGTGCCTTAGCTCAGGCCGCATATGTGGGCACTTAATCCAGGCTCGTCATTATTGATAGGAATTTCATCGTTTGTCATGCAGATGAGCCCATGCCACAGGGAAGGAAATTTGATTGAATCCAAAACAAACAAACAAACAAACAAACACCCCCGCATTAAGGAATGCCATAAATCTAAAATGTAGGTGTAATGCTCACACTGAGGAGAGGCCCTGGCTTCCAGGGTGCTTGCTCTTGGGCCACTCTGCACATTTGCTTAGAGGATTTGTCACACAAGGGGGCTTGCACAGGACCAACCTGTGTGCTGAATGTTATGGAAACTGTCTCATGGAATCTCTGCCACAGCCCTGGTCATGCCCCCGTTTTGCAGATGTAGAAATGGAGGCCTAACAGGTGCAAAGGTGTCTTGTACAAGGTCACACAACTAGCAAGGGACAGAGGAGGCTTTTAAACTTGGTCCTTCTGATTCCAAAATCCAGCCCCTAAGACACACTGGAGGCTGGTATAAGAATGTTGTCATTTTCATGTACAGAGGAAAGTGCTTGATGTTGATGGTTCTAACAAATGTTCTTTAGCAACTTTTTTTCTTTTAAGCTTTTGCAGCTCAGAGCAGACTATTTGTTAAATGACTGCCCCTAGTTTTGCTTTGATGACTTGGAGCCCTTATTAAAATGTGTCAGGAATGAGCTTGCAGTTCCTCATTTAACAGGGGGTCTCATTTCCCACATAGTAACTTCTACCCCGTAGTCAGGGTTTGGAATCCCTTTTGAGGCCCCGAATACTGTAGAGTCTTTTTTCTTCCCTGCCCTGTGTCCTCTGTGTCCATCCAGGTGGACTCTGAAGTAATGAGAATAGTACGGGGATAAATAGTTGTCAGTGCCCGTTGGCATCGGAACTCAGGGCCCGCTTACTCCGTGCCCTGGCTGTGTCACACTTGCCGCTGGGGCCAGGAATAAGCCAAGAGGCCATAGTTAGCTGCCTACCTAGATAGCCAACAGAAAACGAATCAGTCCAGCCCCGGGAGGTGGAGCCTCACACAGGTGTTTGACCTCGGAGAGCTTGGGTCACTAGGCTGTAGACGTCAGCACCTGCTCACGAGATGGGCAGGCTCTCCAGGTCCTCAGTTCATGCAGCCTGTGTTTCCATCTTACTTGGCACGAGGAGAGATCCCTGGGAAATGCGTCCAGTCTTCACATTTCCTTAACCACCTCGATTTCCTCATTCCTTCCTTTAAATAACTTCCTCCAGAGGCGTTTATCTGATAGCTAGCATTCCCTTGTCCTTTGCCTCCCATAAACTGGCTGTATAGGTGTTTTTCTCCCCATGAGGATGGACTGCGGTTTCTGAGCTTGCCGAATACAGATGGAGAACACAGAAAAGCATCGTGGGAACTTCCCCATGATCCTGCTTTTATTTTGATTCCACGTTATCTGTTTGGTGCATACTGATTGTTAAGGAAGCATTTCTGGAGATAACTGACAAGAACTGGTTGCCATGGTCCCTACGGAAGGGCCCTCCCATCATGTGACTAATTGGCAGGACATGGACGCACATAGAATGTTAGACGTCTCTGTGATGAGCTCAGAGTGCTTTAGGAGGCTTGAGTCTTACTCCACCACCCTTGTGAGGCATTGGATTATTGGATAAAACTCTGGGAGTTGAATTCCGTTACATGCCAGAAGGAAAAAAAATGATTTCCAGGCCTCAGCTCATGGTCTGTGTATTGGAACAAGTACAACCCGATTCTAAACCATCGGAAGCATTCAGGAGGCCCTCAGGGTTAATAAGGAAAGGAAGGCAGCAGCATCCATCACCACATACATTAGTTGGCACTTCACATGCGTTATCCTACAGTGGTCCCCCATTATTCACGGGGACACATTTCAAGACCTCCAGTGGACGTCTGAAACTGCGGATAGTACCGAATCCTGTATGTAGTATGTTTTTTTCAATACACACGTACCTTTTCGCTCAAAGGAAGCACTTTATAGCTTCTCTTTGGCCATATCTGAATTGCTAACATCACTACTCTTGTACTTCGGGGTCCTTATTAAATAAAATAAGGGTGACATGATACCACGACGGGTGATCGGGTAACCCAGACGGCTGCTAAGTGACAGGTGGGTGGCAGGTACAGCATGAAGATGCTGGACAAAAGGAGGCCTCTCATCTGGGCAGATGGAGCAGATGTCAGAGATTTCATCATGCTACCCAGAACAGTGCGCAATTTCGAACTTAATGGGCTTTTTATTTCTGGAATTTTCCATTGAATATTTTTGGACCACAGTTGACCGTGGGTACCTGAAACCACGGAAAGCACGGGATCTTGTGAATTTAGGCTCCTGTGACTTTATGTAAGTTATAAATTACGTAAATTTATATAAATTGCTTATATAAATTGCTATGAAGTGGCAGAGCCAGGACTTGAACCCAGCTGCTCCGACTTGAAAGCTTGTGTCCTTGACCTCTGCTGTGTCACAGAGTTTTACCGCTCGCACGGGGCCTGCGGTTTGTCCAGATCCCACAGTAAATCACTAAGCAGCTGGGCCTGTGGTCCTGTGCCTAACACTCGAGAGTCCGGACTCTGCACTCTGGAGTAGGCCGATGTCTTGTCTGCCACGTAAAATGAAGCTCCTTTGAAAAGTCATCTTTGAACGTGCTTCTCCGGTGATGCATGGCGAGACCACCCTTTCCAACATGACATTGTGAAAGAGCTTCCTGGCAATTGGGTTGACCAATCCAGGAAGCCAGTACTCTTGAGTTAAAGACGAAATCTAGGGACAGGCAGGTCTGGATTCGGGTCCCTCTGAGCTAGAGCTCGTATGTTGTTTGTCTGTACATGGGAGCTGTCAATGGCAATAGCAAACATCTGCCAAGACAGTGGATGTTCACCAGGAAGTAGGAAAATGATGGTACATAATACAGTGGAATGTATTACAGCCATTAAACTGTGACATGTGAAGACTGTGTAGCAATATGGAAAAGGTTTATGGTGGTGTTGAGTAAAGCAGGGTCCTCATAGTTCTGTAAAATGTTAGAACACAGTCATATCTATCCACACACACGTGTGTGTGTGTGTATGTATGTATGTATGTGTTTTCCCCGTCCCTTTTTTGTTACTTCCTTAAGAAGTCCTCGGGAGTGGGGTTACCTGGCCGAAGGGAGCGTTTTTCTCTCCGTACGTTCGTCCCGCTCACTTTGCTGTCATAGCGCCGTCTTAGTAGCCTGGGCCTCGCGGCTGATCTCCGGGGCCCTCTGAGCTGACCTTGTTCTCCCTGTTCGGGCCAAGGGAGAGAGAGCCTTGCTTTCATGCTGAGTGCCCTTTGCTGGGGGCAGCCTTCACGGTTTTTGCCACATCCATCTCTGCATCAGAACCATAAATTCACTTTCCTTTAAATTGCCAAATTTTAACGTAAATTATTTAGGAGGGAAACTTTGTCATTACCATAAATGGAAAACCAGTAGTGATTGCCCTGAGTAGCAAGTCCCCATTGAAATAAACATATATAATATACAAACATACTGATATAAAAGATGCTCGCCTGTGGCCCGCCTGAAACTAGCTAGTGAACGCCAGGGTCTGGCTTGTTCCTGTCACTGGGGCTCAGCTCGTAGCCTCCCTGCCTTCCGCCTGTGTCTGTACCACTTCCAGGACCTGACTGGCCCCCAGCTTTCTCTGACGACCATATCCCTCTACCATATCCATCTGTCCTCCCATCCATCAGCCCATCCACCCATCCAAACATTTAACAATAGTATATGCAACGCTTGGGCTGGGCATAAAGATACTTTCCATGTCTACAAGGAGACTGTTCAAGTGGGGGACAGGCAGTCTGACAGCAGAATCTGTGGCATGAGAGGTAGTTGCTGTAAGGGGGTGTGTGCAGATGCATTGAAGAAGGTGTCTGGCCGAGGGGAATCAAGGCTGGGATGCCAGAGGAGAGGTGTTTTGTTGGAGCCGCGATGACTCATTTGACAGGAGGGGTGGGTGTTAACATGGCAGGCATGGAGACGAGTGTCTGCCAGAACTCATGGCACATTCAGGGGAACTAAGTATAATTTAAGCTTGGTGGAGCCAAAATGTAGGGGTGGGAGGGCTTGATGGTAGTGGGCAGGGAGGCGGGGGCCACAAGGTGAGGTTAGCCTGTGTCACGAAGGGGCTCTGAGTTTACCCGGTCCGTTTGAGCTCCGTCTCTGTACCCTGACCTCACCTGCCCTACCATCTAGCCTTTACCTGTAGAGTGTGGCAGTTGGCTTTTTCCCTGGAGTATTATTTGCTGTTGGTTCACGCCCCCTCCGCTCCCCCAAGCATGATTACCTGCTGAGTACCTCCTATGTGCCATTCTCTGTGCCAGGTCCTGGGACACTGATCTGAATGAAGGGAGGTTCCTGCCTTCAGGGGCTCCCAGCCGAGTGGAGGAGATACCCATGGCCATCACGTGGAGCGTGAACACCAATGGCAGGGACCCTAGAAGCTTCTTGATCCCGTTCCCTGCCATAAGGGAGGGAGCCCCTTGTAATCTGATCGTATTGTGCTTTTTAAAAATCGTGTGTTTTTCTTTTGTTATAAACATAATATGTTCATTATAGAAAAGTTGGAAATCTGGAAAGAAGAAAACATAATGACCCATAATCTTACCCTGCCAGCAGCTACAGTTTACCTTTTGTTATACTGCGTCAGCATCTTTGTACATAGCTTTTAAAGGTTTTTCGTGTGATCGAGTTCATATTGTCTGTGCTGTTTTTATATCCAGCCTTTTTTGATGAGAATTTTCTTGTTATAAACTCTCCATAAACTTTTTAAATGACTGTAATATTTCAGCTATAATTTGTTTAAAACCATTCCCCTATTGTTGGACAACTAGCCCTTTTCTGTTTTCCCTTACACGTCTCCCTGCCCACGAATGAATATATACCGTCTATTCTTGTCGCTCACTGTGTCGTCTGTAATATCGCCACGAACACTGAATTAGCAAATACTGAACCATTGCTCCTAAAGGAAATACAGGGTAAGTTTCCTGCAAGCCTCGGGTCACAGCGTTTTTGTCATCTGATTAATACATAACAGAGAAGGACAAATACTGCATGGTATTGCTTAACGAGTATATGTAGAATGTAAAACAAAGGGCAAACTCATAGGAACAGAGAGGAGAAAAGTGGTTGCCAGGGGGCTGGAGAAACGGAGAGGTTGGTAAAGGCGTATAAACTTGCAGCTCTCAGGTGAGTAAGGCCTGCTGTGAAACACACACCTTGTCTCATGTGTGTTTCTGTTTATTTCCTACGTATCCTTGGTCCGTTAACATTCCCGTCACAGCCAACAGCGCTGTAACTCGTGTCGGGATGAAGCTTATTTGTATTTTCTCTGTAAGGCACAGCAGCCTTCTTGTACTCAGGGACACCAGACAGAATGATGCTTGGGGCCATTTTTCACCAGCGAAATCAGCAAAAGGCACGGCCATGGGAAAAATAAGGCACTAAAATGACTTGTTTGCAGTGTGAGAGCAGACATAAGAAGGCAGAGCATTGAAACAGCTGAGAACGTGCGCAGCAGCCACTCGAATTTTCGCCGCTTCGCACGTCTGCGAGTGGCTGAGAAAGTGCCGCGAGCATTGATTATGGGGTTAGGAACGTTAGCAGTTAGGCAAATCTGCAAATACGGGATGGGCAGATAACGAGGACCGACTGTCTGCGCGCAGTACCCAGCAAGCCCGTCGTGTGTCCGTGTCGTACCCGCCTCGTGGGATGGAGGCAGTTACAGAGGTGATGCTTTAACAATAAGGGTTTAATGGAGTTCTTCCGCAGACTCTTTTTATGTGAGGATGGGGAAGCGTAATCTCTGTAAGTATTTAATACATAGTTTTCTAGGACAATGGGACTCTTTCTCACAGTCTGATAAGACTTGATGGTCTGGGGAGTCACTTTTTTCTGTCTTAATACAGGTGCACGCTCCTGCCTCAATGGGTCTGACTCGAGGTAGCTATTGTTTCTTTAACATGGTGGCAGGACGCCTGGGACAAGGAGTGCCGGCTTCTGGGAGGAGAGGAGAGGGATGGGTTTCTACATTCTGCTCTGCTTGGATCCAGAGATTGCATCCCCATCTCACCTGCTTTCAGCTTTTCATGCCTGTAACTCCCCAGCAGGACCTGGGCATTGGACAACCCTGCCCCAGCCGAGCCAGAGCACAGAGCTCTCGTGTGCATTTGGCTTAGGAATTGTAACTCCGTTTTGGCACAGGCAGTAGAGTCACAAGTTTCAGAGGTGAAAATAAGTGCCTGAAGCACTGTAATCAGAAAAATGTCCCCCCGTCCCGCTCCTCGTTTGCCCAGTCTGCCCCACCGTGCCCCTCTTGCTGGATAACCGCTTACTATTTCCAGGGTCTGTTTTTTTCTTTGTTTTATCAAAGTATTATTTACATACAACAAAATTCACCAGTTTTAAGTATGTGGTTTAGTAAGTTTTGGTAATAATCCTATAGCTACCACGACAACTGGGTTGGAGAATGATTCCCTCACCTGATAAAGTGCCCTGTGCCCCTTGGCACTCACTTCACCCCTCCCTACCCCTGTGTCTGCCTCAACGACCACCGATCCGCTTTGTCGCTGTGGTTTTTGCCTTTTCTGTAATTTTATAGACATCGAATCACAGTGCATAGTCTTTTGTGTTTGACATTCATTCACTTAGCATGATTTTTTGAGATTCATTCATGTTGGCGCCTATGTTAATACTTTATTCTTTTTTATTGCTGTATAGGATTCTGTAGTAGTCCGTGGTAGTAGGAGTATATGGTACCACAGTGGGTCCATGCACCACTTGACGTTCATTTGGGTTGCGTCCATGTTTTACATGTTATGAATAATTCTGCTATAAGTCTTCATGCTTGAGTTTTTTGTAGATGTGGGTTTTTCCCCTTTCTTTAGGTATAACAAATATAAATGCAGTTGACCTTTGAACAACCCCGGGGGTTAGAGGCACCGGCCCCCTGTACAGTAGAAGATTTGTGTATGACTTTTGACTCCCTGAAAACTGAGTTGTCCTTCAATGTCCGTGGAGGACTCGTCCCAGGACCCCTCTGTGTATACCAAAGTCCACAGATGCTTGAATCTTTTATATAAAGATTGGCTTAGAACAGTACATACAGTTGGCCCTCCCTATCCGTGGATGAGAAACCCAGGGATATGGAGGACCAACTGTATATTTATTGAAAAAAAATCCCTGTTTAAGTGGACCCATGCTGTTCAAACCTGTGTTGTTCAAGGGTCATCTGAATTCTATCCCCCCCTTTTTACATAAAGGGTGGAATATCATAAAAATGCTTCTGCACCCTGTGTTTCTTTGGGGGGGGCTTCACTACCAGGTGAGAAGATTTCATATGGAATCTTTAACTTGGTCATGTGTCCTAGTGGTCCAGGAGCTAAGGATGCCAAGTGGCCCTCCTAGCTCCTGGAGGGGGTGCCAGCCTACTGGGACCTCAGAGAAAGGGAGGGAGGTGGCTGTGCTGGCAGAGAGGCCCACTCTCTGGGTCTTGTTCCGTTTAACAGGACTTCTTGCTCTTGGACCATTAAAGGGGGCGAGTGTGTACTTCTTGGCTTAGGTGGGGTCACGTGAGTTTTGGCATCAGAAGTAAATTGTAAAGGAAATTAGTTTCTGCTTCGGTCACATCTTGTTGGAAAACCACAGGTGCTTAGCAGAGGTAAACTACCCAGTCTTTTACGGTCCTTCTGTGTCGGGGATGCTTGGTGAGTGGGCCTCTGACTGAGCAGAATGTTCTGTTACTGATATGGAGGGCAGTGGCACCAGTTATGTGTCTGCCCAGAATGCATTTTATCAGAATGCTTTTTACTTTTACCTGGCCTGTCCCCATTGTCTTCTGGACCCCAACACCCCTCCATAGTATACTGCTTTGGACTTGTTGATAAGAACATGCAGATTTGCATAAAAAGAAAGGCTAATGAAGTCTTTTCCTTCTTATGTTCCCATAATGCTACGAGCAGACAACAAGATTTAGGAAACTAAAGACACTGTTTAAGAACAGAAATTATACATTGTTTTAAGAATGTCTTCTACAGCTGTGTTGTCCACTAGAACTTTCCATGATAATGGCTATATCTGTGCTGTCTGGTAGCCGCTGGCCACATGTGTCCCTTCGGCACTTGAAATGTGGCTAGAGTGGCTGAGGAACTGAATCTCCAATTTTATTTCACTTACCTTTAAGTAACCACATGGGGCTAGTGGCTAGTGTATTGGGCAGTGCAGATACAGATGAATTTTGACTCCTACTGAGAAATTTTCTTTAACGTAAATTATTGCAGGTAACAGCCAGAGGAAGTACTATTAAGCTGGACCTGTGTTAGATGATTTCTGAGCAGATTAGGTGAATGTTACTTCATAGGGGTATTATTTATACACTATATTCAGTGGGTACCCACCATTTTCAGGCATTGTGGTAAGTGGATAATCAGAAGTTATCTATTATAGCCTCTGTGGGTCTCAGTTTCCCCATCTGTAACGAGGGTATTGGACTAGATCGGCTTTTAAAAGTCCTTTGTTTTGCAGCCATTGTTATGATTTTGTATTAATAGCAATAACGTTTATTTCTTGAACACCCCTATGTGCCAGGAGTAGAATTCAAGACATTGAGTAAATGCTTGAACTCTCTTGAGTGTAATAGTTTAATCTTCAGTTGTCCTGATGCAATGAGACGTCCTGGTTTTACAGATGAGAACCTGAAGCCCAGCGAGGTTAAGTAATTTCCCTCTCGTTATGATGCCAGTTAACTGTACAGTTCAGATCCCCACTCAGGTTGGCCTCTTGGAAGTTCATCTTCAGTTAAATCTTTATTTATGCGATGGCTATTTTAAGACTAGGTCCAATTCCTTAAACATTTAAAACTCTTGTTTTAAGTAAAAGTTCCATCGGGCTTTTTTGTTTGTGTGTTTGTTTTTAATAGACTTTATTGTGAAGCTGCAGCCAGGGCTCAGTGGCTGTGAGGGCTGAGGAGTGAGGTGAGCAGGTGGCGTGGGTGGGCGCCGGCTCATCTGGCGAGAGCATGTCCTCTTCCACTCATGTCCATGAAAGGCCTGCTTTGAATACGCTCCTCCCGGAATGCTGTCCGGATGCCCAGCTCAGCTCAGGTTAGGCACAGCTCAGCCTCCGCGGGCTGCGGGAGAGGCAGAGGCAGAGCGTGGTCCTCATACGTTCTCTTCTTCTCCTGTGTGCCATGAGGTAAGAGCCCCATGGCAGAGCGCGCCAGTTTGGAGCCCAGAAGTTGACTGTACCACCTGGTTACTAACTAGGCAGCCGTGTGCACGGCACTTCACCTCTCCGAGCCTGTGAGGCTTCGTTCCCTTATCCACCAGTAAAACTTCTGGAAACTCTCCCATGACCCCCTCTGTTCTGGGTGTGGGGGACCCAGAGGGGCAGATGAGAAAGCTCTGCCTTCATGATGCTTGCATTCTGGTTCAGGATGAGCTTTCCTTCCCCATCCTTGAAATTGGGACGCCAGTTTCAGTAACCTGCCTACTCGTGGGGTTCATTTGAAGAGTAAGTGAAGTGCCCGACTAACACACAGCTCCTGGTGCCCCCCCCCCGACCCCCACCATGGTTCTGCCAGGTCACTGCCCTGTCATTTCGTGGGTCTCTAGCTCAAGCCCTTGGCTGCCTGTAGAGGCCCGAGTCGCTGTTCTGGGAGGGCAGTACCCTCTTCAGCTAAGCACAGGGTACATGGTATGGCTGAAGCTCCTAGCACAGTGCCAGCCTGTGCGGGTCTCCCGGTGTGTGGTATTTCTTTTTCTCCTTTTCTGGATAAATACTGCCTTGTGGAAACTTTGAAGGAGGGGCTTGGGAGACTGAGTGAAGAGTGGGAGGAAGTTGAAAACAAGAAAGAAATCGAAGCAAATTTCCCATTCTCTCTTTTTAAAAATAATTTCCGTATTGTTTTTCTGACTACAAAAGTACTACTTACTCTATTTAAACAACAGAAATATGTCACTTGGAAAGTGAAACGCACCTCTTAATTCCGCCCCCAGAAGTATAGCTAAGAGTTTGGTGTACATATCTGTCTAGATATTTTCTATGCATGTGCTTATATTTTTAAAAAGCAGTTCCACCCCTACGGACAGTTTTGCACAGTGTGCCTTCCTGTCCTCAGATCCGCTTCCTGGGCACGTGAGTCAGGGGACTTGGGTGAATAAAGTTAGCCTTGTCCTGAGGCCAGGGAAGGGAAGCAGACATCCTCTAGGCAGAAGGCCGAGGGGACAACCATCCAGCGGGGGCACAGTTGCCCCCACCGCACCCTCCTGCAAAAGGGCTGCACTGTGTGACTTCACGTCTGGCTTTCCGACTTCTGAACTTACAGCACAGAAGTGCCATCTCCACATGGTCGTGGGTGGAGAGCCTGCCTGTGTCTTTCAGAATTGGGCTTCAAAATGGTGAAACTGACCTTCGTTGGCTGGTTTTTTTCTATCAGCCGTTTGACATCCTCTTAGATGGATTATAAAATTCCGAAGATTGCCTTTTAGACCACTTGGCTTGTTTGCCCGTATGTGTATGGTGACGTTTCTTTATGTTAGAGTGGGTGGTGGTATAGAATAAGGACAAATGCTGTGAACGCCTGAGGTTCTTAAAACTTAAACTTTAATTGTAAAACTATTAGGTTGAACCATATGAAATTGCCATTTTTGGAGGCCAAAAATGGTGGAGCATTGTTGGTTTCATATGGTTCAACTTTATATATTCATTGTGGGAAGTTTGGCTCATAGAAGGAAAAAAAAGTCACTTGTAACAGTTTCAGTTTTTTATAAATCCTTTCATTTCTTACATGTGGTTTTTGATTACTTATGGTCATAGGCAACCTATAATTTTTATCTTCCTTTTTAAAAATTAATATGACCAAACAAGATACCACTACACGCCTATTAGAATGACCAAAATCCAGAACACTGGCAGCACCGAATGCCGGCGAGGATGTGGAGTTACCAGGCTGGTGGGAATGCAAAATGCTGCAGCCACTTTGCAAGACAGTTTGGCGGTTTCTTACACAACTGAACATACTCTCACCATAAGATCCGGTGATTGTGCTCTTTGGCCTTTATCCAAAGATGAAAACTTACGTTCACACAGAAACTTGCACACGAATGTTTATAGCAGCTTTATTTGTAATTGCTGAAACTTGAAAACAACTGAGATGCTCTTCACTAGGGGAGTGGATAAAAACTGGTCCATCCAGACAGTGGGATATTATTCAGCATTAAAAAGAAATGAAAGGACATGGAGGAACCTTAAGTGCATGTTACTAAGTGAAAAAGCCAATCCGAAAAGGCTGCATGTTGTGTGGTTCTAACTATATGACGTTCTGCAAAAGGCAGAACTAAGACAGTAAAAAGACCAGTGGTTATCAGAGGTTGGGGGAGAGTGAAGGATGAATAGACAGAGCACAGAGGATTTTTAAGGCAGCGAAACTACTCTGTGTGATACTGTAATGTATCTTCATACTTTTGTCCAAACCCATTGAATGTAACCAAGAGTGAACCCTAGTGTGAACTTCGGACTTTGGGTGACAACGACGTGTGGGGTGTAGGTACAGCACTTATAACCAAGGTACCGCTCGGGTAGGGGACGTTGCTAATGGAGGAGGCTGTGTGTGCATGAGGCTGGGAGTTACAGGGGAATCCTCTGTATCTTCCACTCAATTTTGCTGTGAAACTAAAACTGCTCTAAAACGTAAGGTCTATTGGAAGTAATTTATATTATTTGAGAGTTTTTTCACATTACTAAGAAGTGTTCATAACCATCATTCCTTAATGGCTGCTCGGTACTCCTTAGAGAAGACGATGGAGACAGCAGTTAACTTCCTCATGTTCTGTCTGTCGATTACTTCCAGGTGTTTGCATTGTAAACCGTGTTCCAGTGACTGTGGTCCTTTATGCATTTTTGTGTGTATTTGGATGCTTTTGTAGGATGGACTCCCAGGAGTAATATTATTGTGTGAAAGTATGAACACTTTCACAACTCTTGACAAATACTGCCAAATTGTTTTTCCAAAGTGTCATGCCAAGTCATAATGCCACCAGCATACGAGTGTGCATTTATCGCTTCCTTGTCAACCTTGGGTGTTTTTCTCCCTTAATTTCTACTTTAATAGGCAGTAAATAGTACCTTACTTTTCATTTGTAGGTTAACAAGATTGAATATTTTTGTCTACATACGTGTTTGCTAGTTTCACTTACTGTCATTTTCCCCCCGCCGTTGAGAGTGTGTGTGTGTGCGCGCGCGCACGCACGTGTGCGTGCTTGTCCCAAATTAGAGAATTATCAGTAAGTAGTATTGTAAGAACAGTGCTCTCTGAGTGAGCGTACACGGTGGATTACACAGTGCCCCTAGAGCCATTGTTTGGGGAATTAGAGGTGCCTAATTAGTGCGGATCAAGGCAGGAAACAAGTGCTGTGGGCCTTGTCTGCAGTCCCTGGGGCCCAGTGGTAGTTTCTGTGCCATCTTCCTCCTTCAGCTGTTCCATGAACTCAGCTGAAATTTGATCACATCACAGTATGGTTAAGGGGCCTAATTAGCCATAAACCTCAGGAAACTCGAAAATTAAAGAGTCCATTAATCCCAAGGCCCCTCCCTTTGTGAATGGCTCTAATTCCCCTTTGGTTTGCTTGATTTTCCTGCAGTGCTTTAGTTCCAACAAGACTTGGATAGAGTGGCAGTCTTTTTGCTGGAGCTTCCTGCCTTTCTGGGGTTGGCCGAACCCTTTAAGTCGCCCCTTCCTCCTCACCCCACCCACTGAGTTAATCTCTAAATAATAGCGTGGAATGCTGGTCATTATTGCATTTCCTTGATGCAAATCCTCAGGAGTGCATCAAGGTGAGTATAATGTCCCAGAGGAGCAAAGATGACCTGTGCAATAGCACCTCTCGTTGAAATCACGGTTCCGATGAAGCACCCTGTTCCTTCTCCCTTTAAAATGTGAGGGGTCTTGTGTTGGGTTTTTGATTCCTGTGGTCAGAGCGGTTCTTGTCCTAGGCTGCTCCATTCCCCCTTCCCAAGGAGACCACAGAGGCAGCACCAGTGAAATACAGTCTGTTTGAGGATGTCCTTCGGTTGCACGGGCTGATGCTTAGAGAAAAGCTGCGCCTGTGAGCTGGCGTCTCCCTTTGTGGACAGTGCAGTCGTGCATGGGTGGTTCTGCATTCCATCTAAGGCGGTGTATTTACGACCCTTTCAGGGAACTCCAGACTCAGGTCATGAGGCTGGTGTTGGAAAGATGTTCCCGTATACAAACCTCTGTGTGAAACATCTCGTATACAGATGTTCCTGTATACGAGATCTATTGTGTGGGGTATTTTTTGTTTTTGACCGGTTTCCTAAAGATACAAGCGCCTGCCTTGGATTTGCAGCTGACCCTCTTCTGAGAGGTTTTACTAATATTCAAAGAGTATTTTTGTATTTCTTTTGTTTATTTCTCAAAGCTTTTTCTTCAACTCGCGCACTTACTATAGCAGCCGATTATTGGTTGCTTGTAAAATTATGAGCCCTGCAGATACGAACCCTATAAAATGCAGGAAATTGGTCTTCTTATGTAAATAGCTTGTTCTGAGATTGTGACTTCTTCGTGGCTTGGAAAGACGGTGTGTGATCGCCTGTGTGGTGCTGGACATGATGGTGAGTCTGCCAGGCTTTTGGAAGGATTTAAGAGGAGCAGAGCGGTCCATCGGACATTGGGGCTGTCCTCTCTCCATAGCTCTCCAGCGACTTTTGTACAACAGGACTGGCCCACTGGGGCAAGTAGATGATGTGAGTGAACTTGGCCAGGCCAAAGAGACCCAAGACGTGGCAGGGCTGTGACAGACGGGAGGAGGAGACGTGCCCACGTGGGTCCCCTACTTGTCCTGAACTGCAATGTATTACAGGATCAATTAGACCCTGTATGTCAAAGACTAACCAGAGGTGAGGATCAGTGAGGACTCCTGGCTTGTCTGGACTCCATTACCTGCTTGGCAGACCCTCGGGTGGGCACACAGAAGCCCTCTCCCATTGGCCACTTTCAGTGAATAAAGTTTATTTACTGGGTTAGAAAATAGAAATGGAAGCAGACGGCCACCTGCGTTTTTGATGCTCGGAACCCTTGAGGATCCCAGGCATCCTGCTTCGCAGTCGCTGGTGTTGAATGCTTTCCGCTGTCCACTCTCATTAGCCCATATTCAGCATGGCTTTGGCTTTTCATATTTCTGGGGTGGCCACCTTTGGTTCCTCTTCCCGGGCACCCGAACAAGAGGCGTTAATTGCCTCCATCTGCCCTTAGTCACGGGAGCCCGCCTGCTTCTTCCTCTGGGCCAGGCTGCCTGTGATTGGCCCTCAGGGCTCAGAGCTGTCAGCCCCTCTGGGCCCTCGGCTTCCTGGCTGCTGGGTCTGCAGTTTGGTTTCCTCTTTGCAGGAAGATTCCGTGAATTCACAGTCTGAACTCAGCCACTCAGCCCCTCCTTCCTTCCCTTTATCAAGAGTTTATCTTTTCTGGGGGTTTCTGCTGATGTCTGCAGTTTCTCACTGGGGAGCTTTAAGCCGTGGTGAGCACTTTAAAACATAACTGCGAAGAAGGAAGAACGAAGAACGGTGCTTCACCGAAAATGGTTCTGCCTTTGCTTTCCAGCCTCAAAGCTGCACTTCGTGAATGGGTACTTGTATACGTTGCTTGGAGAGAGTTGTGACAACTTGCTGAAGTGCATTCTTGAAGCTTTCGGCATTATGGTAAAGAGGGCACGTTTGCAATCAGACAACCTGGCTTTCCTGCCTAACTGCTGGGTGGCCTTGGATAAAATCCCGCCATGCACTGAGGCTCCTTGTCGGCTGGGATAATCACGTGAGCCCACAGCGATGTAGAGATCGAAGGAAGATTGTGTGTATCGTGTGTAAATACGTAACAGAAAACAATAGCTCTTAGGAATAGTTCTTAGGAATCGTATTTAACTCTCTAAAATAAAAGCAGCAGGGAATCCCCTCCAAATGTCATTTGCGTGACTTTCTGTGGAAAGAGTTTTTTTAAATGAGGGTGTAGCTATTACAGGCTGAAATAGAGAGCCTTATAGGATAGACTTGCTCTTAGTGGGGGTCTCTTACGTGGGCACTGCTGCAGTCCTCGTCCCACCTTGAGTGCAGGTGTGACTTGTAAACACACAAAGAGGGGTTCCAGTCTTGCCCGTCTCTTATACAGCTTTCCTTGCCCAGGCTTCCCTGATTCCTTCATTCCTAAGCTTTTAGCCAAGACCTCCTCTTCTTAGTGGGGCAGCCAGTGCCACTAAGACACAGAGCCTGCTCTCCACGGGTCCCTCCCTGTCCACTGTAATCCAATAAAGTGACAAGCAGCAGCACACCTGGGGAAGTAGTCAACAATGCAGATACTGGAGCTGACTGCCTGGGTTTGAATCCCACAGGTCTCATTGTCCTCCTGTGTTCCTCACTTTTCTCATCTGTAAAATGGGAATGGGCTCGTTGGGATGAGTTAGTGCATCTCATGTGCTGCTTTCGCTGCCTGGTTCCCAGGAAGGGCTCAGTGATTGTTTGTTGTGAACATTGTAAGAGGCATTGATTCAGCAGCTACTCACCCAGAACAACACAAAGTCCCTGCTTTCTTGGGATGAGACAGATCATAAACAAACCCAAACGTTTCCAGTAGTAAGTGCTGTGAGGAAACACAGCGGGGTGACATGCTAGGGCCTGCGAGGAGGGCACGGTCCCCGGGGTGCGGCTTCCGGGTGAGAGGAGGCTGCCGAAAGGGACCAGCCACCGCTAGATGGGTGTGAGGGGGGCAGCTGGTGCCCCAGTTGGAGGAGTAGAGAGAAGGGCCTGCTAGGAGCGAAGCCCGCGGCACGTGGCCAGGTCAGCAGGACCAGGTACGCCTTGTGCATCAGGTTTTGTTCCCATGGTAACAAGAGGCCATGAGGGTTTTAAGCAGAGGAATACCAGGGTCTTATTTATGTTACGAAAGGTTATTCCAACTGCCATGCAGGTGAAGGGTTTCGAGCGGCCAGGGTGGAGGCGGGAGAGCGGTTAGGATGTCCAGTGAGAGCGGGTGGTGCAGTGGAGGGCGACAGAATTGGGGACAGAATGGGGGTGTGTTCCGTCACAGGACTTGCACGTTGACACTGATTCCAACCAGAAGGCGCCTGGGGTTTGTCTGGTTGGGTGAAGTTCCCCCACAGGAACAGTCACCGTCAGGCCCCTGGATGTGGACGCGCTGGCTCCACATGCAGTGCTCTTCCCACACCTCCCAGAGGCCTCGCACCATGCATGCTGCGTTCACGTGGCGGGGGAAGGCCCGCCGAGGACCTGGAGCCAGCTTGCAGCCCCTTCTCTTCCTGTTTTTCCAGTAGTTAGCAGAGTCGTCCATTGGTTCCATGCGTAGTTCTTTGACCATGAGTTAAACACTGTGCCAGCCCCGGGCGATACAGACGTGACCAAGAAGAGTATCACCCGTGCTCTCCTGGAGCCCACAGGAGAGGGGCACCAAACAGATAGCACGGTGCCCAGAGCAACGAGGTATGCTGCCGTGAGAGGCCAGAATGGGGGGTGGCGGAGGATTCACATAGGGATGGATGGTCAGGAGGGGTAGGCTTGAGCTGAGGGAATAGCAACCCAGGGATAAGGAACAGCATGTGCAAAGCCTTGTGGCAGGAAGCTTAGTGAGTATGAGAGGCGGTAAGGAGCAGGGTGGGAAACGAGAATGGAGAGGTACACGGGGCCTTTCCGCTAGGCTCCAGAGAGGGTTTTGTTTGTCTTTATTTTCGGAGCCTTTGAAGAGTGTAAGCAATGAGGGAATGATCAGAAAAGCTGTTCTGGAGAAGGGAGGGGGCGGGTGCAGGTGTGAGTCAGTCTGAGGATGAACGGTAGACCAGGTGAGACATGATGGTGGCTGGGCAACGGGGGAAGTGGGGGGTGAAGAGGAATAATAATACAGTAATAAAATGCTTCGTAGCATTGCCATTGGTACATAGTAAATGCTCAATAAATGTTAGCTGTTACCTACACGTAATTGATAGATTTTGGTTGGGGGGAAACCCTGAGACCTACGTACTTCTGAGTCATTCAGAGACGTGGAAACAGGAATAACTACATGATTTGCGCGTGCATTATTTCCTAATATTTTCAGACTGCCCTGTGCAGAAATGTGCTCACCTCATAGCCTGAGCCTTGTCACTGAGTAGCTGTCTGACACTGGGAATGCTGACCTCCCAGCGCCTCTGCTTCCTCTTCTGTGTAGTGGGCATGGTGTTTTCTACCTTACAGCTCTGCGAGGGTCCAGCAACTAAGGTGGAAGCACTTTGTAGGCTCTGAGGTGTTACGCACATTGGGTGATGTTAGTGTTATTTTATCTGTTATTGTGTCTTCCTCTCCATCCTTCCACTACGTATTGGGAGCAAGGAAAAAAGCTGTCATATTTTGCGGTTTAGGATTGTGTACTTCCACACTGAAAGGTTTCTTGTATGCCATCTATGGCAGTAGGTTCTTTCCCTCTCATCCGTTGTCTTCCTGTCCCTGTTCCTCTCCTGTTTCTGTCCTCTGTCCCTACCACTCCCCTTCCTGGTGCCAGGATCCAGCCTCCAGAATCCCTGGTGGGTTCTCCTTGGGAACTCGTGCTGACTCTGTCCACATTTCTGAGCAGTTCCGCTGCTGAGGTTGGTGAATTCTTGGGTTAAAATGTCGTTAAGTTCTTACAGTAAAATAGGAACAGCTGGTAATCATGAGAGGAACAATAACTCCCTCCCCACAGCTGATTTGGTGCGTATCAGTTTGCCCTGCAGTGTGACACTTATCAGGCAATGATAACTTTGCAGACTTTCTAATTCAGCAGTCTTTCCTTGGCACCAGATGAGAGCAGTCCCAGCATGCAGGAATGAGTCATATAATAGAGATAATTCTTACAAATAATAAACATCCCTTTCTATTCCAAAGACAAACATTGGTGGTGGTGTCGCTCGGGTTTTGCATAACCTTTTGTGGACTCGGGACTGGTCTTTTCCAAAACAAACGTGGTGAGTGTCTGTGTTTTAGACCCTTTTCCTCCCTCGCCATGTTATCCTTCAAGAAGTACAAGATTTTCCAACCCAAGCCTAAATATCAGCTGACGGTGCAAACTTGTTAAAGGATAGTTTTTAAGAGTTTTTGCTTCCAAGGGTTCTTGTGCCAGCCAGCCTCTCTTTCTTGGATTCATTTTTCTTGTTTGTGAAATGGTGGAGTGAAACTTGGTGATCTCCATGGGATCTTCTTCCTGCTTCAGGATGGATCCAGTCGAGGTGGCCTTTGTTCTTAGACTCTAGAAACATTCCTGAAGAGAGTATAGTCAGTAAAGTGGACATTTCATGTATCAGATCCATACCTTAAGGGACGATACGATGAACTTTTTTTTTAATTTTAAAAAGTGAAAAATGCTTCTGCCACATGTGATTAACCCTGGCGGGAAGTGTGTGTGGGAGGGGCTAGAACGCTGACAGGTTTGGCTTCCTGCATCAGGGCGCACCTCTGCCAGGAGTCAGGAAGCATCACCAAAGCACGGTTCTGCTTCGAGACGGCTTGCTGTCGGCCTCTTTGAAGCACCTGTGTGGAAGCACCCCAGTGTCCAGTTTTACAAATCGACGCTTGTTCTCCACTGGTCCAGACTAATCCACAGCGATGCCATCCTGTACCCAGCTGAGCCTCCTGAGGTGGAGCTTTTTGTCTTGTGTGGGAGAACTGGACAGAGTGCCCATTGAAAAGCCACCGTGCCACTCTCTCACCTGGAATCAAATGTGCCAACATGGCAACCACAGGCTTTTCCCCTGAATTCAGGGCCGAGAACTAGACTGCTCCTGTGCGTGGCCTGAGGCGGGGAGCGCTGAAGCCTGCTCCCGAGAGGTTAGCATCAATCTGTCTGCGCACTTGGACTGAGGGAGGGGTAATTGAACCAGGTGGATCAGGTTTCCAGTGTGAACAAAGATACTGAGAATACATTGTAATCATTTCAAGGTGAGGCGTGTTCCCTTCTCCCTGGGCCCTAAGGAGTCTGAAATAGTGGAAAACAAAAGCAGCAGCCCAGAAAAAGAGGAGGATGGTGATGGGAAACCCCAAGGTGGTGCTACCTGTCCCTCGTCACCTGTAACTTGATCTGTAAAGGAAGCAGGGATCACGGGAAGAGTGGGCCCTGGAGTTGGGCAAACCTGATTTGAATCTTAGGTTAGCCTCTTCCAGGCACCGTGGCTTTGGACGAGCCCCTGAAGCTCCTTTTCTTGCTTTGGCCCACCAGGGAGTTAGAAAGTTGACTCAGTATAGCTTGCATGCCTAGCGGGGCGGGCGTCAAAAAGTGTTGTTAGGAACAATGCCGTGGCCTCCAGAAAGGATGTAATGATTCTGAGGCCACATTCTGTGCCTCCCTCTGCTCTCTTTTCATCCTGACCCATCTCTGAGGTTGGGTGGTGGTTTTCCCATTTCACAGATTAAGAAACGTGTGTGGTGGTGGTGGTGGGACTTCCGGAATTTATGCGAAAGTTTCATTAGAACTGCCGGGCACTGATTATTGGCAATCCCAGTGCCGGCACACTGAATTTCTTTCTTTCTTTAAGGGCTTAAAAATCGTAATCGTCATGGTCTCCTTCGGATTTTGTAAATTGTAGAAAATTAACAAAAGTAGAAGAGGAAAGAATTACCTTAATCCCACTACTTAGACAAAACGTTTGTTATTTTGGAGAATTACTCTCTTATTATTTAATTTTATGGTGGCTGTACACATAGGTACTGTTATGTTGATGTTATGTTACACTTTATTCTGGGTGGCAGTGGAGCTTGGCAGTTACAAACGTGGCTCTGGGTTCACAGTCCAGCTCTGCCACTTCCCAGCTCGTGATCTTTGACGAGTTCCTTAACCTCTGTATCTCGGTCCTCATCTGTGGAATAGGATGAGTAATCGAAGCTATCGCACAGGCACGTGGTGAGGACTGAATGGGCTGACACTTGTGAAGGACTTGGAGCCGTCCGGTGCGCAGAAAACCGTTTGTCGGCGTAACTGTTACTATAATCCTAACCACATTTTTGTGTGTCATTACTGTTTTCTTTATAAACCTGGTTTTAGCTGTCCCATAATATGACATTGCACAAACAGATCCTAATTCACATTGACGACCTGCTTATGTTGTCATTCTCTGGACTGTGCTCGTGAGCAGCCTCGAGACAAGGTCCCGCTTGCTGGCGTCGTCGGTGAGAGACAAAATGCAGGACGTTTAAGAATCCTCTCCCTGTTCCCTCTGCTCCAGTGCCAGACTTTGTTTCACATTTTGTCAGACCAGTGTTTCTTTTTCTTAGCGGTTGTCAGAATTTTCACGCATCAGGACCCCACTTTGTTCTTTTAGCCCTGGTTCCGGCTTTGGAAAGGGAGGTCTTTCAGTCCGTCATGCTCAGTGATACAAGTGCACTTTGTGCTTCACATCGACTCCAGGGTCAGGAGGTTTGTGGTGGAGCTGCCGGGGTTTCATCTGCAAATGGAAACCACCTGGCCAGCTGCTCAGGTCAGATGGAAGCCAGATGGGAGAAATCAGGAGGGGGCACTAGGCAGCCTGGGCAATGTCCAAGCGTCAGCATCTTCCCACTTCCCTGGGCCTCTTCAGCCTGGAAGGATGGTTTCTAAGCCATCGTCTCCTCTGGTGTCCAGATCCAGGATACAGTGTTCTCCCACCCAGGCCATGGCCAGCCCAGAAGAGGTGACCCAGAGCCTAGAGAGGTGACATGCGTGTCAGACCTGACAGAAGAAGAGGAGCAACAGGTGGCTAAGTGGCCATCAGGGCGGACACTTGAAATGTCATGGCGAAGGGAGATAGTAGGGAAAGTAAATAGCAAAGATAGTGGAATCCACACAGCACACGGACGTGAACCAGGCCCGTGATGTAAAGTGACAGACGCTGCAAACAGTAGCCCCACCCCCACCCCCCAGTGCGTTGGCCGAGTGACAACTTGTTGTAGACCAGGGAGCAAAGTTGATCAACTCATCAGGCGACTTTTAAAGTGAGTCATTTGCAGTTGAATGAAGAAAACAAGATTATTGGCATAAGCTGGTGAAACACCATCTTTCTGTGGTCCAGATGGTCACAGGTGCCACCAGGTTTTGATTCGTGGTTCAGGGAGGGGAAAGGTTGGGCGTGTTTACCTCTGGACTTTGTGCAGTAAGGAGGTCGCTGGAGTGGGAAGTGATGTATTCAGTTCAGTCTCTAAACACTCTTCAACGGGGGCAGCAAAAGTAGAAAAATATTAATGAAATACCCGATCGCGTGGGAGGAGAAGGGAGGATATAGACCATTCATACTGATTTATAACTAAGAGTAAAAGTTCTGCTTTGGAAAGGAAACAGCCCCTCACAGGTGGAGAGTGCCAGCAGGGAAAGGCGGCATTCTGGATGTTTACTTTCGCCTTTGGAGCTGCCCCAGTGTTCCTTTCCGTGCCAGCTGCACACCGCCCTGCCTGCTGTACAGCAGGGGCTCCGAGCCCCGAGCCCACATTGGATTCCTTGGGGATTATTTGGCTTCCCAGCTCTGTGCTACTTGATTGGACGATAGGTTGGCTGGCTGTTAGCCCTCCAAAGGAAAGGCCCCCCCCATGCCTGGGGGGCACTGATGCGCTCCACCCACTCCACCTCAGAGCTGGAGTTGGCACAGCTCCCTCTGTGTTAGCTCTGTCTCCACCCTTTTTCCCCACACTGAAGAAAGCGTATTAGAATGCAGGTGAGAGTGTCATAATTAGAGCGCTAACATCGAATCTGCTCTAATTCTTAAACATCAAGTAAACTTTCTACTTCAACTGCAGTTAAGTGCAAGTAGCTTAGGTGGCACCCCCTCATTAGAGGGGTGCAGCGTTCTAGGAGAGGCCACTAAGCCGAGGGGCAGAGAGCTTGCTCCTGGGCTGTGTTGGACTGGGCCACTTAGCTGTGCCCTCCTCCCGTCCTCAGCAGAGCTCTGGCTGGACTGCTCTGACTCTCAACTGGGGGTGGCATCCCTGGGCACGTCTGTTAAACTAACTTGCTAGCTAAAAATCATTTCGCTGGATTTCTGCATCCACAAAAACTGTGTGGGCACTGGGGCCAGCGGTCCTTGCCTTTGAGGCGGGCCTGGCAGGTCAGCACCAGCTCTATGAATGGCTTCTCAGGGCCAGTGCTGCCCTATGTCCACGGGCACAAACAGAGATCTTGTGGTCCCAGCTTCCTTCTAGGCGATGCTGGGTTTTCTCAAGGACTAGGTCTGCTCTTGCCCAGTGACTCTGTCCAGGCTAAGTTTCACATTCACCAGTATTTTTTTTTTCCTGCGTGAAAACAAAGCAATAACCAACAGGTAGGTACAAAATCATTATCTCCCATAGGGTGGTAGAAGTTTGACGTGCTCCTGGTAGCCGTGCTCCTGGCAGCGAGGAGTTTCCGCGAGGCCTGAGGGAGGCAGCCCAGCTCCTGGGGGCCGCCATGACTTTGTGGGTGGCAGATGGCATTTTTTGATCAGTGGGGTTGTGATTTGAGAGAGCATATTCAAGCTTAGAATTTTATGTCTGGCAAATTAAGTAAAGCCTAGTTTCTACACAATACAAATCCTAGAGGATAAAGTTAACCAAATCCAATTGGCAGATTGTTTTAGAGATTGAGAAAAATAGATATAGGAAAATAGATACAAGGAGAAAAAGAATCATTTAATCTCCCTACGCAAAGAAAAACACTGTTAACATTTTCTTATATTGTTTTTCTCTCTAGGATTTGGGCATTTCTTTTTTCAGATTAAAATTTTATATTCAACTTTACTAATTTAACATAAAATAGGTAATTTCCCCCATTTTTTAAGGACGCTCTGTGCAAACATTGTAATAGTTACAGACAATTGGATCATTTCCTTATTGTTGGCGAGGTTATTTCCAATTTTTTTTGCAAGGCTGCCGTGGGCATCTTTGTCCATAAATTTGAGTGATTTCTTTAGGGTTTGTTCCTAGGAGGGTACAAACACTCCAGGAGCGGTTGACACATAATTGCCAGTTCCTTTCTAAGAGAATTGTATGGGTTTCGCCCTTACTTACAGGCATCCGAACTGTATCTATTCTGTAATCATTGTGCCTTTTAAATAAAGCATAATCTCCCACTCACCTTCTCTTCCAGATGGCTTGTTGTCACATGATTCATTTTAACTTCGGCCCATTTCTTTTCACCTTTGAGTACCCACGAGGAGTACCATTTTGTCAGGGGCGGCTTTCAAGTTTCTGTTGAATGACAGCTGCGTTCGTTCTGTTTTGCTGCCCACGGCACGCCCTGAACTTCGTAAGTTGTGTGGGCACTGGGGCCAGCGCTCTGTCTCACCCCTTGTCTTTGGGGCGAGCCTGGCAGCTCAGCCCCGGCTCTATGAATGGCTTCTCAGGGCCAGGGCTGCCCTATGTCCCCTGGCACTGGCTTCTCCCCCAGCCCTCCCCACTCTCTCACGTTACCTGGTGAGCCTCTCCATGCAGGTGGCTTGTCCAGTGATTCCTGCAAGGCTGCCAGCTTCTTCTGTTCCTACCACGCAGGCATGCCATGTGCCCTTGAGAAAAACAGGGCCCAAAGCCCAGGGCTGCCTCCTTCACCCTCCCAGGCTGAGCCCAGTAGTGTCGGTGCCGCTAGTCCTGGCACTGGTGTTTTTGGCATTTTCAGCTGCTTTACAGAGGTATAATTACATGTTGTGAAATTCCCTGGTTTTAAGTGCATGATTCAATTTTGTAAATTTTTTAGTGAATTGGCAGAGTTGCGGAACCATCTCCACAATCGTGTGTAACATTTTCCTCACTCTAAACAGATCCCTTGCACCCCTTTGCAGTTATTCCCTGTTCCCAACACCCTGCAAACACTATTTTTTCTCTCTGGACATTTCACGTAGAGAGAATTGTATAGATTGTTTTTTAAGGAAATTGTTTGATCCCGAAAGAATGCTTGTTGGAAAACATCTGGAAGAATGGAAGCCAAATTATTAGTAGTAGTTACTTTTGGGGAGTAATTACCTATGGGTGGCAGGATCGTAGGGGGACTTTTGTTTCTGTAGTGGTTGGATTTGTTAGAGAGCCTGTGTGACATTTATAATCAGAAGAAAAAGGTAAACGGGGGACAATGCATGTTTCATTTGTGAAAATGTAAAAAATATATATATAAAGAGGATGAAAAATAACATTGAAAATTCCCCATCTCGTGGATAAAACCACTTTTACTTTTTTTTCCTCTGCGCATGTGTTTTTAAGTGTAGCTTTCAGACTTAAAATTTTGCACCCTGCTTTTTTCTTACTAGCATTCACGTTAAGTCTTTTTCTCACTTAAAACACCTTTGCACACTTCCTGTTAATAACTACAGTAGTTCATCTTTTGGTCATACCATAGTTTACTTACAGTGGGCATTGAGGTGGTTTTTGCTTGTTTGCTACTATAAATAACGCAGAAATGACTGTCTGTGTAAAAGCTTTGTGTAAGACCTTCGTAGAACTCTCGGCTGGAGGTTTGTACTCTTGGGAAAAAAATGTATTTTTCTCCCAGTTTGGAACTATGTTTGCAAAAATTATGTGCTGGATTTCTTCTCTGAATGTCGCCTACCTCTTGAGAGTGCATATTTTGGCCTTGAGATCAGGTCTAGATTTCCAGGAGATAGCGCCTTTATGTCAGGTTGAGGTTCAAGGTGGAAAGTGGCAGGCAAGTGGGTGGAAAAGCCAAACCAGGGCCTGTGCAGATGGCAGTGCCCTGAGGGGCCAGAATGTGGTTTATTTTAGCTCAATCTTAGATTTATAATCTAGACAGGTTTAGGCACGTTCTGTTTTCTATAAATAATCTTTTTGTTCATCTTTAGTTTTCAGTAAAGGTTGGTTTGTTTATGTGACGATGGAGGGGGTAGAACGGGTATCTTGAGTGAGACCTGGGTTCTGGGGTGTTGGAAGCATCGTGAGGACAGCCCTGGGGGCCATGCAGACCTCAGGAGGCAGCAGTTGAAGACATTTACACATGCGTCCCTTTCTAACTGGACACTCTTGCCAAAGTTTTTCAGTGATCAAAAATCTGAATAGAGATTTTTAACCTTGGATGTTTGGGGGATCAGAGGGGTCTGTAAACCCACCATATCTCTTATTCAAATTTGTGTGTGTGTGTTTCTCTGGGGAGAGGAGGGTCCACGGCTTCCATCACTCTATCTCGGGCCTCACAGAGAGTATGAACTGAACTACCCTGGAGGGTTGTGTCCCTTCCTTAAAGAGGAAGGAAGGCCACGTCTGGCACCCCCCCACACACTGCAGCCCCCACACACCAGTGCCCTGTGTGGTCTTAGTCAAGTGATGTAGCCTCTGCAACTCCGTTCCCTCGTCTGTACAGTGCTGTGCGCTCTGGAGGCGCGCAGGTTCACGTCACAGGTGTTACTTGAATTTGGGCTCATGAGGTTTTTCAAGGCAGCCGTGGGTCAGAAACTGACCTGAGCGACCTTGCGTCTCCTCACAGCCGGCCCCTGAGAAGGCTGATGTTAGTGTGGTTCCATTATACAGTATCCTTTTATTTTAAAATAGGAATCAGTTTTTTAAAAATCATTTTATAAAAGTAAGACATGCTCACTGTGGAGAAGGGTATAATTATTATTTTAAGTTTTTTGGGGGGTGCGAGGGGAACGTATGAAATCACACCACTGCTGAACATCTCCATGCGTGCCCCCCCGTCCCCTGATAGAATGAATGCACATCACGAATGCACACCTTTTAGTGCAGTTTCCACAGCACAAAGGAGCTGTATTTTTATAATGTGGAGAAGGCAGCCAAGCGAAAGCCAGGAGCAGTGGAACTTTCCTAAAAACAAACCGGAGCTGGAGATTCTAGAGTGCCTGTGGCATCTCCACAGGAAACCTATGGAAGCAAAGCTTTCCAGGCTGAAGGGGTTTTTTGGTGATTTTTGAGGACCCTGTGTTTTTTCAGTCTTTTAAGCACCTGGGCTGCAGCATAGCTTCATTTTGGGTTTCCTTTCGCTCTTCCCTTAGGGAGCTTCCTCGGGCCGAGTGCAAGGTGGGAGAATATTGCCTAATGTCCAGTAAATATTAGATTCATACAAGCCTTGCAGCCTGCAAGAACCTGGCTTACATGGCAACTGGGGCTTAATGCAAGAGAGTGTTGATTTGAATTAAAAACAAACAAAAAAAAACCAAAACAACTTTTAATGGAACATTTCAACCATGTAATATAATGGGCCCCATTTACCTATCGAGGTGGCCAGTCTTGTTACAGATGAGTGTTTCTATCCCACTCTGCCCTCCCCTAGCTTAAATTAGTTTGGATCAGATCCTCTGGTTTAATTTTAATGGGCACTCTGGGCCTCTCCACTCCGAGAACAGAATTCTCCTACACTCTGTACCAAGGTCCAAACAACAAAAGTGATCGCTGGCTTTTGTTTTTGAAAACTGTCAGTTTAAAATTTCTTTACCCTTTTTTTTTTTAAACGATAAAAACAAACAGTGCCTGTCTATTATAATTGGAAATCACAGACTAAGTTCAAAGAGTAAAGCCTCCATAATTCCACCATCTGGAGATGTCCACAGTGATGCATTTCAAGGGCCCCTGTGGGTGCTTCTCATGTGCTCTTGTGCAACGGGGGGCTGCTGTGTCCTTCGCCTTCTCCTGCTCCGGAGCCCCCCATCAAGCCACCTTCACCAGCCTCACCACGGCCTCTGCCACTTTGGAGCCTGGGCAGGGGCTGAGTTCTGAGAGTCTTGGTGACACACTGGGTGCATGTTGCCCACCACCGCCCCCTGCCAGTCGGCGGCTCGTTCTTTATAGACACGGGGAGTGCGTGGTGAAGTTACGCGAATGTGTGGTACCCCACTCCCCCAGGCCAGTGGGGCCTTCTGTTTGTGCCTTGACACGCTTTCCTCCCCGGGCTGGCTGGGCCACAAAGCTGAGTCCCAGAGACGATTCAGTGCTAAGGACACCTCCCGCACTCACTTTCCTTCCAAAAAAAGTCCTAGAGCAGGTTCACTCCTGCTGTGCTCGGGCCACCAGTGCAGTGTGCCACGGGTCCTCACCCGCTGCGTGCAGGGAGGAGATAGATCACAGGCTGCAGCTGGGGCGCAAGCTGCACCGCCAGGAAATGCGTGGCGAACTAACTGGGACTCAGAGTTTTCAGTCCTGCTCAGGATTATGCCTATTTTCTAATTGCATTAACTGTGCTAAGCATGGTTTTTAATGTAATAGGCGAGTTGGATGCACTAAAACCTGTGTAGACACTCGGTCACTGCGCCTGGGGGACCTCGGCTTGGGTGTCCCCCAACTTTTCCTCCTCACGTTGTTCATTGGTGCACATTCCACATGCCCTAGCAACGTGGCAGCTCCCTGCTTTGGCTTCAGTGGTGCCATCCAGAACGGTTGGCACTAGGCTGGACTGAAATTGTCCCTCTCACTGTGAGGAAAGGGTGGTTGAGCTGCCAGGGTTGGAATTCAGGAGAAATGCTTAATCTCCACAAAAGAGCACGTTGTTTTTACATTATCTCTCCCCCATCTATTTCTAACACATATTCATTACAAATGTATCTTTTATTAAAGTGTTTCCTGAACGACTGTGCCTGGAAGGACTTTCTGAGCAGTTTATTGGACTTGTCAGGAGTACCTGTATGTTTTCCTTCAGCTGTTGGAAGAGTTGGTAGCAGCCCCCTGCCTGGTTGTGCCCTGGCCCTTCCTGCTCTCTTATGCCTGGGCAGGATGCGATGGCAGCCGGAGAAGCCGCTGACCTGCTAGATGTTAGGACCTTTACTCCCTCGGAAACAAACAGATCAGCAAACTCCAAGGGCTGACTCTAAGAGGAATAAGCTCTAAGATGAGTGGAGCGTCATAAGTGCTCAGGGAGTCTGTGGGCTTAACCCCCGATGGTGAGTGGTCTCCGTGGTGTCACAGGCAGGACACAGGCAGAACTGGGTGTGTTTAGCCAGGACGTGCACTGCTCCGGGAGGAAGGACGCGACAGCTTGCGTCTGGTATTTGAGGCAATGTTGCCTGCTCAAGAGCTTGCACGTCTTTGGGATCTCTCCAGGGGACAGAAGGTGGAAGTCTCAGGTATAAGGAAATGCCACTTCACAATCAGTGCTGTGTGCAATCGGGCTGCCCCGGGGACCTGGGGAGTTTCCCTCCTCCGGTAACCATCAAGCAGAGACTCAAAGACACAACGGCTTTCGGGACTTTGTAAGGGGGAGGTTGAATTCCGAGGCCACTAAAACTTGGAGGTTCTGTGATGCTTTCATAACTGGAAGACTTTATTAGTCCACACCGTCTTTCCCCATGTTAATGCAAATGTGTGTCGCACTTTATAGGGAAGAGGTTGCAGTTGTGTAAGATGGTTTTATAACTTTTGTTCCTGTCAGTGGAGACCATTTACGTGAGTGGGGCAGTTCTGTACTTGATCTCACGTTTCCGTGGGGGAGTTTTTGGAGTGCGTGCCAAGAGACGTGTTTCCTGTCTCTCCGATGGGCTAGACCAAGGCCAGAAGGCCTCTTTCCCACAGGCGTCTCTTATCCAGGATGTGCCACCACCCTCCATACCTCCTTGAACTTTTGTGGTCTTGTGTGGAACTTGCTGATTTTTACATCCTGCAGGAATGAATCCCGGCTGATGAGCAAATCTGTTTTCCATCATCGATTGGAAACGGATTCCTACCCCTGCTCCCTTGCTCTGGATTTAATCTTCCTATGAGCGTCAGCGAAGCCCTTTTCTCCAGTCAGAGGACATCCCAGCCTTGACCAGCTGCCCACTGTTGGTTATAAGAGAAACCAAAAGAAAGAGAGTGGACAGCCCTTGCTGACGACCTTGAAGGCCGTCCAGGGCCTGCTCGCCTCTGGCAGGGAGTCAGGCACACACACATTTGTGCTGTTAACCTCCTTCGAACACTCGATGTGTTTAAGAGCTGAAGTCTTGTCCTTGGGCGGCCTTCCGTGGCTGCTTCGTCCTATGCAGAGGCTCTCTCGTGAAGCAGCATGGGAAAACGGGGAAGGGAGAGCAGATCTGGGCTTGGGTTCTAGTGCCACACGTGTGCTCGCGAGTCTCCTGGCCTCTGAGCGTCCAGGTCCTCAGAGAGCGGTGGGAAGCTTCAGCGGTCGTTTTTCAGAGCGCCTTGGTGTGCTGCTCTGCACCGAGGCGCTTGGGAAAAGCTCTTTCCACTCAGGAAATGCTCTGCGTTTCCTTAGGTTTACTTCCTAATTGAATTTTCTCATTAGAACCTGCTTTCCCAAAGCAGTAGGCAGCAGTACATGTTGAGGTGGTAGGAGACTGGCCAGCTCTCTGTGTCCTCCTCCTCTCTGACGTGATGGAGGGATAGGTGAAGCACGCGGAGTGGCACGTCCTTCAAGTGGACAGCTTGATGGGTTCTGTTTGTTTTATAATAACACAGAACATCTGCCTCCCTGCGCTCCCACTCTCCGGTGTCTGATCCCGCGCTCCCAGCTTTCCAGACTCTCACTGCGCAGCGATTCCAGCTGGCAGAACTGGGACAAGTGTTTCCGTAAGCATTCCCACGGCCCTTTCAGTGAGGAGCGTGACCTCGGAACCATGTGCCCAGTCCCCTCCTTGACGGAGGAGGAGGTGGGAGGTAAAGACAATACTTGGGACGGATGGGTTCCCTGTCTGGGCACCGCCGGAAAGCTGAGCGTTTGTAGGCCATCCAAACACTGGCGTTCTCCTGGGACTCAAGGGTTAGAAGGGGGAAGTGCATTGATTTCTGCCTTCATGTTAGAGGAAAGAGTCGAGCAAAACAGCCCCCTCGGCTTTTCTAAGCTCTCCTGCCGCGCCTCATTCGTTTCGGTCATGGAACTTATGAGCTAAGTATAAGAAAATTGGCAAACTGAAGCAAGGATGTTTTCTCTTTGTGTCATGAAGCTCTCCCACTGGTGAGTTCTAAGGCTCGCTTTGCTGAGGTCCCTGGTAAAGAGTTTACTCGGTGTCCCTGGGCTGGTGGGACCGTGGGGACAGTGCATTGCTAGTTTTGGAATAGCAGAAGGGTGTCTTGCTGTGACAGGACCTGGATTGGGTTTCCCTGCCATTATGCTTTGTTCCCAATCCCTTTTCCAGTGGTAGAGAGTCTCTGTTACATACCAGGTCCGCAGACTGCGGGAGACGCCCCAAGCCTCTTGGGCTGGCTGCCTCTGCGTGCCACGTGCGGTCACATGACCAAGGGCCAGGAAAGAATCGGTGTTGCCAGTATTTCCTTTGTTGGAAATCAGCATCCCACTCACAAACTCATTGAGGAAAGTGTCTCCTGGGGCTCAGTGTGTCCCTGCGTGGCTTTGACGGTCATTTCCATCTGTAGGTGAGGAATGTACCAACTGGAGGTGATGAGGTAACAACACCCAGCCCCGGACTCGGTCAGTGCCTTGTCCTCACATGTCTCCCTAGTCTCCTCTTGGAAGCAGGTTGTGAGGGCCCCTGGCCCATTAGAGGGACATTTCTTCTACTCATGGAAGACCTTACTCACTTGAGGGCCCGCAGTACAAGGCTAACGAAAGCTGTCAGAGCATTTATTTGCCTGAATGAGAAGCAGTTTTGTCTACCATGGAACGGGAAAGTGCTCGTCTGAGACCTCGAGCTTTTATATTCATAAAGAATTGTCATACAAGCCACCCCTGGATTTCTGCTTTGCAGAGGTCTGTGCCGAACGAGGCTCAGGCCACTTCACCGAGCCCAGTCCAGCCGTCCTTTGATCAGGCAGGCAAGCCAGCAGGCTCTGCAGGCCGAGGCCTTCCTGGTGCCCACAGTGAGTGCACAGGCGCCACCCTGCTGTGGGTGCACGGAGGCCGGGCCTGTTGGCTAGAGGTTGGCAGAAGCCCAGCGAGGCCTTTATTTTGAAATTTTTGATTATATCCTTTTCCCTTCCTCTGTTGACTCAACATGTAAAACTGATGGAGCGGTAACTGTGCCCAGCCATGTGCTGAGTGCCAGCTGGGGATCACTCCCCCTTGTTCCTTAAAACAAGCAACAGTGTGAAGTAAAGTGGTACCTCGGTTTTCAAACGAAATCCGTTCCGGAAGACTGTTCGAGTTCTGAAACATTTGAAAACCGAGGCACGGTTTCCCCATTGAAAGTAATGCAAAATCTATTAATCCGGTCCAGACCTTTAAAATCAACCCCTAAACTTGCAAATTTAGCATGAATTTTACTATCTAGTGATACCATAGATACATAAAATTTACAGCGTTCGTAAAGTGAAATGTTCGTCAACAAAGACGTTCAAAAACCGAGGTACCACTGTATGTGCTTTTACTACCCTCATTTTACAGACTGGGAAATCTGAGGCTCAGAGGTTAGTGACTTGTCCAGTGTCGTTCAGGATTTGAATGCAGACAGCCTCTCTCAGTCCTGTGTCCTTAGCTGGAGAGCTGCACCGCCTCTCTGACTTGCCGCTCAACTGTGCAAATGTGGGTACTGAGTAAACTAACTAGCTCCTCTCCTTCTGGACACTGGTAAACGAAGAGGTGGCATGGTTCTTAGGACAAGAAGGAGAGCAGTGGTCTGGCTGCCAGACCGTACAGGGGTAGTGAGCAGGCACGTAAGCGTTGGCGTCAGGTAGACCAGACCTGAATGCCTTTGAATGCCAGCTACACGGCTGATGACGTGTAACCTCACCACTCTGGTGTCAGTCTCCACATCGGAGTGCAATGCTAGTACTGACCTCCTAATGCTGTTTTTAAGACTAAATGAGATAGTGGCATAGAAAGCTCTCAGACCAGTGCCTTGATAAGTTTTGGCTATTATTTATATTAATGCGTTTTAAGCCCTCTAGTCTGAGGCTGCCTTGGAGTAACTGCTCGGTGGAAGTTGTTAGTAGGAGTTGTGTTATTAGGCTGTAGTTAGCACAGCCTGTTTCGGGGGGGGGGGGAGGGAGAGAGAGAGAGAGAGAGAGAGAGAGAGAGGAATAATAGTATTGCTTAATGTTTGGGTTCTGTTGCTGGTTATCAAAAAGACGTTCTGGAGTTGGAACACATTGCTTCCCTTTCTTCAATTCCTTTTGCTCACTGAAGGACTGTAAGCCCCTTACTGAGCCACAGACTTTCTTGAGACACAGCGCTCAGCTTCTACTGAGGATGGAAAGAAAGAAGGATTTTAAGCTTGAGAAAATGTCTTGTTGGCAAGATGTTCTCTGACTCGAAGGAAACTTGTCTGTGGATGGAGAAATAGTATCATTGCCCGTAAAGATCACTTTCATCGGGCCTGAAAGAACCAAAAAGGAGTGGCCTTGACTGATTGGATTTCCAGCCCCTTGTTCCATGGCTGCCCACTTGCATGCCCCAAGCAGTGTTAACTACCTAAGTGGAGGTGTGTGTACGCTTTAATTATGTTAGAATCTTGTGCCCTCTGGAGAGCTTGGTGATGGTACCTGTCTTTTGTTGAGCATTTAATGTTTCAGGAACTGTGCTCATTTCTTTACATAGATATACTTTGAGATTGTTCTCAAAACAACACTGCAAGATAGGTGGTATTATTATTATTGTTATTGTTATCGTTTAACAGGTGAAAGAATTGAGGCTTAGGAAGGTGAAGGACTTGTCCAAATCTCCAGTTCTTCATAGCGGATGAAGGATTTAAACCCTTGTCTGCCTTCCTTCCAGTGTTTTTGTTTCAACCACCCACAGACTGGCAGGGTGCTCTGTCTTACGTCTTAGACGCTGTAGAAGACCTCATGGTTAGATACCTCCCTGCCTGGTGGGTCCTGACAACTGAAAGTGGGGAACTTTGTGATGGGTCTCAGATGAGATTTGCAGATTTATCACAGGTTGTAAAATGTTGCATTGTGCTTTTCTGTCACTAATATGTATTAGCATTTTGGTGTTATTTTGGGGGGTGCTAGAGAGCCAGTCATAGCTGCAGGATTCTGTTGTATCTGATGTGCGCCACGGTTGACAGTGTAGCGTGCAGGACCGTAATAGAGAGCAGCCCTTGAGCTGCATGAGGCAGGTGGAGATTGGGGGAGTCTTCCATATTTATAGGTATCTGAAATAGGAGCTCAGGACCCGAGAAAAGAATGAGCCAGATGCTTTGCTTGCCGCATAAACATTGTGTTCTTTTCCTCAAGCCCCTCTTTGGACATAAGTCACCAGGCAGCACTGCCCCCTTTTAGATGAAATACTTGGATTGATGGAGCCCATATTTTTCCCAAGTCCTTTAAATCTTGCTGCTCTCCCATCAAGACTTGCCCACCTGCGCTGTTTGCAGGTGGGACCCAAGGTTTTCCCCGCACCTTTGGAAGCCATGTGCAGTATGTGATTGGCGTAAACTCATAAGCTAAATGTTACAGATTTCATCCAGGCCATCTTATAAATCAGTTTGAGGGAAGGTTTGTGTGAATTGGCTACTGTTGTGAAACAGGGAGTTTACTTTTCTTAGCTTTTGTCAGTGAACATGTGGATGATGTTTTTTTCCAAAATGTTTATTTTTTTAATTCTTCTTTGGAATACAGGGACACTCTGCTTTAATCATCTTCGATGATTCTTGAATTTCTTGTGCCATCGAGGTAGAAATGGACAGCACGTATGGCATCCATTGAAGATGTCTTAGGATTGCCCCTAATTATGTGTTTGACTACCAGTTGACAAAGTGGAGGGATTAGTCACTTGTTACATGAAACCAGCCAGCATCATGCAGAGGCAGCAGCTGTAGACATCTGTGAAACATTAATGATTAGACAATAGGTAATGACGCCTTGCAGACCTTCTGAAGGGGTCCAGGAAACCATCAGCCAGAGAAACTGTCTGAAAAAGGCTTTAGTGTTTTTGAGAAATGCATCCGTCCGTGATGGTGTTTGTGAGAATCGAGTCTGTAATCCAAGGTGACAGGAGATTTCAGTTTGGGAGTAGATAGAATTATCCTTAGTATGCCCAGCCTGGGAGAAGAGGCTCACTGCCCTTTCTGAATTTGTCAGCTAGCAAGTTGTTTTCTAAAAGTCGTTTGTAATTTATTTTATTTTAGTTTGGGTTGTTTAACACTCTCTAGGGACTGTTTGGTCATGGGAGGCAGACCTGCCTATTTTTTCTGTGTCCTTCTCTGTCATTCAGTGTTCAGGACCTGGATCAAGTCACTTACATTTTTTGAGCCTTGGTTTACTTATCTGTAAAATGGGGATAATAGCGCCCATCTCATGGAGCTGTGGTGAGGCTCACCCAGACCCATTCGTGTATGCCTGGTCCATGGCATGCCCTTAGCAAATGTTAGTTTTCTTCCCTTTCTGTTTAAAATTGGTTTGCATTTTGGATAATTCGTATTCTAATAAAGAATAATTAATTTGGAAAAATAAAATTATATAGAGGATATGTATTCTTTAAAATGCCATTGTTAATTCTAATAGTAGAGCATTTTATGAAAAATTAGTGTTTGTTTTTTTTTTAAATCCAGCTCCAATTTTACTTTTTTAACTTATGATTAAACTGTAAAGCAGATGGAAAGCACTAAACTCTGTAATCAAGGAATTTGTTTTCTGGCCCTGCTTCATTTGCTGTTTAGTTATATGATAAGTCTTCATTAATTATGGATAAGTCTGGGCCTCCGTTTTCTTCATTTTAAAAAGAAGTTGCTGATTAGATGGTGTCTAAGGTCCCCTTTAGCCTAACATTTCTGTGATCCCGTGTTTTATAATTTGGAGAGATAGAGGGAGGCACACCCAAGATAAAAGGCTCGTGCACCCAGCTGGCTGGTTAGCAGAGCCAAGAGCCGTGTGTGAGAAATCTGGCAGGCAGCATCCCCAGCAGTGCATTTGTCAGTTGTCATCTGACCTGGGTGTTTCCCCTTGGAAAGTCACCCGCTCTGCCCTGCACTGCACAGCAGAGTCATGAAAAGTAGGCAGCAATCAGTTACCTTTAGGTCAGGTGCTGATTAGGCACCGGGTTCCAATGCATGGGACAGGTGGACAGGCTGAGCTCTCAGGGGCCGCGCAGTAGAGCTGAAGGATGCAGCGGGTAGAGGGCACCTGCTTCTAGGGGAGGCAGGAGAGCTCCAAGCATACCTGTGCTTCCTGCCTTGCTGAACAGCAAGCTGCTTTGCCAATGGGAATGTGCTTGCACCGGCGTGCCTCCTGCAGGGCCCCGATTGCCAACCCCTTTTACTGCAAATGTTTGCCATCCCACCAAGTTAACTGGATAAAGCTAGATCCCAGCGGAGAAACCATTCTGGGTTCTGCAGTTGGAAATTGGGGGGGCTGTAAACATTGCCTCGGTGATCTGGAACCTTTTCCTAACCCACCCTACGGCAAAGACACAGCTCCACCTCCTAAGTGTGGATTTCTGGATTTTTCACTCCCCGAAGGGATGTGGAAGGGAAAAATCAGCTGATGCTGGTTGTAGTATTTGACACAGAGCCTGTATGTAGGTTGTTAAGTTTTGCTCCGGAATAAATATACCAGGGAGAGAGGCCATTGGAAATTCTCACTGCTGGGTGGGGAGTCAAAGTAGTTGGGGACTCTGCTAGGGCTGTCCCCATTTATATGGTGTTGATGGCCTCAGATGTGCTTGGGAACACCAGTAAATAGAGAGAAGGTGAAATGGTAGAACTATTTCTTGGTGCCATCCTGCGCTGGAGAGATGGGTCCGAGGGCTTCAGAAAGAAGGATGAACTAGGAGGGAACAAGACAGAACAGAACAGAAACACGAAAGGAAGATCTTTTGTGGGTGAATATGGAATTTGGTCAGCTCTTACTGTTTTCTGCCCAGAAGGTTCTCTCCCTTTCTCTCATTTTGGCTTTAGGGGACCGAGGAGCTGTGTGGGGTGAGAGATGTGGAAGTCTGCCCTTCTTTGTTGGTGCTTAATGACTTGGAAACTGAAATAACACCCCGCCTACCTTTCTAGAGATTCCTGGCAGCCTAAATGGAAAACCTGCGTCAAATGAGAAAAATCAGGGAGGAAAGGGCTTTTGAGCACCCAACCACGTTTATGTAAAAGGCCTAGCAGATAAGCCACGTGCTTTTACACTCTGGAAAAGTCCTACTGTTTATGGAGGACGGACTGTGGGGACCCCTCTTGGGTCACACACTGTGCCAGACACATTACCTCATTCTCAGTGGCCCAGCAAGGTGGAGTGTGTTGTTAGGACCATGTTTTAAGGTTTTAAAAACTGAGGCTCGAGTGACGTCATCAAAATGGCGGCGTGAGGTGAGCCTCTGGAAATCTCCCCTGGAGTTTACAACAAATTGAAAAACTATAACTCCACAAAGGACTCCCTGTACAGCAGACAGGCAAGACTAAGAGGCTTACTACTGAATTCACCTAAAGGTGGGCGAATCGCGCGAGCGGGGTCGGAGGGAAGGGAGAAGCACGGAGATGGAGCCACGGGTGCAGGATGCAGAGGTAGCTCAGTGCTCCGAGCTCCCTGCATCCCAGAACTACCACAGCTGCGGGAGAGGGAAGAACTCGGACTTCTAGGGCTCTGCTTATGGCCCACAGGGCTGAGGGGGCAGCATATAACACGGCTGAACCCAACGCTCACGGCAGAGACCTCGGAGCAAAGACTGAGGGAAGAAGGCTGAAAACGGTGGTTTAAGCCCTCACTGCCAAGCAGAGAACGGAAGCCTTAGGCCCTGAGACTAGCCACCCCCTCCCTACCCTTCCAGAGCTCGCCCCGCCCCCACCTGCCCGGTGCTAGAAGCGGAACAGTAGCAGTGTCAGATCAAAAGAATGGAATATTTGCTGTTCTGAGAACTGTGGTCCGCAGACACAGATTCGTAGTCCAACTAGTTCCGGCAAAGGGGAGGGAGCTGTGGAAGCAGGACCGGCTGTGGTGGTGGTCGCCGCCATTGCTCTGGGCCAATTCTCACGACTCACCCTGCCCCTGGTCCCATCTATCTGGGCGGATCCCTGCAGGAGTAAACAGAACTGCTGAAACATACGGGCTCTGAATCTGGTGCAGGAAGAGCTTTGGAACTTCAAAAGCTCTCCGCATCCCCACCCAGTTGCGGTGCCCTATGACCCAGGCGAACTGTTCACAGAGGAGAAGCCCACCTTCCAGGGAACCCCTCCATTGTGTGAGAAGCTGGAATAGTACAGAGAAAACATAACACTGCAGTGTGAGAGAGAAAAAAGGGTTGCAGTCGGAGAGAAAATAAAACATTCTACCAACACCTACTGGAAAACAATAGAAAGACCTCTTCCTGTCATCCTGTTTCAGAACCCACTCCCGTAGATGTCTAGGAAGAGAAACAATAAATCGTTAATTGCCATGAATAACCAAGGCAACAAGACAGCCCAGAAAGAAAGCGAAAAGTCTCCAGAAAAACTTAAAGACATGGAAACATGTGACTTAAATGACAGAGAATTCAAGGTTTCAGGTTTGAAAAAACTCAACGAGATGCAAGAAAACACAGAAAGGCAGTTTAATGAACTCAGAAACACAATCAAAGAACAACATGAACATTTTACCAAAGAGATTGAAGTTTTAAATAAGAACCAAATAGAATTTCTGGAGATTAAGAACTCAATAGAAGAAGTGAAGAATGAAATAGCCAGCTTAGGTAGTAGAGTTGACCAGATGGAGGAAAGAATCAGTGACATCGAAGATAGAAACCTGGAAATGACACGAATGGAAGAAGAAAGAGACTTGAGACTTAAAAGAAATGAAAGAACTCTACAAGAACTTTCTGACTCCATCTGAAAGAGCAATATAAGAATGGGCATACCAGAAGGAGAAGAAAGAGAGAAGGGAACAGAGAGTATATTCAAACAAATAGTCGATGAGAACTTCCCAAACTTGTGGAAAGAACTGGATCCTCGAATCCAAGAAGCAAATAGAACACCTAATTACCTCAACCCCAAAAGGCCTTCTCCAAGGCACATTGTATTGAAGCTGTCTAAAATCAAAGACAAAGAAAGAATCCTCAAGGCAGCCAGGGAAAAGAAGACGGTAACCTACAAAGGAAAGCCCATTAGAATATCATCAATTTTTCAGCAGAAACGCTACAAACCAGGAGGGAGCAGAACCAAATATTCAAACTATTGAAAGAGAAATTATGAGCCATGAATAATATATCCAGCAAAGATACCCTTTAGATATGAAGGAGGAATAAAGACCTCTCCAGACATACAGAAGCTGAGGGAATTTTTTAACACACTACCTGCACTACAAGAAATGCTAAAGGAGGCTATTTGACCACAATCAACAGGGACAATTTGTGGCAACCAAAACATAAAGGGGAGAGTAAAGGCCTGAACCAGAATATGGGAATGGAGAAAGTAAGCATGCTGAAGAAAATGGAATACTCTAAATATCAAACTTTCTTTTACATAAACTCAATGGTAACGACTCAAAAAAAAATCCAGAACTGAAATATATACTGTAATAAAAGAAGAAACAGAGGGAAATATCACCACACAGAAATAATAGACAACAACAAAAAGGCAAAGAAACAATGGAGACACAGTCTTAGCAGAAAACTAAAGATAGAATGATAGGAAATCCTCACACATCAATAATCACCCTAGGGGCTGGCCTGGTGGCTCAGGCAGTTGGAGCTCCGTGCTCCTAACTCTGAAGGCTGCCGGTTCGATTCCCACATGGGCCAGTGGGCTCTCAACCACAAGGTTGCCGGTTCAACTCCTTGAGTTCCGCAAGGGATGGTGGGCAGCGCCCCCTGCAACTAAGATTGAACACGGCACCTTGAGCTGAACTGCCACTGAGCTCCCATATAGCTCAGTTGGTTGGAGCATGGGCTCTCAACCACAAGGTTGCCAGTTCGATTCCTCGACTCCCGCAAGGGATGGTGGGCAGCGCCCCCTGCAACTAGCAACGGCAACTGGACCTGGAACTGAACTGTGCCCTCCACAACTAAGACTGAAAAGACAACAACTTGAAGCTGAACGGCACCCTCCACAACTAAGATTGAAAGGACAACAACTTGACTTGGAAAAAAGTCCTGGAAGTACACACTGTTCCCCAATAAAGTCCTGTTCCCCTTCCCCCAATAAAAATCTTAAAAAAAGAGATGTATATACAATGGAATATTACTTGTCCATAAGAAAAGATGAAATATTAAAAAATAATAATCACCCTAAATGTAAATGGACTGAACTCACCAATAAAAAGGCACAGAGTAGCAGATTGGATCAAAAAACTAAATCCAACCATATGCTGTCTCCAAGAAACATCTCAGCTACAAGGACAAGCATAGATTCAAAGTGAAAGGATGGAAATTGACACTCCAATTAAATGGTATCCAGAGAAAATCAGGTGTAGCCATACTGATACCAGATGAAACAGACTTCAGGGAGAAAAAGGTAACAAGAGACAAAGATGGACATTTCTAATGGTAAAGGGGACTATACAACAAGAAGACTTAACAGTCATCAATATTTATGCCCCCAATCAGGGAGCACCGAAATATAACAAGCAACTACCAGCAGAACTAAAGGGAGAAATTGACCAAAACACGATTATACTATGTGACCTAAATACATCATTTACAGCTATGGATAGATCATCCAAACAGAAAATAAACACGAAATAACAGCCCTAAATGACACATTAGATGAAATGGACATAATTGACCTTTATAGAGCACTTCATCTTAAAACATCAGACTAGATGTTTTTCTCTAGTGTACATGGAACATTCTCAAGGATAGACCATATATTGGGACATAAAACTAGCCTCAGCAAATTTAAGATTGAAATCATACCAAGCATATTTTCTGATCACAAGGCTTTGAAATTGGATGTCAACTGCAAAAAGAAAGCAGGATAAACCACAAATACATGGAGATTAAACAACATACTGTTAAAGAATGACCGGGCCAAAGAAGAAATTAGAGGAGAGATCAGAAGATATATAGAAACAAATGAGCATGAAAATACATCCTACCAAAACTTTGGGGATGCAGCAAAAGCAGTTTTAAGAGGGAAATTTATATCATTACATGCCTATCTCAAGAAAAAAGAAAAATCCCAAATAACCTCACGTTACACTTTAAAGAACTAAAAAAGGAAGAACAAATGAAACCGAAGGTCAGCAGAAGAAAGGAAATAATAAAAATCAGAGCAGAACTAAATGAAATATAGAACAAAAAGACAATAGAGAAAAATAATGTGACAGTGAACTGGTTCTTTGAAAAGATTAACAAAATTGACAAACACTTGGCTAGACTCACTAAGATAAAAGAGAGAAGACACTAATAAACAATATCAGAAATGAAGAAGGGGCAATTATGACGGGTGCCACAGAAATACAAAAGATCATTCAAGAATACTATGAAGGACTATATGCCACCAAATTCAATAACCTAAAAGAAATGGACAAGTTCTTAGAAACATACAGCCTTCCAAGGCTGAACCATGAAGAACTGGAAAATCTAAACAGACCGATCACCAGTAACGAAATTGAATCAGTCATCCAAAACCTTCCCAAAAGCAAAAGTCCGGGACCAGATGGCTTCACTAGTGAATTCTACCAAACCTTCAAAGAGGATCTAATACCAGTCCTGCTCAAACTCTTCCAGAAAATTGAAGAAGAGACAGTACTCCCTAACTCATTTTATGAGGCCAACATTACTCTGATACCAAAACTTGGTTAGGACAACACAAAAAAAGAAAACTACAGACCATGTCTCTGATGAATACAGATGCAAAAATCCTAAATAAAATTCTAGCAAATCGAATGTAATGATGCATTAAAAAGATTATTCATCCCGACCAAGTGGGGTTCATCCCAGGGGCACAAGGATGGTTCAACATATGCAAATCCATCAGTGTGATACATCAAATAAACAAAATAAAGGACAAAAATCATATGATTATATCAATTGATGCAGAAAAAGCATTTGACAAGATACAACATCCATTTATGATTAAAACACTTAATAAAATAGGTATAGAAGGAAAATACCTGAACATAATAAAGGCCATATATAACAAATCCTCAGCTAATCTCAAAATTAATGGTGAAAAACTGAAGCCCTTGCTCTACGTTCAGGAACACGACAGACCTGTCCCCTATCACCTCTGCTTTTCAACATAGTGTTGGAAGTCCTCACCGGAGCAATCAGGTAAGAGAAAGAAATAAAAGGCATCCAAATTGGGAATGAGGAAGTTAAATTGTCACTCTTTGCAGATGACATGATGCTATATATAGAAAATCCTAAAGACTCCACCAAAAAGCTATTGGAAACAATAAACGAATACAATAAAGTTGCCAGCTACGAAATCAACGTACAAAAGTCCATTGCATTTCTATATATTAACAATGAAGTCTCAGAAAAAGAAATAAAAAAATAATTCCTTTTGCAATTGCAGCAAAAAGAGTAAAATACCTAGCGATAAACTTAACCAAGGATGTGGAAGACCTATATGCTGAAAACTATATGACATTTTTAAAAGAAATTGAAGACAAAGAAATGGAAAGACATTCTGTGCTCATGGATTGGAAGAATCAACATAGTTAAAAGGGCCATATTACCCAAAGCAATATACAGATTTAATACAATTCCCATCAAAATCCCAATGGCACTTTTTAAAGAAACAGAACAAAAAAATCATCAGATTTTTTTGGAACCACAAAAGACCCCGAATAGCCAAGGCAATCTTAAGAAAAAAGAACAGTGCTGGAGGTATCACACTCCCTAACTTTAGCTTGTACTACATAGGGGCAAGAATTGATCAAAACAGCATGGTATTGGCAGACAAACAGACACATAGACCAATGGAATAGGATTGAGAACCCAGAAATAAAACCACATAAATATGGACAGGTAATTTTTGACAAAGAAGCAAAAAACATACAATGGAGAAAAGACAGCCTTTTCGATAAATGGTGCTGGCAGAATTGGAAAGCCACGTGCAAAAGAATGAAACTGGACTGCTATCTGTCACCATGTACCAAAATTAATTCAAAATGGATCAAAGACTTAAGCATAAGACTTGAAACAATAAACTGCATAGAAGAAAACATAGTTACTAAACTTATGGACCTTGGGTTCAAAGAGCATTTTATGAATTTGACTCCAAAGGCATAAATGAATGGGAGTATATCAAACTTAAAAGCTTCTACACAGCGAAAGAAACCATCGACAAAATAAAGAGGCAACCAACTGAATGGGAGAAGATTTTTGCAAACAGTGCCTCTGATAAAGGGCTAATATCCAAAATATACAAGGAACTCATGAAACTCAACAACAAAAAAACAAACAACCCAATTGAAAAATGGGCCAAGGACCTGAAGAGACATTTCTCCAAAGAGTACATACAAATGGCAAATAGACGTAGGAAAAAATGCTCAACGGGCCGGCCCGGTGGCTCAGGCGGTTAGAGCTCCATGCTCCTAATTCCGAAGGCTGCCGGTTCGATTCCCATATGGGCCAGTGGGCTCTCAACCACAAGGTTGCCGGTTCAACTCCTCGAGTCCCACAAGGGATGGTGGGGATGGGCTGCGCCCCTGCAACTAGAAACGGCAACTGGACCTGGAGCTGAGCTGCGCCCTCCACAACTAAGACTGAAAGGACAACTTGAACCTGAATGGTACCCTCCACAACTAAGATTGAAAGGACAACAATTTGACTTGGAAAAAAGGCCTGGAAGTACATACTGTTCCCCAATAAAGTCTTGTTCCCCTTCCCCAATAACATCTTTAAAAAAAAAAAAAATGCTCAACATCACTAATCATCAGAGAAACGCAAATAAAAACCACAATGAGATACCACCTCACCCCAGTCAGAATGACTATCATCAACAAGACAAATAGTAACAAGTGTTAGAGAGGCTGTGGAGAAAAAGGAACCCTCATACACTGTTGGTGGGAATGCAGACTGGTGCAGCCGCTATGGAAGGCAGCGTGGAGGTTCCTCAAAAAATTACAAATAGAATTACCATATGACCCAGCAATCCCTCTCCTGGGTATCTACCCAAAAAATCTGAAAACATTTATCTGTAAACACACGTGTGCTGCAATGTTCATTGCAGCTTTATTTACAGTGGCCAAGACATAGAAACAACCAAAATGTCCTTTGATAGATGAATGGATAAAGAAGTCGTGGTATATATACACAATGGAATACTATTCGGCAGTAAGAAAAGATCTTATAGGACCATTTGTGACAACATGGATGGATTTTGAGAGTATAATGCTAAGCGAAATAAGTCAGACAGAAAAAGCAAGAGAACTATATGATTTCACTGATGTGTGGTATATAAACCAAAAACAACAAAAAAACAAGACAAACAAATGAGAAACAAAAACTCATAGACACAGACAATAGTTTAGTGTTTACCAGAGGGTAAGGGGGATGGGGGGTGGGAGATGAGGGTAAGGGGGATCAAATATATGGTGATGGAAGGGGAACTGACTCTGGGTGGTGAACACACAACGGGATTTATAGATGATGTAATACAGAAATGTACACCTGAAATCTATGTAACTTTACTAACAATTGTCACCCCAATAAGCTTTAATTAAAAAAACAGAAAAGTGAGGCTCCAAGGGATTAAGTGGTGACTTTCTTAGTTCCACCCCGCAGGTCAAGTGGGAGAATAGGAATTTTTATTAGAGCACATCTGTGCCTTGGGAGTCTTAGACTTCTTTGAGAGAAGGATGAAAGCTCTGGGCCCTAAACACACACACACACACACACACACAGTCATCGTGCTCAGAAACTGGTGGACTGTAACGCTGGTCCCCACATTAGGGACTTGCAGTTGATTCCTTCTCTTAAAGTTCTTTTCAAAGCATAGGTTTCTAATTTCTCAACCCATAGTAGATTAGAAGCAACACATTAGATGAGGAGTGTAGCTGACGGCTTGACAGACAAAAAATTTAAAAAGCAGGCAAAAAATTTAAAAAGCAGACACAGGGCCATGTTCCAGGAGTGGATACTTCTAGCAGTGTCCCTCAGCCAATGAGAAATGGTTGGATTGTGTTCACTGCTTTGTCCTCTGTGTAAAAGCACAGGCCACCATCTCGTAGGATTGAAACAAGGTTGGTATTTTGGTTCTCTGGAATAGCCACTAGAAAGAGTTCCCAGCTCCTCGGAGCCAATGGAGTGACTGGCACGTTCAAACTGGCACAGTCCTTCTGCCGTTGTTTCTGGCTGTCTTCTTCCGGAAGCGTCAGAGCCCCTTGAAGGGGGGGGACCATGTCTGAGCAGTGCGGCTGTGTCCCCAGGGCCCTTCCATCACTCACACAGTTGCTCAGTGACTGAATCCAGTGTGTGGAGTAGAAAACCTCTCAACATAAAGATACGGGTGCCGGTGCTGAGTGCCACTGCCTGTGACCTTGCAGAGCTGCTCTCTGAACCGCATCGCTCAGTAAAATGAGACTGAGCGGGCAGGATTTAGATGGGTTCGGGAAGTCCCGATCTAAATTTCCATGATCCTGGCAGAATTCTTTTAAAGCAGAGACTAATAAAGCGATTATGTGTTCATGGTGATCAAAATGACGATGACTCAGCCACCCAGTTGTTCACGGTGAAACGGTTAATTTGATGTAGAGCAGTTTTCACCTCGGTTTTACAAAGATGACACTGACCCAGCGATGATGATACACAGTCGACCCCAAAAGGTCGAAGCAGGCTTGACCGGCCAAGTGAACTTTCACTGTGACTTTGATTCACTTGATATAGGGTATTGGATTTTCCCGTGGGAACGAAGTCATCCAGAGGGAATGCTGTGTTTGCTTGCTGAGCCATCTCCATCCCTGTGCGGCTGTCATCACTGCACCCCTCCCGGAGCCTTCACCCAAGGGCAGGCAGCGGAAGAGACACTTTCTTCTTATTAATACAAACTGTGCCTCCTTCCAGAGTGACCTACAGCTGAGTCGTTGGCTGGGTTGGCCAGTGGATCTGTCTCCAGGTAGCCCCCAGCACAAATCGTTCCTGAGTCCCCGGCCCCTGGCACAAAACAGAGTCAGCGTTTAAACAGTTGCTTGTTGGGTCACAGGTTATACAAGACAAATCACGGTTAAGTTAGACTCCCTAAGTTGGTGATAAATCAGCCCGGGCTCCAGTGAAGTTTACCTTTGTGTTGTCTGTGAAGTATTTGCTAAGCCTGTTGGGAATGTAAACAGGGAAGGTCCCGAGGAACTTCAGAACCAGCTGTAAAGGCCTTGAAGCTTTCGCTGCTTGTTTATGTATAGACAGATGCTATTCAGTACAGACCTGCCATAAAAGCAGTCATGAGAGCAGTCGAAGCAGGACGTCTGCTCAGAAATTCGAGCAGTTGGAGTTACTGCTTGTCCTTGAAATTACAAACAGTGTCTTTAAAACGCACACGCAGACCATATGCATGCTGATGAGACTGTGGCATCACCTTCTAGCAGGTGGTCCCGCCAGAAGCGTCATCTCAGAATTTGGGGACAGCCTCTCATTTCCAGGAAGTAACCTTGTCCTGCTGTCCTGCCTGTTCAAGTCTTTGACCTTCCCCACCCCCAACACCCTCCATCCTACAGTCAGAGCCCTGGCTGCAAAGAAGCCCCTCTGCAGGCCCTCTCGCCCCCAGCCCCAGCTCGGGTCGGACTGTCTCCCTGCAGTCACCAGAGGCACCCATCAGTATCAGTTACTGCTGCCATCTAACAAAATCACCCCCAAACCTAGTGACTTAAAGGAGCAGTAATCATTTCATCATCTCCAATGGTTTCTTGGGCCAGCGATTCAGAAGGTCCCTGGCTGGGTGGTTCTGGCTTGGGATCTTGTGCTGTTGCGGTCACACAGCTACAGCTGGAACCCTGGGGGCCTGGAGCACCTAGGGCCTGGCCAGGGGTCTCACTTCACAGGGTCTCAGGGTGTCTTCATGGGCTTTTCTGTGTGGGCTAGGTTGGTCTTCCTCCCAGCATGGTGGCCTTAGGGTCGTTGAACTGTTCACCTTGCAGCTTGGGACTCCAGGCGTGAGGGTTCAGCAAGGAAGACAGAAGATGAATCACCTTTTATGGCTTGGCCTCAGAAGTCACAGAGAATCAGTTCCATTGATCTCTGTTGATAGAAACAGTCACAAAAACTCTCCCCTTCCAAGGGGAGGGGACATAGACTCCGCCCCTCAGTGGGAGGAATATCAGACTCACATTGTGAGAGGGGCACGTTGGGTGAGAAAGCTTGTTATGGCCAATTTGGGAAAATGTAAACTGCTTCCCTTTCTAAGACACAATATCCCTGTCATTCCTCTGTGGGAAAACCTTCAGGGGCTCCTCAGCCCTTCTGGAGAAGGAGATTTTAACGTTTTAAAGGCCAAACCACATGGCACTTAGAAGCCTTCCCTGTAAAGTAGAGAAAAGCACAACTCGGGAGAAGTGAGGTTCTGAGCCGAGGCCGGAAGCTCTCTGGGGCCCTGCAGCCTCCTCAGAAGGGCACTGCCCCCTGAGCGGTGTGGGGTCTTCTGGCCTTCGTGTAGATCCTTCCTGACAAGGGTCACGCTCCGCTGCGTCGTCTTCCTCCTGAGCGCCCCTCGCTCATGGGGCCTGTGGGTGCTCTGCTCCCTGTACCTACTGTCTGCAAAGGCCCCGCCCGCCTGTCTGGGACCCTCCTCCTCAGCCCGTCAAAGCCAGCTCATGCACCCCCTCTTCTGAGAAGTCTTCTGAGGCTCTCTGTACCACTTAGCGTGTTCGTTTACTGTGACATTCTTCATTTTTGTGGATTGGCGTGTGTGTTGTATTAAACTTTGGACTGATCCCAGGCTGGGACATGTCCTGTTCTTTGCGTCCCCACCTAGGGACTGAATACATTTTATTCGATGGTAATTTCCAGATTAGCCTTTGCCCTCTTAGTTCATTTAATAGTTTTACTGCATTCGGATGACAGATACCACTATCAGGTGTCCAAAAATGCCTTAGGAGGCTTTTTAAGCCATAGTGTTTTATTTGACATACTCTGAAAAACTGTTCTGGTCTGTATTCAGTTGCTTTCTCTGTTGTAGGGTGATTTAGGCAGTTTGTGGTTGTCTTTGAGTCCTGTGCAAAACGAGCAGAAAGTGAGATATTCCCTAGCTCTGTTTATATACTTCAAAACAAAACAAAACCCCCAAAAACCTAAACCAAGCCCTTGGAGCCTCACCAGCCTAAAGTGGGGTAACTGTCCTCTCCTCATTCTTTGACATCTTAACAAGGACTCATCCCCCCCACCCATCCCCAAGGATTCCCCCAACCCCCCTAATAGATTTTAACTACAGCATAAGTTCCTGAAGACAGCAACTTTGTTATGTTCACCCTTCAGCATCAGAAACAGTGCTTGTTACCTAGGAAACCCTCAAATAATTATCGAATGAGTAACCGAACGGGCAAAGAATTCTGGAGCATGAAGTGAAGTGGTCATTATTTTTCTGTTTATCTTTCAACCTAGAAAACACCACCAGTGGAAGGTGGAAATGGTAAAGTGCATTTTATGAAGTGTCTAGGATCAGTTCGGATTTGGAAGAAACCGTTAACGTGGAGAGCCCTTAGTCACGGGCTGACAGTATATGAAGTAAATAGAAAGCCATTGGTTAGAAGTAACCAGAGTGGGAACTCGTAGGAGAAGAACTGGTACGTGAAGCAGTGCAGATCAGTGTGTTACGGGCTGTGCTCGCCTCTGCACCTCTGTCCCGTTCTTGCACACATCACACTTTGTCGTTGGGTCGTGATTATTGGCTTACCTGTGGATGGTTCCTGGAGGGTCAGCACTCAGTGCAGGATTGTTGAGTTGAAACATAGTTGCAGGCCTGCAGCGGCTGTGGGTACCTCTGCACTTGCTGTAGGATATAGTGTCAGTCCATCTAGAAGGACTCCTAGAGGCCCTCTAGCCCAACTCCCGGGCCACGAGATTAAGTGAGCAGCCTAAGGCTCACAGATGTTCCGTGACAGGGCAGACCTTGGACTCTGAACTCACGAATCCCAGTTCCTGTCTTTGCTTGCTCTTGTTTGAATTTTTTTTTTATTACCTTTAAAAAATACTTACTGAAGTGAAACAAGGACAAGCAGAATTGATAGCCCAGAAATAAACCCATGCATATATGGTCAATTAATTTATGACAGAGGAGCCAAGAATACACAATGGGGAAACAAGGATAGTCTCCTCAATAAATGGTGTTGGGGAAACTGGACCCCAGGCTTTCACCATACACAAAAAGCAACTCAAAAAAAAAAAGTGTAGGTGTCTGATAACCATAAAGGAACATACTAACATATGTAAGTTTAAGCATCATGATGTTATGAATGCCCTTGAACCCACCACCTCTCATCAGAGAGCTAGATGAATGACCACTCTCATCTTCCCCGAGTGCCTTTTCCCCTTAAAACTACTGAGTTTCGTATTTATCGTTCCCTTGTCTTGGCCAATGAGAATAAAAGCCTTGCTATAGTATAAAACACACAGTGTGTGTGTTTATGTCTAAATAACAGTTCGGTATTGCTTGTTTTTAAGGTTTGTAAAAGGGGCAAGATCCTGGGTAGCACTGGGATTTGTTTCCCCACCCCCGCCATCATTCTGTTTCTGGGGCCTTTCATGTTGTTGCGTGGAGCTGTAGGCCATCTGTATTTTCCTCATTTCTTGTGCTGTTTCCTGTTTGGACCCCTCAGGATTTGGGATGACTCCCAAGCAAAAGGCTGCAGTGAACACTAATTTTAACTTTTTACAAGCTATCATTAAACTTGCCCATGTTGCTGGGCTTATGGGAAGCTTTTAGTCATTTACTAATTTAATGAAAATTAGATGTCCTTAGCCTTAGAATTTTGTAGTGAAGTATTATTTCCACTTAAGATAAATTGGGATTAATGCAAAATACCAGTTAGACCATTTTGCAATAGTAGTTTAGTGCTTTCCGCTAGATGCAGTCAGAGGACTGTCTGGAAGGAAGCATTTATGCTGCCGGCCCCCTTGGGAGGTGAGACTGTGATCAGCGTACTGAGGTTCGGGGGGGCGGGGGGAGAACAGGCTCCATGGAAGGGTTAAAACAGTGTCTTTTCATGTTGACTTTCTCTGGTCAAGTTAGGACTTTATTTTTCCTAGATAATATACTGCTCAGCTTCTAGTCAATCCCTTCTGAATCCTAGTATGTTCTGGATAAAAGTATCAGTGTAGCTACTGTGTTTCCCCGAAAATAAGACCTAGTCGGACAATCAGCTCTAATGCTTCTTTTGAAGCAAAAGTTAATACAAGACCTGGTCTTATTTTACTATAACATAAGACCAGGTCATAAAATATAATATAATATAAAAGTCTTATATTAATCTTTGCTCCAAAAGACGCATTAGAGCTGATGGTCCAGCTAGGTCTTATTTTTGAGGAAACAGGGTAGGCTTACTTATGTCTAAATTCGTATTTTAGTTCTCAGGAAGATTGTTGCTTTCCAAGTTGAGAATATTTCCAAAGACCAGAGTTTTTAGGGGTTTTGAGTGGTCTGTGAATTAGAATTGTGTGTGTAATTTTCTGGGGTCTTAGCTTTGATTAGAGCCTGAGAGTCTGCAGTCCCCAAAACTGATTGTTTTAAACCAGGGATTCTCAAGCTTGACTCTGTTGACATTTTGAGCCAGGTTGTTGGCGTCTGTCCTGCACATCGCAGGACGTTTAGAAGCATCCCTGCTCCCTGCCCATTAGGTGCCAGTAGCTTCTCCTCTCCCAGTGGTGACAACCAAAATGGTCTCCAAACATTGCCAGATGTTTCCTGGGAGCTTGTGGGGAGGGCAGAATCAACCCCCGTGGAGAAACAATTAGCTCACACTTTTTTATTTTAATAGACTTAATTTTTTAGAGCACTTTTAGGCTCACAGCAAAATTGAGCAAATGGTCCAGAGGCTGCCCATGTAATCCATGCCCTCACACATGCATGGTCCCCCCGCTGTGAGCACCCCCCACCGGAGTTACAGCTGGTGAACGTACACTGACACCTCTCAGTTACTCAAAATCCATAGTGTCCATTAAGGTTCACTCTTGGTGGTGTACATTCTGTGGGTTTGGACAAATGTATGACGACATGCCCACCATTACAGTGTCACATAGGGCAGTTATACTGCCCTGAAAATCCTCTGTGCTCTGCCTTTTCATCCCTCTCCCTCCTCCAACCCTTGGCGACCAGTGATCTTTTTACTGTCTTTGTAGTTTTGTCTGTTTCAGAATGTCATATAGTTGGAATCACACAGTATGTCACCTTTTCAGATTGGCTTTTTTCACTTAGTAATATGCCTTTTCATGGCTCGATAGCTCATTTATTTTTAGCACTGAATATGATTCCATTGTCTGGATGTACCATGGTTTGTCTATCCATTCACCTACTGAAGGACATTTTGGTTGCTTCCAAGTTTCGGCAGTTCTGAATAAAGCTGCCGTAAACATTTGTGTGCAGGCTTTTGCGTGGACACAAGTTTTCAGTTCCTATAGGAGTGCTATTATTGGATTATAAAGTCAGAGTGTGTTTAGTTTTGTAAGAAACCACCAAACTATCTTTGAAAGTGGCTGCACCATGCTGCATCCCCAGCAGCCGGGAGTCAGAGCTCCTGTTGCTCACATGCTTTTGTCAGCATTCGGTGTCATCAGTGTTGTGGATTTGGGCCGTTCCAATAGGTGTGTGAGGGTGTCACATTGTTCATGTGCATTTCTGTGGTGGCCCATGGTGAGCACTATTTCAGGTGGTTATTGACCACCTGTGTCTCTTCTTTGGTGAGATGGCTGTTAAGGTCTTTGCCCCTTCGTTTACACCTTTTAACTAGTTTGACTTGAATCATTTAGGGTTTTCTATTCTTACATGGCCAAGGGGACATAAGACTATTTGTGGAGTTTGAACACCGAGCTCCGATTTAGAGCGACAGGAAAGACTTCAGGGTTGGGTTGAGGGGGGCGAATGTTATAAAATATGTTTTAAAATGTTTTCCTAGAACATGTATTTACATACATACAGAAAATACTCCAAACACATACCACTATGTGTTAAAAGTTCTCAGGTCTTCACTAAATCGTTGCAACAACCCTATAATTAAAGGCTTGTAGAGGCTAAGAAGTTATACCCAAGGTCGCAAGTGAATGAATGGCAGAACGGGGAGCTGAGTATCAGTCTCTCTGGTGTCCAGTCAGCTAATCTGTGTTCTCGACCCTACAGGTGGTGGTAAAATGTCTTCCCATGCCAGCGGGCAAGACCCATGTCACCATAGCCTGGGCTGGCACGAGAAGGGAATTCATGGGCGCTAGAATGTTTCACTAAGCAAAACAAGTGCTACGAGGTTTCGTGTGTGTGTGTGTGTGTGTGTGTGTGTATGTGTGTTTCTTTGCAGGGGAGCTACTTTGTTTTGTGCCCAGAATAAATTGTCACTGATAACCATATAATTATGGGACAAGGCTTTGTTTTCTCCCTTTTGAAAAACAGCCTGATGTACGTGCCGTATCAGTTACCTGAAAGATGAAATGGCTTCCGGTTAACTTAACGTGTTACGTGTTTGGTGACTATAACGTGGGTCCTTATCCCACAGCCTGTTTAAAGTTAAGATACTTAGAGAGTAAATGGTCATATTCATAGATTATGTATATTTCATTACAGCCCGACGAGCCATTTCCAGGATTACTTTGTGTATTTTATGAAGATTGTTTAGCTTGTTGATTTCTGGCTTTTAAGTATCCCGACATTGGTCTGAGCAGAGCAGAGGCAGGATACCGATGAGACAGTGCCTCCGATTTGTTGTGTGGGGACTCCGTGTGCCTTATGTGCACTGAAGAGTCTTCGCCATTTCACCCGGCCCACCTTACTCGCCTTATTTCCTGTTGTTCCTCCTGAGGCCTGGCCGTGTGTTACAGCCCACTCTGCACTGACTGGACTTTACACTTGACCAGTCTTGCCCCCACTCAATTCATGCCTCCCTCCCTCCGTTATTTATTACATATTTCTGGTGGCTCTCAGTGACTGTTTGCAGCACGAACATTAAATAAGGAGAGTACGTGAAGCACACAGGGCATAGATTAAAGAAGGTGCTCAGCAAAAGGAGGGTTCCCTTTATTCTCCCAGGCCCCTGCGACAGCATTGACCCCAATGTGTGGCCTGCTAGTCCACTCTGCCAGCCCGAGTGATCTCTTGGCTGTAAGTGGTTGAGGTTTTGCTCAATTTTACAAGGACCTGGCACCTGCGATCATGTACCGAGCTTCAGGTGAATGAATGGCTGAAGCACTTACCCTTTGCGTGCTCCTCGCCACTTCTTTTTTGCCCGGCTTTGTCCCTGTCTTGGAGCTCATCAAGGAACCTGGCCTGGTGATGTGACTGGATGTGACCTGTTCAGATCCAGGTTACAGCGAAGGGTAAAGCCTAATATGCTATTCGAGCACGCTCATTGCAGAACCAGTTGGGAGTTAACACATCTGCGTCTCCCGTGGTCTGCTGAGTTGGAGAAGGAAAGCCAGTAAGGCTTCGAGATGTGGGTAGAACAGGGCTGCTTTCTGAGCTCTGGCCTGCTTCCCACTTTTCTGCGTGTCGTGGATGCCCCCTCTTGACGTTGACCCTGCTCTCAGAGAGAGACTAGCAGTCAGAGGGCCCGCCGTGGGCCTGTTTGGTCTTAGAATATCCTGGGCAAGCTGAAACCGCAGGGAAGGTTGTTAGAAGGGGATTTGGTGTTTCTGTTGGCAGAATGACTCAGACACTTCTTCTGCTCCTCCTTTCACAGAGTGACCAGCAGCTGGATTGTGCCTTGGACTTAATGAGGCGCCTGCCTCCACAGCAAATCGAGAAGAACCTCAGCGACCTGATCGACCTGGTACGTGCCTTGTTCGTGTGGCTTCATCTGGGGCTGGGGCTCGTCACGGGTTGCTTTTGTGCACCTTTTTCCATGCAGAATTCACAATACACCAGAAACCTTCTCCCTCTCCAGCCAGACACCTTCACTAGGTTACGAGATGCCCTCCAGACAGGGAGAACATGAGTTTCACATGGGTGTTTTAATTTCAGCACCACCTGTTAATAAAGCCCAAAATAGGAGTTCTGAAATTGATTACAATCTGTCCCCTTTCCCCGCTGCTCTGTTTTCCGTTTCTAGACGCTCACCTTTAGGCACGGAGAACAGGAGGCCACACACATCCAGCAGGCGTGTGAAGTGCAGCAGGGTGGTACCGGGCTCTATTTCTGTTAGCCTCTCTGTTGAAGTTTCTCTAGCCGAAGCACTCTGAAAGTCTACCCTGTAAAATGCTTCAGTGGCTTCCCTTCTAGCCTTAAACAGCATAAAACACAAAAGACAGGCTTCTGAAGAGCTCATCACATTTATTGTTCAATACGTAATTCTCTTTGAAGATTCAAAATGATTGGTTTCAAAATGATGCCTCCGGTTAACTGGCACCATAGTATTACTTGAAGATGCTCAAAGTATTCCAAAACATCTAGAAAGCTATGGGAAATAGTGAACGGAATTAAAAATAAAATAAAAAGCCCCAAGAGGCCAGCGGAGTTACTGCATCATTTGGCCAGTGAGTTTGGGCTCTGGAACCTGGGTCCCCGAGTCTGGTCCTCGCTTCTTTTCCTGTGTCCCATGTCGTTTTGGATGTAATTATCGGTCACCACCCATGGTTCATCAGTAAGGTATCTTCTAAAATAGTGGTCTGAAAACGTGTTCCTATGCTGTAGTGATATATTTCATTTCATTGTATGAATTCAGAACAATTTTACTAGAAAAAGAGATTGCTGCAGGAGACTCGTGTCATTCCCAGCAGCCTGGAAGGTCCAGAGCACGACGAGTTCTGTATTTCTAAGGACACGAATCCTGGTTGAGAGGCAGCTGTGTGAGCCCGAGTGGCACCTCTTGAAGGAGTTGTGAACTCGCTATAGTTTTCACATGTAATAACTCAGGAAGTGAGGAGAGGAGGAGGTTTCTTGAGATAAATGGCCCTAACAAGAAAGCCAGCGACAGGTGCTTGTGGTGGAAGTGGGATGGCTCCTGGCTGGACAGATAGATCTTTTGGATGAGTATTAAAGAATAGAAGGTTGACTGTGGTTCAGCTGAACATGCTGTATGGCCAGGACCCAGGATCACAAACCAAGAGCCAGGGAGGTGACGTAAATCCCTGCAGTGGACTTGGTGTGAAAAAGGGAGTTTGGCCGGAAGGCCCCATCTCCGAGGACAGTGGTCCCTTTCCTCCGGTCACTTGATGCTCGTCTGTTGCTGGTTTTCAGATTTTTCTGGAGGAGCCATGTATTTGGAATTTTATGGGAACTACCTTGATTTTTAAACATTGGATTGGTGAGATCTGATTTTGTGTAGAATTTGGCCGTGCGTGGGAAATGTGAGTTGTGGGTATGGCGGTCGGAGAAAACAGTCTTTGCTGAGAAATCATGAAACGTAAAGTTATGTAGGTAGGAAGTGTCCTTGAAAGCCAGGAGGGTTTGAACTTGATGTGTGGTCATTGTCACCATTGTCCCCCTTAACTGAGCTTTGCATGCAGCGCCTGTCCTTATCCCATGGGGCAACACTTCGGGGTGCAGTGTGGCAGTGCCGTGTGTCACTGGTTTTCTCAGAGATTTCTGGGTGATCGTGTATGGACGAGGTGGGCAAAAGCTGAAGGTATGCTCAGATCCCTAATTTGGTCAGCTGCAGACACGTCTTTTTCTTTTAACCTCAGCGTGAAAGTGTGCTTGGCTGAGTTTAAGTTTAGTTTGCCAATTTAGCTATTACTGTGTCTTAGAAATAAACCAAACATGGAAGTAAATGATGAGCAAGTTTTTCTCAGTAGACTCTTGGTGTTGAACGGGCTATTTTGTTCTTATGGCAACTGAAGGGTTTTACTACAGCTGTGTATTTTCTCTGTGAGTCCCTCGTCACTCTTTATTCCAGAGACGTGCACATTGCGGCTTTTATGGGAACCTGGTCAGCTGCTTCCTTGGCTGCACGTGCCAGTTGTACTTGGACTCGGCAGGGAATCACAGCGCTGATGGTGAGCCGTCTTCCACCGTGGCCCGTGCTGGGTGACAGAGCAGCCCTGAGGCTGGGCTTGCAGGGGGTACTGGGACCCAGGTTGAAGTGCCGCACTGTATCTGTCCCTGATGTGTGACGTGGGATGTGGCATCCTGTAGGTGACTTCGGAGTGCACTGCTTTCCCACTGTTAACTTCGTCTTCTGGACAGTGTGGCTGGAGACGGCATGGAGGCAGGTGTGGGGTGTCCATGGCTACCATTGGTTGAATAGCTGCCACGTGCCCGGGACTGAGCTGGAGGCTTCCATTTGTGTTACCAGTTCCTCGAGTTTTCGTGGTGTACATGTGACCTCCTCCCCTTTTTAAGATTATTTAGACTCTGAGGAAGGAGTCAGGGTGGTGAGGATAAGTAGCACCAGGAAACCCGGTTTCTCCTGCTGGGGTAACTGCTGGGTACCGTTAGGTCCAGTCATTTAAACGCAGAGCTACAGATGAAATGTGGTACGTCTTCCTCGTGTATCAGTCTGACCCATTTGGGGGGAAAGGGTTAAATAATTGAATTCATTAATAATTTAAAATATTAAAACCTAGATGTGTTATGGAGAATAATTTAAAATTCACATAGTTAAAAAACGAAAACACCTAGAGACTTGCAGGACATTCCCTCCTCGGAGCCAGGCCGCTGAGGGTCACAGTTCACTTTTGTCTGTTGCTTCACGGGGAGGCTGGGAAGGTGCTGACGTCCCTGCGCCGGTGGGTGGTTTGGAGGCCTCGGGCCCCGTCTGCCCGCTAAGGCTGAGCAAGAGGCCATAGTGGGTCCCCATCCTCCAGAATGGACTGGGGAATCAATCGGTGGTCTCGTTCATTTTTTAATTTGAAGTATGATGAATGTCAGAAAGGAAGTGGGTCATGACTTTTCTCCAAATTAGAATCTGGGGAAGCGTGCCTCACTAACACTGTATTGACGAGCTTCAGAAGCCCCTTCTTGATTCATAGTCTTGCTTCAAGGTCCTTGCTTCACACGCTGGTGCGTAAGGGACACTTGGACTGGATCTGTGTGACCCGTCCTGGAAATTACTTCTTTGAATGTTTTTCTTTAATCGCTGCTATTTTTCTTCAGTTTTCCCTGGGAATGACAGATTCACTTTTATTCTTTTAAAGAGGATTTGCAGAATTCTCGTATTCTTGTAAGAGTTGGTCCATGCTGCATGTACTGCCGTGGCTCTGAAGTTCACTTGCAGTTTCAGTTTCTTCCCAAAGCTGTAATTTCAGAACACTCACACTGTTAGGGGTCCTTCTAGAAGCAGTGTCTCCAGGCCTTTGTTTCATGTCATCTGGGATCAGTCTGGTGTTTTCAGAGCCTCCACTGCACTGCTGGGTGCAAATTGCAGTCACTCCTCCCAGGCTCACCTGCCTAAACTAATGGGGGAGGGGGTGTGTGTGTGGCTGTTTTCAAGGAAAGTCTCCAACTTGAAGACTAACAGAATGTTAGGATTTGCCAGCATTCCCCGTGAAGGGAATGGCCTCGCTTCCATGTTGGAGCCAGAGACTGCAGGGGAACGTACCCGGCCCACCAGTGGTCCCGCTACAGAGTGGTAGTACCGAGAAGCGTGGCCTGTGCTTGGCAGCGAGGCCAGGGCAGCCCAATTTATCATGCCAGATCAGCTTGCTGCTTTTCTTGTCTTTCCAGCATCAGAGCTTTTGCTGCCTTGGGATTATAGCGCATACTCTGATTGGTGGGAAATGACCTCCCTGTGCAGATGGCCAGAACATCGTTTTATTACACATTAATCCCATTGTACTAGAGTGAAGCCAGCCGAAACCCGTTGTTAAGCTGTTTCAAAAATACCCACACGGCCCTGTGGGCCAGGAATCCCATGATGGTAAGATGCTCCCTTGGCTTCCTAAACTTTGCCCTTCTGTGGCTTGGCTCTGCACACTGGCAGCAATACCGGGGTATATTTGAAGCCCTGAGCTGAGGAAGGAGTTTGTTGCTGCAAATTGGCACCCAGCCGGCCCTCCATCCTTTGCCTTTTTAAGAGCAACCCCAAAATAGCCCTCAGTCTGCTTAACCAGGCAGAAAAGTCGCTGCTCTGGTCAGTTCATTTTTTGGATTCCTTCTGTCTTCTTCACTATTGTCGCCCAAAGGCCCGTCTCTTGGGTGTCCCCAGACTTGACTCAAGCAAGGGGATAGACACCTGCACTGGGAAAGCAACCCAGCCATCCCGGCTAGGCGGCGGGAGGAAGGTGAAAGAGACATCCGATTCTCTGACCGGGCAGTTGATAACTTGAGCAGTCTTCATTTCAGCAAATTCCTCTTTTTAGCAGCCAGAATTGGCCTCCAGAAATAGAAAGGGCTTTGCCCTGCCAGCCTCAGCAGCACGTTTCCTGGAACAGCTCACAGACCTTGTCCCCTGAGTTCGGGTAGCGAGGAACATGCAAAGGAGTGTGAGGTCTTGACATGTTCAGACTGGAGGGCCCGGGCTACACCCAGACACTGGGGTTCTGGGAGCACTGAGTGGAGCCCTCACTGCCTCCGATTCCAAGAACCACCTTGCGGAGCCAAGCTCCCACACGTGACTGGTAAAATCAAGGCTCATGTTATATTTAATAGTTCATTAATATTGCTGGTTATCTGATTTCTGCTAAGCATTGTTACTCAGTTGTCAGTCTCTAATAGTTGAACCAATGAAACCTGGCAATTATTTGTCCAGTGACAGCTGTGTGGAATTGAGGCATCACAACTGCGGTTCTGTCCCCATGTGGTGGAGACATGCTAGGCCTGGGGACCCAAGACGCTGCCCCTGCCCTTGGGGGTCTTGGAGGCCAGATGTGATCTAGTTTATCTGTGTTCAAGAGTGCCAGCAGGCTTGTGTTTTCTTTCCTTGTTTCCCCATTGTCATCACATTTCAAACAGTCTCATACCAGCGTTGTTTTCCCTCGATTTCAAAGGCAACGTTTAAAATGTCGTCTTCTTTCCAAAGGGGTCTTAGCTGAAGTAGGTGAAAAGTAATGGGCTCAGTGCACATTGACCGAGCACCGCCTGTGTGTGAGGCACTGTGCTCAACCTTGGGAAGAAATGCCGCCTTTATTCCTTGGCTCCCCTTCCACAGAGAGGAAAAAAATGCAGGGGTCCTAAAACGTGCTCACGATAAGAATGCCCTGTCAGCCCATTGGTCTTCACAAGGACCACCGGGAGCTGCAGGACTGAGTCACTCGTTCTGTGTTTAACATGTATGTGCCGGACACTGCTCGGTGCTGGGGTACAAGAGGAAGGGCTCGCTCCATGGGGCTGGCACTTAATGGGATTCAGGGAAGATTCTTCTGGAAGAAGGAAGACTTGGCCACGGCCAGCTTTGCACCCTGTTATCTAAGGAACAGATACATAGCAGGCGTGTTTATTTGTCTTTGCTTTTGAGTAAAAGGGTTCTAGGCTCTTGAATCCTTGTGCCCAGCTAGCAATGACTTTTGCCCTCTCCTCTGATGCATTCCTGGCCGCCTTTCACCTGGCCTCTTAGTGCTTCTCAGATTCTTTCCCCAAAGTCTCTGACAGTAGAGGAGAGCAGATAGAAATGTTTGGAGTTTAGGGGGCTGCAAGTCCAAGAGTGTCTGCCTCCAGTAGAGAATTTTGTGTTTTTGTTTTTTTGTAAAAATTGTGTTCCAATTCATACCACGCCCATATGAAAGACATTTTAATATAAAAAGAATGCTTTTTCCACCAAAGCCTTGAGTCAAGTTGATGCTCCAGGAAGTTGGGCTCTGTCCCCCTGGGGACATGGCTTTGCCATAGCTCACTGGTGCACTGGGGGTTTGTTTGGAGATGCTTAGCTGGGCTCTGTGACTGGGCCTCCCAGAGGGGAGGGGGACACCCCCCCCATGACGCACACAGCTGGTGCCTGTCGAGCCGTGGCCTGCTCTGTAGCCCTGCCAAGACTCCCAAGGAGGGGTCTATGCTGCACCCCATTTGCTGGTACCTAGGGAAGTGCCCGTGGGTTTCTGTTGGAGGTGGGGGAACCTGACTTGTTGGAGGGCTTATCAGGAGGTATTCTGTCCTGGTCCAGATACTGTCTCTGGAGCAGAAGCAGGGGAATGGCTTGAATAATTGGTAATTATGCAAGAAGCCCTGCACAGTCGCTGTCGTACTGCTGTTTCTGAGCTTATTCTGAGCTTTCCTACAGGCGACACTGTGCTGCAGTTCCCCTTTTACAAGGGGAAGAGGCATTCCAGCCAAGGGCCTCCAGCAGTATTTTAATGAACTCCATTCCTTGGAAAGTTGTGGTGAGCCTTTTCATGCAAGCATTTGCTCTTTGAATGGACTGCAGCTGTGGTGACTAAAGCATGAGAGGGAGAAAGCAGACCCCTGGGCTCCTTGGGCTCCCTGGACGCGGGAGCTGAACTGGCCCTCTGCTCCCCGCCCAGGACTGCCTCTCCAGAGAGGGGGCCTTGCTTGATCCCACCCTGCGGCTGAGGCGAGGACCCTGCCACCTAATGGTGCAGCCTCTGATTTGTGTCAAGGTGGCAGTTTGGCAGCAGCCCTTTAAACTAAGATGAAATGGCTGATTTGCTTAGAAAGAGGCAATGGGGCTTCCTGGGGTACCCTCACCTGACCTGCTCCCCCCCGAGATACGGCCAGAAGTTATTTGAAGTTCTCATAAATTCTATTATATGCAGAATAATAGACCACATTTGATTCAAATAAGAATGAGATGAATTGCCTCCTGCGGGAGGAGTTCAGAAAATTAAAACTTGAAATCCAGTGAATGAAGGAGAAAAGTATGGGCATCATTTGCTGTGTGTGTGCGCGCGCGCGCGCGCGCGTGTTTCTCGGGGAGCAAAGACTATTTCCAGGAGACTAATGATCTGTCCACTGGTCCTGAGCAGTAACCCATAATGGCCAGGGGCTTGAAATTCTCCAAAGCTGGGTCATTTGAAAGACCCCCTCCCGCCACCTTTCATATGAACCACCCAGTACACTTTTGTTATTCAAAGATTGTTTATAAAGTTCAAAATGGAAACTATTTTTTCTTTTGTCTCAAATTTAGAATTTGACTTTTCCCTCTTTTCATTCTTCATTAAATCTTTTTCAATGAATGACATGGAAAAATAAATAGCTTTAATGGCTGCCCATCAGCTGTCAGAGGCATTAATATATACGGGCCTCGTTACTAGTGCATTTCATCCACCATCTCATCTAATCTTCAGAGCCACTTTGTAAAGTGGGTTGGGAGGATCCCCTTTTGTAGACAAGGAAACTGAGTCCCACACCTGATGTGTGGTCTCAGGGGAAAGTCAAACCCAGCTGCTGACTCCAATGTGTTGCCCACTGAAGGACTGACTTAAAAAATGAAAACATTACAATATGGCCCTTCTCCTATGTCCTGCTAAAGATCAGTCATTTTTTAAGGTAAAACTATAAAAGAAATTTGTGATAAGGGCAGGGTAGTCACCATAAGGGCAGGAACTTGTAAGTAGCTCAGGAAAGAAGACTGACCCTCTCTTGCTGCCTCGTGATACGAAGGTTCGTCAGAGCCTGAGGAGCCAAGAAACTGCTGCCCGATTTCCCTGGCCTGGCTGTGAGGACAGTGGGCTCGATCGGAACTGCACCGCAGAGGTGACCCCTTCAGCTGACTTCCGCTGTCCCCCAGCACCACTACATTGTAGGTGTATTTTTTGGGGCGGAAGAGGTGCTCTTTCAAGAAGCATTCTGCCCAAACACAAGTAGTGTGTCACTATTTCTTCTTTCAGTAAATAAAGCAAATCTAAAAATTGTAGGTAAAGCAAGTTCTTAACGCTACAAGACCTAACAGGATGGGTCGAGAAGGTATCTGCCTTTAAATCAGATGTACAAAGTCAGCATACATCCCAGCAGAAACCGGTTAGAATATGTAGGATGCTAGGGGCTGCGAGGACAAGATCCCACTGGTAACAGCAGAACCACATACTCCCTGGGAATAAATTCCCCGCGGAGCAAGAGGGCCGTGCATGAAGACACTGCAGAGCTCTGAACCGAGGGCAGAGCGAATGGCGTCAGATGGATCAGAAACAGGCCTAGTAACGTAAGAACCCAGGATATGTAGTGCAAGTGATGTTCATATTTCACTGTGAGAAAATAATGGATTATTCAGTGAAATGGAAACAACTAAGAACTTTGAAGGAAAACAAGCTAAATAGCTATTGCCCAGCATGTATCCATACTCCTAATGAATTAAAGAAGTACTATTAAACGAACAGGAAAGAACCAGAGGGAAAACATAGGTGATATTTGATGTTGAGATGGGGAAGACCTTTATGAGGCAGGGAAGCTAATACCCAAATGATGGCTTTTGATATATGCAAATTTAAGTTAAAAAAATTAAACGAAATAAAAAGTCAGAGAACAAACTGAAAAATATTTGCAGCTTATGGCAAAGAACGAATCTCCTAAAATCTTCCGAAAACACCTTCCGAGATAGAAGAAAAAGGGGCTTCGGCAGCTTATCCAAGGTTATCAGGTAGTGGTGGAGCCAAGCTTTGAACCCAAGCAGTCTGACTTGAGGTCCTCAGCCACTGTGTGCTGGGGCCTCCACCAGTGACCAAAGTAGGAAGACGATGATGGGGCAGGGAGGCAGGTACACAGACAGGTGATGCACACAGGACGCAGTGCGCATGTCTAGCACATCTTTTTGTCCTTACTAGTCAGAAGTGTAAAACGAAACAAGATAGGGTGGAAAATTCTCCACTGATGACGCCTCTTTCGGCTCAGTGGATGGATTGTATCCCCTGGACGCAACCTGTGCTTTTCCTGACTTTCATGAAGTTGGTCAGCTCACCTTGATACTGAATCTCTTGAGGAACAAAGACAGTGAGCCATTGAAGGAGCAAGGCACACACTCATTACCCTCTAGGAACTTCACCATCATATTGTCACAGGAAAGGTTCTGAGAAGTCCTGCAGTTAAAAGACCCATTTTTCTTTACCCCTGCATTTCTCTACTCACTTTCATGCAATCCACTTTGGAAAACATTGGTTTCCTGGGAAGGTTCATAACCTATATACATCAGGTGACCTGAATTCTAAACACCTTTTGGCAAACGTCCCTAAGTATGGTTAGCCAAGTTTTAAATTTTCATAACTGTTGATAAAATGGCATAGAAAGAAACATAGCTTTCCTTGTTTTTGTCAAATAGAGAACTACTCAGAAAACTTCTGTCTCCTTAAGTAGGGAGAGGAGAAGATCGGTGGGAAAAAAAAGCATTGTGTGCATTAAACCAACCTTATTGGAAGTCAGGAAACCCGAGTTGTAGCTTTGGGTCTGCCACTCACCTGCTTTGTGATCACAGGTCCCTCTGGGTCTCTGGCTCTGCTGTGAAGTGAGGGCCGGATGGCCTCGGTGGCAGAGTTCTGTTGCTGAGAACTGAAAGAAGTCACCATGGATACCCACCCTGCTACTGAGGTCACTAGTTTCAGGATCCCTTTTTGCTGGCAGAGGCAGCATCGGGTTCTCTCCGGTCTGTGACCACAGAACTGCCCTGTCTGGTGAATCTTTGGAGAGAGCCCAGCAGGCCGGGGCCCCTGGCAGGTTTTCCTGGGTCTGTCCCCGTTACCCTGGCGACATTACCCTGGAGTACTCCATTACGTGCAGTGCGGTGGGCAGAGCCAGGCCAACTGGGCCTTGAATCGCCCCTCTGTGGCCTTCCAGCTTTGAGACCTCAGACGGGTCACTTCACCTCCAGAGTTTCCTCTGATACGCAAGATCAGGAGAAGAAAATTGAATTCCTGGGGCAGTTGCCAGGATTTGAGAATGTATATAAAGTGCTACCATGTACGGGTAAAACAGGTGCTTAATATATGCTAGCTGATGCTTTTATTACCTTCACTGGCTTCCTATGACCGGTTGGTTAACCCCTGGGTTCTGCCTGCCTAGGAGCTGTGCCCTGACGCCCCAGGCAGCCTTCCTGACTGTGTTTTCACAGGTGAACCAGCCCCGGCCTTGACTTTCATAGGCGGGGTTTATAACCCAGTGTGCACTATTGTAAAGACTTGGTTTATTTAACCCGAAAGGGAGGAGATTAGAAGGCCCTCCATTGAGACATTTTAGATGGCCATGAAAACTGGCCCCCTGCCTTCCCTGGACTGTCAAGGTTGGGATCCCTGCACAGGAAGCTGGGAAACGCCACCGCCTACCACCCCAGAGCAAGTAGAGGAGGTGAGTCACGCTGCAGCTGACTGGTTTCATGACTCTAACAACATTTGTCATTCTGCAGAGATGGGGGTAATCGAGCATGCTTCCTGTTCTGCCCTGCAGGGGGCGGGCTCCCTGGATGCTGTGGGTCTTTCCCTCCTCTTCCTGATGGCTTTAGGAGGCTCTCTCCTCCCTGCTTCGGTTCCCTGAAGGCATAACTGCTCCCAGTTATCACCCCGAGTTCTTTGAAAGTGCTAAACAGGGTGGTTGGATGGCTGACAAGGTAAGGATGGGTCTTAAGGTTGATCTCAGTGTCCGGGGACAAGTCAGCTGACACTGTAGCCTCACAGGTCACTTGACTTCATCGCCTTCAGCCGTCCAGAGGTACCACACAGGTACCTGTATCACCCAGGACAGGCCACCTGTGAACCATGAGCCCTCAGGACCCTTTCTGGTGTCCAGTTTCCTGCTTTCTCGGGCCTTCACTTTGATTCACTTTGCACTTCCATCTTATCAAGACTGCTAGTCTCTCGTTTCTGTTTAGAACCCACATCTCTGATCTCCCCGTCCTCTCCACACTGCCATTGCAGCCCCCAGGTCCACGTCTGAGGGTCTTGTACAGTCACCCAGTAGTGGTCCTCCTCCCCCGCCGGCGTCTCCTGAGTGTCTCTCGTGACGGGGAGGCTGCTTTAGCACCTTACCTCCTACTACTGGTGCACAGCCACGCTGCAGAAAATGCCTCTGATGTGCCGGAGCCAAGAAGGAGAAGTTTGGGGTGGGCTGGAAGCGGAGCGCCCACTTATTTTGCACATTCATGGAAGCAGATTGGTTGTTTAATGGTCCCCGTCCACCCACCTGCACTCCTCTCAGGTTCAAGAAGCCTGTTTCGGTGTATTTGGTGGATCAGGTTCTGTAATTCTTGGTTGGGTGTTTGTAGGGTAACTCTTAGCCTGAGATTGTTTGCCTGAAATGTCTGCTTAGGAGCATTGGGATGTGACATGGTTGCTTGAGCACCGTGGAATCGAAAGGCCAGGCCGAACTTACCTCTCATCTTCATTACGCCCTAGCTGTGAGAGCTGAGCCTCCGTCTTGTCATCTAGGAGATGGCGTGATGACACTGACCTTGAGAACTAAAGACTGTGTGTAAAGCTGCCGCCTGTCTGCAGGGCGTTCTGAGGTCACATCAGACTTGCACAAGCCTATTGTAGCCATTGTGCAAATGAATAAAAGCCCTGCTGGCCTCCCGGAGTTTCAGTGACAACTGTCAAGACGCCAGATACTGTTCTAGACCTTTTGCATATTTATGTAAACCGCACCCCACAAAACTAGTCTTCTGTCCCCATTTTTCGGGTGAGCCGACTGAGTGAGGTTTAATGAGTTGGTCAGATAGCACAGCTCGTTAGTAAAGAGCAGAGTCGGGGTCACCCCCAGGCCCGTCTGACTCAGCCGCCTATTCTCCCATGCTTGTCTGCCCACAGCCTCTCCAGGAACAGCTTTCTCCTCGTGACGGCTGAGTCTACATGCACATAGCGTCACAAAACTAGTGCCAGCAAGAAGTTACTCAGTCTTCGTGGAGTGTAGCGCTCCCTTTCCCACGCTGAAAGGGTGTCCTGTTCTGGCCTTTTGTTGTTAAAGATGAAATGCTGAAGGAGACAGAAGCATCCATGGTAACGATCACGTGACCCCCATGGCCAGGCTGCCGCCACCAAGCCGCATCGCCGTCCCTGTTCTTTTTTCTGTTGGGCAGTTGGAGGTGGAGTGCCTTCCAGCAAACCCAGAGCTTCCCCTTGTGTTTATCAAGGAGTCAGAGCTTTCAAAGGGGGCAGGGTGAGCAAGGATTCGTCCGCCCCCTTCCTTTTTTGGGTCGTTGGCCCTCATCAGGCCAGACACTTCATTCATTAGTCAGACGGTTTTGGGTTGCCCCTTTGCCGCATGTGGTGCTGCCTTCCTGGGCCTGTCGCACTCACAATTAAGGGTCATTAGAGACCCTGTCAATCACAACACGCAAGGACCTGCCTCTGCCAAGCCTCAGGAAGGGGCCGTCCGGGGCCTTCGGCACTGTCTCCCTGCCCCTCCCGCACCCCGGCCCTGGTCACTGACCAAACTCCAGGCCCCTGCTGTGCAGGAGAAGGGGAGCATACCGCTGCTCTGTATGAAGAGCATTTGTGAAGCTCCAGACTTTCGGGTCTTGGTGGGCCTGTTACCCTTTATGTAATTGAAACCTTCGAGCTAAGTCCGGAATTGATGTTACAGATGGTGGTGGTAGGAGTTTGGTCCGATGGAAGCTTTGGAGTCAGTATCTAACAGCGGGCCACTTGGAGGAGAGATTCGAGCCAAGTCCAGAGGAGAGTTAATTACCGTTAATGTCCCTCTGCTCTTTCTGGAGTGTACAGGCACACTTAAGTACTGTTGCCTGGAAGCTAAAACAACACTCCAGGTTCAGAACGAAAGCCTTTAGGAGATTCGCCCCAGACGGGGAATGATCGTCCTTCACGCAGGTGGGTTTTCCCCTCACTCGGTCTGCATAGAGATGAGTAGCAGGCACCTGGAGTCGTTGGCCATCTCTTCCCCACACGTGCATGCCTGTGTCATGGACCTTCCTCCTAAACACTGCATGTTAGGGGCAGCCCAGTCTCCAGGCTGTGTCGCTCAGCAGGGCTTGGCTCAGAGCACGACCTGTTCCTTGTGTGCGCTAATTGGGTGTGATTAGCACCGAGGGGTCCTGTGGCTTCAAAGCACCTGTGGAATGTCGGGATGCCCGTCGTGGCCCCAGACCCTGCACAGTGTCACGTCGTTGGTGCTACATAAATACCAGCTCATGATCCAGCAGACCTGCTCATCTCCAAAGTCTGTGTTGGACTTTCTAAGCTATGTAACCTGAGGCAGAGACATGAAAGGGACCGAGATGCTGCTGGGGAGGGAGCCCTGAGCCCCGACTCAGCTGGTACGTGGAACGGCAGTAAATCACTGTCAGTCTCAGATCACCTGAGTCGAGTCGTGAGTTACTTGGGTGTGGGTGTGCCCTGAATAACTGGATGACCTTGCGTAGGCTACTCAGGTTCTCTGTGCCTCGGTTTCCTCGTCTGTACAACTGAGAGAATTACGAATTCATCTTAATTCCCCAAGAGGGCAGTGGTAAGGATTAAAGGAAATAACACGGGTAAAGTGCTTAGTGCAGCGTTGCGTGCAAACGAGGGCTCGGTGGCTCGATGCTCACCACCGCGCTGAAGAACAGATGGTGGCGAACTTGCCTTCTGGGCGTTCCGACAGCATGTGGTTGGTGGGATGGACGAGAAATTCCGGACCCAGAGCCGCTTGAATTCTTTGCCTTTCCCATTACAGTCTGGCGGTCCTTTTCAGGCGGAGTGGGCCCTCCGCAGTGGCCTCCGTTTTCCTGTTGGGCTGGGTCAATGGGCGAATGCTTCTTATCAGGCGCTGGACATGATGCTGTCCTCCAGCCAGGAATGGGCCGTGAGGCTGCTCAGATGTCCTCACCTGGACAAGCGGGCTCTAATGCCGTCACCTCTAGTACTTTACCGCTTGGGTCTTGACAGCGAAGGCGTTAAGCTGGGCACGCGACATGTGTAAGAACTGCATCTGGGAGTCCAGGAGAGAGGCAGGCCCCGGGGCGCGGGGTGCAGCTCACGCCCTTGGAGGTCGGTGGAGACATGGCTCCAGGTGCTCAAAGTGGTCACTTTTGAAGGATGCCGCCCACTCCCATCTAGGCTGTCGGGGCAGGTGCATTGATCCTCATTTTAGAGCAGTTCAGTGAATGTTTATTGCTACTGCCCTGCTGCAGATGGATGAGTGGTTTGTCCAAGCAGCCGCTGGCGCTCCCTGCCTGTAGTCGCACACCCACCCCATCTCCCGCTCTGCAGCCAGAGTAACCTTTGTGAAATGCAGCCCCGATCGTGACCCCTCATGGCCCTTCATGGCGCACACGGTCATCAGGATCGAGCCCAGAGAACAATCTGTGTTTCAGAACTTTTGATCTGGCCCTGCCCACCCCTCCTGCCTCCCCCAGCGCCCCTCTGCCCCAGGGACACACTGACCTGCCGAAGAGTCTTCCAAAGCCCCATGCCCTGTCTTGTTGGATCTTTGTACGAGCTGCCCCCTTTACTGGGGACACGTCTCCACACCGGCTCTGCCAGTCTTCACACCTGCCTCACTCCCCACCCTGCCCCACTGTGTCACCCTAGCTGTGGCACTCACCTTAACTCTCAGTTGGAAGTGCTTAATTATGTGACTCTTTCGCTGCCTGTTAAGCTGTCTGAGGGCAGGGACCTTGTCTGCTTTGTTCACCGTTGTATCCCCAGCGTGTGGCAGGTAATGGGCAGCCCTGAAGGCATGCTCAAGCGCCCGCTGAGTGCTGCAGCCTGAGCCGAAGCACTGGGTCAGAGTGCTGAGTAAGATGATATTTGTGTCTTTAAAGAGCTCCTAGGAGGAGACATACCCAGAGCAATGTGATACCAGGATTCCAGTAGAGAGGAGCCCAGCGCTATGGAGGCTCCGTGGAGACACCAAGTGCCCCTTTGGTGGGTGGGTTTCAGGGAAAGCAAGCTGTTTGGTACAGGTGAGGCCTGAGACACCCCCTGAGAGAGTGGTAGGAAGGGAGCTGGCTGGGCAAAGACTGAGTAGGAGCAGGGTGTTTCTGTCCAGGTTACAACCTGAGATTGATGCCGGTAAGCTTTGGGCCTTGGTTCAGGCCCGTGAGTCCCTTGCCAACAAGCAGGTACTACCGTAGGCACGTGCTCCAGTTTGCTGAGAATCAGTCGTTAGTTGCCACTCAGACTTCCTAGATGGATAAGGGAAGGACAGAGATTGACTGATTATCAGCAATTTTAAGATCAGAGCTGAGAAATGTACCTTTTTCCTGGATTACGCCATGTGCCTCCTCCCTCGGGAAAAGCCCCCCTCAGTCCTTTTGCTGGGAGACAATGACCTTGTTGGCTGTGTAGAGACCGGTGCTTTATGGAGCTGCCAGTGCCACCTGCCTTTATCTTGTCTGATCTCACAGGGACCTTGGACTTTCCGAATCAGATCATCCAGGCTCTCTGTCAAGTCCTGGTGCCTCTTTCGCAGCTCTAGTCGGTAACAGCTGCTGCTCCCGAGGGAACCCAAAGCAAACTCCCAACTTTCCATTTTTCCTGCTCTTAGATTTTAGTGGAGGAGAGGGGGGCAGAGTCTGTGCCTCATCTTTCTTACCCTTATAACTTAAAATTGGGTGACTCATCTCATAACTGCTAGGAGACCCAGGGTATCCTCCAAAGCAGAGTTAAATTGCCTATTTAAAAAGATTGTGTACAAACGTGCACTGAACGTCATGACGTCCCTAAAAGAAGAGTATCCATGTTGGTGTCGGCTGTTTGGGGAAAACCACGGCTTCCGCTTTCAACACTTGGGAGTCAAATAGACAAGTGTTCCCTCTGGCTGGAGCAGGGGGATGTCGTTTTTCTCTTTTATTACAGGTCATCTGCCTGTGTGCAGGATGTTTCTGTTGGAAATATTCATCGAGTGCCATGTAATACATGCAAACGAAAAATGCAGTCCCTAGGTCTGAGGCGTTGTTTAGTTTTTCCCCCTGAATTGTGTTTCTGCTTTAAAAACACCTTGGCAGAAGAGCTTTCCTGCATGCTGTGGGAAGACCCTTAGGAAGGAGGAAATCCAGCCTGCCTTCTTCCCAGGCCAGGTGGTCATCTTCTGTTGCTTTAAGAGCTCTCTGGGACTACAGAAAAGGTGGCACAGGACAAGGCGGCCTTCGTTCTTGGGGAGTGTCAAGCAGAATGCGAACTTGTTGGTTCCCCCACTGGTTTCCACATTCTTTCCGTTGCGGAGACTTGCCCATGCTCCATGGGCTCTGCAGCTCTTTCCCTCGTTGAAGGGCCTCCCAGCTGTGTGCATAGCTCTTCCGCCTCAAATTTCTGCCCTTTTGTGTTTGTGTTTAAAATTCCATCTTTCCAAAATGTTTGCTACTCAGCAGGTCTCTTTGAAAGCCCTCACTCATGTTTGGGAAAGGTTTTTTTTTTTCTTTTCAGTTTTTATTCTGCCTGTGCATAGGAAATGTAAGTCTCTTTGGACTTGTTGGTGCAAATGTTCTTTGGTCATTTTTTTTGTTACCCATGATGTGTGTGTCTCACCATGGCATTGAGAGATGGCCATGGGTGCTCCGGATGTCTGTGCTGTTGTATCGTGTGGGTTGCACTCTGGGCAAAATGAGAAGAGTGTCATTCTCCCATGGTTCTGTTTAGTGGAAGGACTTACTACAAAGCCAGGGAAGTCCTTAGAAGGGATACGATGTCAGCAGGATCAGGGTACTGCAGCAGGAAGCTAAGCTCTTCCAAGATGAAGTAGATACTTGATTCTTGTCAGCTGGGACTGGGAGGCATAATTCATCTGAAACGCACAAAGACCCCTTCCTTGGGCTTGCCCTAATGGAATTTGTGAGTAGGAGATCGGTCTAGCTCCAGCATTTCAGGAGCTGTATGGCATCCTGTTCCTGGTGGACCCGAGAGAGCAGTGTTGTATGAAAGCTCGGAGGTCTGCAGAGTAGCTCTCTGAGTTAGGTCCTACTTTCTGGTTGGTGAGACATCAAAGTGAGTTGGAGAGAGATTCCACTTCCCCAGGACCACAAGAGGCAGGAGGCAGTTCCTTTCCGAGAGCTGCCGGGAAGCCGTGCGCAGGTTGGCAGGCACTGGCCCTGGATGAGGAGTGCCCTGAGAGCACATCTGGTTGGGAAGTAGATGAAAAACACTTAAGGAGAGCTCAGCCTGCTTTCCCCGACATTCGAAACAGGCCGGGAACGCGGGCCGGTGTAGAGGAGCCTGTGAGCCCAACGGCTGCCTGGCGGGAGCCTGCGGTTCCTGATGGTGTGCTAACTGCCAGTGAGGAGGTCTCAGGTAAATGAAGGGGACGTCCCCGCGGCAGTGGATAGAGATCTGTGCCATGGGCAGGAGAGAGGCTGGACTGCTTTTCAGTGAGTAGAACTGGGGTGGGGGCTCCAAGGGGCAGGAAATCATCCTGGAAGAGAAGTAATTTGGGTTCTGGATGCAAATGAAGAAACTTCCCAAGAACTTTAAATTTGAGCATGGAATTCAGGGGAGAAGCTCCTGCGGTCACGGCCTTCTCCTCCCTCGTGTTGCAGGTCATCGCTGCTGCCGCTGCGGATCTGTGTCCGAGGCCGGGCACCTCGGAGGCAGGCCCAGGTCGGCTCAGTTTGGGGGCTCACACAGAGCATATTTCCTTTTGTTTTAGGAAGAATGTCACAAACTTTTGATTAGCTCACAAAGCCATTTCCTGGATGGTGATAACGATAATAAATAGACTAAGTCTTGAACTATGAAGCTTTGCGTGCTCTTAAAATGAACATAAACCTGACTGGTCATCTCGTCTAGTGGTTTTCAGACATTTTTTAAAAATCTTTTCAAACTAAATCATATACAAAACATGACTGAAACAGACAGGCTTCCTCTCTTACTCCTGTCACCCTGAGCCCCTGCCACACCCCTCTTCTCTCCCATAAAAGCTGTCTTGTTCAGAGATGAGGACACTGAGACCGCGGCAGCTGCAGCTGCTCCAGTGACCCAGCGCCGTTTGCTGCAGAGCCACCTCCGGCTTCCAGGCTGTGATGCGTTCCCGACACTGTGCTGCATTCACGTGTTATAATGCAGGAGAGCTCTGGGTTGTAAGTCCGTACGTAGTCAGGGAGCTACAACCGAGAGTGAAGAGAAAGTGACAGTGGCCCTGGATCCTCATGCCCAGTCTCTTTTCACTCACCTAAACTTAAGTCACATAACATACCCATAGCTGCTAAAACCTCAATTTTTTTTGCGTTTGCATTGAACTTAGAGTTCCTGGGATACACCTGTGCTTTCTACCTGGTAAATTCTCTCAATTCACTTTTTCTTAAAGCAGTAGCTTTATGGAGGTACAATTTGTGTGCTATAAAACTCACTCTTGTTTTTTTTTTAAGTTTCAGGTGTACAGAACAATGTAATAGTTAGACATTTATGCCCCTCACAAAGTGATAACCCCCCCGCCCCCACTCTACTAGCCCTGTGACATCGCATACAGCCGTTACATTTCCACTGTCTCTATTCCTTATGCTCTGCTCCACTTCCTGTGAAAAGTCACCATTTTAAAGTGAATGATTGAGTGGTTTTCTAGCATCTTCACAGAGTTGGGCCGCCGTCAGCATTGTACACGGCACCCCTCTGACCCGACGGGCGCCCTTTCACACCTCAGTCCTGCAGGCTTCTTTCGACCTACTCTGCACTTTTTATAATTCAGCTCGGCTGTTAGCTTTAGCTCGTCAAGACACTTTCCCAGTGTCTCCTGCTCCCCCAGAGACGCTCTGGGCGACTGTCCTCTTCATGTCCATAGCACCCAGCACTTGCGCCGTCCTTCGCACAGGGCATGTTGGTACTTCGTGTGCCCCTCTCTCCTCTTGGATTTCGAACTCCTGGAGGGCGGGAACACTGTTGAATCCCTCAGACACTGAAGTGGATTTGACCTAGAGCCACAACTTCAAGTTTTGCTTCATAATGAGCCAAAGTGGAAAAGCAGAAGTGCCCTCGATCCTGGAAGACCCAGCCCACAAAGGGGACGCACCGGTTGCTCCTGAGCAGAGCTGACTGCTTTCCCAATAGGCAGAATTACAGATTTTTCTTCGTCCACGTGTGGTCATTTTCTCTGGATGAAATTAAATTTTCTCGGTGAAATTAAAACAAAACGTGATAAGACATCCATCCAGTGAAAGGAATCCAGTGTGAAACCTGTGGCCGGCCAGCCAGAATGATTTCTGAGCTAAGGGGCTACAGGAGGAAAAAAAAGCCCCCAGCTTGTTCTTGTAGGGTTACGTAACGTGGTGCACAGCTCTGGGCACACACAGGGCACCAACAACTCCGCTTGAAAGGAACCAGCAGCATCACTGGCATTGTGGTGGGTTTTGGGGCTGTTCAGAAGTTTGTGGTCTGGATCGTTGCAGGGGGAATATGTGGTGGAAGAAGCCAGGGCTCTGGTTTGTGACTCAGTGGCTCCGTGGCTCGGAGCCTCCGCTGCTGTTTCACAAGGTCATTGGCCTCCTGGGTGGCTCTGAGGACCCCTGGGGTGAGGTGTACCCGGCCTGCTCGTCGTGAATAGGTGCTGGTAAGATTGTTTGGGTCTGTGGACACACACTGACTCTGGAAACCTCCTCCCTTGTCTTGGGATGTGAGGAAACCTCTTGTACTCCCAGGGTGTTTTGTGGGCCTTCAAAATCAAAACTGCTTCCTGAGTTGCCATCGCCCATGTTTGGCCCGGCTTTGTGATTTCCTTTCACCACACTATCCCTTTACTGCCAACTGGACCCACGTGATTTCCCTGGAGTGTCCCCTCCCCTATGACACATGGATGACTATCCAGTGGCCTGCCCTCTTCAGCCATGGGAGCCTCCCTGATCAGTGGTAAAAAGCTATGGTTTCTGCACCCCTCTTGTTGAAGATTTCCCTGTCACAATCTTACTTCATATACTTCCATGCTAGTAGCCCATTCGCAGCTCCAACGAAGGTCTAATTAACGTGCAGATTTTACACACACGCTTTGGAAAGCCTGAGGCCGGGCCTACACCATTTCATCCAGTGATGCAATGAGCCAGTTTTTCCATTACCCACCCACATTAGACCTCACTGCTTTCCTAAACCTCCGGTGGTTTTTAGGAGAGAGGTTCACACTGACCTAATCGTGTAAAACCCTGCTTTTGCCAAGTACTTCTCTCTGCCCCCATTCAGTTGGTGATTCTTCCAGCTTAAGTATTTTTGTCCCTCGGTTACTTGCCAGGCAACATGCTAGAGGTGGCTCAGGCTGAGTGGTTGAGGACTCCAGCTCTGGCGGGGGTTTCATTGAATTCCGGCGCTAAGATAGAGGGCGGTGACCCCCCCGTCCTGCCCACGCAGTTACAGTCTTAGCCAGAAGACCATGCTATCAATGAGTTGTTACTATGTGTTTTTACCTGGTCTTTTCCCCTAAGAGATTTGAAGTGACATAAGAATATAGCCAATACAACAATACTTTAACAACCTAGACCGAGAAAGCAGGCCCGATGGCCGTCCTGGAAGAGGATCGAAGCTCTGTCCCTGCTGTCACAGGGAAGCCTCTCACTCGGAGTGTGAGGGCAGGCCCAGCCCCCAGGTCCCCGCGGGGTGGTCATCTATACCCTTGCGGTGCGAGGGCTTGAGTCTCCCTCCACCTTGGGGGACGGTGGTCGCAGGGCTGCTATCCCAGGGTGTCGGTGTGTCTCACCCCACCCACCCAGGCAGCCCGCAGTCCCATCTCCAGGAGAGGCGTTGGGAACATCTGGGGAGCTGGCTTCCCACCGAGACAGACGTGGGCGTCAAAAGATCAGAACTCAACCTGAGTGTCCCTGCTTTTCCACAATTCAGCACGACCCCTCCACACTTAGGAGACCCTGCCAGCACTGCACTGGGCAGCAGGTGGTCCACACAGCTCACCCCTACACCGGGGAAAGACAGGCATCCCGGATCTGTGACGCCTGCACTGCATCTTGTACGTTACTGTGGGAGCATGGACGCGAGTCGGGCCACTCTGGGAACTTGTGGAAGAGGTGGCCCTTGAAGGATGCTGAGGGTCATTAGGTGTCGTTGGGGAAGGATGGACATTCCTGGTGAGACTCTCCAGGCTGTTGGGTGCAGGGGCAGGGCTGACAAGAGGAAGACTGCAGTGGGGGCCTGGCGCCGACTGGTGAGCCTCCCTGCTTGCTGCCCTCCAGGCTGAGGGGATTCTTTGCCTCGTATGTGACAACTTCTAATACCAGCTTGGTGGCTGCGTGCCGTTCTCAGCACCAAGCCCAAGACAGTGTATCCGGTGAGTGTTCTGCCTCTGGCTTCCTGAAGGTGCTTGTGTATTGTGCTCTGTCCCTCTGGGACCAGTTCTTAATTAAGAGGAGCAGGCGGCTTTGAAAGACCTTGATTCCCCGCTGCAGACAGGACTCGTGCTGAGTTGTGCTCCTGGCCAGGGAATGGTTAATTTCACTGGGCCCCAGTGCCCGGGAAGCGTAAGGTTACATGTGGACAACAGGAGCCTTGTGTGTGCCGGTGGTTGACTCACATATAGTGATTTTAATTTCTCCTTTCAATTTGTCTTCTCTTTGTTCTGCCCTTCCTGACCCTTCCTTTAGAAAACCTTCTGGCCTCTTATTCCAGGCTGCACGCTTCCAAAAGGCAGCGATTTGAGTGTTGAGTATGAATGGCAGAAACCCAGCCCAGGAAGTTTGCCTTTGTTTATTATTTATCTCTGGGGTGGTTTGGGGCACCTGCCTAAGAAAAGAAAGGGAGCGGGGCCTTATTTTTTCTTGAGAAAGCTCTTTGTTGTTAATGGCATGTGAAAAAATGATTTCTAAGTAGAAGAAAACATTTGTTGGTCAAAAACGATTTCCTGACGTTGGCCCCGTTGGCTGGCTTCATCTGTGTTAGACCCTAAATGACTGGAACCCCAGCCAACAGCTGTGCAGCCTCTGTGAGCGAGGACTTCGTCTGCTGGGTGTACACGATTCGTGGACCGGGGTCTCCAGTCTCAGCACACGCCTCACTCACATTTTAATAGTTGGGAAATTGCTTCTTGCACTTCACATGAACACGAACATGTTCTCATTAGTGGTATACCTTACAATGTACAGTCTTCAAATGAAGGATACAGCCTGTACTTTTCCTTAAAGGATATCGTTCTCAGAACTGGCTGATAGTGTAATTAGAAGAGAGGCTGTGCCTCGGATCTTAACGACAGCCCTAGCCCGTACATCCATAATACGCATTGTGCATTTAATCCTGTAGGGGGCGCTGGATCCCCTCGTGTGTGTAGTTGGGGTGGAGGGCTGGGAGGCCTTTGGTTCAGCAAGTTCAAAGTGCCCGCTTCTCACCAGGCTCTGTGCTGCGTGGTGGGCGCAGGGCCCCTGCTGGTAGCCCTGGAGTGGCCACAGTGCAGCTGCTTCCCGGGGTCAGTTGTCTGGGTCTGCTCTCCCTGGGAAGGGAGGCTTTGGTCCACGCAGGCTCAGGGTTCTCCCCAGTTTGCCTCTCTTCTCACCACTTTCCTCTGAGCCTGACTGGACAGAGGGAGCCGTTTCGGCCGGTGGGTCCCATGCTTTGGAAGAGCTGGGTCAGAGTTTTGCATGTGTCTCCCCCGGAGGGACAGATGCCAGTTCCACTCTACCTGTTGTGACCAACCAGGTCCTGGGGTCATTCAGGGCACTAGCCTCACCTCAGAGTTAGGTGCTCGGTAACATGAGCTTGTTTGCTAATGTTTTCATGCCTCCCCGGATGGCTCCTCGTTGCTGTCGGTCTGGTGGCTGGAGCGTGTTCTGTGAGAGCAGGGCCTCGTGTGCATCTTGTCTGCTGCTGAATCCGTGGCACCTAACACGTGTCTGGCATGGCCACTCAGCATGTATTGAGTGGAATGAATTTCTCTTTGAGGCAAGTGCTGTAGCCCCCAGTTCTGAGATTTAGGAAGTTTGCATTCAGCCAGGAAGTGGCAGACCGAGGATTTGAACTTGTGTTTGATTTTGAAGTTGGTGTTTTCCAGAATGCCACACTGTAGATTGTTTCTGACACTAGTGTGTGTTACTGAAAACACTATTTTCTTTTTTATTGTCATTAAAAAAAAAAAAGGGAAAGTTTTGGGCCTTGGGAAAAATAAAAAGAACAGATTATAAGCAGAGAGCTCTGCTGACCACCGGGAGGGAGCTCGGTACCCTGATACTTTGCTGCCTCCGGGGAGTGGGCTGTTGAGGGGGGGTGGGGGAGCGGGGCCAGCCAGGACTCTGCCCAGCCGTGATTTCACCAGCATTTCTCATCTGAGAGTGCGACCCAGGGAACAGGGTCTGGTTTTGATTGTTATCTCTCTGGTGGCGGGCTCTCAGCCAGCGGGCAGATCAAAAGGTGGAATGTGTTCATTTGCCCATTTTTTAAAAAACCGAGGTACAAGGGTGCACGTCTTAAAGACAGGGGCGCCATGGATTAGATTATCCATGGAGTTGAACTGGTCTGGCTTTTGTGCTTTTTTTCAAGGGTTCATCTCAAGTTTCTTTTTCTGGTCGAACAATTTTTTTCAACATTAATAACTAATGGAGAAGGGAAGAGGCAAAGTAGAACCATATGGCGGCACAAACACAAACCTCACTTATGGCCGGAAACGTCTGATTTGTATCTCTTTTCATGTGATCAGCTGTTGGGTTAGATAGTAGAAAAGTATTCAGTTTGGGGGCAACAGCAAGAGTGGATGTGATTTTTTTGTTTTGTGTTTTTTTTTTAACCTAGCTCTACTGTGTGTCACATGTCCTTTCTTAGACATTGGCTAGTAACTGTGACTGTGGGCAAGTTGTTTTTCTCAGGCCCTTTCCCCCGCTTCTTTAAAATAGGAATGGTAACTGGATATATGTCTGTATATATATGTGGCTGTTCTGAGGGTTAAAGGAGGTGATGCAGGTGGGGTTACCTGATCGGCACTGCCAGGTGCTGGCTGTTGCTTCCTCCTCTTCACCCCCATTGTTATTACAGTGTCACCTGAGGTGGTTGCTAGTGACCTCCTGACGTCTTCTTCCTTCTGCCCAAGCTCGCGATAGAGGGCCAGCTCTCCCTTCCCAGGGGCCCGCTGTGCTGATAAGCCCGGTGAGGACACCGGTGATGGAGGGCACGGTGGCTCCTGCTCCCTGGGATGTTGTGGGGGAGTTGAGACCCGAAAGCAGAAACACTGTCCTGGCCAGTGCAGTGCTGTTTGTTATTCCATGTCACTTGGAATTAAGTTGAAATCCCCCCAGCGGCCTGGATTGGTCTGACACCTTTGGTGCTGTCTGAGCACTCCTTCCAGAAGCTGTTAAGCAGTTCAGCTGGTGATTTGGATGGAAACCATTCACCCCGGGGCATCAGCATGGACCTCGGGTTCTCCCAGAGGCCCTCCTTGGCTGGGGGGCAGCAGAACCGAAAACACAGGCACCCCCGAGGGAACGCTCACCTTCCTGCGACTTGTCGGTTCCGTTAAATTTCTGTGCAAACTCCTGACCCAGGAGACCTACTGTGATTTCTTCCGGTGTTCTAAGCTTTTGACCTGACTAGGAGGTGGGGGCAGGGTTGGGGATGAGTGTACAGAGGGGTCCGTTCACTAATTGACTAGATTGCAGAGGTAAACTGCCTTTATTCTGGGTCTGTAATGTGACCTCAGATCACAGGATTAGTACCCATTTATCAGAAGTCTGCGGACCCCCACCTTGGTGTGTGTGTCTTGGGGCTGGGTCTAGGGGACCAGTCTCTGCCTCTGCAGAGAATGTTAAGTAACGAGGAAGGAGGTGAATGATAGCTGATGGCAGTATTAGAACAGCCTCTCGCAAAGCCTGTGGGATTTGGTTGACATCAGTGTTACTACAGGAATTCCAAAGAATGTGACATCTTGATAAAGAAGCTGGGGTTTGGACTAGGCCCTGAAGGGTGGTAGGATTTATGAGAAGAGTGCGGATAGGGTGCCACATTTAGCAAATAGAAAATATATGTCCCATGTGACATTTGAGACATAGTTACACTAAAATGTTTATTGTATATCTGAAATTAAAATTTAACTGGCCAATCTGTTGTTTTTATCCAGCAACCGTAAATGGGGAGAGTTTTAAGCAGAAGAATGCCTGTGCAAACGTGTGTGTTCAGGGAGCAGTAAGGCAGTGCTGTGGTTTGAGAGGGTTTAGGTGGAAGGGGAGGGGTGGGATGGGGTGGGAGTGAGACAGATCGGTAGGTGGTGCCGGGTCTGGCAGCTTTTCTTGTGCACAAATCTGTGGGCACACTGTGTAGCCCACACTTTGCATTCCCTGTGATGACAGTAAGACTATTCCTCCAGAGCATTTTATCTTTGATCAGAGAAACAGGATTGATGGACGGAAAAAGAATACAAAAATGGGGCCCAGCTTCAGCATTTGTCCGAAAGGTGAAAATGTACCTGCTTGCTGAAGAAAAGTCTGTCAGCTGTGTAGTATCCCAGGTGCTTTGCACGGTACGGCAAATCATACGCCATTCATGAGTTCTCTGTTTTTCTCTGCGCTGCCATAATGTTTTGAGCAACGATTTAGAAGTATGTTTTCCTGTTGTTGGTTAGTACCTGTCCATGACTTTGAGAAGTCGAGGCGCAGGTCTTCAAGGGCGGCTGGATCTAGGAGCTCAGGTAATGTCACGGGGGCACCTCGTTGCTCGGAAGCTCAGGCAGGTGCTCTCCTGATGCCTGCTGCAGCCCATGACCCTCCCCCTCCCCCACCCCAGCTTCCCTGGCAGAGGGAAGGAGAGCTAGGCATCCCCATAGCCCCTGGAGAACACTCCTGGGAGAGCTCCTTCCCAGAATGGGCCCAGGGTCGTCAGGCGGAGGCCCTATCCTTGGGCGGTGGTGGAGCGGATATCAGCCTTGTCCAAACTACATGGAATGAAGAGCTTTGTGACTAGAAAAGGAAAGGCAGGCTGGGGAGGTGACGAGTAGCTGTTGATGACAGCTGGTGTCACAGATCGACTCCTTGCACTCTTGCTGTCGTCAGCTTTGTCTGTGCTTTGGAGGACATGAGTTACAGAGTGAGTGGAGCAGGACCCTTCTGGTCCTTTTTGCTGATCTGATCTACTTGGACACGCGGGGCAGGCTGGATCCCGTGTCCTAGACCATTGGCTGCCGTGTTCTTTGTTTAATTTTACAGGCCAGAAAAATCAAAACAAAAAAAAGAAGAGTAGGTCATTAGGTTGCCAACCTTTAAAAGAAAACCAAAATGAGGACCGGCCCGGTGGCTCAGGTGGTTAGAGCTCCGTGCTCCTAACTCCGAAGGCTGCTGGTTCGATTCCCACAAGGGCCAGTAGGCTCTCAACCACAAGGTTGCCAGTTCGATTCCTCGAGTCCCGCAAGGGATGGTGGGCTCCGCCCCCTGCAACTAAGATTGAACACGGCACCTTGAGATGCATCTCAGAGCAGGGTGGAGCTCACGGGCTGTGTGTAGTGTATGGCTAGTTAGCAGCAGAGCAGAGACGAGCAGCCAGGTCCCTCACATTTCAGCCTGGTCACTGTGCTTCTCGAGGTCAGATATTAATAAAATACCAGGACTTTAATTAAAACTCCAGTTCCTTTTGTCTGGTGCTTTTCTACCACATCACAGTTCATAGTTGCAGATGCCTGGTTGGAACCACAAGTGAAATTGGTCACTGGTGTCATCAAAGTTTAGTTCTTGACAACAGTCTTTTCTTACTGCACATCCATTTCTGAATGTAAAAATCAGGCCGTTGGGTGTTGGGCGGCTCCATGTTGGGAACACCCCCTCCCTCTCAAATATATCAGGCACTGCTAAGGACACTGCAGGTGCAGCCACGTTCAGATTGAAGTCCCTGGCCGGTCACGTCTACGTCCTAGTGAGGGAGGCAGGCAACAAATAAAGAAAAAATACCATTTCAGTTGGTATAAGTGCGGCAAGAAATTATTCAGATACTCTTGATCCGTGGACGAACGTCTTGGGATAGGAGTGGAGTCGTGCCCGTTTTATACCAAACCACACTATCTTGTAAGCCTTCCTGTGGAGGGGAACTCAGCTGCAAGCAACATGACTAGTGGGAAAGGGGGAGCAGGTGGCTGCAGGCAGAACGGGGGTTAAGAAGACGGGGGTTCCCAGGCATCTGTTTTTATCCTGTGTTACCCGAAGCAGTGTGGTGAATTCAAGTGTGATCTAGGCTGGTGTGACCATCTAAGACTCACAGACAGCGGAGGGCACTGAGTGTGGAGGAGGCGAGCAGGGGTGTGAATACGTCAGCTGCTGAGGTGCATGCTTTCCCCCGTGGTGGGCGCTGTACTCAACTCCGATGCATTATCCCATGTGATTCCCCCAAATCACAGTGGGTTGGTTCTTATTATCCCCACTTTACAGGTGAGGAAATCCAGTGTTAGTAGAGAAATAAAATGACTTGCCCAAGGTCATAGGCCAGTAAGTAGTGCAGTCAGGAAGGCTAATTTCAGAGCCTTTTCACTTAGTCTCTACCATAATCCAAGGTAAGTCAGGCCACGAATGTCAGTGCCCAACAGTTAAGCCAAGGCAGCAGCCACCGGAATAAATAGTGGCGGTTGGGGAAATGCTGTGACGTGAAAGACAGGCACGTGGGTGCCCAGGGTTGTGTCACTGGCCCAGCAATCGGAAAGCAAGGCCACTTCCACATCTTAGCTTCTTTGGGTGGAAACTGTTAAAACCCTCCTGGCCTTGGCCAGGTCTTTTCTTCCAGGCTCTGGCCGTTGTACTTGAGCAGGGGTATAGCTGAGCAGGGGTGGAGGTGGGAGGGAGTCATTTGTCACCAGCGTGTGCTTTTGACGTGCACTGTCCTTCCTCTTAGCTGTCTATAAAATCAGTGTTACGGTCAAAAGGGGAGTCAGTGTTGCTTCTTGTGTGGGTCATGGACACCTTAATGACTCTGGGCCTCAGTTCTCTAATCTGTAAAATGGGGACGATATATAATTACTTCACAGGATAAGAGTGACCTTAAAGCAGACAGTGTGCCATATGTCAAGGGCCGGACCTAGTGCACGATACACCGTAGACACTTGGAAATGGCAGGGGACGGGGGGTGGATACAGTCATCTCTGAAACTAACTTTGAAAAGAGCCCCATTTGAGGAAGTAATAGCCCTGTTTTTGTTCCTGTCTGTTTGTTTGATGGAGAGGGGTACATGGGCGGATGTCGCATGGAGAAGAGATCCTGAAAATAACCAGCTTGTATCCAGGGGTTGGTGGTGTGTCTGTCTCTTGGAGTCTAGATGGCCGATGCGGCTCTGTGTATAAGAAGTTGGTCGTTTTACTGAGGCCAGAATGGATGTGAGCTCCAAGGCAGGATAACCGCCTTACACTTGTGCCAGACAGGACCTTCCTGATAGGCTGAGTCCTGAAGCATCCTGAGGGGCAGCAGAAGCCCATGGAGGCTGGGTGGTCTCTGACGTGGCGGCGTTCCCTGTCCGTTTTTCTGATGGTGGAAAGGGTCTACTGAAGGAACACAGAGACTGGTGTAGCTGTTGGTCCCTCTGAAGGGCTGCTCTTCTGGGTGTCCTTGCCACATGATTTAACTTTTCCATTTGGGAGGGTTATTGGTGCAGTTGGCAGCCACTTGCCTGGTAAACGATATGGTGGGGCCTCCATAAACTCAGGCTCATGAAACGAGTAAGTCAGCACATTGAAAATATAGCATGGAAGTGACTCAAGCCTGAAGGAATCCATTTCTGAAAGTGCTGCCATCCCTTCCTGGAATATTTTGGTGGAAATTGATGTTTGAGTTGGGAGGAGGAGGCCAGCGGCCTGGTTACTAACAGGGCCATATGTCACATTCAGCAGCATTGGCCCTGCAATTCAGCCCTGCCCACCCCAGACCCTGGCGCCTATCTTCTCAGTGAGGTGGCCCCAGGTGGGTCACCGTGAGACAAGCCAGCTGGAGTGCTGTGCTGTGGGAAGCTGGTGCGATGCTACCTTTGGAGCAGGTAAGGTTGACTCTACAAGCCAACCTGGTAATGCTTGGCCGGGGGCCTGGAAAGCTTTGGAAACTCCACCCAGCATGGGAGCCTGCGGGAATTCTCCACCGTGGACTGGTTACTCTTCTCAGAGCTCTGTGGATTCCTGTGTATTTAAAATGTTTACCTTCTTCTCAGGACTTCAGCTTATACTTTGCCCACCAGAGACCAATACCAAGCATATACATACTTAAATGTACTAGACCACCCTGGTGACCAGGTAATTAAAGCTGCACACAGATTTGGAAGGAGAGCTGTATTAGAAATCATGCTTCACTGTAATTCAAGAACAGGCTTCTTTATAGGGGGACACAGTTGGTGTGAGACACATGTGGAAAAGAAAAGAACAGGCCCATAATTCTGGCAGGATGCCAAGGGCCAGATGTTAAATCTGCTGACCGTGATCTGGCTGCAGTTGCTGTGAGCCAGCCTCGGTCTGATGTGTTATTTTAACCCCCGTTTCTGCCTTTTCCTTTCTCTCTGCCAGGTCCCCAGTCTATGTGAAGATCTCCTGTCTTCTGTTGACCAGCCACTGAAAATCGCCAGAGACAAAGTGGTGGGAAAGGATTACCTTTTGTGTGACTACAACAGAGACGGGGACTCGTATAGGTGAGCTCCTGCCCCAAGAGCTGCAGGCCTGCCAGCCTCACCCCGGGCAGTCAGACCACCTGCCGTGGCAGCAGGAGGACCACTGAACTGTCTGACAGGCTGACAGCCCATCTGCCTTCTTTACATTTGTCCTTCTACTAGTCCTTCCTTCCTCTCTCCCTCCCTCCTTCCTTTCATCCCTTCCATCCATCCTTCTATGCGGCCAACCAGTAGGTGTTGTGGAGTTGCCTCTAATAAGCATTGGCAATTCAGCAGTGAACAGAAGGCCCTGCACTGGCGGAGCTTACAGTCTAATAGGAGAGGGATATTGTTCCAAGACAGTGAGCTGTTTCATTATGATTCATCAAGTCCTGTAAAGGGCAGGGTACAAGATGTGGACGTGACGGGGACCCTGAGCACATGGAGGGCCTGTGCGGTTAAGGAGCATTTGCATGCAGCAAATATGCAAATTGTCAAGCAAATATGCAACTCTGCTTTCTCTTTCCATCACCGTGCTGAGGGCTGGGAATAACTGAGTTGACATTAATCCCTACCCTGAGTGGTCACTGGTCTGAACAGGAGATGTATGATGTGATTCATGCAGCCAGTGTCAGGCTTATTCAGGGTTTGACGGTGGCATAGAAGAGACCATGGTTGACTCCAGGAGGGCTTTCTGAAGGAGGTGATGTCTGAACTAGGTTTTTAAGGGTATCTAGGAGTTCTCCCTACTAAAAAAGGGTAGGAATCCCTAAACCAGTCTGGTATTTCTGTGACAGATTGCTATAGTCAGTGCCTTGAAGAATGGTGGGGGAACCATCTGCTCTAGGTTTATTTAGAGCCCACAGAACCCAGGCTGAATCTGGAAGCTTCAGTCTAATGTTCTTTTTTGGGGAGTGGAGTGTCAGGGTCAGAGAAGTGGAGCAGAAAAAACTGTCTGGAGTCAGTCAACATGGGCTCCCAACCAGCAAATCACCGCTGCTCCTTGTCGCAGTGGAGACTTTGACAGATGACTTGTTGACTTTCGTTTTCTTACATAGAAAATAGAAATCATAGTATTCATTCTTTCAACAGCGTGCTCACCAACATCTTGCTCTAAGCATGTGCTGCATACGCCAGACGCTATTCCAAGTCGCTCTTGTATGGAACTTATACCTGGTGAGCAAGCTGGTAGTCAGCAAATGCATAAATACTGTGGGCTGAAAAGGGAAGAAAATGAACAAGTCAAGGGAGAGACGGGCTGGATAGACAGCTGTTAGCGGTCATGTTTGAAATAAGCTGTAAGGTGACGGCCCAGGCCGACACAGGTCCGAGGGACGCGTGCTCAGGATGTGCGGCCCTGACTGGAGCTGAGCTGGTCAGGATCCAGGCCAGAGTGGGAGAAGGCAGTGTGCGGGGCGGGCCAGGCCGGAGGTCAGAGGTCAGAGGTGTGGCTGGGGCAGATTGGCCAGCGGGGGTGTAATGGGACATGGCACTTGGTTATTGGGGGAATTAAAGAGCACAAGTGAGGTGCAGAATAGCGCAGGACTTGATGTAAACTACAAAGATTTAATTAATACTGACTTTTGAAGAAACTAGACAATTGTTTTATAATCATTTCCCTTTTCTAGCTTCAAATGGAAGTTAGGCAGAAAATGTACTTAGGCCTGATCCGGGCCAGACCAGGGCCTAGAACAGTAGTCAGGTCTGAGGTAAGTTTTGTGAGTAGAGGCAGCAGCATTTGCAGGTGGATGGAGCGTGAAGGGCTGTTGCCCGGTGTTGGGCCTGAGCAGCTGGAAGATGGGGGTCACTGTTTATTGGGGTGAGGAAGACTCTAGCAGTTGTTGGTTTGGGACTCTTTTCAGCTCATGGTGCCCATGAGGTGAACGTGGAGCTGTCTAGTGGGTGTGGATGGTCCAGAGGCCGGGTGGAGAGGGAGACACAGGCGTGGGAGTGCTCAGCGTGGAGGTGAGGCTGCCGTGATCAGTGGGTTCAGCTCTGAAGGTCCAGTCACTGCCTCGGTCGTGGGCATAGGGCCCAGTCCTCACTGGGAGCCTCCTAGGAAGTGGGGGGACCGGACCCTCAAGAGAGGGACCAGGGGACACATCGCAGTAGGATACGCAGCCTCTTCAGGCCCAGGGTTCAGATCAGCCTTCCGGGAAGAGGAGATCCTTTAGCCTCCTTTAGCCGAGTCTTGCTTAACTAGCGCTGTCATTATGTTTCTTTTCTCCACCTGAAAACTCCAGCTTGCTGCCTGAGGCAGCTATTCCCCAGCAGCTTGCTCGGGAGGCTGGGATCATTTCCACATCCACGCCAAGGCCAGGCTCCCCCAGGGACTTGGTACCTGCCACCCCTCCAGGTCACCCTGCCGGCTCCCGCCTGCATTCCGCAGGCACCCAGAGGGGTCTGGGGTGTCAGGGCACAGGACTGTTCTTCCCCTTTCCCTTCTCGATATAAAACTTCAAGGTCTTCTGATTTTCTCCACACATTTCCATCCTAAGTGTGTTTGATCGTTTGCTTAAATAAGATCCTTATGGTGTGACTGTTGCCAGCAGCGCTGTTTGAAACCTGTTAGCTGAAACAAAAAGCATTCTCTGAGGGAAATGAAAGGCCTGACTTTTGAAATCTAAGTGTTCCTGTCCATCTGTCTTTTTTCAAATGGCCTCCATTTAAGCTCTTAAATGTGTTCTGAGTGCCCCTTCCACTAAGAATATTCTGGGTAATGTTATGATTTTTCCCCCAGCTACAATTACCCCGGCTCCAGGACTAACGGCTGTGAGCCAGGAGAAATGTGAGTTACAGGCTTCTTTAAAATTCCAGACCCCCATTCTGCAAGAGAGATGGGCTCTTGTGTCTAATCAGGTCGCCTTTAAATGAAAGCCGTTTGGGGCAGGTCTTCCAGGCCCACAGGAAGGCAGCGGTGGGCGTGTATGCTGTGGAGACTCTCGGGGAGCATGCAGGGGAAAGGGGAGTTCGTGTTCTCGCCCTCAGCGTCTTTGCCACTCCTGCTGGCGAGTGGAGGTATATCAAGCCCAGTTTACAAATAGTGGAGTCGACCGCGCTCTGAACTGCATCTTTGTCTCTGGATCTGGGGAGAGGTCTCAGCAGACAAAGCAGAAAGTTCTTCCACCTCTGTTCCATCTCTTTTGTGGAGGACTAGCAGACAGAATTCCTGGGGGTCCGTTCTTCCCCACCCTGTGCCCAGGTCACCAGCCCTGAAAGCACACAGACTGTGCTAGGTACTCAGGCAGGAAGCTAGCAGCTCAGGCGTTCTTCTCAAAGTTCTCTTACCGGGTAGAGCGAGGGAAGGGCAGGAACATGCCAGCTGTACAGCATGCCAGCTGTAAGACATGTATGAACATGCCTTGTCTGTACGGGAGAGCGGGGGCAGGGAAGCGGGGGGTGGTTACTGCTGCTTTGGGGGTGGGGGGTACAAGTATCGACTTATTCTTTGAACAACACTTTTTTTGAATGAGCATGTCGTTGAGAGCCAGGCACTGTTCTAGGTGGAGAACAAGACAGAACAGAAAGACTCTTGCCCTCTTGGAGCTTAGGTTCTAGAGTTCAAATTAAATTTCAGCCCCTCGAGTTCCACTAGCCACAAGCACTCAGTAGCCATGTAAAGCTAGTGGCTGCTGCCATTTTGGACGGCGCAGATGTAGAATCTGTCCATTGTCATGGAAAGTTCCATCGGGCTGCACTGTTTGGAGGGATCAGCCAGACACGGCAGCCCGTGCTCGGGAAGGGAGAGGCCTCCCCTGCTTGCTGACGTACGTGCTTGGTTGGGCACCGGTTACCAAGAAGAAAGGTGTTTGTGCACAGAATTTGTTAAAACTGGGGTTCAGAAGACAATGATATCTTTTTTTCCTTAACATCCATCTGGAATCAAAAGGTTCCTTTGAGTCCTCAGTATGTGAGGTTTGTTGTCAGCAGCAGAAACAGAAGAGACAGTGTGGGTTTCTCACCGTGGACACACGAGCTGTTTATGCCCAAGTGTGTAAAGGGCTTTGTGCCAATTTCATATTGTCTTTTCCTTTCCGTTCCTCTCTCACCTTTTTAATTCTCTTTCTGTAAGCCCCCAGCTCTGTGAACTCCCCCTGCAGGATTTAATAAGTAGATAGTTCCCTTTCTAGTACTGTGATTAAATGCTTTCCTGAAGTTGCAAAATACATTTTTTAAAATGCGGCAAGTCTTCGGCCTGGCGAAAGAGAGGCTGGTTCTCATTACTCTGCAGTCTTTATATGTGTGTATGGCCCTTGAATGTTGGGAAAGCTGTCCTGTGTGCACGTGGAGAACTTGATCGCTCGGGTTTTCTTATGTATAATCAACATCCCCTGTGGGGCGACAGCTCTCTTCTTGATCCTTAATTGTATAAGAAAGTCTTTGCAGTAACTGCGTATCGGGAGCTGGCAGCTGGTCAGGAAGGAGAGGGGCATCTATTGATCAATACAGTGGTGAAAGCAAAGGAAAACTAGACAAGTGATAAGAAAGAACTCACATTTGTTGAAACACTCACTGTATGTCAGGCTCTGGTGTAGGCGCTTGTGTTTTCTCCTTTGCTCCTTGCAACAGTCCTATGGGTAGCAAGTAGTAGCCTCATTTTACAAAACAGACACTTGCTAGAAAGTACCCAGCTGGGGAAAGGTGGAGCACGGGGGTCATGTCCAAGTCGGCCCGCTGCTGACTCCTTGCTCTGCAAACCTCAAGAAAGCCATGTTTGTTGCCAGGGCCTGGGAAAATCTCTGCTATGGATAGTGACTTTTTCTCTGAAATTTCAGACAGCTGGGGCTTTTTCTCTGAAATTTCAGATCGCTCACAGGCTATGCCTCCCCGAAATGACTCATCTGACCTCCTTCCCATTCCTCCCCTCCAGGTCACCATGGAGTAACAAGTATGACCCTCCTTTGGAAGACGGGGCCATGCCTTCTGCTCGACTGAGAAAGCTGGAGGTGGAAGCCAACAACGCATTTGACCAGTATCGAGACCTGTGAGTTACTTACTCCCCTTGCACTTTAGCTCTCGTGGTTTTGATAAGTACATCACTTGTGAGCGAGGCCTGGGCCTGGCCAGTAAGTCTCCCATGAACCTGTTACCTGGCTCGCCCAGCTAATTAAGATTCTCCGCCCCCTGAGCAGGATGCTGGGCACTCGTGTTCTAATTGGGTCAGTTAGGAAATGACTCGGAGATAGAGTGCTGCCATGGATGGACTTACCGGTGCGTTCCTCCCCATCATGTTCATGCTAGCGGGTGCCACTGGGATGGCGGGTGCCACTGGGGACGGCGGGTGCCACTGGGACGGCGGGTGCCACTGGGGACAGCAGGTGCCACTGGGACGGCGGGTACTGTAAGACAATGCCAGATACTCCCTACACATTGTCTCAAATCCTCACAAACGTGATGGCTGTTTTAGTTCCCATTTTTCAGATGAAGAAACTAAGGCTCAGATAGATTAAGGTGTTTGTCCAAGGCAAGAGCCAGGAATCTGACCCAAGTCTGTCTGTTTGCAGAGGCCTCTGTTTTTTCCATACTGCATGTCTGACCCAGATCTTAACTGGTGCCGGGGGTCCCTGCTTCCAGACCAGTCACTAGGGCAGGACGAGTTGTGGTCCTTAACACTGGGAGCTGACATTTTGCTGACTCCTGAGTTGTTTGCAGCCTCAGCCCCTGCCTTGAAAGGTGTTTTTGCTGGCTCTGCGTAGGCTCCCACCTCGCCCTTCTGCTGCCATCCAGTCCTGCCTCCTACACCACCACACCACCACACCACCAAAGAGAGTAGCCACCTAATCAGCTTTGCAAGGAGAGGCTCCACAGAAGTTTATCCTCTGCCGTGTTCTTTTTTAATCAACAGACTCTCATTTTAGATTACGTTCTATTACTGAAAATATAGCAAAACTGTAAACATGCAGTACTACCTCAGTACTAATTCAATCCAGTCATTTAGGAGAGGGGTGGGCAAACTTTTCTGTAAAAGACCAGATAGTAAAAACGTTCAGCTTTGTAGGCTGCATAAGTCCCTGACACTTGTTATTTGCTTGCTTGCTTTATTTCCCTTTAAAAGTGTAAAAACCACCACTTGAGCACTAAAGTAGATGGGATTTAGCCCTCAGTTTGTAGTTTGCCCACCCTGATCTAGGATACAGGCAAAAAAATGCAACTGAGAAGAAGCATCTAAACGGCTGGAACCGATATTGCTATAGAAAGCTGTGGAGTTTTCACCTGGCGAGAGAATTTCGGGTCTCCACTTTGCAGACAGGTGGATGGTCTTCCAGTTCATAGCAGATTTCATACAACGCGTTTAATCAAGAATTTCTTTTAAAAGTTGGTGCGGGAGGAAAAGTGACACCTCAGTCTAATACACAAACAACCCCACCACATTTAAGCAGATGAGTGACATTCAAAAGCACAGCCACGAACCAGTGGCCATTTCATTCTCTCTGAATACATCCTTGTGTAATCAGCTTTTTCTTCAGTATCTGTCACGTGCCAGTATTTTTATCTGCATCGTCTTTGATCCTTATGAGAACCTCTGGGGGTTTTGTCCCTTTTTTACAGATGAGGAGACTAAAGCTCTGAGAGGCTAAATGACTCACCCTAGGCCACAGGAAATAGAGGTTTAAAGCTAAGATTTAAATCCATATATTTGCCTGAAGTTTCCACAAATGACTGATTTTCACAGTTAAAAATAAATTTCAGTGTTTAAAGAGCTCTCACATCTAGGACTCGGGCCTGTGGTGGAAGAGCTCCTTCTGCCTGAAGGTGAGAGGTTGACTCACTGATGTCTGCTAGTTTACTTGTAGTTGTTTTGCACTGTCTCCTCGTACCCAGCCACTTGGCAAGAAGCCAGTCCAGCTATCACGAATCTCCAAGTGGAATCAGTTTTATGTGGTTGTGAAGATTTGATAATAAAACAGCAGTGACGATAACAGCATCACCAACCGCGATTGTGCAAGCACTGTGTTAACTGCCGCAGGATCTCCTTTGTCTCATTTAATCTTCCGAACAGCCTGTGAGAAAGGAGTCCCCTCGTTTAACAACTAAGTTGACAGGTTCAGAGAGGTGAAATAACTGCCAAGTTCACGCAGCCGGTCGGCGCTGGAACTGGGATGTAAAGCCATCCTTATCCAGCTCAAGTCCGGAATGTATTCATTTACTCGACTGACATTTGAGTGTTGGCTGTGGCCCGGGTGCTTGGTGAGTGCTGGGGGCATGGACTTGAACGTGGCGGACCAAGTCCTTGCCCTCATGGCGCTTCCGTCCATTGTGGAAAGACAAACAGCAGCCTGTGAACAAGTGCCATGATGTGTGACTGCTGTAAGGAGAGCGGCTGGAAGGCCCTCCACAGGAGGTGACGTTGGAGCTGACATATGATGCCCAGAAGGGGCCGTCGAGGTGGAGCAGGGTGCCGCGGTGCAGGCGTCTCCAAGGCAGGGTGGCTCTTGGATTCTCCAAGAATCAGGATAAAGGTGTTTCTGGTGTCTTACAGACTTAAACATTTGGGTTGTGATTTCTTGACTGAGGTGATGTAGACATGTTGCTTTGTCCTGCCCTTTTGGGTCAGACCCGGGGAAGAGCCAAGTTGCATCTTTGACTTTTCCTCCCTTTTTCCTCCATCGCGTCCCCCTGGTTCATATACAGATGCTTCTCGGCTTACAGTGGGATTATGTCCCAATAAACCCATCGCAAGTTGACAGTATCGTAAGTCAGAAGTGCATTTAATGCACCTATAGCACATCACAGCGTAGCCTAGCCTTCCTCAAACACGCTCAGAACACTTACAGTGGCCTCCAGTTGGGCAGTTATCTGGAGTTGCATCTCAAGAGTAGTTGCCTTCCTCTTCTCACCAGAAGCTGGAGACCCAGATGGGTGTTTTGTAGACATGACGGGATGTGAAAGTACAAAACATCGTGTCCACAAAACATTGTCAGTATATAGCACACTGTCGAGTCTCAAGTATTTCCCCTGATGACCCCTGGACTGACTGGAAGGAGGGCTCCTTGCTGCTGCCCGGCATCACGAGACAGCGTCCTGCACGTGCCACTAGCCCAGGGAAAAACAATTCGAAGTTCCATTTCTACTGAATGTGTATTGCTTTCACACCTTCCTTAAAGTTGACAAATCATAATTAGGAGACCGCCTCCTGTCTAATGTGACACATGGTCAGTCTTAGGTACATGCCCTCTGTAGGATCTTGACTGGCCTAGTATCGTGAGCATTTCCCCATTATCATTAAAAAAAAAAAAACTTCGAAGTAATCCCTAATCCTTGCAGTAACCCTGGAGGGTAAGTGGGAGTTAGCTCATTTATCAGACCTGAAACCGCCTCTGGCTGATTCACCGCTAGAAAACACACCTGGGTCTGACTCCGGAAGAGGCTACCCCTCCTTGGGCAAATGTCCACCTTTTGGGTGGCTTTTGAGCCTTAATGACCCGTGTTTCCGTGTGCCTACACTCTCCTCTGAAGGTGAACTGACCTGCTGGGGGGTTGAGAGGGGTGATATGACAGTTGGTGACAGTGGAACTATGGCCCAGAGGATGCTCTGCTGTCCCCAGCAGCGTCAGTGAGCCCTTCGGGGGGGAGGACGAGAGGACTTGGCCTCCAGGGGGCACCCCCAGAGGAGGGCAGGAAGTGACGGCAACCACAGGCCACCGGAGAGATGGTGGTCAGAGCTGTCAAATTGGGGACCGGGGCATCGGTTTAAACCACCCAGTGTTAGCAGAGTGTACTAGAAACACTCTCTCCTGAGACCAAGTGTGAGGAACATTTTCTCAGCTGGACCACACATGATGAGCCAGACCATTTCTGGGTTGTGAGTTGGTGGTGGTCACGTTGGTGGCCGCGGTGGGGCCTGGAGCGTGAGCTCTTTTCCCCGTGATTTTGGAGCGGATGGAAGTCAGCCAGTGGCTGGGAGGCCTTGTCTCTGCTTTGAGCAGCACCGGCCTGTGGTTACTCTGGGTTTTCTAGGGACCAGATTGCTCCATGGCTGAAGGGTCGTGCCTTCTCTGTCCCACGTCCCTCCCACTCCCATTGGAAAGACTCATCCCATTCCCATAGGAAAACTCATTTGTTGTCACCCCAGGGAATGAAGCCACATGAATTTGTCCATCTATTTGCTCTCATGTTGGCAAGGGGGTTAAGGCAACGGTCTGTTGGCTACAGTCACTCTGAGTTACTCCTGGAGGGGCCAGAAGATGCCCTGTGTCCTGGGCCTGGTGACAGGAGCCCAGAGCCTCAGGCAGACCCACCCCCGTCAGAAAGAAAGTGGAGGGACTGAAAAAGTGCCACCGTGAGAGCAGGACACCGTGAGAGTAGGTGCCATTTCTGGGGTGCCCCACTCTAAACCGGAGCTCAGCCTGCACCCCAGGGGGCTTGAAGAATATGAAGAGCAGGCATGTCCCCCATTCTTATTGGGTCTTTAATTCCTGACAATCCACATGTTTCTGGATTCTTGGATCCTATTGGATTGTAGTTCGGACTGAGTTTGGCTTGTACTCTGGCCTCTTCTCACCCCCTCCGATACCAGATTCTGGCCACATCTGGGCTAAGAGTCCTCCTGTGGTAAGTGCTGTCCTGTAAGGAGCCTTCAGGGGGCGTCCAGTCCTGTGAACTCTCAAGAGGGAAGGACGTTATATATATATATCCTGGGAGGGCAGCACCGAACTCAGCTCACACAGCAGGAGGCCTGCGGTGCTCTCCTGCCCCCCTCCGCCCCGCCCCACACACACACGTCACCACCACCACCACTTACGCCTTCAGACTGAACTTGGGGGATTTTTTGTCATCCAGCTAGAAGCAGACAGAGCTCCTGCCAGCACCAGCAGTATGTGTGTGCACAGTGGTGCCACAGCGTCCTGGTTCTCTTTCTTCCCGCTTCTCGTGGGTTCATTGTCTTTCTCTTGATGTTGTCCTTAAGAAGATGAAAGGAAGGAGATGTCAGTGAGCACACAGAAACTTAGAGCTGAAATATGCAGGCCAGGCATCCTGCTGCAGCTGCACCGGGCCTTTCCAGGGAGAGGGTGCTCATTGGCCCCCAGAATGCTCGCTGTCCCACCAGAGGCTTCTCTCGCCATGAGCATCCTGAAGGAACGCCTTCGATCCTGTCCTGGGCTCTGGGCCCCGCTGCCTCCCGGGTCTGTAAAGGCTTTGACTTTGCAGGGAATTAGAATTAATCATCAGCCATGGGGTTGGTATGGTCAGGGTGAGGGAGCAGGGCCAGGGGTGCGTTCACTCACTAGCAGGCCCTCTGGCTTGTAACTCCTGTGGGGATGCTGCACACAGCATGCCTGTACACGGCATTTCTCCTTTATGGAGTAAATGTGCCAGCAGTTGGCAGTGGGATTCTCCCCAAGACGGGCAAGAGGCGAGTAGGGGCCCCGGGACCCAGGGAGACGACCTCTGTGTCCTGCGGGATCCCTTCAAAGCCGTTCAATTCCTTATTTACCCCACTGCTCAGAGCTCCCTGCACATCCTCACCCCCCACTCTCTAGGCCCCTCCCACATTTATCAGTTGTTTTTGTTTGCCATCGTCAGTGGCAGAAAGGGCCCATGGTAGTAACTCTCCCCTAGAATAACTATCAAGCAACTGTTAGCACTACCCAGACAGCCCTGTTTTTTAGATTAAAATAGTCAGTTTGCTGTGAACGCTTAGGAGATGACAAGCATATTTTGCTGGAGTGCTGGCTGAGGTCATTATCTGTTCTGAAGTCATCTTGAATTTCAACACTTTCCTCCCCCAAGCCCTCCCACCCTGGTCGCCCACATCTAGACTGCTCTCATTCTTCTCTGCCAAGCCCCAAGATGGTATTCCAGCTCGAATTCGCCGGCCTGGCTCAGTCCAGGGGAGTGGGAAAAGGTAGCAGGAAGGGCACACTCTTGGGCGGCCAGCTCAGGGGGTCACTTCTTTCTCAGCCGAGTTCACTGCTTTTTTAGGCCCAAGCCGAGGATAGCTCATTCACAAAACATCATCACTCGACCTAAGGATCCAGCTTTCTTTGAGAGACTTAGCGGTGGGGCCCTCAGTGGAGGGTAGGCACTTGGAGCCTCCAGAGAAACGTCTCACTTGAGGTGTGAGGCACCAGTTGGCTGCCCCGAACCCCAAGATCAGTGCTTTGATTTTTCAGGTTCCCAGGGAAGACGGGAGGCTTCCCTGTTCTGGCTTCCACGTCGCGTCTCGCCGTTGCCTCTGTCGGCCCAGGTTCTGCCGAGACCAGATGTTCTGACCGAAGGGGCTGGCACTGCTTTCTTCCAAAGCTGATTGCTCCCATCTGTGCCAGACATCATGCCCTGTGCTCTGCGATCTTTGGCTCTTGGCTCGCAGCAGATAATACCTTCAAACATGCGGTTGCAATTTATTGGCCTTATAAGCTAATTTTAGTGGGTGTGCAATTGATTGAAATCAAAGCTTAATGAAGGCCAGAGTCGAGGGGAGGGAGCGGGAGGGGTTTGAGAAGCAGGGCAGGGAGGCATATTGTGTTCTTCCTTGTTTTGGGTCTGAGATAATCTTCAAACGCTTTAATTAGCTTTTCTGATCAACCCTTCTTGTCTGGAGGAAGTTTCACAGAGTGAGACGAGGCTGGCACCCCGTGGCAGTCCCAGAAGCCCACGAGCCACCCTGGGAGCATCAGGGTGCTTAGTCGATGGGCTTTCCCCTGGCCTCCTGCCTCCTCTCTCCTTCCTGGGGCCATGTTAGAATTGTGCTTGTTTCCGCTCCTTCCATTCTCCATCCCTCAGTCATTTGACATTTGAGCAACACTGGTCCAGGAGGGGCAGGACTTCCCTATTCACGTGTATAAAAAGTCCGTCGCATTGGTGTCCTGGGTCCCTGAAAGTCCTTGTTCCCAGCTGCCTTCAGACCTTGGGCCCTGGGCTCCTAGGAGCTGTGCATTCCGTGGACAGGAATACTGGGCCTGGGGAATTGTAGTGTGTCCATCCTGGTGGGAATTGTAGAAGGTAGCGCACGGTTTTCCGAAGAAGTGGAAGTAGCAGAAGTCTGGGAAGTAGTAACTGAGGGTGGGTGGGCGTGCCCATGCCTCCGTCAGAAGTCTCTGACGCCCCACACTGTGTCCGGGCTGGGCTGCAGAATGGGGTGGTTTGGGCTTTGAAGGAGACCTGGACTTGATGCTGGCTGACGTGGGGCAGGTAAGTAAACTTTTGGAGCCTCTGTTTGCTTATCCGTTTGAAAGGTACCACTGCCCATCTTAGGGGCTGAGGTGCTGCCACCCCTTGCACAGACTCGTCGTGTCCAGGCGGTGACCTTAAGGCTGTCAGTATAACAGGATACTCTAACTTTGCAGCAGTTAGCTTACAGGTATCTCATAGTCTGTGCATTTATGATTGTGCATGTGGTCGTCTGGGTGTGGACGTGGTGACGTAGCTGGCTGTATGATGTTACCAGCCACATGAGAAAGCTGTGGGTTCTGGTCGGAGCTCTGCCACCAGCCCATGGTGAGACCACAAGTTATTCCCATTTTCCTGAAAATAAGACCTAGCCGGACCATCAGCTCTAATAACGTCTTTTGGAGCAAAAATTGATACAAGGCCCGGTCTTATTTTACCATAAGACCGGGTCTTATAATATAATAATATAAAATACCGGGTCTTATATTAATTTTTGCTCCAAAAGACGCGTTAGAGCTGATGGTCCGGCTAGGTCTTACTTTCGGGGAAACACGGTCTGTCTCGAAAATGGAGTGAAACAGTTCCCGTCTGTGGTGACGGGAGAGAGAAAACTTATGATCATTTCACACGTGTTTACTGAGAACCTGCCGTGCTCTGAGCCTGAGGGAGAAGTCACCAGCTCTTGGAAGTGTGCATCTGGTTTGTTTGGGACTTCCCACACACCTTCCCACCCCTACCCCTCATGTGCCTTTTCCTTTGGCTGCTCCTGTCCTGTCCCCTTTCACTGGAATAACTCTTGGCCAGGAGCTCAACTCAGTGCTGAGTCCTGAGTCCCCTAGTGAACCCGGGCTCAGCAGTGTAACTTGGGGGTGTCGGGGTCAAGGCCATGCTTTGAGCAGTGGGATTCTCTTGGGCAAAGTCCTGAGGGGGTTCCGGGGTTGTGTGGTCCATGAGTGAAGGCCGGAGCAGGACGTGAGCGATGAGGGGAGGTACTAAGACCCTTGTCAGGCATGGGCTTTGCGTGTTATTCTCAGTGCATCGGGAAGGGTGTGCAGGGTCCTGGGACACACAGCAGAGCTGGGACGTGCATCCTAAGAAATTCCTCCGTGAGCAGTTTGGAGGCTAGGTAGGAGAGGCCGGGAGTGGAAGGACCCTGACCCAGAGTTCTCTCAGTCTGGCTACTGAGTCTTAACTACTCTCCCCAGTCTGGCTAAGTGAGATGTGTTACCCAGTGCTTCCCACAGCCAGAAACAGCCAGGCCAACTTACTTTCAGTGTCTAGCATCAGAACCCCACGGGGACATGGGTGAGAGCACTGAGCAGAGTCAGCATGAGGTAATGGGAGAACTGTTCAGGGGAAGTTCTGGAGCTGGATGAACCCTGGGCCGTCTGGTTTGGCACGTCCGCCCTCGCTCCCTGCCCCTTCAGGCAGGTCTCAGAGGCTCACGATCTGGAAACCTTGTTGCCCTTGCCCAGAGGTGTGGAGCCTCTTCCCAGATTTAAAGGTCTCCAGAAGGACCCTGGGACAAGTACCAGTTGCTGCACATCTTGTGCTCCAGAGACCGTGGGGTGAAGACGGAAGTGCTGTCTGGCTCTCAGCTTGTCGGCGTATAATTAGTATTTGAGCTTTCCCATATATTATTTGTATCTTCAGCCAGGCATACAGAGGGCCTCTGAGAATCCCGCCCCGCCGGCTGTGGGACTCCGCCTTGCCACAGCCTTGGGCTTGTGTGTGTGAAAGTGCTGGAAGCAGTTTTTGGGGAAACCCAAGTCCACCTCAGTTGTGTCGTTTTAATGGAATAGGAAGACGGGTTGACAGAAGCCCTGACCACCTTCTGGGGAGTTGAGTTGAGTCCACTTCCTGCCCTCAGAGTATGAGTTTCAGCCCTCTTGTGACCACTGTTCTTAATCAAAGGTGTCTGCTAGTTTCTAGAGCCCCTAAAGAGTGAGTCTAGCCAAGCCTGCACATTGCTCCAGCCTGGAGGCCAGTGAGGGAGCATCCACTGCAGGTCGTCTTCATGTGGCGTCCTGAGGCTACTGGCCAGGGTCTTGGGGCCTTGGCACGCGCTGTCAGATTGTGTCTGCTAAAAGGAAGTCAAATGGAAAGCAGGAATGTGCGGAAAACAAGTTTGTACACCAACACAATCCCCGAGTCAGCATCAGGGACTCAGTTTCCTCTAGAATTCTTGGGTTCCTGTAAGCATGTGGCAGTCACGCTTTGGGTCATGCAGTTCCACGTGTTGGGGCGAAAGCACCGCCTAGAAGGAAGGACCAGCGCCCTCTGGTGGTCAAGCTCCTGCTTGAGGTCCTGTGCTCCCTGGCTGCTTCCCTGGCTGCTTCCCTGGCTGCTTCCCTGGCTGCTTCCCCGGCTGCTGGCAAATCCCTCTTTTTTGGGAAGCTGCTTTGTGGCAGTGTCAGGGATGGGTGGTCTTCCAAAGGTTCAGTCAGCAGGCCCTAGCTGCTTCACTGAGGTGGAGGAAGCCTCCTTTCCAGAATTCCCGACACAGGGTGCTCAGTGGCGTGCCCCAGATTCCTGGCTACTCACTGTACCCCTTCTTTCCTTCTCTGATGTTCTCCTTCCCCTTGAGGCAGCATTGTGTACAGGGGCCTAATGGCGTGTGTGTGTTTAACTCACCTGAATTCAACCTCACAGGCTGAACCAGGGCCATGTGGGGCCAGCCCCACCCCAGGTCTAAACCCCAGCTCCCCACTTCTCAGCTGTGACTTGGGTGCATCCCTTTCTCTCTCTCTGGCTTTCCGGTTTCTTAACTGTAAAGTAATGTATGCAAAGCCCCGGACCCAGAATGGCTTCTCCAAAGCGGCAGCTCTTGGATGATAGTGATGGCTTCGAAATTCCAGAAGGCCTTGACATTCTCATGAGGTGGGCTCCGCGGTGCCGGCAGTGTTTCCACAGGTAGTCAGAGAGGCACAAGAAGGTCACGGTGGTGCCACGCGCAGACAGCTTGGTCAGACCCCAGAGCCAGATCGGCGGCCCCTGCAGCGGCACCATTGTTTCCAGAGAGGCCTTCATTATTTCTCTTCAAGTAAAAAAAAAAAAATAAAAGCCTTATAAAGCGAGGCCGTAAAGCGCTGTAGCCGCAGTCCAGATGTGCACTCCTGAGTGCAGCTGGCATCCCAGCCGCACATGCCTAAGCCCATCGGTATGTGTGCTCAGGGGCTTGTTGCACCTGTGTGTCCTGGGAGGCATTTCCGCACAATACCTGTCCCATGTCCATGGGCAGACTCTGGGACACGGTCCACAAATTGTGGTGAAAACAGCTGGTCTCAACACACAAACAAGGGCAATCGGGTTTCAGCGGCAGAGCTGGGCTGGCCGGGCAGCGATCTTTCTCCATGTTGTGCGGAGCTGGCCCCCGCCCCCGCCCCCGGGCTGTGGGTATGGGACTGTGCTTCATGGGCAGTTCAGAACACATCAGGGTTAGAAGAAGAAGGGAGACGATCTGCCCCTCTCGGCCCAGAGAGGAAGACCCTTGTGAAAACGAGCAGCCACCAGTGGTCACATGCCTGCTGTGTGCTGGGCTCCGTAGCCAGGACTTCCGGGCCACTGCTCCCTGTGCTCTTCCTGCTGCATCCATGAGGTGGTTTTACAGAGGCGCCTGCAGGGAGGCGGGTACACCAGCGTGGGGCGGAGCCCACACTTCCCATCCCCTCGGCTGTGGCTGTCAGCCTGCCGTCTGCAGCTGTCTGTGGGCTTTCCAGAAGCTGTGCCCATCGGGCAGCACCCACATCCTTCTGTTGGACGCGGAACACTCTTAGCTTCTCGACAGTGACCAGTTTGGAGCCAACGAAAAAGGAATGCTGGTCTCCACTGCAAGGAAGGAAGCCAGGTTTTAGATGCCTTTCCAAGCAAATTGGAGAGTTTTCTTTTTTCCTGGGGTGGAATTGAATTGTTCCCACCTGTGAGTACCAGGTGCCTTTTTATGGTGGAAGGATGTTAAGGGTGATCAGAAAAACAAACTACTGCCAGTAGCTGAGGATTTCCTTTTCATTTTTAGGATGGGAGGAAGCAAAAAGATACGTTTGGGGACAGAGCCTCAGCCACCGGGAGGATGGCTGTGCCTCTGGGTTTTCATCTCCCTGTCTTTGCCGTTAAATCAGTCATGAAGCGTGGGAGTTTCTGTTTGATCGAGGGACCATATGACCCTGTGGTCATTGCTGTGACCAAGGACTTGTTACAGTAAAGTGTCCCTCATCACCATTTATCACAGCTCTTGCTGCTACTGTTTAGTGTGATCTGAGACGCAGAGCAGACGTGTGCGTGACAGAAGGACACAGTAAGGGAAGTAAGGATCTCATGGAATCTCAGCTTTGGACTTCGTAAGGGCAGCTTGGCACTAGATAATACAAGGATCCCAAGTGTTTTAATTGCACTGATTTAAATTTTTAGTCAGAACTCTTCATCTGCCGTTTCACCCAAGCCCCTCTCATATATTCCCTTCTCTCTCTCCTTCATACACCCCAGCAGGTCCCTTCACCTCCTGTCAGAATTGAGGCCATGGGCATTTCCCACCTTTGTACTGTTGCCCCAACCTGAAAGAAGGGCACAGACCTTCCAGGTTGACTGTAAGTTTCCCCTCAGAAGCCTCACTTCAGCGTACAGTATTCTTTCTAGGGAGTCTTGGAATTCTGACGTTTGGAGAGCTGGACCACACAAAAGAGAGATTGAAACGGTGAAGCCATGTCTGTGAGAACTAAATAAAACAGATTTGAGTGGAAAGTGATAGTCGTGGGTCCAGGTACCAAGCTCTCAAAAGTATAGGATGTGGGAGACACTTTCATAACAACACCTAAGAAAACATAATTTCATTTGAGACGACTGCAAGCTCAGTATAAATGTCAATATGAGTGAGGTGTGATTACCAAGAAAGTGAACTCGCTGTCGCGTTCCTTGATGGAGAAGGAGCCTGTATCCCGAGAGACATGTTGCTCTCTACTCCCCATTGGTTCACGCACAGTCACGCGTGCTTCTGTTCTCATGCCCTTACAGAGGAGCATAACCAAGGTATGGGGACTTAAAGTCATGTCTTATGAGGAATAGTATAATGACAAGAAGGCCAGAAAAAAAGAAATCTTGGGGTTTACGTAAGCCATCATTAGATATTTAAAAGGACTACATGAGGAAAGGGCATGAAGTTCTTGTTTTGTGTGGTTCCCTAACGCAGTAGGTAGAAATTTCCACTCAGCTGTTTGAATTGTTCAAAGCGGAAATGTTTGCCTTGGGAATGTAATGAGTTCCCTGTCATAGGAGGCATGTAAGCAGAGTTTTGACCCAACTTGATTAAGCTGTTAGGTATCTGCGCTGTTGCTCAGTCTACCTCACACAGGTCCCAATGCAGCCACCAAATTCTTGACAGTCAGAGCTGGGAGAGACCCTCATGAGCCGCTGACCCAGCTCTTTCATTTGACAAATGGGAAAGCAGTCTTTGGCACCACATTGGTACCAGATAAATACTCCTTTCCTTCCTCTCAGTTTTATTTAATGAAGCGACTGCAGAAGAAAGCCCCCTCATACTCCAGCACCTAGGGAGCTTGCCTTGTAAGTGCTCCCTGGCTTGTCTGAGTTTGGAGGTGACTGTACCTCTGCATTGCAGACGTCATTGCATTGCTAGCGGTCCAAGTCCTTTGAAGGCAACCCCACCCTGTGATGGCGCCCCGCCATTTGTGGCTAAAAGACCAGGTCTGGGTGAACCCAAGAAAGGCCTGCTCCCGACAGGTCTGTCCTGGCTTTGGTTCTTTTGTGGAGAGTCATGGCCTGTGACTCATTACCTGTTGGGGGCCTCTGTATTAGAAGCACAAATCCAGCTGTTCTCCCAAGAGGCGATTTGAAAAGAAGGACTAAAGGCCAACTTCAAAGTCCATTCCAGCCCATCTTTCCTTTTACATTTGCAGCCCTGTGTTGGCCAAGACCGGGAATTGGCTAATTCGTAGCTACAGCTCAGGTTCCCGAAACAAGTTTCCATCCTAGGTCTCCTTACATTCCTCTGCTTCAAACACTCCATAAAGCTTTGGAAGCCGAAATATTTTCTTTTCTTCTTTCTTTTGTGAAGTAGGTCATTTTGAGTGTGAAGTATTATGTTGTCCCATTTTTTCCTCCTTCCCCCCAGAAGTCCTGTGGTTGAAGAGTTATGGACATAGGATCTGTACACGTGACTGTGATTCAAGTGGAAGAGTGATTTTCAGGGGAAAACGACCTGGAACTTGGAGAAGAGAGTTCAGGGTGTAACCAATGATGGAGAACAAACTCAACCAGATGCTTAGTTGTAATTGACAGCTGATACTAATAGCCCCACCTAAGGGTCTTGCCTTTTGCTCCTGGCTCATCCAGCACAGAGGTGTCCCTGGTAACGCGATCTTTTGGAGTTTATGAACCCTGTTTCTGCCTGTTGTAATCAATGCCCTATTTTTCAAATGGCGGGACTTACAGAGCCAACCCAGAGTGTCCCCATCTTCTTAGCCCCAACTGTCAGAATTCTCTGCAGTTCCATTTGCTGTAGAAAATGTTAGTGTTTACTGGGAAAGTCTTGGAATTCACCAATATTGTAGAAGCTTTATTCTCCGGTGGACCCCAGCAGAGAGTTTTACTCCAGTTCCTAGGTTGATCTGTCCTCTCCCCTACTGCCAATGTTCCTGGAGCTTTCAGAGGCCCCACCGCTTCATGGTTCAAGACTTTCTAAGGTAGCTTCTCCACAGTCTCCCTGCAGGTTGTCCCTGTGTTGTCTGGCTAACTGGTCCTTCACCCTATTCGCGTGCGTGGATTTCAGGCCTAAGAAAAGCCCGTGCTTTCCTCTTCAGGCCTCCACGTTTTAAAGATGTTCTCCGAGCTGCCAATTGACCAGAGACCTCACTGCAGGAAGAGGGCCTCCCCTCTTGAGCCCAAGTCCGCTGAGCCTGCCCGCCTCCCTGCCTCACTCCCTCCCTCCCCGGTGAGCGGAGGATTTTGAAATAATGGAGCAGGGACAGAGCTCAGGGCTGGGCCGGGTTAAGTCCTCTGTAGCCTGCTCTCAGCCCTGGGCCGCATTTGATCATTCATTCGCATTGACGTGCAAGGCCTGAGAGCAAGTTGCTGGCGATGGTAGAGCCACCTTATTGAAATAGCATGTTAGCATTTAAACAATATTAATACTATTTGACTCATTAAATATACAAAGGCCAGTTAAAGTGCTTCCATGTGTGTGCTGTTAGTTCTGGCGGGCGACTCCTCAGATGGCTTTATGTGGTTTCAGACAACATTTTAGCACATTCTTAAAATACCCACAAAAGCCTTTATGTAAAAACTCATAAATGTGAACCACATAAAAATTATTTTTTTTCCTGTTTCATGTCATTATGATCAAAGTACAGTAGGTAAGAAGAAATTTTCAAAAACTTGTTGAGGTCCCTCTTTAATTAATGCTTCACGCGCAGAGCAGAGCCGTAAACCATGTAATGGGGGGCTGTCTGTATGCCCCGCAGTCACCTTGCCACCGACCCTGCACGCAGCGGTCCTGACAGCACTTGTCGGAGAGGCTGCTCCTTCTGGGTGATTCCGAAACGGCCGTTTCTGATCACGTAGTCCTCTGCTCCCTTTGTCTTGGAACCTCGGGTTGAGACTTGCAGCCTCTCGAGTCCCTGGAGATCCATCTCGGTGGATGGAATGCAAGTCCGTTCTTGAATTGTTGTGGGGCTGGGGCCCTCCCTACCTGCCGAGGCAGCACGTCCGCCTCACCTCGGCGAGGAACGCCCGCCTGGAAGAGGGAACAGCCACAGTGAGGCCGTCATTTCTTTATTAAAAGTCAAATGGACTGTACACGAGGCTACTCCCCATGGAATACTATCTCAGCTATTAAAAACAATTACGTAGGTCATGTGGCTCCATGGAAAAGTGCTAATGATTGTGCGCCAAGTGAGAAAAGCTGAACGCAACGCAGTACCCTCGCTGTGCTTATAGTTACATAAAAATTACGCATCTGGACAAAGACGGGACGGGAATTTGGAAAAAGTCAGATTTATGGGATAAGTTGATATATGGTCCTGTGGGCTAATTTTTAAATTTCCTTTTTATATAATGTTCTTGCAATAAATTTTTTAATTTGGGGGACTAGTAACCCACACAGAGGTCAGAATGGAGGTTACATTTTTACCTCCTCTGTCTCTAGCATTTTGAAACTCTGGGCCTGGTCAGTGTGGCCCCAGGGAAGCTGAGCAAGCCAGGGAGAAGCTGCCAGTGTGGGAGCCGGGCCATGGGTGGGACGTTGGCGTGGAAACGGCCACTTCCACCTTATAAAACATTCATGCCGCTGCTTTAATTTTTCTGGAAGGAAACAAATCTAAGGGATGGGACGGGGGGCGGGGATCAACTGCAGGCCTCCTGGCGCTTTTGAACAGGTCGCTGAGTGGTGTCGACAGGGCTGTTAAACCCCCAGGATCTCCCCCGGGTCCCTTCCAGGGCGGCCTAGTCCGCTCTCCCGTGTGCTCCAGCACACAGGGCGGTGAGCCTGTGACAGGGACAACAGAGGCTGGGAGGGTGCAAATACTCCCTGGGCTTCAAGCCTTCACTCCAAGGTGGCCAACAGAAAGAAGGAATTATTGGCCCATCCTTCTTGCCAGCAGAGGAAAAGCCACCATTTTTTAAACTTGTTTTTTTCCCTTTTGCTGTGGGGCTGCTCTGCCTACAAGCAGACTAAAAGGGAAAACCAGGTGGGAGAACCCAGACAGCTGTCACCAAGAGGACGGTGTTCGCAGGTCGCTGTGGGCTGTTCCTCTCCTCCCTTGGTAGTGTTGGGGTGCCTCCTAGTGAACTTGTGAGCCAAGGGAGCCATCCCAATCCAGGAGAACAAGCCGGAGAGGCCCCTGGAGCCCCGGCTACACACTCACCTGAGCACTGCGAGGGCTCTGGCCCAGCAGTGACGGCTCCGTCTCCACGTGTCCTGGGAGCATCCCAGGAAGCCCCGCGGGTGCCCAGCGCCTACAGAGCTGATCCAGACCAGGATGGCCCTACAGAGGCATGTGGGGCCTGCCCCCCTCCCCTGTCCCGGGGGGGTGTTTGTGGAGGATGGGGCGCAGTGTTGAAAAGAGATTTGGAACCAGAGAAAGAATCTCCGTGAGTGGGGTCCCTGAATGCCCAGGTTGGCTGATGTCCTAGAGGTCACCTAGAATGGCAGTGAGCTCTGGGCTCAGCTGTGTCTGTCCCTTTACTCACACTTTTCCCCTCTCAGTGTTAGACTTGTCTGGAGCCAGACACCTCCCCACCCTCCATTGTCTGACCGACATTTAGCCCCGGGGCTGGCATCGGCGCTGGCCTCAGTATCCTGGGCAGTCCTGCCCTCACCTGCCTCCCAGGCTTCTTGCCAGGGGAGGCAGAGTTGTGAATTTCATTTGACAGCTTAATCACAGCGATGGTGCAGGAATGGAGCAGTGGGGACAGGATGTGGCGGTGGCGGCAGCCATGGGCCGGCCCCAGTCTGCTGCAGGAATCCTGGCCAGGAGGGGCGAGGGTAGCAGACCTGGGAAGGACCCCTTGGCCGCCCAGCAGGAGCGTGAAACAGCCGCCTACCCCACAGCTCACGGGTAGGGCTGTCATTCGTGAGGAAGGGCTATTTCCTTGGCCTGTTTGTCCCTTGGTTACACTCTGGTGTTTATCACACACTGACCCTTGCACAAACACTTTTTAGTTTGAAATAGTTTCAGATTTACAGTAAAATTAGCAAAAACAGAAAAAAAGTACGGAGAATTCTCATATTTCTTCACCCATACCCTCTTCATATTAACATTTTATATTTTTATTGTATAACAACTTTATTTGAGCAGTAATTCACAGACGTGTTTATTTTTAGTACTTATTTTTGTTACTAAAATTAATGGGGGCCGGCCAGGTGGTGGCCCGGTGGGGGCCGGTTTGATTCCCACATGGGCCAGTGAACTGCACCCTCTATAGTTAAGACTGTGAACAACGGCTCTCTCTGGAGCTGGGCTGCCGTACGGTGCCCTGGGCTACCAGTGGCCAGTGTGAGTGGCCGGCAGCCAGCGAGAGCTGCCATGGGTGAGCGGCCGACCAACGACTGGCGACCAACTGCTTCAGCCAGGGGGGAGCACAAGGCTCATCACACCAGCATGGGCCAGGGAGCTGTGTCCTACACAACTAGACTGAGAAACAACAGCTTGAACCGGAGTGGCGGGGGGGGAGGTGAAAGAAGGGGGGGGAAGAAATTAATGATAATCTTGAGTCGGGTGTCTACCTTCCTTTGTTGTTTTTGTCTCGTAACGATTCTAAGACCCCGTTCACACAGTTGGGACCTGGTAGCCCTTAGTAAATAGTTGTTAGGTGGAGGAATGCATGAGCCGAGCCCGTAACTGGCAGGGCAGGGCATGGCACCCACACCTGTCTGACCCAAGCCCACGATCACCCACCACCAAGCTGCCTGCCTGCTGTTCACGCCTGAGGCCACAGTCTGGTAGGTCCCAGAGTGCCTGCCACACTTTTGAGCAGGGGTCATCTGGGGTCAGCGAGGTCACAGACTTCCTGGTAAAGAATGTGCCTTACTGGAGAGCTGGTAAAGAATGTGCTGGCGAGATTGTTCCAGTTTTAGTTGTCATCAGCAGACTGTGAGGCATTGCACACCCGCCGATGGTCCTCCTTTGCCTTCTGAGCTCCTCAGATCTGTACTCGCAGCGTCCGGACGCTGTCACAGCTGCTGGCTTCGGTCTCTTGGATTTGGGAGCCTAACCTGATTGCCTTTTCTCCTGTGGCCTTTTCTTTCCTTCTTGCACTTGATGTTAATTAGGAATGTTCCCGTATTGACTCAGGCCTGAGGAGGAAGCTCCGTCCCACGCTTAGCCCTTCGTTCCTGGCAGGAGGGTGGTAGCAGGTTTCTCTGAAAGACCATAGAAGCCCTGGTGCACCCAGGCCTGAAGGGTTCTGGGTGAGGAAGTGTTTGTTCCTCAGTTTTTTTTCTTTAGCTTCCCTGTAAAATAGCTATCCCAGAAGTTAGGGATATCGGACAGTCACGGTTACTCAGCAGTAATGACCCCTCACTGAGTGTCTGCTGTCCGTCACACACTTTGCTGCATCCTTCGTCTGAGAAGAACCTGAAGCCCAGAGAAGTTTGGTACATTTGCCAAAAACCACAAAGCTACAGTACGTGGCAGAGCTCAGGCTCAGACTCATCTTGAGGACTCTGAAGCCATGTTCTTTCTGTGAACACCGCCCCCCCCGGGGGGGGTTGCTGGATGTTCATGAAACATGCAAGCATCAGCCCTGCGACCGTTACACGGAGGGGTCCTTAATCCCAGCCAGACACTTAGGTGAACCTTTGCTGAATGACAACCCCTGGGACCTGGGCTGATGGTCTGTAATTTGACAGGTTTAACATCTAATGGGCACGTGGGCCTGTTTCCTGCAGGTATTTTGAAGGCGGCGTGTCATCTGTCTACCTCTGGGATCTGGATCATGGCTTTGCTGGAGTGATCCTCATAAAGAAGGCTGGAGACGGATCAAAGAAGATCAAAGGCTGCTGGGATTCCATCCACGTGGTGGAAGTGCAGGTACGGCTCCCCGCCACGGGCCGCCCAGGGCCTCCCGGAGCAGAGGCCACACCCAGCGGTGCAGCCCCTGTTCTCTAACAGATGCTTCTTGAAGGGGGGCGTACGGTGACACCTAAACCCACCCCTGTTTATTTCTAAAAACTGTCCTGAAGCCGTTTGGATAAAGATAAGTCAGGATGGCAGTAGTCATTAGTAAAGATCCCCAAAGAACCAAATACACATGATTGCAGATTGAGTCCCTTTGAAAACCAGTTGGGATTTTACAAGAAAGGTAATATTGTGGTAATGTCTTAGGAAGGGACGTGTTAGAATCACCCTGAACTCAGGGGCCACCTCAGGCTCTCCTCAGCTTGGGCTTGCACGCAAGGTTCTGTTCTCTGTCTCGTCCCCCAGGAGAAATCCAGTGGCCGCACCGCCCATTACAAGCTGACCTCCACAGTGATGCTGTGGCTGCAAACCAACAAATCCGGCTCTGGCACCATGAACCTCGGAGGCAGCCTTACCAGACAGGTAGGGTTGCCAGTGCCACAGGGGCCAGCCTAAGCGCTGACCGTACGTGGAGGTGGGTGAGCAGGTATCCCCACAGAGGGTCCCTGGGGTAGCCTCTGCCTGACTGATCTCCCCACAGGCCTCTCAGGGATTCCCGAGGTTCAGTCAGGGGAGGTTTTCTCTTTGGGTCGAGGTGTTTACATTAAAACGCTCCTGTGATGTTTAGGACATACTGCTGATTAACATTTTAGAATGAATGAATTTCTCAGTTATGACTCAGATCATGTATTACGACTCTCAGTTGCAAGTGACAGAAGTAAAACTCTGACTTAAGCAAAAATGGAAACGAGTCAGCTCACAGAACTCCGAAGTTCAGGCTTCATTCAGCATGGCGGGTCTGCGACGCCCAGAATGCCACCAGGACTCTGTTGCCACACGGTAGCCCCTGGCAGTATCGGGAACAGAGCTTCTCTTTCAGGAGGTTTGCTGTCCCCCAGAAATGTCTCACTGGCTCGATTTGGGTTGCTGGTCCATCACAGAATCATTTCCTGAGGCTAGGGGGTAGGAAACAGTCTGGCCAGATGTGGCTCGTGTGACTACCCGTGGCAGTGTAGGTGGAAAGGGGGTGTTGATTTCCTCGAGTAAAGTCTGGCTGCTTTTCACGGTAGGGGGAGGGACGGCTGTGGGCAAGCAGCAGACCTCAGACACTGGTGGGAAGGTGCTGTCTGCGGAGACAGCTGGTGGATGTTACCGTGTAGGTGGGGTGGGCCCAGCCATGGCAGCAGGCTGCTGGGGGACAGTAGCCAGGGTCCCCAAAAAGGCGAGAAAAGGCTGAAATAAAAGTTAAAAAGATACAGAAGAGGGAGCGCCTGCTTTAAGCTTCGAAATGGGTTTTCTGGCCTCCTCACGCACGGGCCTCGTAGTGACTGGTAACAGACGTGTACTGTGACCAGCCGCTCTCTGCTCAGCCCTGGCCCCCACGTAGCAGCTCTCCAAGGATGGCGCTGTGTGACAGTCTCCAGAATCCTCCAGTGCAGGCCCAAGCAGGCTGCTTTTCAAAGCTCGCAACACTCCAAAGAGGGAATGAGTACGTTTGGCCACAGCAGTTAAAAGGCGACTAGAGTCACGGGATCTTGACTTTGGAAGAGTTCAGAGGTCATTCCCAACCTGACCAGCGGCTCACTGCTTTGAAAGGCAACCCGTTCCTTTTACATCAGCTTCCATAAAAAATGACATCCGGAACAGAACCTGTCCTCCAGAACGTGGCCAGGGTTGCTTAGGCTGGCACCGCGCACGCATGCGGTCGAGCGAATGGCCACCCCCTGGTGTTCTCACCCCCATCTCTTTCCCAGGAACCACAGACGGTCCAGGAATTTCCCATTCTGTTCTCATGCAGTAAATCTTCTTTTTTTTTAAATGTGATTTTACATTTGTCCTCACATTTTGTTTTTGATCCACTCTGCCCGTGAGTTCCATTGAATCTTGATTTCAGTCATCCACGTGTTAGCTATTCCTTCTGGCTTTGTTGTTTGCACGGTAACTGAGATGATGCTGGGTCTTATATTAATTAGCTCAAGGCCAAGTGCAGAGCCCTCCAGCATGGACACCAGACACTTCCTTAGAGGGAGACATCGGCCTGATAGTCATCTTTCTTAGGGTGCTTTTCTTTAGGGTGAGCTTGTTTAGCCAGTTAGAAATCCACCGTCTAAGTAGGGCTCTACATTTTCAAATAAATGCCCTTTGAGCCGTCTGCGATTGAGCACCGCCTGCCAGCTGGCTTCCTGCTTTAGTAGGACCAGGTCACTTCAGGCTTGGCTGTGGTTTCTTTCTTCTCACTCTCATCCGGGCTCACCCCATGTCTGCACCTCAGGCTCCTTTTGTGCTGTGAGAAGTACTGCTTTGCCCGTTTCCCACCCTGTGGTCACGAGCAGCTCCTTCAGGGAGGCCGCCTCTCCCAGAGCCTCAGGTCTGCAGCTCCGGGCCGTCGGTGCCTTGCCGCTCGCAGCCTAGTCCAGGACCAGCGTCAGCATCACCAAAGAGCTTGTCAAAAATGCAGAGATCTTGGGTCCTACCCAAACCTACCAAATCGGGGTCTAAATTAAACAAAATTCTCCATGTAATTTATGTGCACATGAAAATTTGACAAGTGCTACTCTTCTGGGTTCTGTACCTAGTTCCATCGTGAGGAGGGGAGTGGTCCCCATACCAACAAGCAGGGTGTCGACTTAATTCTGACACCACATGGAGACGCGTCAGAGCCCACAGGTTGGGGGCTCAGTTATGTAAAGCGGGTGCAGGTCACTCCCCCAACCCCTCACCCCAATACCTTCGGTTGTTAATTGCAAGTCCAGATTGCCGTGCGCCCTTCTGATCGACCAGCTATGAAACAGAGGTTCCCACAAAACCTTCCTTGGGTTCAGTTAATTTACTAGAGCAGCTTGCAGAGCTCAAGAAAGCCGTTTACTCACTAGATTGCTGGTTGATTACAGAGGGTGTTAAAGGGTACAGATCAGCAGCCAGATGACAAGATACATTGGGCGAGGTGCCAAAGGAGCTTCTGTCCTCCTGGAGTTTTGGGCCGGGCATAGTGGCACTTGGAAGCATTCTGGTTCCCATCCTGGAAGCTCCGCGAACCCCCTCCGTTGTGGGTTTTTACGGAGGCTCCCGGCTTCCTTGCATAGAGATGATCCTTTAATTCATTGGCCATGGGTGGTTGATTCAACCGCTAGCCCTTCTCCGCTCCCTGGGAATCCTGGGTGTGACTGAAAGCTCCCCCCTCTGCTCATGGTCAGTTTTCCTGGCAACCAGCCCCAAAAGTCACCTCATTGGCATAAACCCAGTTATGGAGAGGGGCTTGTTATGAACAATAAGACACTCCTTTCACCTTTATGGCTCTGAAGCTTCTTTGTGTGTTTTTTTTAGTAACTGAGGACAAGAGATCAAATATTATAACAAAAGCTGCTCCTGTTACTCTTACCGCTCAGGAAGTTCCAAGGGTTTTGGGAGCTGTGAGCCAGGAACAGGATGAAGACCAAATATGTATGAGAAGTATATTTTGGTTCTCTGAATGACAAATATGTGTTTCTTAGAAATCACAATATCGCAGCTGCTGTATGCCTGTCTCTTGCTTAGGTATCATTAGCACCTCTCCAGGATGACCCTCCAGGTGCTGCAGGTGTGTCTAAGCTGAACTGAGAGCTTGGACTGGAAGGTGCTGCTGCCCTCCCGGCGCAGATTTATCTTAACTGGTACTTCAGATGCCACCTTCGGCATCTACGCAGGTTGGAGGTTTGAGACCCTTGGTTAAGGGCCCATGTTTTGCATCCTTGCCAGCCCCACCCCAGGGCCAGGCCTGGTGCCCGTGCAGTGCGGTGGGGGCTTTAGGTATATGCCAGAAAGAATCGACTTAGTAACTCTGCTCAGTGAATTTGCATTCTAGTCACAAAAGCATCTTCACGCATTTGGAAGATCGTCATACAAGGCGACTGTTGTTGGCCAGGATGCTTAGGGTGTGTATCGGAGCCTCCGTGCTAAACCTCCACTGCCTCTGCTGTGTCACGGGCCTGAAACCACAAGGGATCTTGGGGATCTCCTGCTCTGGCCTCTGGGCAAGGCTGTCCCCATGCCACCCCAGAACCAAGGCAGTGCTCCCTGGGGCAGAGCCCATTGTTTTGCATGGAAATGGGCCCTGGTCTTCCAGGAACCGTTGACCGGCGAGGGGCAGCCGAACCAGCAGGCAGCCAGTTCTACCACAGCCTGCCGCCCCCACACCCTGCCACCTGGGCAATGGTGGAAAGTCTTAAATTTGTATCCGGAGACTGTTTCCTGCATCACTTACCGCTCTGAACTGTTTATAATTCCACCCGGTTTACAGTGACCTGGACAAATATTTAATCCTCAGCCTTCCTAATAGTTTAAATCAGAGCTGTCAACCCATGGCCAGGCTCTGGTTCCGGCTTGCCGTGAGCGGTGCCTCCTGCCAAGCCAAACACAGGCCTGATGAGTGGCTGTCCTCAGCACACCGGGCCGGGGCCACGGGCCTTGTTTGGATTGCCTTGTGCTCTTGGGCTTTAATGAGGAAATTCATGCTTCTGTCATCATCCTAAGGCCGGCCACATAACTCATCTGAGGTGCATTAGAGCTGGGGCAGGTTTCCAGTGTAAGTAACTGCAAAGGGAGGGGCAGGGAAGCGATGAGGGAGACAAGTCTGAGTTAAGGATGCTCAGCCTCTGAGCAAACGGGAAATGAGGGCTGTGGGTTTCGCTGTGTGTCCAGATGAGCCTGGCAGGAGAGACGTCTGGGGTTGCCTGGGATGGGAGACCAAGGGGTTCCAGAAAAGTTGAGCAAATCAGTGATAAAGAGTGAACCTGCGAGAGTGCTGGGCAAGATGGCGGAGTAGCTGTGCAATTTGTTGTGTGGTTTGTAAAAAAAAAAAAAAACTGAACATGCATGGTTGTGCCGGCTGTCTCCTTGGATTAGATTATAAGCAAGATAGTCATTCCCACTTAACAGGTGAGGACACAGGTTCAAGCTGTTACGTAGTTTGCTCGTGGTGATTTATCTAGTAGGAGGCAGAGCCTGGCTTTGAACACAGATTTGTCTTCCTAGGAGAAAACACAGGCCGCTTCCTCTCACACTACATTTTTTTTTAATCTTAATCTGCCCCCCGTGCCCGGCATCCAGTAGATGCTAAGCCCACATTTGCACAGAAATGCACAGAGCACTCAGTTCAGTGTAGACAGCACACTGCCCTCGGAGCACCCGGTGACGTTCTGCTGGCAGCCCCTCCCGCAGCAGCTTGGGCAGCTGCAATGGACCCGTGGCCCCAGAAACAGGCAGTCCGGAGCAGTGGAGTCCGTGGAGGGGTCAGGCCCCCTGGGGGTGTGCTCAGCCCCACCACCCTGTGGGTGCCTGTCATCTTATTCTGTAGGAAACAAGCTGACCACACGAGCCCTGTTCACCAACACAGGGAGCGAGGAGGGTTTTGAGGTTTGCAGGTGGTGGACTGATCTGATCAGATTTGTGTTTTCAAAAGATGGCTCTGCCGGCTGACACGAAGGGTAGGTTAGCAGAATGAGGCTGTTAGAGTCACCCAGGAGAGAGGTGACCAGGGCCTGGCTGGGGGCAGCCCCAAGAGGGCCGGAGGGAACAAGCCTGTGGTCAGGAAGTCGGTGAAGAAGTTGGGGTCAGCCTCAAGGCAAGAAATAACCAAGAAAGGCAAAGGCAGAAGTAGAAAAGGAGGGACGGGCCAAGAGACATTTTGGAGTAGAGTGATCGAGGCTTGGGGTGCTCCCAGGATTGGGGTGAGCGACCGGGGTGAGATGAGTCTTCCTCACTTGAGTTCCTCCATTAAGCCCCACTTGTGGTGACCCAGGCCTCGGCTTTTCCTCTGGAAACTAGGCCTCATTGCCTTCCTCTTGCCGCACGTGTGACAGGAGGGAGGACGCTATCTCCCCAGGCCCACGGTGCCAGGTGCCTGCCCTGCAGGCCATCCCCGTCCTGCGATCAGGGTACACCTCAGCAGGGGCGCACGGGCAGGACTGAGGGCTCCCGATTCTCCCAGCTTCACGTCCAGCACAGAGTCCAGACAGCCGGTTGCGTTACACATGCCACCACTAGCCCTGAGTTGGAGGGGCCCCGCTCAGCAACACAGGCTTCTGAGCCTCAGCAGCGGCCTGTGTTGTCCTTCTCTGGGCGTGGCCCCCAGGCCTCCCCCACTTCCTGTCCCCCATGCCCCATCTCGAGGAGGGCGAGGCTTAGGCTTGCTGGAAGCCCTCCTCAGACATTCCAAGCCTTGCCCCCAGGCCCCTCCTTTCTGTTTGGCTGGCTTATGGGCGTGCTAGTGAATGAAGTGGAGCTCTCACCATCTTTCTTTAAATTGTGGGTAAATTGAACGATGACTTATTACGTGAGCCGCGTTGCCCACCTGGTCATGACACACCCCAGTGGGCGCAGACCAAGTGCACCCCAGGCCACGCTCCCTCAGTGCCCTCACCCCGTCCCCTCCACGTTGGCCTTTCCTTCCCCCACCCCCACCAGAAGGTGTTCCTTAGGGATATGAGCTGGAAAGTGAAGCAGATCAAGTGCCTTGGCAGATGACTGCAGCTGTGGGAGGAAAGGTGCGCAGTGGTCTGTGGGGAAGCTCGTCTCAGCCAGATGGTGCCATCCTTCCAGTGCAGGAGGGCGGAACGTGCCTTCTGGCAGGCTGCCATCTAGGCCCCACTGGGAAGCCTGTGGAGCCAGCCAAGTACCAACCTGTTGAAAAGGAAGTTGCATTGAGAGGTCACTTGTGTGTGGCAGCTGGAGACGTGGGAAAGAGGCAAAACCATAAATCTCTGGAAAGAGATGCAAGGTTTCCAGTCCAGGGACAGGCCCTGCAGATGTTCATTTGATATTTTTTTCAGATTCTAAATATTTAGAAACGAAGGTGGAATGTTTTGCCAAGTGGGGAGATTAGGCCGGTCGTTTGCAAGCCGAGCTCTCTTCCTCGCTCAGGAGTAGACGCTGGTGATGTAAAAGAAGAAGTCCAGCAGAGATGCCTGCCTGAGCGTCACCGCAGGGAAAGCCTTTGACTCCACTTGGCCGTTACGCACGGCAGTATGTTTTAGGACCGAAGAGGCCTGTGGCCTTCCTTCCAGGTGTAGGGGAACTCGGAAGGGCTGCACTTGCACTAAGCACCAGGTGCTCACTGGGGAAGCACAGCGACAGCTGTGCCCCTTGTGTTCTAGGAGGTGACCTGGGTTCAGGGTGGCGGTGCTTCAGCAGTGTGGCTTCTAGGGGACGTTTGGTATTGGTCAGATGACCTTGAGTGGAGTGACCCAGGGCCTGGTTGAAGAAAAGGTGGTATGTGAGACTGCCTCCCTGCGACTGTCCCACTGAATATCAGCAGGAGAAGAAGGGACCTGAGATCCCCCGGGGCGGGGGGGCGGGGCGCGGAGGGAGCCCGTGATCAGTCAGGGATAGAGGCTGCTTAGAATTTCCGACGAGTGTGGTTTGGCCTTGATTTTTTTTGGTAAAGAATGTGGATGAAGTTAAGCAAATGAAGAGGTTTCATGGAAGAAAACAGGTTTTGGAATCACCCAGACCTTGGTTCAGACCCTAGCCTAGTCACTTTCCAGTTGTGTGACCTGCAGAGACCACTTCCCTTCTCTGAAACTCACAGCATTCTCGCCGTGGAGCTAATACGGTAATGCCTATTTGGAGAGATGGCTGTAGAGTAGAAACACAGAACCATTCTGACACATGGTGTATTGCTCAATGAATAATAGCGATTAATATTACTGCTGCTACTGTCACATATCTCACAAGCCGATACTTCTCCATCATCTCGAATATATATAGTTTTAGGCTCAATTAAAATTTTCTGAAACTGGGCAAACCAAACCTTCATCAAGAGGCTGGCTGACCACTGTCCTCTGATACAGCTTCACAGCGTATTAGGTCCCGGTCCCACCCGAGCTCAGCTCCATAACCAGGAGCGTGCTGCCTGTTTCTGCCCGAGAGCCAGGACCGGAAGTCCTGGGGATGGAGCTGCCGTTCTGGCCATTGGGCAGATGTGTCTCACTTATACAAGGTAGAGGCAAGAAAATCAAAGCCCGGACTGGCCCAGGCCCTCGTCCCCCAGGCTCCAGAGCGGGGGCTGGCTTCCTTTAGGGCCCCACCCTCTGGGTTGTGCTCCCTGGAGAGTGCCACGTGGCAGTGGGAGGTACCGCATGCCATTTTTCAGGAAAACAGCGGCTTTCCGAATACTTGCCCATGTGCTTCCCGTGTCCAAGCCACAGAGAGCAGAGTCGCCTGATAGGAACAGGCGGCCTGGCCTCCGACTTCAGACTTGGTTGGAACCACCTTGTGGGACATCTGTGTGGCCACAGCACATAAAAATGTTTTGCTCTGGCAGCCACTTTCATAAGATACAGTAATATATCATTGCAAAAATAGTTCTGTTTTTGGTAGGTCAGCATTGCCAGCAAGCTGACCCTGACCAGGTGTGGAGGGCATCGGCAGGGCTGTGAGCAAGGGGGCGTAGGAAACAGGTCTGTGTGTGCCCCGGCCTCTGCCCCACTGCTCAGCCCACCTCCCTTCCCTCCCCCGGTCCCTGCTGGGCCTTTTCCTCGGGCTCAGCCTGCCACAGGCTTAGAGGGCCCCTTGTGTCCTCCAGGGGAGTTAGTCCGCTCCTGGGAGGGACCGAGCCTTCTCTTTCCCCCTCCACACACCGCCCCCCTCCCTTTTACCTTTGAGCTTCCAGTGGCTTCTCCAGCGGTTTCAGCCTTTCCAAGAGGGCGGGTTGGTCATGGGACTTTACTTACCCTGGCGGCCCGGAGCCCTTTGCCAACAGGCCTGGCCTCACTTTGGGCTCTTGGTGCTCATTGCAAATGGGGTCCTCAGTGAGCTCCAAGCCTCGTCGCTTCCCTGGGCTTGCCAGGAATCAGCCTTCTGCATCGAGCTGGGGAGGGAGGGAGACTAATTTGTGGAAGGACATAATTCATCTGGGTTAGATGCTGCAGGCGTCTCCCTGCCCAGAAGAGCAGCTCTCTGAGCAGCCCTTAGTCTGGGTGGGCACTGGAACCATTGTCACGTGGGGCGGGGGAGAGAACCCAGTCCCGGTGTGTTGGGGTCCAAAATCCCTTTCAGAAATGGGTAGACACAGCCCTGTGCCCCCGACTCCCTTCGCCCTGTACGCCCTCCTCTTGTCCTGGCCCGGGGTTTTGCTGAAGCCAGATGATGTCCCAGCAAACACGAGGCTCTGCCCAGGGGTGGGGCGCTTACTAGACCTGGGGGGACTAATGATGGGGAGTACTCGCCACTTTTAAGTTCATGGGCACTCACTTCTCCTGTTTTGCGGGGACCCTCGGGGTCTCTGAGGATTCAGACTCCCCAAGATCACTGGCCAAAGAGTGCCTGGGACAGTTCAGGGCCCAGTGTTGGCAGAGAGGCAGATTGTTCTAGCGTCTCTTCCTCTTTTCCATTTGACCAGGCCTCAGCCACACAGTCTCGCCAGAAGCAGACATCTTTGTTCTGCAGAGATTTCTCTCATAACTGGGCCTGCGGGGCCATAGGTTTCGGGCTGTTCCTCTACACCTCTTGTAGCATCTGTGACAAATGGCGCCCATTTCTCCTCAGACACCTCTGGTGACCTGGGGCTCGTGGCTTCATGAGCAGATGCCCGTTGTAGACAGCGCTACCATCCCGTGCTGTCCCCTCGCTGCCCTGGGCAGTGACATGAATTGGGTCTGCTCCCCCTGCCGGCCCACTGCTAGAATCTCCTGAGTCCCCGCCCTGCCTGAAGTATCCCCAGTTCTTTCCCACTTCTTGGGCTCCACGTGTTCAGATCTTTTAAGCTGGTGAACTCCAACTTGTACATGGCTCTCTTAAAACCCAGTGTCCCGACTGAATCCAGCCCTGCCTGTGCGGCTGGGCCAGGACAGAGCCGAGGGCCTGTTGCCTTCCTAACGACACAGGAAGCCTGCAGCTCCGGCTGCTGATCTGGGCATCAGTGATGGTTTCGTTTATGTACCTAAACGTGCGTGAAAGCTGTCGTAGCATCTCGCATCCCAGTCAAGCTTGAAATCATCTAAAACCCACAAGTCTCTTCACGGGACTTACCCCCCATTTTGTACTCAAGTGAGGTTACTGCCTGAGTCGTAGCAGGTTTGCATTTGCCCCTGTGAATGTGATCAGCAAACTGAGGCAGGAGGACCGCAGACGATGGAGTCTCCCAGTGCTGTGACCTGGGCAGACCTTGACATCTTTACGCTTCAGTATCGTTGGGTGTGAAATAGGTTTTTGTGAAGACGAAGTGGAATAAGGTGACTGCCACCCAAGAAGCCACCCAGGAAGCACTCCGTGCTTGGTCGAGGCTGTGTTTGGTGGCCGACCCTGTTTTTGCGTTCTGACGTCATGCTTGTAATCGTCTCGACCCTTGATGCTGTGGATAGGCTGCCACTGAACCCTCTCCGCGGTGCCTGCCTTTGAATCCTGGGCAAACAGGCTGGCCGGGGCCAGGTAGAGAATCCTGCAGGATGCCACAGAGGGCCACCTGGGAGCATGGCGTCCAGCCCAGCATCCCCATCAAAAAGGAGATCAGGGATTCTCAGGGCAGAACTTGTTCACAGCGAGCCCGTGCTGGCTCCTAGGGATACCGGGTTTTAAAATGTGCCAACAGATGATTTTTAACAGTCCCATCAGAGATTGCCTGGATCGATGTCAAGCTAGTATTTAATTCCCACCTCTCATCTTCCTTCTTTTATGAAAGTAGGATCGGCCTCTGCCCTCCTAGTGTGCTGGCACCTCTAAAGTGTGCTGTAGTTTTTTAAGGGTTGCTGTAGCACAGAACCAGATTTGTCTGAGCCTGGCAGGGACGTAAAAATCGGTGAGAAGCAGCAGAGACCTCTCGCCTCTGAGCAGGCGCACACCACTGCCCACCCTGACCATCCGCCCTGTGCTGGTTCTGAAGGAAGTCAGCCTCCCTGCCGTTTTCTTTCCTTTTTTACTAGTCTGAATTCACTCTGAGCTCTAGCCTTCCTGCTACTGTTCTGACGTTTTCATCCTGTTTCTTGATTACCTATTCCGGCTTCCACGTCTTGTTTCAATAGCCGTGGTAGTGCTAGCTACCTGGTCTTGTTTTCAGTTTAGTAACAGTGAACATTTATGTGCTTACCAGTAGATCTCTCTCTAAGGAATTGATAATCTTGTAAAGGAATAATCCTTCAGCAGAGGAAGAAAGGGGGGAGAAATCCGCCATCCACAAATGAGTGCTCATGTCAGGAATCCTTAATTCCTTCTTCTCTGAGACTCAAATTGCTGCGTTCCACCTCCTCCAAAACCCCGCTCTGTGGTGTCCCTTGTAATCTGGGTTGAGAGTCTTGCTCAAATTTCTCCTGTCACTTGGCTCTGCAGTAAGAAGGGCGTTGACCCAGGGTCTGCCCTTACTTCCTCGTGACCTTGGGCAAATCACTTCATTTCTCTGAGCCTCAGAGGCTCCTGCCGCCTAAGGTGGCCGGTCCCTCCCTCTGTAGCTGGCATCACAGGAACAGTAGAGGCACAGCAGTGTCATGGCAGATTGGACGCCCCCCCGCCGGGGACAGACACCCTGTGCCTGTGCGTGAGCGGTGCTGTGGAGACAAACCGAGCGCCTCTTGTCCGGTGGGCCCTGGATGAGTCGGTACCTGACGAGGACAGTCACCTTTGCCCTCCCTGCTGTGGGCGTAATGGGGTGTCTGCCCCACCGAGGACTGCAGCACGGGATTCTCCGCTGAAAACGGGGACGCTGGGCTTCTGCTTGCTGGGCTGTTTATGACCTGTGCTTGGGGCCCCCTACTGGGAAAGTGCTCTTGCACCTCCTGCAGCTGTCTCGGAAGCTGCCAGCAGGAATAACGGGCTCTTTGCGAACCGTGGAGGAAGCCATTCTCAGGGAGCACCGGCTCGCTCTGACTTGCAGGAGTGTTTTTGTCTTTTGCAGATGGAGAAAGATGAAACTGTGAGCGACAGCTCTCCACACATAGCCAATATCGGGCGCCTGGTAGAGGTGAGGAGGCCTTCTGGACCTTGTTTGCTTCTGCAGCTGTGGTTTGCTTCCCTAGCGCGTGACATGTGCCCCTGAAGCCTGTCGGCTGGCTTGCTGGCCTTCTCCCTTGCTTCTTCCAACTCCATAGCAGCCAGTGGCGTGCTCCTCATGTTTTTCCCTGGCCTCGTGTTTTCAGAGCATTCTGATCTGGGTGCAAGCAGGGCTTGGCTCCAATGGCATCCCCGCACCCCCAAACACATGCTCCCAGAGGCTGTGCTCGAGAAGTCCTAAGTGCTGTCTCCCCCAGTCCACTGGGTGCGAGCAAAGCCCTGAGCTTGAACAGGAACCAGGTCCCTGGACCGCCAGAGGGCTCTGGAGGAACTTCAGTCGCGCTGCTTTCAGTTCACCATGCTGTTTGGAGGAAGGGAAGGTGCTCTCGGTTTCACAGAATTGTTCACAAACTTGGTGGAAGGCTGAGGGGTGCTGATGTGGTTTAGACCAGCCCCCAGTAATGCTTAGAACTGGCCCACAACACCTGGGTATTGGCTTCCTGTGTGCCCGTGGGCGGAAACATGCACAGAGCACAAGCTATAGGTGGGTCTGGTCCGCTGGGGGCTCTGGCGCAGGCGTGTGCCTCCCCCCTGTGGTCACAGCAGGGACTGCAGGGTGAGCTGATTGGGGGGTGTGGGTCTCGGGACTCCCAACTGTTTGCCGTCATGTCTGTCTGACCTCCCTTCCAGGACATGGAAAATAAAATCAGAAGTACGCTGAACGAGATCTACTTTGGAAAAACAAAGGACATCGTCAATGGGCTGAGGTAATGTACCCAAAAGTGCAAGCTTTGGAAACCAAAAAGGTGTGGATTTGAATCTTAGGTCGTGTGAGCTTGGGCCTCAGTCTGTAAGCTGGGGCTAAAGGACCCACCTTATAGGATTGTTGTGCAGACTTTGAAAGGTGAAGCACCTTGCATGTGGTTTACACTCGCAGTAGATACTGGTTCCTTCCTCTACCGTTTTTGTTACCTGGGAGGTGTTCCCTTTAACAGCCATCGATGCCCTCTTCCCTGAAGTCAGTCTTCTCTCTGCCCCCAGGTGTCAGTCCCATCTAACGAAGCTGCCCAGCCCCTTTGGCTCTGAGGTCTGAAGGGACCTGCACGCGAGACCCTAGGGCACATGAGGGAGCGCCGACCTCCGGGCGGCCCGGGCTCCTCTGATTGGCTGTGTTTCGGGGCAGCAGAGTGTCCCACAGAAAGAGCCCCTTCACCCTGCTGCTTTTTGGAGTGGGCCGCAGCCACTCGGATGTCCTCCGCCAGGGCTCTTGGCTGTGGCCAGGCTCCCGAGCTGCCCCTTCCAGCCACCCCGGGCCCTCAGTTCCGCAGTGTCAGCTTGTTGAAAGCTGAGAGGGGCTCTCTGGGTCCCCAAGGTCTGTGGTGGCAGAGCAGGAGGCTAGAGCGGGGGGCAGTGGAGACCTTGGAATCAGGCGGCCTGGATCTCAAGCCCGCTCTGTCACCCTGAGCTCTGCGACCTTGGACGAGACGCTGCTCTCGGAGGCGCGGTCCGGTCAGGCAGGCAGGGCAGCTGACGGGATCAGATGAGATGGAGCCTGTATTCTACGGCCCGACACGCCATGTGAGTCCCAGGGCTCATGCTCCTCCGTGGCTACCAGCCCTCTGATCCCCCATTCCGGTCCAAATCTCCTATTGGGCCAGAAGGAAAGGTGGGAAGCAGCTCTGGGGGCTGTTCTGGCTTGTGAATTTGTCTAGCAGACAGATTTTTAGTCTCCAACTCGTACAGTTTTGCAATCGCGAGGATTCCCCTTTGGAGCCTGATCTTCCTTCCCCATTTGCCGAGGGGAACCTGGTCTGGCCCCTGACTATTGAGCCCGCAGCTTCCTAAGCCGTCTGTGCCTAGAGCCTCCTGCCCTGGGGCCACTGTCCCATCCGCACCCACCCAGGCGATGGCTGGAAAGGACAGACGCAGCCAGCCTGGGGGCTGGTGGTCCTGAGCCCTGAGCACGTGACCTGTCTGTGCAGAGCTCGGCGCCACGGCCTCCACACCACGTGGCCGTGGCCGTGATGACGCCTCCTCCTTCTGCCCTGTGTGTCCCCTGTGTCTCCCCAGCTGTGTCCCCGCCCTCCCTGTGCTCCTAGACTCACGTTGTCGTCTCCCTCCTGCCGCGCTCACCTCTGAACACTCTCTGTAGATCTGTTGACGTTATCCCTGACAACCCCAAGTTTCAGCAGCTGCAGAGGGAGCTTTCCCAAGTGCTGACCCAGCGCCAGATCCACATCCAGCCTGATAATTAGGCCGATCCAGGTACCCTGCCTGAGAGGCACGAGCACCCTCCCACTAAACAGGACTCACCAACCCGCTGAGACCCTGCTGGTCGGGCTGTTGCCGCGCAGCCACTTAAACCACCACTAACCCTGTGTCTGCTCACGGCTGTGAGCAGCCACATTAACGAGTAGACTCAGCCCCACGTAACATGGACCCGTATCGCATATGGGGGGGGGTGTGTGCGCGTGTGTGTGGGGGGGTTTTCTCTCTCTGTGTCTGTCTCTGTGTCTCTCTCTCTCTCTCTCTCTCTCTCTCTCTCTCTCTCTCTCTCTCACATATGCTGTGTGTGTGTGTGTGTGTGTTGCCCTCTGGGCGGAGCTGGGTGTGGGGCAGACGGGTGGTTTTGGCTTTGGCTCCTGGAGAAGTCCAGCCTGGGGGACCAGCTTTGCCTCCAGCAGAAGCTGCCGGCACTGCTCCGATGGCCGCAGAGCCAGGCTGCGTGCCACCTCTGCTCAGCCACACACTTTGCGACAGCCTCCCCGGATCTGCTCTGTGCAGCCAGGTCCTCCCCAACTTCTCCACGAAACATCCTAGAAGCCAAATAAGCCCTTCTGGTGGGAAATGGGCTGTTGGGGGCTAACTGACTTGGAAGGGGTGTATCACTCCAAATCTGAGGATGGAGCCCAGAGTGGGAGCTGTAGTCCCCCTGGCTGGACCGATGGCACCCCAAACCAGTTGCTGCTGGAGCTGCCTGGACCAGAATAACCTTCCACCCATAACGAGCTGCAGCTGTCCTCTTACACTGACGGAAGGGAAAACAGTCTTGCTTGTTGATAATGGCCGAGAACCATGACTTGAGCTTGTGACAAATAGGAAAGCAGTCAGCATCCCCAGGGGGACACTGGTTTTCACATAAGGCATTTGCAAACCCAGCCAGGCAGGGGTGCAGAGCAGGGCTTAGAGGCTTACCCCAGGCCCGCACACCGGACACCAAGGGCCCAACCCAGAAGAGGCTCGGTGGGATTTCAGGGTGGGAGAGGTGGGGGCACTTATGTAACCAGGCAGAGCGGAGTCGTTCTGCATCCGTGGGACTTAGCATGTTGGTCTGGGTGTGTGTGTCAACTTCAGGCCCAAGGCACCAGTCAGCCCCCAGCCTCATAGTGGGACCACCACGTACCCGCCACAGCATTGAGGGAAACCCTTTTTAAGGTGATGCATGCTAGTGTAGTTTTCTCCCCTGCCTCTCAGCTTATAGGGTGGGTCTAGGGTTTTCTGGATCACGGCCTTGGCCAGGCCCATGGCCACACACTGGAGGCTTTCTGGCATAAAAGCCCTCTGCAGCGGCGGGCAGTCTGGCACCCCGTCTGTCTAGGACACATCCTCCTTCCCACACTGAGTTAGCGCTCCCTCCAGGCATTGGTTCGAGGTTGCTTGGCAATGACCTTCCCAAGCTCTGTCCCCTAAATGAATGCCCTGCTCCTTACACCTCCAGCCGTTCCAAGCCTAACCTGCCTCCTACCTGATTCTAACTCTGGTTCTAACTCTGGAATTTTCTCCTTTGTGGGGCGTGGGGGCCTGGTGTGCTCGGCTCCTCCTTCCCAGAAGAGCCGGCACTCCTCAGGCTGGGAGCCCTGGGAGCTGCTGCTTCGCCCACCACATCCTCCCTGGGACGTGTCATGTTAACGTCCTTGGAGCTTTGCCAGAGGCCCATGATGGCCTGGCTGAGATTTGGAGCCCGAGGGCCACCATGGCTTGTGTCCAGCCTTTTGGCTATTGTAGAGCCAGGAGCAGTCCAGGGAAAATATGCAGAAATGAGTATTTCGGCAGCATCAACCAGAAATGGAGGGATTTCTCATGGGCATCTTTTCAGATATATACTGATTCTTTCAAAATCTTGTCTATCCCATTCCACTCGTAACCGTTTTGAGGGTTACTACCCATGATTTTTCCAGGATTCATGTCGGGATGCTGTTTCCCCTGGGTCCCACTTCATCTCACTTCGCCCATTTTTGGCATTTGGGATTGATCACCTTTTGATCCCTCCTTCCGGTTCTTTTTCACGGTCAGTGTCTGTCAGACATGAGATTCCCGTGGAGCACGCTCTCCACAGCATTCATGGGAGGCTGCCTGCTACCCCTCTTTCCACTGCTTTGAAACTATTAGAAGTGTATCGTTTAATAAGTTCTTGGTTAACCAACACGTTGGATAAATTTGACAGAGTGATCACTTGGGCCATTGCCAGGGGCATGTCTCTGAGCCTGTTTCCTCATCTATAAACTGGGAATAATCCTGAGACTCCTCCAGGATGCTGCTGAGCGTTAATTGAGAAATGTGTGTGAAAAACACTTTGTAAATTGGACAACCTCTGCAAAGCTTGCTTGTTAGCTTTGTTGAAGAGTGTTAACACCCGTGTGTAAATGCACTCACGTTAACATTTCCCCACAAGTACAGGACCTGACAGCAGGGACCCCCGGCACTTACCTCAATCCCATGCTGCCTCTGGAAATCCAGGCTGATGGGTCAGCTGTTCCTTTTCAAGGTAACAGCTGACGGTGCCTCACAACGGAAGCCTGAAAGCACCTGTCCTTCACGTGCTGCCGTGGCAGTGAACCCAGCGTGCTCAGATGCCCGGGTGCACTGGTTCTTAAACACGTGCTGAGTGGGGCGCCGTGCCCCCTACGTTGGTGGGGTGAGCCCCGAGCCCCCGGTGCCAGGCAGGGGTGCAGTGAGGGTGAAGCTTTACAGCGAGGTCCTCCTGGCCCTGGCCTGAGTCTGCAGCTGGTCTCAAGCACGGACGGTCTTTGGTGCTCTGGGGCCTTTGCCAGAGCAGTGGATTAGGGTTCTGGGGACGGCGGCTAAGCCACCCCCAGCCTGGTGCAGCGGTGAGCATTTGTCCAGGTGGGCTGTGCGCCTCGCCTGGGGTGCCCAGCGAGCAGCTGAGGCTGTGGGTCTCGGGCTCTGTGCCCCCTCCACACCCGTCCAGCACCGCTGTCCTTCCAGGCAGGATCCGTGCTGCGCAGCCCCCGGGCGTGACCCCAGCCCTCGCCCCAGGAGGTCGCTCTCGTGGGCAGTGTCAGAGCCAGGCCCAGCACAGCAGCGCCGGCCCCTCACCGCCACACCTCTTCCTGTTCAACCTACTAATAACAGTTCTCTTCCTCCCTGGCAGGTCTGTGCAGACTTTTGCAGACAAATCAAAACAAGAAGCTCTTAAGAACGACCTGGTGGAGGCTTTGAAGAGAAAGCAGCAATGTTAAACCTCTGCTTCACGCTGATCGGACATGCCATGCACTCATTAGATTCCTTTCTTAGAAAACTTGTTTTCTGCTCCCTTCCCTCGTCCCTTCCCTCCCAACAGGTCACACAACTTGCTTCATCGACCTGCACAGCGCCATTTCTCCCTGAGAATAAAGCCGCTAACACCCTTCTCCGTCTCCACAGCCTGCTTCCCACCACGTTTCGCTGTCAAAACTCACTGTTTCCATAGAGACCGTGTGTGTTTTGTTTGCCCCAGCTCCCTGTCCCCCACCCCACCATTTATAGGCATAAAATACACTGTCTGTCTGCCTCCCCTTCCCTCCCACCTTTTTGTTACATTGGTGTAAAAAATGTAAAACAAAAAAATTTTATGAAATAACTGGTGTGTGAAAGATAGAAGAAAAACTGGAAATCTGATTCCACGTGTGTTTGGGAGTTGCTTGGGGTTGGGGGTGGGGCAGGGGACCGCTCGGGGAGAAAAGAGAGGTGGCCCTCAGCATTGCCCTGCACAGATTGGCCCTGTCCCACGGAGACCACATTGCGGGGGGGTGGGGCCTGCTGACCGTTCTGCTCTTCTGGCCAGGTGCTTTTCTGTCAATTTTTATGGAATGCAAAAGGAGTTTTTTGTTTTATTTTGTTTTTTTTGTAAAGCTTAAAAAAAAATCTACATCTTATACTTGAGCTTCCATACTTAAAAAAAAAAAAGAAAAAAAGAACAAAAAAATAAATAAAAAGAAACTGGGACGCAGTTAGCACTGGCCTTGTGTTCTTTCTCGCCTGCCTCACTTTCTAAGCGTGTGTGGCTTTGGCCATGAGGGTTGACCCCAGGTATGCTGGGCAGAGGAAGTGTGGGACTTCCCATGGAGTGAGAAGAAAAGGGCCTCCACGCAGACCCCAGGCCTTTCATCTCTGCTCCTCCCCACCCTGCTCCCGGCTTTCCTTTCATCTTAGCAAACACCTACTGTGTGCGGGTCTGTCCACACACCGCCGTCTTCCTTCACCACAGCCCTTGGCAATGTGAGGAAACTGAGGGCTGAGGTAAAGCGCCTAAGGCCTCACAGAGCTGCAGAGTCCACTCTGCTGGTTGACACCAGGGCAGCTGTGGCGGGTCAGTAGGGCCACCCCTGGCTAGCCCCTCTGGTCTGAGGTGCCTGAGTCCTTGACACCCCCGACCCCGACTACTGTTGGGTCTGAGGAGAAAGTTCCCAGATGGGGCACATCTTTATTGAGTGGAAAATACCATGGAGATAGACATAGGTAAGAAGAAAAACCCATCATGTGACCAAAAATAACACTTGGAACCCAGAAATTGTGTGCTATATGCCAGGCCTCATCTTGCTCTGCCTTCTAGAATCTTCCGTGGGAATCATCACTGCTTGTTTTTTGATGCTACGTCAGGCTGGTGAACAATGGGCTCTGATACCACTTTTCTTGGTGAGGGCAGCTGGAAGCAAGTGGCAGAACAGAAGAGTGTAGGCTGGCTCGGGCCACCTCACGGCCACTCCTTTATCGGCTCTCGCTGCGGCAAGCTCCGTGGCTGGCCTGAGACCACAGGGAGGCTAAGGAAGTGGCACAGTGAGCTCTGGAGGTGTGGCCGGCCCTTTGGGTCCACAGGCTGCCGGTGGCAGACTCCCTGGGTTTGGCAGCATGACAGCAACGGCCGACCTCACCGTCGGCTCACTAGATGCTTCCTGAAGGTGCCCTCTGGTGCCAGTTAACAGAATGAGAGTCAGCCTTGGTGAGGTGGGGTGTGGTCTGAGCTCCAGGAACTCACCAGCTCCCATTACTGGTGATGGTCTTCATCTCTACAGGTGTGAGGGCTCAGGTGGGTAACCGGGGATTCCCTGTCTCCCCAAGGCCCTCTCACTGCCCCCTTTGCTGTGGTCTTGACAAGTCAGCTCTCGGAGCACTTCCTGAGGTCCTGGGGCCTCAGGTTCCAAGGCTCCCTGTCTGCAAACTCCCTCGTTCCATCATTGATTGAGCAGCCGCCTGTGATAGGCCTGTGGTACCTGGTGGGGTGGAGCAGGCATTGCCCCTCTTCCTTGGTGCCACCCCCTCCATGCAGCTCTGTGTAATGCAGCCTCGGCCTTCCCTCCTCCCCCTTGCAGGACCCACATTAAGCCAATTAACGGTGTTCTCTCGAGAGAGGCTGACAAAGTCGGAACTGTTTCATTCCCTCTGGGAAGGAAGATTTCCTTAAGTTCCTCAGATCCCTAGAGAGTCCTGGGCGCCATCCTAGATGCCGACTGTTCCCCTTTTCCTTCTTCCTATGGGCCCCCCACAACCTGCCTATCCTTTATTGAGTGTGCTCCCGCTCCTGGTAACCAGTGGACCCTCGAGAGGCTGGAAGAGAGAAGGCACCTGTGTTGAGCACCTGCTGGGCCTGGAGCAGCGTTGGCCTTGAACCCTCACCACAAGCCAAAGATGCAGACGTCTCCTCCCACTCCACGGTAGGCAGGGGCTGGGGAAACGTGCCCCATCTGCTCAGCCCCACTACCCCTGGATGGCCTCTCCTGCCCACTTTTGAATTCCAAGAATCTTAATTGGCAATTGTTTTTAAGCCTCTACAGCAAAATCTCAAAATTTAGTAAGAATATCTCATTCCAAACAAGGTAAATATAAATGACATGTTCTAGAATTTAAATGGAAGTTAAAAATTATTTTCTCAATGTAACTAAAATTTGTAAAACCCTCAGGAAGAAAACCAGGTTACTTAATCACACCTTGTCAAGTTGTTACTTCAAAACATCTGCTTCGCTACAAATACTTGGAGTGAGAGCTCTGTATTGAGTTTGCAATTTGCTTTTCTGCCCCTTAGGCAGCAGGTGATCTAGTAAATACTTTAGAACTAGCTGGTGCTATTTTTTTTCTTGTTTCATAAAGTTTGGTCATAGTTTGTATCATTTCTACTGGGATTATTCAATTAGCTTTTTTAAAAAGACAAAGTTGAGAATACAAACATTTTAGATAAACCTATAATTTTAAAGAAATTAAGTTTCTGAAATATATTTAAATGTGGAACCATATTTTTAAGGTTTTATGTGAATTTTCTTAGTTGTTTTTTATGTCTTAAAATATTTCATAGACTCATTACACACTCATTACTGTTGCTACATTTTTTGTGAAACTTTTCAGTTTGGAATAAGCGCTCAGTAAATGCTCCAGAGAATGAATAGATCACACCATTATATTTCTCTCTCCCTCTCTTTGGTCTAGTGAATGAAATCCTTCACTTCTCTCTGGCACCTACCACCACCAGGTCCTCATGCATATTAGGCATGCAGATTACTTTGTAATGACTACATATGAGTAGAAATGTTACAAGATGTAATATAGTCTCATTCCCCATAACATCCCATTCAAATTTTAATAAGCCAAGTTTGAATTTTTTCAAGTAGCTTTATAAAGAGAGAATTCACATGCCAGACAGTGCACCCATTTCAAGTGTACAAATTTGGTAGTTCTGTGATGGCTGGTTACCTGCCTGTCTCCACTGATTCAGGGCTCCTTGAGGGACAGTGTTTCAGGCATTCACTCATTCACCATTTATTGAGCACCTACTATGTGCTGGGTATATGATGGTGAACAGAAGTCTGTGCCCATACTGGCTGGTGGGGGTGGGGAAGTACTTATCAATAGCATTTATGCTGATGGTAGCTGTGTCCTCAGGGCTGTTATTGGGCTGGGGGACTGATCAGTGGTTACCGGTTGATTTGAATTAATCCGAAGCAAAAGGCCATCCCCACTCCCTGCCATAGGGCTGACACTAACCTGATCCGGTTAGTGCTGGGACATCTGAGATGGTGAGGACTCGGCTTTGCTATTTACCAGGGACCGCTAGGGTCCCACCATCAAGCTCTGATAAAAGCCAAGTCCACCAGAAGGGATGAAGACGGGGCTGAGTTGTGGGTTTCTCCCCTTTCTCAGCTTTGGGGACTGAAAGCTGTAGCTTTGAAAATGCCAGCTTTACTAAATAACCAAGGGGAACCCCAGGCTGGGAGGGCCTGCGGCCGGGTGCGGGGGATGAGGCTTCTGGGCTGTTCCTTCTGCTTTGTTGTAGAATGCCACCTGCCTGCCTGCCAGCTGTTCTGCCCAGACGCCGAGATTTGGGGACCGTGGTGACCAGGTATTGTGCAAGGTATTTTCATACGCAGGATCTCATTCAATGGTTAAAATGTAACCCACTAAGGTAGGGCTCTTTGGAGGCTGCCAGGCCCAGCCTCCTGCGCCCCATTGAATCCTGAGGGAGAAACCCTCCTGGAGAATGGCAACTGGCAAGTGCATTGCCACATTTTACTATTTACAAGATCCCGGGTAAATAGCCACAGCCTGGGCCTGAAACCAAAATGCAGAACTGTGCTGAGCCCACATTTCGGGCAGAGGAAGGATCGAAGGGGCTCTTATCCCTTCAGGCCACACCTAGAGCTGAGGACCCTACCACCCCTAGCCTGCAGCAAGGAGCATGAGGTGTGAGCACAGGGGAGAAAGGAAATCCACCTGGGGACCTCTCCCCTCAGGGAACCCACCTGCCTGCAAGCATGGCCCCGTCAGTGCAGTGGAACCCTCCTGGGAGGAACGTGGGCAGGACAAACTAATGTGGCCATTTATTTACCAGGCTCTGATCACATGTTAGGGGCTGGCCCGTGAGCCTGCACCTTACTTAACCACCTCAAGCACGCCCTCTGTCAGACAGGGCACTCCCTGGGGGAAGGGCCCATGTCTCCCCAGCAGACTGGGGCTTCCTGAGGAGGAAGGAACCATAGCTCTCAGCTGACTGGGCGGACCCAGGAAGCCAGAGCCATCGCTCCATCAGGCAGCAGCTGTGATATTGCATCTTTCTTCCCTACTCAACTAGTTCTAGTTCAAGGGGTTCATGCTGCAATACTGAGCGCCAGGTCTTCAGGCCAGAAGGTGCCACCTGGGCCCAGGTAGCTAGTATGGAGTCAGGTCAGCCTGGGTGGAGCCAGACACCTGGCTAGCAAAGGGCACCTGAACCGGACCTGGCCCAGAGCCAGCCAGGGGCTAGGGCACCTCCCACTGGGACAGGCCTAAGGCTTGTGGACATCACTGCTCAGGACAGTGGATAGGGAGCCTGAGCCTCTATCCAGCAAGGTGAGGCTGAGGCTGGGCCCTGGAGCCCAGCCAGGGAGGGTACTCTGAAGGATGGCCTCACGGGGATGGCCCCTGTAGCTGAGGGACCCAATGTGGGTCAGCTACCAGGCCTTGCTGAGTGACCTTGGACAAGTTGCTTAATTCCTCAAAGCCTGTTTTCCCATCTGTCAAATGGGCATAATTGCATCCGCCTCAGGGGGTGGTAAGGAATGAATGTGTACACAACTCAGCACCCCACCCCCACAGCGAGTGCTCAGTATACGGCAGCTGCATGCCAGGTTACACACGGCTTCTTTGCAGGCATGCCCCAGGACAGGGCTGGGGGAGACTGGCCCTCCTTGCCCCCACTGCCCCCCCTGCATCTCAGAGGTGCCACCTCCCTGGTGTCCCCAGCCCAATTCCCTCCTTTTCCCTCAGCCAAACACAGCCACCTGCTGCAAGCTGCTGCACTGGCCCTGCCCGCACAACTCTGTGGTCATATCAGCCTGGCTTTCAAGGCTCTTAAGCAACCCCACGTTGGAAGCAGCCCGGGCTCCCCCTCTAGGCCTTTGCATACCCTCCCCTCCACCTTCAGGACTCAGCTCCAGGGCTACTCCTCCGTGAAGCCTCCCGTTTGTCTCCTGGGGCTGCTCTCGGCTCCTCACACCTATGGCACTTTGCACTTTGTTCACACCCCTCCCACCAGGGCACGGCAATGTCTCCCCTCCTTGAGGGCAGGGACCAGAGCTGGTGCACCTCCACCCGAATTCTAGCACAGCAGGGGCGGAGCATGGAGGGCTGCATGCCAAATATTTGTGGCACCATACTGGGCCAGGGTGCCCCCTCCCAGTGGAGGCTGTGGCCCCGTTGCCTGGCTCCTTGCTTTCTCTGGGGCTGGAAGAGGAATATTCTAAAAGCTAAGGCAGTGTCTCTCCCTGACCAGCCCCACCTGGCATCAGCCCATCCCGATGGCTTCCGGGACCTGGGGACCTGAAGTGGGGTGTGTGGAGCCAAGAGCAGGCCAGCACAGACGGGAGCTGGTCCCTGTCCTCTGGCACCCACAGGGTCACGGCCAATAGGAAAGTGGACTCAGATGGGGCCTGGGAGACAAACTGAGGTGGGGCCCAGGAGCCAGAGCTCAGGGCTGAGCCCCGTCCCCCCCCCCCCCCCCCCCCGCTCCCTTCCTACCTGCACTTACATCTCTTTTTCCTCTGGCCTGCAGCACTCTCACCTTCCCCCCAGTGATCTCCTGCTCATCCTTCTGCCATGTTGCATGGTCCAGGAAGGTCTCTCTGACCTCCAGGGAGATCTGGTTGTCCCCCTCCTCCAAGTAAAAATGATCAAAGCTAATCTTTATTGAGCTCTTACTACATGCCAGATTTGGGGGCTAACCTTAGTAATTACACCATCTTCTAAGGACATACATGGTAATATTGTCATCCCATTTCACAGGTAAGGTAACTGAGGCACAGAGAAGCTAAGATGCAGGACCAAGATCTGAACCTAAATGATTCTGCTTTCTGAGCACCGAGGTGCAGGGACCCTGTTGGAGTGTCATTCTCACTGCTGTGTCCTCACCACCAGGTGTGGAGCCTGTCACAGAGAAGCAGGGTGAAGAAATCAGAGGCCCTTGGGAGGCTAGCCGGCAGACTAGGTCCCCTCTTGCTTGGCTCTCCCGCAGCCTGACCCTTTAGGCCCCAACGTGGGCCCTGGAAGGTGGGGCCCAGATTCCCACCATTGCAGCTCAGACCCCAGCACCTTGGGAAGGAGCAACAGCTGAGGCCTCGCTGGGGCGTACCATTTACTAGGCTGGCTGCAACCGACAGGACCATCCTGGGTACACTGGGCTGCAGCTGCGTCCCTCCCCAGAGGTGAGCGGCAGGATGAGGTAGGTGAGCCGAGGGTCAGCGCACTGTTTACTGAGGGGTGAGGTGCCAGCTGCAGCCTCTCCCTCAAGGCTCCAGGGACAGCTGCCTCAGACCCTGGCGGGGTGAGTCCCAAGGTCCGGGGAGGCTGGCCCTAGGGCCTGTCTTGCTCCTGAAGAGTCAGCCCAGGTATTGGAGGCGTAGGGGGAGGCAGCTGGGCCCGGAGTTGTAGGCCGCCCCCTGGCTTCTTCCACTGCCTCGTCCAGGGTTGGCAGTCGTGACTGCCCACACTTCTCCCTTCCTGGTGTGGCATCTGGAGGTCCTGGTCATCTGGGCTTGGCCTGGGTCCTGGTCAGCCTGGGAGGAGTGGCTGACACTCTGAGGAGGTGGAGGCGTTCCTGTACACGAAGAACTGGACGGAGATCTGGAGGGGCCACGTCAAGGCTTCACTGAGCACACTGGGCTGGGCCTGCCCTGGGGGCCTGGGGCTCCTGCCGAGCTGCTCCCCCCACTCCCCTGCCCTCCCGCTCTCAGCCCCTCTGGCAGGTGGGAAGGGTCAGCCAGGACCTCCCAGCCTCTGCTCTTGCTGCACCTTGCTCTCTAAATGCCTTCCCGCACCTCAAGCCCTAGCTCGCTTCATCTTCCAGCGCAGGGGTCTTCCTCCCTCAGGCAGCCCACCCCCGACTCCTTCCCCAAGATCTTGCCTTCATCCCACCCTACACCATCCTGGGAGTTTCACCAAGTGGCTGGGGCCATCTGAGGGCACTAGAGCTTAAATGTTTCTCTTTCACTGCACCCAGCAGGGACTCAGCAAATGTTGAAACAAAGGCCATGCTTATATTCTCCCAAATGAGATCCAAATATGGCCTCGATTGTCATTTAGCAAACATTTACTGAGCTCTCACTGTGCTGGATCATGTGCAGAGTGTTTCCGGACATCTTATCTTACGTAATTGCCTGGTCATCTTGGTGAGACAGTGACTGTTAACTCCACCATGCTAATGAAGGTATGGAAGCACAGAGAGGTTAATGGTTTTCCCTGTATCACACAGCTAGGAAAGAGTAGAGCCAGAATTTGAACCCCAGTTTTTCTGACTCTAACTGTGTGTATCTCCACATTCCAGCTTTCTTTTCTCCAGCCTGAATAGGTTGAGTTTTCCCCTGTTCCTCATGGACTTTTCATAAGCTGAGCCTGGAACAGCACTCCCTTGTCTTTGCCTAACTTTTCCTTCAGGGCACAGTTTAAATGGTGCACATGGAGGCCTCTGCTGAGCCTTTGAACCAGGACACCCCCCTGGTCACACACTCTTGCAGTTTTCCTCTGTGGTATTTGGTGCACTGCAATGAATTAATTATTTATAATTACATGTGTCCAGTTTGCCTCCCCACTGAGCTGCAAGCTTCCTGAGGCCAGGACATCTTGTTCTTGCTCACTACTGGATCCAGAGCCTGGCGGGACACATGGCAGACAGGAGGTTTGACTCCTGGATGGACGATGGATGGTGGGTGGGTGGATGGATGGAGAGAGAGATGGAAGGATGGATTATAGATGGATCGGTGGGTGGGTGTTGGATGGATGGATGGATGGACGGACGGATGGATGGGGGATGGACGGATGGATGGATAGGTGGATAGGTGGGTGGGTGGATGGAGAAGTGGATGGACAGACGGAGGCGGAAGCTGTGAGCAGGTGGAGGCCGCCATGCCCGCCCGCCCTGAAGGATACAATGGTGTCAAGCAGCAGCATGCCCAGGCTGCCCACGAGCCAGGGCAGGTGGTGCAGCACGTAGCTGCCCTCGCTCTGGCCCACCTCGGGGTTTTTGAGCAACACACTCAGCCCATACAACGTGTTCCCCAGCATCACCAAGGCGAACAGCGAGTAGGAGATCCCCTGGGTCGACTTCCGCAGGAACTGGAGGTGAGGGGGTGGGGTCAGATCTCACACAGGACTCTTGTCACCCTGGATTGTGACTGTCCACACACCCGTCTGCCCCGTCACACTGTATGCGTAGCCCTAAGCTGATTTTTCACTGTGTGCTCAGAGTCCAACATGGGCCTGGCACACGGACCAGCCCCTTCCAGGGCCTGACTCCTCATCCCCACCCAGCCACCTCTCCCAGGACCCTTACCCAGGTCCACAGGAGACAGTGGCTGCACCATCCCTGCTGGCCCCACGATGCCCTGCTCTCCAGCCCCACACTGATTCGATACCCAGCAAGCGCCCCGATCCCTGATTCCCCAACATCTACTCTCCTCTCAGACCTCTAGACTCAGCCCCTCGCTCTTACCTGACCTCCTACTTCCCTGAGACATACACAGGTCCCCTAGATGGCAGGCATCATTATGCCCATTTTCCAGAGGCATAAACTGAGGCTTGGAGAATTGCATTAAGTTGCCCAAGCCAACAGTGAGTGTGGACCCAGATTTGCACAAAGACGCCCACACCATGCTACGTCTTAACCCAGAGGTGCGAGCTGCCAGGTTGGCTCCTCTTCCACTCGGCCCCACCCACCCCTGCTCAAGGCTCACATTGGTGTGGATCTGAGGCAGCCGGGAGAACAGGTACAGCACGCTGGAGACAGAGCCGATGACAAAACCAATGATTTCCTGCCGAGTGAAGGGCTGAGAGGGCAGAAGGGGGTGCTCAGCGGCCATTAAGGGCTGGAGGTGCGGGGTAAGATCTCCAGTGTCCCTCCTAGAAGGCAATTCCCCGCCCAGATGGCAACGCAGAGGAGGGCCCTTGGGACGAGTGAGTCCCCCACTCCCACCCTGCCATCATGTACCCACACCTCACCTTATTGCCTGGCTCCACAGACAGGAGCTTCCGCCCCCAGAAGACCTCCGTCGGGGCAGCCACAGAGCCAGCTCTGCTCAGCAGTGGGGTGGTACACGCCAGTCCCAAGGTGAACAAGAGCACGGAATTGATGGGGGCAGACACTGGACATGAGGCAGGAGGGAAGCTGAGGTTAGGGATCTGAGTGGCAGGAGACAGACTGGGATTGGAGTCATGGCCTTGCCCCTCGGTGGCTGTGTGACCTTGAGCAAGTGGCCTAAGCTCTCTGAGCTTTAATTCCTCATCTGTAGAATGGGTGTAATCACAGTATCCTTCCCCTGGGGTTTTAAAAGTGATACCACGAGGGCAGTGGGGCCCAGAGGGGGGTTATCAAAAGCAGGGCCTCAGGCCATGTGTCATATGGCCCTCAATCTCATGCTGGCTGTCACCCTTTCTGAATCCTCAAGGGCAGTGACCTGTGCTCATTTCCCAGCTCCAAGTCCAGGGCTGGGGACAACAGAGAAGCTGAAGCCATGTTTGTTGAAGGAGAACGTAACAGAAGGAAACCCCTGTGGTCTGCCCAGATGTGCTCATTGCCCTGGCGCCTTTATCTTGGCCAATCAGGGCTCTGGCTTTCAGATAAGGCCCGAGGAAGCCTTTCCGAGGTTTGTCACCCAGCAATGGGACACCTGCTTCCTCCCAAGCTTCTGGCCACCCCTAGCGTGCCTGACATGGAGGGATCGCCATACTCACACAGAGAGGGACGTTTTTTAAACTTGTAATGAAAGTACAGCGACAGCATCACCAGGTCTGCCAAGACGTAATACACTGCCGTGTAGGTCTGCAAGAGAAGCAGGGGGCCCGGGGCGCTGGCTGCAGTCCCTGGCTCTGGGGACTGTACCCCAGCACCGGGGTGGCACTCTTATATTCCAGCTGGATGACCCTGAGTGTCTGTTTCCTCACCTGGAAAGGGGGAATCACAGTTCCTACCTGGCAGGTAGGTAAAGTGTCCGGCTTGGACACATGGGTGAAATGGTGGCTAGTTCCACTTGTCAGGACAAAATGGGACTCAGAGGTTAAATGAGGGCTCATGTCTGGCCTGATACAGGAACAGTTAAGGCTTTACAGTCTCCTTGGGAAGACAACGGACTCCTGATTGTGAATCCCAGCTCTGCCCACCCACAGGAGAGTGACGGCACCTGGGCCTCCCAAGGGAAAACTTTTGTCCTCCAGCCCCTGAAAGCTGAGTCAGGCTCATAGCACCTTGGAGGTGAAAGACTCCAGCAATTCTCTGGTTTGATGTGGTCATTTTGCAGATAGGGAAACTGAGGCCCAGAGAAGGGCAGTGACCAGTTCAATGTCACCCTGCATGGCAGGGCACAGGGCACTCTACAGCATGGGGCCCTCGTAAGACTGAAGGACAAGCCAAGGATTCTGAAGGCGGGGCCCCCTGCTGGCTGCCCCAATGCCTCTGCCACAACCCGACTGACTGACGGAGGAACACACCCTGCCCAGGCGACCTACCTGCAGGGGTAGCTGGTCAGCGAGGAAAGAGCCAATGAGGTTGCAGGAGTCTCCCCCGATCCAGCCCAGCAGGAACCACAGGGACAGGGCCTCATCCATGTTGCCCGTCTTGCAGGCCTTGATATACTGGCTGTGGCAGAGAGGGACACACGTGCTCAGGGGCCGAGGGCTGTGACGTGGCCTTGGAGGGTCAACAAGGGAACAGCTCCCACATGAAACAACCATGGGAGAAGGGAGCAGGAGGCGCAGATGCACAGGTCACCTAGGAGCCCATCCTTCCCGCAGGCGGGGTCCCCATGAGCCTTTCTTTGCCTTTTGGGGGTTCTTACCAGGGAGTAGCCCTTCCCACCCAGGAACTCGATGGGATGTGCATCTTTCCAGAGAGATCCACGGCATTACTCACATTCTCCTCCACAGCGCCCTCAGGTCTCCCCGTGGGGACCCGGGTTTTTATAGGGTCCTGAAGTTTTGTGCCAGGCACTTCACAGGGACCCTAGATTCTTTCTTCTATGGACAGGGGCGGGAGTTTGAAAACAGGATGGTGGTGGTGGCAGCCGGCCCACCGCCTGGGCACTGCCGCTGCCCTATCTCCAGGAGCAGCGGATGATAAGATCACGGGCCGAACCACAAACTGTTATCGTCAAAGGGCACGGGAGACGGGCAGGGCTGTGGCTCCTGGAGCTCTCCACTACAAAAGCCGTGGCTTTCAGCACCCTGGTGATGCCCCACAGATCCTTAGTACTGGGACGCCCGCCCACCCCTCCTCCGTCTTTCACCGCTCAGGAAATAGCAGTTCCTGCTCAGGACCTTCCATGACCTGAGCTCACCAGCATCCTCTCCTTCCTCTGTAGCACTTGACAGCCTGTTCCTTGTCAGACTCCCTCTTCCTAAGGGCCGGGACACTGCCCAGCACCTGTCTGGCACGGAGGAGGCCCTTCACTGAGGGTTGTCCCTGTCCCTTAAAGCTCCTTCAGGAGACTGTGACTTGACAGGTCTCTGTAAATGGCAGCTAAAATGATTTTGTCACACTCAGGAGAGGCCCAGCCCTAAGGTGGAGCAGGAGGGTGGCTGCCCTTCTTGCCGTCACTTGGGGCTCCCTCCCAGGCCTCCAGCCCCCCTCAGTGCCAGACCCAGGCAGGGCCAGTGTTATGCAGTGGCAGGAAGGGGACACCTCAGCCAGCTCCTGATAGTTGTGGGGACGTGCTCACCCCACGACAGGCTGTCTCTCCCCCTGGGCCTCTCCAAGGCCCTCTGACGTCACTGCTTGTTGGATGGCCTCCCTCCCTCCGTCCTGCCCTGTGACTCCCAGGTTGCCTTGGAAAGGGCGCCAGAATGGAAGCTCTGCAAAGGCAAGAGCAGCATCTGTTTTGCTTACTTGTGTCGTACCTAGTGTGGCACCTGGGACAAAGTAATTCAGTAAAACTGTTGGAGAAGAGAGTGAAGACATAAAATGGAGTCACTATAGCCAAGCTGCTGAATTACTAAGACCAAGTCGGCCAAGGTATGAAGAAACGATTCCATTCTTGTTTTAACCAGCCTGGGAACGAACTGAAACTTCTCAGCTTTCCAGGCCTGCACCAATGCCTGGATACACATCAAACCTCCAGATAACCCTCGGGTACCCTCTGAAGGACTAGGGAAAGAATTTTCCCACGTCCAGGTGACCCGTCATCTACAGGATTACATCTTGGACCAATCCAGAGACTAAGAATGCATGTGGTATCACATACCATAGACTATTATTTGGACATAAAAAGGAATGGAGTACTGACACATGCTACAACATGGATGGACTTTTAAGACATGATGGTGAGTGAAAGAAGCCAGTCACAAAAGGTCACATACTCTGTGATTTCATTTATATGAAATGTCCAGAACACGCAAATCTAGAGAGACAGAAAGTAGATGGGGCGGGGAGATTGACGGGGAAATGAGGAATAACTCATTTCTTTTTGGGTGTCTTTACGGTGATGAAAATGTCCTAAAACTGATTGTGGCAACGCTTCCACAACTCTACAGATACATTAAAAGCAATGAATCACATACATAAATGGACTAATTGTATAGTATGTCAATGGTTTTTCAATAAAGCTATTTTTAAAACATGTCAAGCCCCTGATGAAACCCTAATCTTTGTCCCTCACGACAAAGAGCAGATATCCTAACAGTGGAGAATGCCCTACAGTACAGGGCCCTTGATGACCTCTTGACCTCATTTCTCCCTGTCCCCTTGACCCTCACACACTCTGTGCAGCCATGGCATTGAGCGTACATTGTGGAAAGGCTCTCAGCTGGGGGCTTTACATGCACTCCGTCAGGCCATCCTCAAAGTAACCCTGTGAGGTAGGGAATAATATTCCCGGTTTACAGAAGAGGAAACTGAGGTGCAAAGTAACCCGTGAGGTAGGGAATAATATTCCCATTTTACAGATGAGGAAACTGAGGTGCAAAGTAACCCTGTGAGGTAGGGAATAGTATTCCCATTTTACAGATGAGGAAACTGAGGTGCAGAGCAGGGAAGTGACTTACCCAGGTCATAGCTGAGTGGAGAACTCACCCGTTTGAATCCAGAGCCCACGCTCCTGACCAGCATGCTGCTATGTTATGTCTCTTTGTTCCTCAACCACAGCAGTGGCCACACTATTTTGTCCTCACTGCTTGGCCACTACCAGACTGTCATAAGACAGATGCCCTGTTTGGTGCATCCTAGCCCTCCCACCCCTCCACTTCCTCTTACTAGCTGTGCAACCTGCGGCAAATTACTTAACCTCTCTGGGTTTCTTTCCTTATAAAATAGGGATAGTAATTGTACCTATTTTATTGGGTTGCTATGAGGATTAAATGAGGTAAAAACATGTCAAGTGCTTAGAACTGACCAGGTACTTAGTGGGAACTCAACAAATAGTAGTAGCAAATGTTGTTATTATTGTGTGTCAGCATTATGCGGCATAAGGCCAGGCCCAGGGTGGGGTTCAGTGCAGGGCCCCCCCAGGCAGGCTGGAAGTCAGTGAGTAGGGCTGGGGGAGAGAGCACACTCGGCTTTGAGTCTTCCAGTGTCCCCGGGGCCAGTGCCCCACCCCTGCCAGCCTCCCTGGTCCTGCCACCCTGGCACTACTCACGGGAAGGTGGAAGCAGCGAAGCAGAGAATGGAGACCAAGCCCAGGCCCACGCTGGCCTCGTCCCAGCCATCCTGGGCACATTCACCAAACATGTCCCATATCCACTGGCGGGAGCCATTGGGGCAGCTGGAGAAGTTGCCGGAACCCAGTTTCTTCCAGACCATGGCTGTGGAGGGAGGGCGGGCGGGCGCTGGGGTGCTGAGGTAGGCGAGGGCTCTATAGGGAGAAAGAGAGGGGGTCTTCAGCTTTGGGGGGTCTGGGTCCCTGTCGCAGTGTCCCCGACCTAAGCCCATCCCCATCCTTGTCATCTGTACTGACTGAGCCGCTGAACCAAAGGACAGTCAGCCTCAAGTATCGAGATGAAAGCAAACCCGTGCCAACCACACGCGCAGAGAGCTGGTTCTGCAGTCAGCGCCCAGTGCCTTCCGTGCAGCTTAAAGTGTTAATGTGCGACTCTGGGCAAGTCAGCTTGTGTGACTCTCAGCTTCTCTGTGCCTCAGTCCTCTCATCTGTAAACTGGGGGTGATAACAGTGCCTCCCTCATACAGTTGTGAGGGTCAAATGAGTTCATGAATATCGTGCAGAGACCTGAGCACTGAAACACGTCACCTTTGTTATACCTCTTGAACGTTCATTGTCTCTTGCTATTGTAAATTACGCTGTGAGGGTCGGCTGAGACCACGCCCAGGATGTATATTACCTCATGTAAAGTAGGCCTGTCACCCGACATTAGTCTCTGGACGAGAAAAGGGTTCTATGGAAAGTAAGTAACTTCACAGGGTGACCTGATCATATATCCCTAACCCGGCAGGCAGGTCATGGTGGGTAGTCACACAGCAGGCATGTAACATTTTCAGTGAAAGGTGTTAAGCCAATCCTGTCTATTGTTCTTGTGCATCTACTTAACGCACCTTTGAAATACCAAGTAATACCCCTTGAAGACATAACCACCCATAAGAAGGCACAGAACCCTGTAATCGGATCGCACCTTGCTTTCTCCCACCCTTGTGTTACCTTCCTTCCTCGCTCCCTCCCGCCCTCCCCCCCTTCCTCAATTTCAGAAGCAGAAAAGAAACTGCAAAATTCTTCTTCTCCGGAGCATTGGAGATCTTGCTCCTGGGCAAATGTCGTCAGTTTGGCTCACATAAACTCTTATAAAAATTCTCTACAGGTTTGGACATTTCTTCTGTCAACAGGTCACCCGAGGCAGATGGAGAATACGGACCAGGTGAATCCCCAGGGAGGGCAGAGGCTGGGATTCAGGCTTGGTGTGTTCAAGACATATTCTGCCAGGAGCTCACCTGTGTGGGATGCCTGCTGGCAGGGAGTGCAGAACCACCACTGCCCAAGTCCAAAGACGGCTGATGACACAGCCAGACAGAGATGGCCCCTCCCGGTGCCCGGGCACCCTGCACCCTGACTAGAGCAGTCACTGCTTGTGTGACAACACAAGGGAAAGTGGAGCCTGCTGGTGTCCTCTCTACCAGGTGAGAATCATCACAGCCCGATTACTGAGCTCTTCCCCAGCTCTGTGCTACGTACCCTGCATGCATTTGTGCATTTTGTCCTCGTATCAACTCTGTGAAGTATGAGTGACTGATATGTCTGAGGAACCAGGGAAGTGACTTGCCAGGGCCACCCAGCCAGGATGCGGCAGAGCCAGGAGACCCAAGCCCCTGCTCAGAGCCACCGCACCACACTGCATCAGGCACTTCTGTCCCTGCGCGTGGCAGAACACGCCCGTGGTCTGGCATGGCCGCCCAGCTGCTCGCTCAACCAGAAGGCAGGGCTTCCCCTTTCCTCGTGGGCGCAGAGGGGGTTTCCTCACCCAGACTGAGGCTCTCTTCAGCCACCTTCAGTTCCTCCTCCTGTTAGGAGACCCATGATCTTCATAAAGCAATGTCCAGTGCCATAGACTAAATGTGTATATCTTTCCAAAATTCCTATGTTGCAACCTAACCGCCCCTGTGACGGTGTCAGGAGGTGGAGGCCTTTGGGAAATGCTCAGGTCGGGAGGGTGGAGCTCTTAGGAATGGGATCAGTGCCCTTGTAAGAAGAGACCTGAGAGAGCTTGCTTTCCCCCTCCCTCTTTCTCCCACGTGAGGACACAGCGAGAAGACAGCCATCTGTGAATAGGAAACAGACCTTCACCAGACATTGAACCTGCCAGGGATTTGAGCTTGGATTTTCCAGCCTCCAGAAGTATGAGAAATAACTCTGTGTTGTTTACAAGCCACCCAGTCTATGGTGTTCTGTTATAGCAGCCCTAATAGGCTACGTCACCCTGGCCGGACCCTTGGAACTGCTGAGGTCACAGTGCCTGGGAGGGTCAGGGAAGGGAAAGAAGCGAGTCAGCTTCTTTTCTGAGGAAGCTCTAGGCTCTCGGCCCTGGTATGACTAGCAGTGGGCAGATGCCCCGGAGCTGGGGACAGGGGTACCCCAAGTCACTGCCAGGTTCACTGCACCACCTCCAGGGCCCAGCAAGGGTGGCTCAAAGCCTCTTCCTGTATCCTAGCAACACACCTGCATGACCTTTAGCTCAGCTGACGTTGGAACTGTTTACCTAATGTCTTGCCACCAGCACCTGCAAGGCACTGCAACTTAACATACAGTCCACGTAAGAACTGTGTCTTTGCAACCCAAGGAATTTCAAACCAAGTCCTTTTGTTCCACAGCCACCCCCGAATTGGACTATCTCCCCCACCCTACTCTTATAGATTCTGAATGTGCCACTGTAGTCCACCACGTCCTTGTCACTTCCTTGTGAGGTGGGGAATACTGTCCCCATTTTACAGATAAGGTTGAGTGGTTTTAGACCAGGGGTGTCCAAACTTTTTTCAATGTTTTTCACCAAGGGCCGTATGCGGTAAAATGCACAAACAGCCGGGCCGCTCACTCGAGGTGAAGTACGTATTGCCTCACCTGGTTTATTAAGTCAACTAAATATATTTTTGGAATTTGCTGCGGGCCAATAGAAAATGGATTGCGGGCCGCAGTTGGCCCGCGGGCCGCAGCTTGGACACCCCTGTCTTAGACAAATAAGTGACCCGTGAGCTTGTCCACAAAATGAGGAAAGTGTCCCTGGTTCCTGGGGTTGTTGTGAGGTGAAATGCATATACAGGTCTAAGTCCAGTGCCTGAGGGTCATGGTTGTGACTGGTTTGTGGATGACAGTCCAGTATCTCAGCCACCCTGAGGCCACTTCTCACTCCCTCTCTTCACCACGTTAGGGAAGAAATTAGGTGGGCACATGCTCAGTGAGGGAGGAGGGTGTTTTGAGGAATGTGCCTTGGCTTCAAGGGACCAGGGCACTGGGTGGGGTGGTCCCCCGTCCATCACAGGACTGTTGTGCAGCTTGGGGCTCAGGACACTCTGAAACACACCTAAGCACTGAACAGAAGGGGCCTTTCTCTGAGGGCCGCTGTGCATTGGGCCTGGCACCCATAGGTTTGGAACCAAGCAGGGAGCCAGCTTGGGCCCCAGGGCTGGCTTATGGGAATGGGCCCCCCTCCTGCTCAGACAGCTGTGAGTGAATGGATGTCCAGGGTTACCACACAGCGTGCCCACATTTGTAGGTCTGATAAGGACCACAACAGGGGTTCCTCGGAATCATGGAGGACACATGTTCAAAATTTAGGTTCAGTACATCTGGGTTGGGGATCTGGGACCTTGGGTTTACGTGGAGAAGGCATCTCCTGCCACACCCAAGCTCACAAGCTGAGTCAGTGAGATGCTTCCCACTGAAGCAGGTCAAGTGGCCACCGTCACCTAACAGATCAAGTCCACATTACTGGAGGCAAAGCGCCAAGGTACGTACTCCAAGAACCGCCCTCCCCATCTCTTCTCCTGGCGGTACCCAGGTCTTCAGCCGTCACTCTCAGGCCTCCAGGCTTCTTTCTGCACATGCGGTCTGTCTCTTCCCCCAGGAGAGTCCTCCTCCTGGAGGGCCTGGCAGAGATACTAAGATCTGGTTCTAAGTTGCCCTCTCAAAGAGCGCTTGCAAGAGCTGGCTGGACAACACCTGTCACCTCTTCCCGCCCCTCGTCACATACCTTATCACACTCCTCAGTCACCATTGCTCTTAAAGACCACTTCTCTCTGCTTCACCTCAGTTGTAATTTATTCTGAGTCTAGACACACCAGCTGCACAGTAAAGGTTCGGTAAATGCTGGGAGAGGTGAGGGGAGGTGGGGAATGGAGAAAGGGTAAAAGACAGAGAAAGAAGAGGGGGAGAGGGAGGGAGGGGATAAAAAGGAGGGAGGGAGGAAAGACCAGAAAAGATCTACTTGTGAGCTCGACAGCCTAGGAGTGAGGAGAAAGCACTCCAGAACTGACCTGTCTGATGCTTACAAGTGTAGGACTCTTGGCAAGTGATTGAGCCTCAGAATTCCAACTTATACAACCTGGAAATAATGCAGGTATCCACCTCCTCGGCTGCCTGCAGAGCTCAATGAGGTAATCCAGCCCAAGAGGCAAGAATGGAGCCTGACACAGGTCAAACACTCAGTCGTAGCAGCCAGGGATGGCCATTACTCTGTTCTGGCTGCAGTGCTTCCCCCGCCGCCAACCCCCATCCCCCGCTCCCCGTCTCAGAGTCCCCGGCACACAGCAGCCTTCAGCAAGTGTTGGATGGACAACACTCACGCCAGTCCTCACACTTCCAAACCCAGCCTCCCCATGTACACACTTCAAAACCTGTGCTAGGCATGGGGAGGGGAGGGTGCAATCTGGGCTTCCTGCAGACCCGGGGAGTACGTGGAGGGGAGGGGCGTCCCGGCTTGTGGATACCCCCCATTCCAGGCCTCCAGGTCCTCAGCTAACTCGTGACTCAGCTCAGCGCGAGCCGCCAGTTGGGAGCAGATGATGACAGGGCAGCCGCTGGGGTCAGCGCTCAATCGCCCAAGGTCCCGCCCCTGACTCGCCCTGGGGAAAACAAAGCCGTCGGAAGCGATGGGACTCGTCAGCCGAAACCAGAAGGTGAAAAGGGGAAGCAGACCCTAACCCCTCGCCAGACCCGGGTGAGAAACCATGATGATCGCCCCAAAGGAAGGGGACATGGTCCCCCGAGGGCTACCCAATCCCGACCCAGATCTTCACCCAGGATCTCGCGCCCCAAGGAGGGGACAGGAGCCCCAGGACAGCCCGGGGGCTGGAGAAGCGTGCTGGGAAATGCGGCCAGGAAGCCCCCGAGTCCCGACCCGCAGCCTTCGGGTTCGCCCCAGCCTCAAATCGGCTCACCACTTGCAGATCCGCGGACCCGCCGGGATTCTGGGTTCGGTCTCCCCCGGCTTGGTCAGCTGACCGGAGGCGTCCCACCGCTCGGCGTCCGGAGCCGCGCTCTAGTCCGACCGCCCTCGGGGGCGGAGCGAGCGGGCCGAACCTGGCGCGGGGACGCGGCGCTCGGTGTCTGGTCCGCGCTCCGGCCGCCTCCGGGACTCCTCCCCGCCACGGTGGGCGGAGCCCCCGCCACGGTGGGCGGAGCCCCACGGGCCGCAGTGCGCAGGCGCCGACCTCATGCTCCGCGCGGCGTCTCGAGCTGTGGGCCGCGCCGCGGTCCGCTGTACGCGGAGGTCCAGGCCGCCTCAGGCACGCGCTGCCGTCGCCATGTCCCGGCCTCCGTGCGTCCCCTCGGGAACTCCGGCCCGTCCCGCCACCGTGCTGGGCACCATGGAGATGGGGCGCCGCATGGACGCGCCGGTCAGCGCCAAGGCCGTGCGCGCTTTCCTGGAGCGCGGTCACACCGAGCTGGACACGGCCTTCATGTACAGCGACGGCCAGTCCGAGAGCATCCTGGGCGGTCTGGGGCTCGGGCTGGGCGGCGGCAACTGCAGAGGTAACGCCTGGCGCCCGCGCCCCGGCCCTTAACCTCCCCCTGCACCGTGCAGTGCTGACCCGCTCCCCGTCCGGAGGCAGCCACCGGCCGCGGTCGGGACCGACAGCTTCGTCCCTTCCCGGGGCGCCGACCTCCACTGGCCGCCACGCAGCTCCTCAGGCCCCGTGCACATCTAGCCCCGCAGCCGGACAGTGCTGTGTCCTGACCACCTTCCCCTCCCCTTCTCCCTCTTCTGGGGGTTGCAGCTCGGGACCCCCGAGTCTTAACCCCGAGGTTGGTCTAGTCCTCCGCTTTCTACCCCCGTTGCTTTCTTGGTGCACCTCTCCGAGACACTGGTCTCCAGAGCTGTGCCGTCCCCGCCTCCAACGCTGCCAGGTGCCCAGAACCAGACCCCGGGCGCTCTGCCAACGCCCCCTCCCCATTGCCCCCACCGTCCGTGCGCTCCCTTTTCTCATCCTGCTCTTTCATCAGGCCCTAGACTGCTCTGCTCGGTTGGCAGTACCTCTGGTGGTCTCAGGGAGAGCTGCAGTGACACCACGGGCCAGGCTGGGGGAGCAGGGGTGGTAGGGTGAGGAGGGGGGAGGTGTGAGAAAGGGGTCAGGTAGCCCCGGGCCAGGCTGTGCTGTGGGTTACAGGAGGGAAAGTGGCTCCGGGAGCTCAAGAGTGTAGTGGGAAAGATCGAACCCAGTGATTGCAGAGGAACCCGGAAGGGGAACCCCTCTGGGTGGGGGGAGGGGACAGCAGAGTCAGGGAGAGACACTAGGGAGGGCTCAGAGAACACTGGAGCTGGGCCTTCAAGGACCAGTGGTAGTTTGCTGGGCGGAGAAGGACAGAAAAGGGCTTTAGAGGCTGCGGGCACAGCTCTACAAAGACTGGGCTGGAAATGCGAAGTGCCTGGTGTGTGGAAGGACGGCCAGTAGGCGGTGTGGCCTGGATGGGGGATGGAGGAGTGTGGAGGGACTGCCCCGCATTAGCCTGATGCCATTAGAAGTGTGGGGGGGGGGGGGACTGGTGTATAGTGGGACCCAGAAAACGTAACTACTGTTGTTACTATTGCCGCACTTTGCCTCCTCTTTTCCACTCTGAGATTCTTCCTTCCCGGCCCTCCTGGAAGGTCCCCTCTGGGTCCTCAAATTCATAGCTTGGTGGACGAGCAGAATGGGGACATGTGTCTCAAGCCCTGATTTTCTAGTTCACCTAGATGCCTCTCTTTTGATAAGGTTTTGTTTCTAAATTGGGTTTTCTTTTCCAGCCCTTCCCTGCTTCCTTCTTTGAGGTCAGATGCTCTCGGGGCCAAAGTCCTCAGGTCAGACCTGAGGCAAAGTTCACACGAAGCACACAGGGGAGTGGAGACAGTCTGAGCCAGAAGCTGTGGCACTTGTTCCCTCATGTCCGAGTGGTCTGACGACTCCCCTCTGAAGTGCTCAGTTGCCTTGGCCAAATATGAAAAGTGCAGAATCCATCCACGCATCGATCCACACAGCTGGCATTCTTTATAGCACTTCCAAGCTGCTGGCGTGTCCGTACACCATCGCGTTCTCATGGGGATTGTGTCTCTACAATGGGTGTGTGGTGTGTACGCTTCCATGAGTCTGGAAGGGGAGGGAAAACTGTAATTGCCTTCTGCTCATTTTGCGTTCTGTCTCCCAAATTGCTCTTCGTCAGCACTCGTGTTCAAGGAGCTGATTCCTGAATGCTCCCAGCAGCCGCTTTGCTGTCTCCCTATTTCCAGGCCTGCCCCCTTGAGTTCTCTCTCAATACTGCAGTCAGAGAGCCGCACTCACTGATTTGACATGTTTGAATGACGGTGTTCAAAAAAACCCTTTGGGATTAAGTCTGTGCCCCTGCCCTTGTCTCTTGTCCCACGGCTCCCTGCCTAGAGTTTCTGCTCTCGTAACTCAGAATTGCAGGAAGGGTCCCTCACATACTGTATTGTCTTGCCTTTGACTGTGACCGAGTGCCCACGTGCCCGCCTTCCGGTATGTGGTTCCCTCCCCTCCTTGTTGACTGACTCTGTTCGAGACTCAGCTGGGGTGGGAGGTGGGGAGAGTCACCCCTGCAGAAGCCTTCCCTGGAATTCCCCATTGGCCACACACCTCTCCTCTGGGCTCCTTCAGCATTGGTCCTTTTCTGTGCTGCACTTACCACATTGTAACATCACCTTCTAGACTGAGCTACTTGAGGGTAGAGATGGAGTGTTTGATTCAGCTCTGTGTACTCAGCCTCTAGTGCAAGCCAGCAGTTTGGTGACTAGTAATAGTTATTGTAACAGCAGTGAACATGGAGAACTTACATTTAAGACATTATTTCATCCTCATGTTCTAACTATGAGGACAGTTCCATTATTATCATCCCTATTTTACAGGTGAAAGAACTCAGGCTCAAAGAACTTAAATAATTTAGCCAGGGTCACATGGCTAGTAAGGGGTTAAAATAAGTCTCTTAACCATTACGTTTTTCCTCCAAAGTGAAAATTGCCACCAAGGCCAATCCCTGGGATGGGAAATCACTGAAGCCTGACAGTCTCCGGTCCCAGCTGGAGACGTCACTGAAACGATTGCAGTGCCCCCAGGTGGACCTCTTCTACCTGCATGCACCAGACCATGGCACTCCCGTGGAAGAGACCCTGCGTGCCTGCCACCAGCTGTACCAGGAGGTGAGGGTGGGCGGCTACTCTCCATGGTCTGTCCTTACTTAGGAGGGTGCAGGCTCCAGGGCTGTCCCAGAGCAGAGCTGGGGACAGACCCCTGTCCCAGGATCCCCACACAGGTCCCCCTTCCTGGTCTCCTGGGCTGTGTTGGTTCTGACTGCCATCTCCTCCCTGTAGGGCAAGTTTGTGGAGCTTGGCCTCTCCAACTATGCCGCCTGGGAGGTGGCCGAGATCTGTACCCTCTGCAAGACCAACGGCTGGATCCTGCCAACTGTGTACCAGGTGCGGGCAGGGCTACAGAGGTCCCAGGTCTCCTGCTGATCCCAGCTTCTTGTGGCTCCTCCAGCTGCCCCCATGCCGTCTCCATAGCAGCCATTCTCCTGCTCACAGTCTGCAGGTGGCTCCCAGGTGCCCTCCGGATGACGTGCAACCTTAGCCCAGCCAACAGGCATTTGCCCACTGGCCCTGGCTCCCCTTCTTGCCTGTGTGTGCACCTTAGTGCCATCCTTCCCCGTCCTTGCTCTGCACGTCAGCATGGAACATTCCTCCCCCTTCTCCCTGGTAGAAGTGCTCAGACCTCCCTTCGATAGCTCTCCTTCTGGAAGCCTTTCCTGATGCCTCAGCTGGGCTTCCAGTCTCTGGACCTCATCTTCATACATTCAGCGAGTATTTGTGAGCACCTGCTATGCTCGTAGAACCCATCTCCATTGTGATTATCTGTCTCTTCTCTGTTTTTAACTTGACTCGAACCCCTCTTGGAGGCAGAGACCTTGCTGGACTCACTTGTGTCTGGAAACCCAGTGTCTAGCCCACAGGTGGTGCCCACGGATGTTTGTGGAACGGTGTCTCTAGTCTGGTTTCCCTTCCTTGGGCCCAACATTGCTTCTCCATCCCCTACCACCACTCGTGATTTTGGAAATCACTGCTGAAGTGCTGGGCAGATTTTGATGGATGGTTTTAAAAGAAGAAGGCTGGGGTCCCTTCCCTGGACACATGCACCCTCTCTAGCTGGCCCTTCTGCCTGCAGGGTATGTACAACGCCACCACCCGGCAGGTGGAAACGGAGCTCTTCCCCTGCCTCAGGCACTTTGGACTCAGGTTCTACGCCTACAACCCTTTGGCTGGTAGGGCTGCTCTGGGGACAGGCTCCCCCTGGAGTGGGTGGGCATTCCTGGCCCTGGGAAGCAGGCGGGGTTTGGCAAGAGGCTGGGCTGTGTCGTCCATCGCTCCTGGGGCCCCCACCGTCCCCTCCCATGCAGAGCAGCCTCTGGGGGCAGTGCGGGCCGTGGGATCTGATTGCAGCCTTCCCGCAGGGGGCCTGCTGACTGGCAAGTACAAGTATGAGGACAAAGATGGGAAGCAACCTGTGGGCCGCTTCTTTGGAAATAGCTGGGCTGAGACCTACAGGAATCGGTGAGCCGGGGATGTCTGCATTAGGATGGGCAGGTTGCGGGGGTGGGGTCCCCTTTATCTGGAGTGGAGAAGCTCTAGTCTGCTTTCCTGGGGGCTCCAGGCCTTCCCTTATAGCCTGGACCTATATCTCTTGACTCCTGCAGGAATTAGCAAACCCGCTGTGGGGCTGCTGCTTGTTTTCTTGGGACCTCTGTAAGGAAATGAGGACCTCTGGACCTTATGCCAGGTCTTCCGAGTCCTAGCTCTGCCCTGAGAAGGGCTCATCACCTGCCAAGAGGGAAAGAGAGCCCTGGACTGAGGCTCAGGAAGCCTGGGGCCTGCGCCCTATACTAGCTACCTTTCCTCCACTGGTAAAGTGAGGGCAGGGGCAGGCTTTGAGTGCTTAGGAATAAAGATGTTGAGGCCTCTGGGGAGGGAGCCCGCACCCTGGGTGGTTCTGCTGCCCTGTAAAGCAGGAGCCCGCTGGCAGAGAGGACACTGGGCCCTCTGTGCTGTGGGGTTGGGGTGGGTGCAGCTGCCCTGGGTGGCTCTTGTCTGTGGCTGCAGTGTAACCCCCTGGTGCTGACCCCTGCGCCACCTTCCCCACCTGCCCAGCTTCTGGAAGGAGCACCACTTCAAGGCCATTGCCCTGGTGGAGAAGTCCCTGCAGGCTGCGTATGGCACCAGTGCCCCCAGCATGACCTCGGCCGCCCTGCGGTGGATGTACCACCACTCACAGCTCCAGGTAACCCAGCTGTGCCTGGAGGCTCGGCTCCGCTTCTGTCCTTTCAAGGGAGCCAGAATTACCTTTAGATGATTTCTAAATAGTTTTTTCTGTGAAATTTCTCTCTGTTCCATTTCTCTCGGGCAGTGCTCCCGTCGTTCTTAGTAGCTATCGAAGTGTCAGGCCCTGTGATGAGGGCTTTATAAACATGGATTTCATCATGACTTAGGCCTGATGAAGTGTGATTTGCCCAGTTTTACTGATGAGCAAACGGGTTCACACAGCTGCGAGAGAAAAATGAATCAAACTCCATTAGTCTAACTCCTCTGGTGGGAGTTGGGGGTCTCCTCCTTGCTGGTATCTGCTATCTTCTTGGCCAATGCTTTTCTCCTGCTTCAGCCTTATACAGTTGCAGAGTGTCTGGCATATGTACAGTAGGGTCTCAGTAAATGGGAGCTCCGTGCTTTACATGATTTCTCATTCCCTTAACCACACTGAAAATAGGGAAGACTGAGTCTCAGAAAGGTTAAATAACTAAGCCAAGTTCACAGAGCTGCTTAATGGTCTGTCTGAGGACCAGTGGTGTGACAGCTGGGGAAGGAAGGCAGGGTTTGGAGTCACATAGTTACAGTTGTTGAAAGCGCCTGAAGTTCTTTCTAGAACTGCCGTATTTTGCCATGTATAATGTGCTCCCGTGTATAATGAACACCCATGTGTTTGGCCCAAACTTTCAGGGGAAAAACCTTTCGTTTTAATTTTTTAATTCAAATTTTTATTGGTTTACATTTAGGTACTTGTTTGGTTTTTACATTTAGGTACTTTGTTTTATAAAGGAATTATAACCTTTATTTTTAAACATATTATGGTATAAGAAATTTTAGGTAGCAAATAATTACAAAACACAAGAACAGATACAAGGTATAAGGAATTTTAGGTACCGGTAACAAATTTATGCATCAGAGAAGGCCAAGAACTCTTCGTTGTTGCAAGTTCGTGGTAAGTTCAACAAAACCGATTGTCGTATTCCAGGGTATTATTTTGCATACAGATATCGTTATTGATGTCGAGAGTTACATTTTAAACTCATAAGCGTAAATAAAAGAATTAAAATCATTTATATAGATGCAGAATTAGTACTATCCATGGATAATGTGCATCCTTATTTATGCCTCACAAATGTGGACAAAAAAGTGCGCATTATACATGGCAAAATATGGCATATAGGGCATAAGTAAACACCCACGTGCCAGGTGTTGGCAGGGGCAAGGCTGGAGGAGGAGTGGGCATGACTGGGGTCACTGGTGCAGAAGCATGTTGACGTCTGGCTGTCTCCCCTTCCAGGGTGCCCATGGGGACGCGGTCATCCTGGGCATGTCCAGCCTGGAGCAGCTGGAACAGAACTTGGCAGCCACGGAGGAAGGGCCCCTGGAACCAGCTGTCGTGCAGGCCTTTGATCAAGCCTGGCACCTGGTTGCCCATGAATGTCCCAACTACTTCCGCTAGGCTTCCACATGGCTCCAACTGCCAAAGGTTTCTGTTCTCTCACCCTGGTCAGTCTTTGCCTTACGCTGATTTAGTGTGGTCTTTCTTGACTGTCTGGACTCGTATATTATTTTTCTAGATTCCTGCCTTGCTCCCAGTTGCCTTCACAATGTGTAAAGGCTGGGGCCGAGCCTTACTGGGGCATTTCCTGTCTGAATAAAGCAGGCAGTTGACCTGGCTATAGCCCAGGCCCTGAGTGAACCCCACAGACTTGTCTCCTCGACTGCTTGCAACTTGTTTCCATCCGGCCTGAGGGCTTACTGCCAACGGCGCAGTACTGTGAGCGGATAGGCCAGGGCACACTGGCCTTATGCGAGGCTCTTCCCAGCCTCCCTTCCTCAATCCAGCCTGACTGCTCAACAGCAGAGCTGGAGGGGGCCCTCCCTCTTCTGCACACACTAGAAAAAGAGGGCCAAACACGCTGAAGTAGATGTTCTCTAATTCAGAATTACCTCATGAAATACTCAGAAATGAATGACTTGGGCAAAAACCTACCATGAGAGGCACCCCCAAGAAGAATAAAACCTCCAAGGATGCTGTGGAACATTGTTAACACTTAGTTTTAGCAGTTGCTTTATTTTTGTCTTAGTTAAAGCCTCCTGTCTTGTCACTCATAAGGTTTTTGGTCCCAGCCCTCGGTCTCCTGCTGTTACAAGTTGGGGTGGGGCTTGGGCAGTCTGGGTCCGCATTTCCCTCAGCAAATCCCTACTCCAAGCAGGAGGCACCCAAGGCTGAAGAAGAAAAGAAATGCGAGGTCTGCTGGTTACTGTGTGACCATTCCCAGTGCAGAAAAATCTCTCTAGCCCTGAGGGAGGGGTGTGGGGTGTGGACCAAGCTGTAACAGAAGTCAGCACTTGGAGCTTCCTCATCTTGAGGTGATGAAAGGTGCTCAACTCAGAAATCAAGACAAAACCACCACTTAAAGGCGCTTTGTCCTAAGAAAAGTCCCATTTGCCATCTAGAGAGAGACACCCTGCAGATAAAACTTTATTCTCTACAGAAAAGTCACCCTTCTTTGTCTTCATAATAAAATGAATGGTGTATGTTATCAGTGCACAACAAACAGTCCCACATTGAGTTGCTTAAAATGACAAAATCCCCCAAAATTAATCTAACAATTCAGTATAATCCTTATCCAAATCCCAGCTGTGTTTTGGTTTTTTTCCCCCAGAAATTGACAAACTGATCCTAAAATTCATGGAAATTCAAGGCAAACAGAATAGCCAAAACAATCTTGAATAAGAAGTACTCCAATCCTGAATTCAAAATTTACTACAAAGCTACAGTAATAAAAACAGTGTGGCATTGGCATTAGGATAGACATATATACCAATGGAATAAAATTGAGATTCCAGAAATAAACCCTCATGTGTACTTTTAATTGATTTTTAGAGAAGACTGTCAAGACAATTCAATGAAGAAAAGAGTAGTCTTCCCCTCGAGCAAGGGAAGTAAGAGAAAAAATAAACGTGGGATTACATCAAACTAAAATGTTTTTTCACAGCAAAGGAAACCATCAATAAAACAAAAAGGGATCCTACTGAATGAGAAAAGATATTTGCCAATGATATAACCAATAAGGAGTTAATATCCCAAATTTATAAAAAACTCACTCAACTCCAAAAAAACAAACAACCCTATTTAAAAAATGGGCAGAGGACATGAAGAGACATTTTTCTAAAAAGGACATACAGATGGTAAACAGACATGAAAAAATGCTCAACCTCACTAACCATTAGAGAAATGTAAATAAAAAACACAATGAGATACCACCTCACCCCAGTCAAAATGGCTATCATCAATAAATCAACAAACAAGTGCTGGCGAAGATGTGGAGAAAAGGGAACCTTTGTGCACTGTTGGTGGGATTGCAGATTGGTGCAGCCACTATGGAAAACAGTATTGAGGTATCTCAAAAATCTGAAAATGGAATTACCTGATGATCCAGCAATTCCACTCCTAGGTATCTATCTGGAGAAATCCAAAACTCTAATTCAAAAAACTTTATGCACTCCTATGTTTATTGCAGCACTATACACAATAGCCAAGACATGGAAACAACCGAAATGCCCATCGGTAGATGACTGGATTAAGAAACTGTGGTACATTTATACAATGGAGTATTACACAGCCATAAAGAAGAAAGATATCTTACTATTTGCAACAACATGGATGGACCTAGAGAACATTATGTTAAGTGAAATAAGTCAGACAAAGACAAATACCATATGATCTCACTTATATGTGGAATCTAAAGAAAAGAATACATGAATGAACTAATCAGGAAAAAAAAAAAGAAAAGAGTAATCTTCAACATATGGTGCTGGGACAACTGGGTATCCACATGCAGAAGATGAAGTTGAACCCCTTCACACCATAGCAAAGAAGATGAACTCAGTGGATTGTAGACCTAAATGTAAAAGCTAAAACTAAAGCTTGTAAAATACAGAAGTAAATCTTCATAACCGTGGTTTAGGCAATGGTTTCTTAGATACGACACCCAAAGCTCAAGCAACAAAAGAAAAAATAGATAAACTGGACATTATCAAAATTTGAAATGTGTGTGCTTCGAAGGACACCATCCAAAAAGTAAAAAGACAACCCACAGAATGGAAGGAAATATTTGCAAATCTCATATCTCCTAAGAAACTTGTATCAGCAAATCCCTGCTCCAAGCAGTGGGCACCGAAGGCTGGAGAAGAAAAGAAACGCCAGGTCTGCTGGTTGTTGCTAAACATTCCTAGTGCAGAAAAATCTCTGCAGTTCTTTATACAAAGAACTTGAAAACTCAATCACAAAAGATAGAAAACTCAATCTAAAAACAGGTAAAGAATCTGAATAGACCTTTCTCTAAAGATGTGAGCAATAAACCACATGAAAAGCTGCTCAACATCATTTCCCATCAGAAAAAGTAAATCAACCACAACGATACCACTTCACAACCCACTAGGATGGCCATAGTAAAAAAAGATAGACAATAACAAGTGTTGTCAAGGATTTGGAGAAACAGAAAATTCATACACTGCTGGTGGGAACGTAAAATGGCACAGTCACTATGGAAAACAGTCTGGCAGTTCCTCAAATGATAAAACATAGTTACCATATGCTGGCAATTCCACATCTTAGATAGATGCCCAAGAGAAATGAAAACATGTCCATACAAAAACTTACTCATAGCGGCATTCTCCCTAATAGCCAAAAAAATGGAAACACCCCAAATGTCCATCAACCAATGAATGGATAAATAAAAAGTGATATCCAATGGAATATTATTCAGCAATGAACAAAGAATAAACATGGACAAGGTGGATGGACCTTGAAAATATACTAAGTGAAAGAAATGAGTCACAAAAAGGCCTCATTGTATGATATGATTTACATGAAATGTCTGGAGTAGGCAAAGCTATTAGAGAAAATTAGTGGTTGCCTAGGGCTAGGAGGCGTATTGGGAGGAAACAGAGTAATTGCTAATGAGTATTAATGAGGTTTCTTTTTGGAGTGATGAAAATAATCTAAAATTGTGATGATTGTGTAACAATACATTATAAACCATGGAATTACACACTTTAAGTGGGTGTATAATATGTGAATTATGTCTCACAGCTTTATTTTTTTTTAATTTAAGAAAAAGAACAATCGTTTGGCTCATGAATCTGCTGCTTGGGCAGGGCTAAGAGGGGAAGGCTTCGCTGCTCCCCAATGTCTGAGAAGTGATCTTCATTTAAAAAATTAAAATTCCCCTGGATTATTTCATTAATGGGTCAAACGAACACTAGTACAATAATATCTGATTGATGTCCAAACATTTCATTACAATAATGAAATTAAGCAGTATATTCTGATAGTGGCCCCCACGGGAGAAAATCCTCTCATTGTGTGTCATCCAAGCGCAGCTGAACAAAAATGGATAGGTCGTGAAGGACAAAATCCAAGCCATTCCCTTCAAGTCATCTTTATGGGGAGCTATTTAGGTAACTTTCAGATGCATTTCACAATTTGCAAATTGTTAGCTCAGGGCCCCCAATCATGAAAGCCTGACATGATAACCTGAGGACAGCACATTGTAACCTGGAAATTCCAGTAAATCTGTATCAAGTTATATAAATGTGAAAGGAGCCTCCTGAAGTAAAAACCTTTGTGAGTGGTCTAGGAGGCAAGAAATCAAATTTTCAGGTCCTGTATCCCATGTAAACCCCACAGAATTATAGGTGTCTCAAATCATCATATAGGTAATCAGAGGCTTTGGCATTTAGGCATTGCTGGTAATTGCTGTCCCCTGAACTTTGAACTTGAACTTCCAGCTGCTGAATCATGCATACCCTTTGAACTAATCTATTTTCAGAACCTAACAGATGGTCTCATTTAAGAGGACGCTAATTCTCCAATCTGACATTCCCATCCTTAGTAAGTTTTCTGAATCAACACTACATACATTGGGTCATGTCCAAAAAACTACAATTGACCCTTGAACAACGCAGGCTAGAACTGCGCGGGTCCACGTATGCATGTTATTTTTTTCAATAAATACCTGTACTGTTTTTGATCCGTAGTTGGGAGTCTGCAGAGGTGAAGGGCTGACTGTATGCAGTGACCCATGCCATTTTGCACAGGGGACTTGAGCATCTGTGGACTTCAGTGTCTTCGGGGGAATCCTGGAACCAATCCCTCGTGGATACTGAGAGCTAAGTTTATGGGGAGTCAAAAGGTATATACACGGGTTTTCAACTGCACGGGGGGTTGGTACCTTTAAGTCCCATGTCATTGGAGGTCAATTGTATGGTGATGTACTATATATCTAATCAAGGACAAAGCCTGATTCCCTAGGCCGTAGCCATGTTCATGAATAAGTGGTTTTCCACCCCTTAGAGACAGACTATCTCAACTGCTGCTTTACCCCAATCAATAGCTCTGTGGAGCTTTGTCTACAAGACTTACCCCTTGATAAGAAAGCCCGGTCAGTACAGTGGAGTATCGTAGCCAGCAATCATGAAGATGGTAAACTAGTTGGTTTCTTAAGTTCTTTTCATTTTACCTATTTTCATGGGGGTGTAATGGTATCTCATTCTGGTTTCAATTGGCATTTAGGAATAATATACACCTTGACCAACGAGGTGTAATGAGGTACAATTCACGTGCAATCAAATTTACCAATTTTAAGTGTAGTTGGTCCCTTATGCTCCTTGGTAGTTAATGACTCCCTCCAACCTCTGCTTCTGGCCACCACTGTCTGCTTTCTGTCACTATACATTTGCCTTTTCTAGAATTTTATATAAATGGAACAATGTAACACGTAAACTTTGGTTTCTTTCACTCAGCATGACTTTTCTAAACTTTTCCGTGTTGTATGTATCTCATTCCTTTTTACTGATGCTTATATTGTATTCCATTGTATGGATACATCACACTTCCTCCATTCACAAGTTGATTGTTTCCCGTTTGGGGCTACGAACATTTGTATGTAAGTCTTTGAATATGTTTTTTTATTTCTCTTTGGTACATATCTAGAACTGGGATTGCTAAATCATATGTAAAGTGTATTTGTAACTATTTCTTAAATACCAAAATGACTTCTGCTTTCAGGAAGATGCAGTAGACGGTACTTGGCTTTATTTCTCCTGCAAAGTACAAATAAAAACCCTGGACATTATATATAGCACAAATGTAAGACTCTGAAAGACGGAAAGGAGCCAGACTAGCTGGGGGACTTGGGACCCAAGGAATGACACAGAAGTGTTTCTGGGTTTTCTTTTTGCCTCATATATCCCAGACCTAGAGATGAAGAAGCCAACAACCTGGAAATGCCAACTGATGCACACAGGGAAAGCCCCAAGAGCCTGCTTCCTCTAGCCAAAGTAGGAAGGGGGCAGCCTGGCAAGACAAACATTTTAGAAAATAACTGCTGTACTCCAAACACTACAGAATAAAAACTGTGACCCCCTTCCCCCCCGCCCAGCTTCACAATCACCCATGCCAGCAAATGCTGAGTGGGGAGTCTAGACGTCCAGCCTTGCCAGGCTGTGAGCACCCCACCCTCCTGATGGCGTGGTTCCAGAAAGGCTGAGTAGGGAGCCGGACCTGTCATCCCCACCAGGCAGTAATGAGGTCTCCTACCCCCTTGTCCTGCGATGTCAGTGACCACATGGCAGACAGGACTTCCACCCCCACTTGCAGTAACGAGGAGCCCTTTCCCTTTCCCACGTTGGTGGTGTTGGGATGTTCCCCGCACCATGGTGTCAGCGAGGCCATGCGGGAGCAGTAAGGAAGCAATCCTAACCTCCTAGCCAGGGAGGCATCAGTGGTGGCCTAATGGGGAGACGGGGTTCCTTCCCCTGGGCAGTAACGAGGCCCAGGGCACGGTCAGAAGATCAAAAGTCTCGTAATAACTACAATGTTCAGGTTTTAATGAAACCACTCGTTATTCCAAGAACCAGGAAGTTCTCAAACAATGAAAAAAGACAATCAGTACATGCCAATCCTGAGACGACAGAGGTTACAACCATCTAACACAGATTGTAAAGCCGCCATTATAAAATGCATCAATAAATAACTACAAAGAGCGGAGTGTCAGGAACCTGCGGGACTAGCACAAATGACCGAACAATGTTGAGTCCTGGAAGGAGAGGAGAAACAGGGCAGGCTGGAAAAGTGCTCATAGAAATCATGGGCGAAAACTCCCCAAATTTGACAACATATACACCTACAGATTCAATGAGTGAAATGAGCTCCAGACAGGATAAACACCCCAAAAGTCACCAAGACACACTTCTAGTCAAACGTGTGAAAATTGAAGACAAAAAAAATCGCAAGAGAATGAGAGAGAAACGGTTTAGGGGAAAGAATTCAAATGACAGATTTCTCATCAGAAAAAACATGAAGGTTACGAGGAATTGGCACATTTTTTCCAAGTGCTGAAAAGAAAAGAACCATCAGTCCAGATGTGGTATTAGGTGACACAAAATAATTGTTCTTTAGGGTGATAATGGCATTGGAAGTATGTGAGAAATTGTCTCGTTATCATTACGCAAGCACACTGAAGTATGCAGGGACCACTAGTGTCTCCAATACAATGTGGAATATAAGTGGTGAGAGCCAACCTCACTGCTGGTTCCCCGTCGGAGGAGGAAAGCCTTTTCATTACCAAATATTAGCTGTATGTTTTTTTGTATATGCCTTTTGTCAGTTTGAGGAAATTCCCTTCTGTTTGCTGAGAGTTCTTTGTTTCTTCTTCACAAATGATTATTAAATCTTGTTAAATGGTTTTCTCACAGCTATTGGGATGACCATATAGGTTTTATTTTCTGGCCTGTTAGTATAGTCGATTCTATTGACTGATTTTCAAATATAAAGCCACCCAGTATTCCGGGTACGCAACCCACTGAGTCATGATGTATGATCCTTTTTATATACGACTGTATTTGATTTGCTAAAGGATTTTTGTGTCTCGGTTCACTGGTGTGGTTTTTGCTGAGTCCTATCGTATATTTAATATCATAAAAACTCAGTGATCTTTTTTTAGAAGGTTAAAAATGAGACTAAGTCTTGTATTTATCCATGTTTACCATTTCCAGCCTGCTTCCTTTTTTGTGTGTGCACTGAGGGCCAGGGCACAGAAGCCCTGGTGGCTGCTCCTTCCCTTCCCTAGAGCTGCATGGCCATGGACACGCAGGAACCAGTGCTGGAAGCTGGCTCCTCAGGTGAACAAAGGGCACCGTAGGGATCCAATCAAAAGCCCAAATCCAAAGCCCTTTTTTCTGAAAAAGTCCCTTTGCCATCACAGGGAAACACCCTGCAGACAAAGTTTTATTCTTTACAGAAGAGTCTATGCCTTTCGCCCCCCACCTGTCTTCATCCACAGCAAAATACACAGCTGGTCCCCCAAGAGGGGCGGAGGCAGTCCCGTGTGTTCCAGTCAAGACAAGGCCTGGAATGGGCTGGGAGGCCCAGTCCGAAGTGCCCGTCAGTCATCGTCTTGTTCCTCCGATTCTTCTTCTGACTGGGGGGCGCTTTCTGGCAAGTCATCTCCCATCTGCTGGAACCTTCCAGACTGTGCATCCCACATGTATTTGATGGTCACCTTGAATTCAGCCATCTCATATCCAAAAAGCTTCTGCAAGAGAGGCCAAGGAACCAAGAGTAAGGAGGAGCGAGTATGATCAGGAGTCTCTGCGGTAACCCCCTCCACACACACCCCAACAGCCTGCAGATGGCTGGGCGGGCCGGACTCACCAGGACGCGGGCCTGCTCTGGCGTCAGCACGTCGCCCTCCTTGCACACCTCGTAGTCGGACAGCAGGGTCACCACACCTGCAGAGAGGGGGGCCACCACACAGTTACCTCTGGCACAACTTTCTGTCTGCTGCCCAGAGCTGGGAGGGATCTGTTTGGCCACCTGTCCGCCCCACCAGTCCAATACACGCTGGGGCAGGCATTCAGCAACAGCAGTCAGCTGCCTGCGACGGTGTTCGGGGTACAGTGACCACCTCCCTCTGTCCCTGAAGTGCTGTATTCTGGCTGTAAGGTACTGTCCACATTCACCGCAGTGATCAGGCGGGCACTCTCAGCCCCCCTTTCTCATGAGAAAATGGAGGCCGGCAGACGTAACCTGCTCAGCCAGAAAGGGGAGAGGGGCCCTGCCGGGCTTGGGAGCCTGTGCTCTTGGCCGCTAAGCTGTGACCTTGCAGCTCCAGGGACTTCCCCGTACCTCTCTTGAGGGCAGTGGGCAGGCCCAGCTGCCTCAGCTGGGGCTCCATGGAGTGGGGGAACTGCTCCAGAGGCCCTGGGTCCAGGCTCACGGTGAAAGTTGCTTTGTTTCCAGCGCGGGCGTAGTCCATTTCTGTGTATTTCGTGAACCACCTTAGGGGAAAGAGAAGTGGTAGGAGGGGAGATTCCTGACTGGGCCACACACAGCCCCCTGAAGCGAGGCTCCCCTTGGGCCTTCCCTCCCTTTCCAGCAATCTCAGCTGCTAGCTGCAGCCAGCCTGGAGCGCAGTACTGGAGAGAACTCAGTACCAGGGTTCTAGGAACAGCTTCTTCCTTGATGCCTCCACTGTACAAAGTCCCCAGCGTCCTCACCAACCTCTAGACACCCCTCAGAAACACTCACTCGTTCACTTCCTCCTTAGTGCGATTGGTGAAAAGGAGACCGACCTCACCCCTCAACTTCTTGCTGACCTAAAGAACAAACACGGGGTTGGTCTGGTCACATCAGAGCAGTGACTTTCAAATGGGGACAGTTTTGCCCCCTTACCCCCCAGCATTTGGCAACATCTAGAGACACTTGGTTGTCACAGCTGGGTGTGTGCCCACCTGCACACTACTCTCTGGGTCAGGAGGTTAAAGGGGAACCGGAGCTTTAAGCCAGGCGGGCTCTCCTGATCCCCAGGCGGGCCAGATGGCTGGAGTGTGTGTCATGTGAGAGCAGCAGGCGGGCAGGCGGCTTGGCCTTGCCCCTCCAGGAGAGGGCCAGACTCACCTGATGCAGGTTGTCTTTGTACTCGTCAGATGGGCTTCGACCCAGGGCCACCATCATCACTTTGTTTTTGCCAAAGAACATCCTACAGAGAAGAGGGGTCCGTGAAAGAAGTGCCCCGTCCAGCCTTGCCTCCCATTAAGTGGAGCCGAGTCAGGCCCAGGCTGTTTTGTGGCTGGAGGCATGGCAGAGGCTCCCTCTTCTTCCACAAAGCTCTGCCCCCTCTGTCTCCAGCCCAAGGTCCCTTTCACTGTTTTCCTGCCCAGAGACCCTGACATTCACAATGTCTTGTCTAACACCACGATTGTTATGTGCTAATCTGCCTGCCCCCCCTGAATGTACGGAAGAGGCCCGTTTCATGGTCTGAACCTGAGCTGGCTCAGCAAGAGACGACCAGAGCCACTCGTATTGTCATAGTTCCAACTGAGGACAGGTACTCGCCACACGGCTTGGGCAACCTGCTCTCGGGTCAGCGCTGCATCATGGAGCACATAATGACATCCTAAAACAGCACATAATGACATTCTAGAACTGATGCGATGTTCCTAAACGGACCCCAGGGGAAAGGGAGCCCCTTCTCTTGGAGGGGTCACTGCTCAAACATTCCCTGAGCACCTACCAAGTCCTGCTCCACAGGGAGGGAGCACAGTGCGAAGAGCAGCTAGCTGTAACAGGTAAAAAGTACCTTCGGCTTGGGAGTGGCACTTTGTCCGTATTAACCTGCCATCTGTGACCCAGGTACCCCAGGGGCAATGGCTGCCACGTGCCCGACTGAGAACAGCCTCGCCCTTCCCTGCCTGCTCACCGGCTGTGCTTCCAGGCGTTCCGGATGTCCTTCAACTTGGTATTCCTCATGTTGGCCACGGAGAAGATGAAGAGGTACTTGTACGTGTCCACACATTTTCGAAGCTGTGGAACAAGTCGCGGGGCTCTGGAGTTCAAGGGGCACCAGGATTGGGCAATACTCTGGCCTCCGATGGGAAAGGATAGCTCCGGGTAACTTATAACTGTGGAAGGTTAGAGCTGGAGGCCTCTAAGATAGGGTCCCCACGTACAGGGGCTCCCCTGGGGCAAAGCAGGGGTGATCCCAAAGTGCAGGGGAAGCTGAGCCACGGGTTAGGATCCCATGGTTTCTGACTGACCTGTGGCCTGTTCTCTGCACTGTCTGTTAGTTATTGATAACCCAGAAACTCTTAGCTACACTAGGAAGGCACCTTCTAAATGAAACAACCGAATCCTCATTATTTACTCACATGGGCACACAGTTCAGTGGTCCTACTCTGCCCACACTGCTGGCCACAGCCATGATGAGGTGGCCTCAAGGAAACAATCGTTATGCAGGAGGAGACTCCCTTTTATCCAGCCTGCAGCCCCGAAGCAGTGCAAACAGTGGGTTGGCGCATTTACCCACGTCTGCTAACTCCCAGACTTCTTACATTGGGCAGGCTAACAAATCCTTGTAAGCTTCAGTTACCCAACTGCAAAACAGGGCTAATGTCACCTCCTGTGTGAGGATGGAGTGCAATGATACGTATGGCACGCAGCACAGTGCAGGGCACAGAGGAAGGGCTCCGCCCAAGCTGGGAAGCATCACTGTGGGAGTCGTACTGGTGCTGCCACTGGAGGACAAAGGGCCGCTCAGCAGGTTTTTTTTTTTAAACAGGATGTTTCCCTAACATACAGTCCTACGCACACCTTTATAAACCAAACACAAATTCTGGAAACAGCCCTTACCTCTCCTATCAGGTTCTGTTTCAGTTCCAAGCCTTTCTTGGCAGTTTTGGTTAAGGAAACTAATACAAAGAAGAAAAAGGAGAGATGATGAGAGACAAATCTGGATGTCCTGGAGACTCATTTTCTTCTTGCCGTTTGGTAGTTCGGCTGGACCAAGCCCGTCTGAGGAGAGGCAGCCAGACTATCCCCAGGGTCCGCAGAGCGCCGACTTTCTGATGTTTCTGAGCCTGCAGATCCTTTGATATATTTCCTGTTACTCAGACAAGCAGGGTGTTCCTCTGAACCTTCTTGGTTTAGCTTAAACATCTGCACTGAGGTGTGGAGGTGGGGCTTGTACCTGCTAGAGGGAATGCTTTCAGTGGTAGAGCTAGTCTGCTGGCTGAGGCACGTCTCTTTCCGCTCTTGGCCGTGGTGCACAGAGACCATCTATGGATGGCTTCTGCTGTGGAATGATGAGCCTGGGGACTGTCTCTTTTCTGCTACATCCTGTTTTGCAGATTGGACTCAAGGATGCAGCAATGCCACTTTGGAGAGGGACAAGCACCTCTACTATAACAAAAGCTAGGGCCTAATTTGCCTCTTATCCGGAAGGGTTTGGATTTGCCAGATCTCATCAGGGCTCCCTCTATAGAACCCACGAACACTTAACAGCATCAAATGCAAAACCCAGGGTGCCTCCAGGAAACGGCCACCTCTTAGTCATCCGGCCTGGCGTTTAGTCCCTCCTCAAAAGGCACATATACAGAAAGGTAATCACACCAGTCAGAGGCAAGTGCAGGACAGGAGGGCAAACAAGAGTTGTCCATTTCCTATCACTTCCGCTGCTACATCTGTGAGCCAAGCCTCTGTGAGCCAAGCATCACCCCTGTGTTGGATTACTGCTCTTGATGATTCCATCCTTGCTTCCACTTTACCCAGTCCATTCTCAATATGGCAACTAGGGTGACATTTTAAAAGTAAAGTCAAACCACATCATCGTACTGCTCAAGCTCTCAGATGCCTACCCATTTCACTGGGATGTGAAAGCCAATTCCTTGCAAAGGTCCTAAAAGTCCTGCCCACCCTGCAACCCCCCAACTCTGCTTCTGCCACACTAGCCTCTTGTCCCAGAACATATCAAACATGCCCCCACTTCAGCCCCTTTGCACTTTGTGTTCCCTCTCCTTGGAACACCATTCTCCAGATAACTCCATAGGTTGCTCACTTCCTTTCCTCAGGTGTCTGCTCATTTGCCACTTCATCAAAGACCTATGGTCATGTACATCACCTCACTTTTACTCTATGGGATTCATCACTATTTGACTTTAGTCATTCAATTTTTGGTGTTTCGGTGGGATATACTTCCCATGACTAAAGTGTTAAGCTCGATGAAGACTCTAAGCCTTCCTTGTTGTAACTGCTGTATCCTTCTACTCCTAGAGAGTGCCAGGCACCTAAATATTTGTGGAGTGACTATACTAAACAGCCGGGGTGAGAGAGACGCCACCATAGTAAAGAATACTCTCTTAGGAGGTGCTCTATAAACTGACAACTCAGTCAGCAAAATGAAAATGGGAGCATAAGCATGCCAGGTAGGCAGGGAATGCAAGTAAAAAGAGCCAGGCACGGGAATAAGCTTGTGCTAGAGAAAGGGAAAGGCGACCAGGGTGGCGAGAGCGCAGAGTGCTAAGGGAAATGGGCTAAGGTGAGAAAGATGGGCCAAGGCGAGATCGGGCGCAGTCTGGGTGCTCGGAAGCTGTTTCCCGGCCCAGTAGGCCTTGGAAGAGCAGTCGAAGCTGGGAAAAACAGTCTCGGCTCCCTTAACACGACCAGGCTCCAGCTCCCTCTGCCCAGCGTGCTCCCGCCGCTAGCTACCAGAGCAAGCCCGCGGAGCTCCCCACGGAGGTCCCGGCGTCCCATTCTGTGCCCCACACCCCCATCGCAGCCGGTGGGGTCCTAACCGGGTCCCAACGGGCCCTTCACCCACCTTTCTTGTCGCGCTTGGATTTGGGCATCTCGCTGCAACCACGTGCGGCGGAAGGCGGTGTCGTCGGTTAGGACCCCGGCGGCGCGGGGGCCTCTGGGATGGCCCTCGAGAGCTGCCCTCGTGCGTGCCTGACCCAATTTGCGGTGCGGCCCGCTTCTCCCCGCCTGGCTTCCACCTGCGCTCTTCCTCACGTTTTCAGGTGGACTCTCAGCACGTTCGGAAGCCTCCAACTCCTGGGCGCCCCACCGAGGGTTTGTATGTGGCCCGAACTCTGTGGTTCCGCGGAGGCGGAGCCTGCGGCGCGGTGCATGCCGGGTCGTCAGCGGGCGGGCCCGGGCTCCTGTCATGGCGGCGACGGCGGCTTCCCGAGTCTGGCTTTGGGCTGCATTGCTTATTCCTGCGGCAGCGGTGTACGAAGACCAAGTCGGCAAGTTTGATTGGTGAGTACGTGCGGCACCTCTTCGGGAAATACGTGGCTATTTTCCCAGTACCTGTCTTCTGCCTGCTAAAGGGCGGGCGGTTACCATGCAGCAGGACCGTCTAGGCTACAAAACTTACAGGGCTCAGTGCAAAAACAAAATGTGGGACCCTTGTTCAAAAGCTGAAAGTTTTTAGATGGGGACAGCAGAGCATTAAACCAAACGTCGGTGGCCCTTCTAAGACGCAGCGTGCGACTGTACAGGTCATAAGCCCCTGAAGCTGGCCTTGACATTCAGGCCGGCTTGGGGTTCTGGTCAGAGATCTCTGTTCCCTCCTCCCCCGTCAGGCCCCATTTTAGTGACTGTCAGGTTTCTGATCTGCATGTGAGAGGTCGACAGCCCTCGGCGAACTCTCATTCCTCCTCGAATTGGCATCTCTTCTCTTGGGCATGTGTACGAGTCTCGGGTGCTATTATGAGTGCTAAACTAAGTCCTGTTTCTCCTCCCTTCCAGCCCCGGCTCTGGGTTCAGAACAGGGGCTCACAAGTCTCACATCACCCAGGGGGTGCCATTCATGGAGGTGCCATTCACTTAGTCACTCACTTCCTCACCTGCCATCCCACACCTTCCTTAAGGCCTTGCTTTTGTTTGAATCTGAATTTTGCTACTAAAGAGTTGTGTAATTTTGGGAAAGTGACTTAACCACTCTGCCATGGTTTCTTTTTCTGTAAAATGATTTGCTAATACTGGTCCATTATCTCTTACAGTTGTTGTAAGGATGAGTGAGATAATTCCCTTAAATTAACACCATGCCTGGCTCATTGAGTGCAATCAGTCCAGTACTCATTATGATTACTACTCAGGGAATATTTTAACATTCAGAGCCCAGCTGAGATATCTCCTCCTCTTTGAAGCCTATTTTGTATCAGGCAAATTACCGTGTTTCCCCCAAAATAAGACCTAGCTGGACAATCCCCTCCAATGTGTCTTTTGGAGCAAAAATTAATATAAGACCCGGTATTATATTACATTATACCTGGTATTATGTTATATATTATATTATGTAAGATCCGGTATTACATTGTATTATGTTATGTTATATTACATATTATATAAGACCGGATCTTATGTTAACTTTTGCTCCAAAAGACGCATTAGAGCTGATTGTCCGCCTAGATCTTATTTTCAGGGAAACACGGTAATTCACTTATTTGTTGAGTGTCTGTCGTGGGTCATTGGTTGTTCTAGGTGCTGGGGGTACAAGGAGCTCATGGGGCAGATATACAGTACGTCCTCACTTAATGTCATCAGTAGGTTCTGCGACTTTAAACAAAAAGACAGACATCCAAACCAATTTTACCGTAGGCTAATTGATATAAACAAGAGTTAAGTCCCTAGGGAAAATCATTATAATGAAATAATGTTATTCAAGGACCTGCTGTTTAAGTGTGTGATATAAGATGGTACGACAAATGCAACATAAGTCATATTTTTAATGATGTAGGGAAAGGCCTACAATATAATATGTATGTATTGCACATATACAGCATATTTGGTATGATTCCAATTAACAGAATACTAGATATATGAAATTTACAAATTGAAAAATACAAAGAAATACACCAAAACATTAAAAAGTTTATGGTGGTGGTATTTTAGGCATTTTTGATTTTTTTAATACTTTTACGCATAAGCAGGCATTAGTTTTATAGTCCAGAGGAAAGTTAGTTATCTTAAAAGAGCATGGGATTTAGAGTCAAAAGGTCTTACTTTCACATTCTAGTTCTGACAGTAATTCGTTGACTTCAGTGGACTATTTACAGGTTAATTACCTGTAAAATGAGAGTAATAATATTTGTCCAGCATATGTCATAGAGTGTTCAGTGGATGCAGTAAGAATAAAGTATGTGGAAATACAGGTAGAAACTGTCAAATGTCATATAAGCCTATCTTTCTACTACCAGCTCAATTTCTTCTTTAAAAAAAAAATTAGACCAAACAACATCATGACAAATGAAGTTCCGTGTAAATATCGTGCGTTTAATTTGCTAGAGAATGCAGTACTTCATTAACAGCAATGTGGGAGCACCTCCTATGTACTCGGTAGTTGGCCATACGAAGCTAATTATCTTCTTTTTATGCTTAGAGTGTTGAAAGTGATAAGATATACTCCAAAGAAAGCATGAGCAATAGGTCACATGGATCCTGAACATGGAAAAGGCTGTAGAGAACAAAGGCCTGACCCAATCTATGGATTTTTATTAGAAAATTTGCATAATTTTTTCTCCAGAGGTCCGTGAAAATAGAAGGGAAAGTTGGATTGTATGCTTATGGACAACAGGATTTATGTCTCTTCCCTCATGTGGACTATGAGCACCTAGCCCCCCTATTAATGCAGAGAGGACTGTAACGTTGTAGTGGGATTTAGACCAGGTGCTCTTCTGGGTATCACTTTTCTTGAGATAAATATGTGCTTGCATTTCGAAGGAAGACTGTTGCATTTCTCATCTGTTAGGTTATTCTCTCTTCTTGTTCCCTTTGCTTCTGACTACATTGCATAGATCTTTTGCTTTTGGTCAGATCTCATTAGCAAACATTTCTCCTACTACCCAAGGTAGGTATGATGACGATAACCTCATATATTTGTGCAGTGTCTTTTTTCAAAGCATTTTGTGCAGTGATGCTTTTGGCCCCTTACGTTTCCCTGTTCTCTTTTCTTTAGGAGACAGCAGTATGTTGGGAAGCTCAAGTTTGCTTCCTTGGAATTTTCCCCTGGATCCAAGAAGTTGGTTGTGGCCACAGAGAAGAATGTGATTGCAGCATTAAATTCTCGGACTGGGGAGATCTGTGAGTGAATTGTGTAGACTAGTTACCTCGGCATGGAATGGCTGACCATAGTGAAGCCAGAATGGCTTGTGTGGCTTGTCAAGTCTGCCCGGCTGGTTCCCCAGTTAGGGAAGTCAGCCAAAAGATGCGATCTCTTACTGGGTTCTGACCTTTTTTTTAGTCTCGTCATTTAATCCTGTAACTGGCCTTTGTAGTTTAGTCCCTCAGCCCAAGTTCTGCGTGTTCTTAAATAAGATACTGCTGCAAAACACATGTGATTCTATTTTGCACAAAAGGTTTGGATGCCTCCTCTCCTCCCCCATTACTTCACTACTTTTATAGATATTTTTTAGGCACTAAAATCATGGATAGGTAATTTATAATCACTGTTTTTCCTGTGAATCACAGTGGATTTGTTAATTTCGTCACTGTTCGTTTATGTGTTTGATGGGGATTAGAAGTGCAGAGACCCCAGACTGGGACAGTAGCAGCTCCTCTCAACCCTTCCTCCCCTCATTACCCAGCGAGTGGGAGTGGATCATTACGTTATTTGGAACCCTTCCTTCCCTTGAAATACAACTGGACACTGCTGTGCGAACAAAGCCTTCTTCAGTTCTCTCCTGCCCATCTTCTTGGATGCCTCCTCTTCAGTTCATAGTAACGTCTGCCTCTTGTCTCTCAGTGTGGCGCCATGTCGACAAGGGCACGGCAGAAGGGGCTGTGGATGCCATGTTACTGTACGGACAGGGTAAGCAGTCCTGCTTTGTCCCTATCATGTGTCGGCTCCCTCTCCCCGTTCCTTGGTTCCTTCCTTCTGCAGGGTCTGGTAGGGAATGGAGAAGGAAAGAACAGGAGTGCAAATAGCTCATACTTGCACTCATACAGCAGAGGTGAGGCCACTGCTCACAGGCCCTAGGAGGCTGCAGAGCACCAGTTGGGGAGTTGACGTCACCATGGTCTTGTCTCTTCCAGATGCAATCACTGTGTCCAACGGAGGCCGGATCATGCGTTCCTGGGAGACTAATATCGGGGGCCTGAACTGGGAGATTACCTTGGACAGTGGCAGGTAGAGGGGAAGACGCTGTGTTTTATCTTGATGACCTTGGACAGTGGCAGGTAGAGGGGAAGATGCTGTGTTTTATCTTGGCTTGGTTCAAGGCTTTGCTGGAACATAGACCTTCATGGGCAGCAACTTTGGGCCTTTTGGCTTTTTTCCCAGGGACCACCACAGAGCCAAAGAGCCTCAAACACCCAGTTTTTGATGTTCTTGAGGTAATGGAACACACGTGTTTACTGAGCCAGCATTTATTGAGCATTTATTAGATGCAGACCTCTCAGCTAGACGCAGTGTTTGTACTTGACTATTTTTCCTAATCTTACCGTGACTGGAGAGCTTTGCAATGTTCTAGATGTAAGAACATAATATAAAACTTTCAGTGTTTTTTTAAAAAAATGTTTTTTTTCAGTGACAGTTCACATTCAGTATTACTTTGTATTAGCTTCAGATGTACAGTATCGTGGTTAGACAGTTATATAATTTATGCAGTGATTCCCCCCATTTAGTTTAGTACCCCCTGGCACTATATATAGATAGTTGTTGCAACATTATTGACTACATTCTCTATGCTGCACTTTACATCCCGTGAAACTGTCAGTGTTTTAATTTTACGTTTAGAGAACAGCTTGAGCTACTGTTACATCTGTTGGAGTTATTTGATAGTGTCCTTTGCATTAGCTTATAGACCTGCTGTGCAGTCAGGAAACACTTGGGGAGTCCCCAGGCAGTGGGAACACATTTAAATAGGAGACAGTTTTTGTCAAGGAACTCGTCGTCAGTCGAGGGAGGCAGGCGTGTAGTCTAGTAATGACAGTACTGTCTGAAGGGTTGCCATGGTAGAGCATTGGCCTGGTTGCTATGAAGTCCTGGGGGAAGGAGGGAACAACCTTAGGATATTCAGGGGGTTCAGGGAAGCTGTCCTGCCCACTGGTTGAAAGTGTAGTCTTTCAAGTCAGCTAACCAGAGGCAGAGCCAGGCTTAGGATCCGGATGTATTTGACCCCCAAAGCCTGTTTTCTTACCTGCTAAGCTGCAGTGGGAGTGTTCCAGATTGTCTCCTCTAGCCTGAGGCTTTGGAGGCGTGTCAGTGCTCACCGCTGTACCTGTGCTCAGTTTCCAGGCACTTGGGCTGGTAGGCCTGCAGGAGTCAGTGAGGTACATTGCGGTCCTGAAGAAGACCACTCTTGCCCTCCATCACCTCTCCAGTGGGCACCTAAAGTGGGTGGAACATCTCCCAGAAAGGTAAGCTGCCTTCCACCAGGTGGTGGCTACCTGGTTCTGCTCTCTACAAGCCCCTTCTTTTTCTTTAAGATTGAAGCATTTGCTTTGGCCCAGGTTTGCCTTATGTTGTCATCAAGTGTGGTGTGTTGGGCTCATTGGATAGGCCGGAACTCAAGGGCTGTGCTACCTCTGGAGTTTCCTTTGCGGTGAGGAGAAAACTCTCAAACCGGGCACAAGAGCCAGTCAAGCAAGGGGCAAGGCTCAATCGCTCGTGGTCAGACTCTAGGCTTTGTGACTTCTAGTTCAAGTTAGACTGAGCCTTTCATATTAAGTTAAGAATTAGAACAGCTCAAGAAAGCCCAGGGTAGGAGCTGAGTGAGGTTTGAGATGGTTTGCAGAGGTCCTGGTGGTGGGAAGCATTGAAGCTGGCAAGGAACAGGAGGGAGGGAGGAAAGGAAAGGATCTGTTCAGACCACCTTTGGCCGTTTTCAAATTTTTAAGGCAGGGATCCAAAACTCAGATTTCCATGGGGCCCAGTGCATAGAGATACCAGGTGGAATCCAGGAGCAAAGCAAGCCCAGTGTGGACTCTTCGGAGCTGCAGTGTGCCTGGCCTACCTCGAGGGGGCAGCCTTACTCAGCTGATAGGGGCCCTGGAGGAATGTAGGATAGGTCTAGTGTTGCCACATCTTACTTTTTAAGAAAAGCTGAAAATTTAGTTTCTACATGTAAAATATCAGGTCTAAATGTGGACAACTAGCTAAAAAAACCCAAAATACAACAAACTCAACTGTGTGAGCCAAACAAAACCAACTGGGGCTGCTAGTTTATGGCATCTGGCTAAGGACCCCCCAGCTTGGTTTTGGATGACCCCCGAGGATGGCCCTGGCCTGCGGCTAATACTGTTGCTCCCTGCTTTTCCTTTCCTCTCACAGTGACAGCATCCATTACCAGATGGTCTATTCCTACGGCTCTGGGGTGGTGTGGGCCCTCGGTGTTGTTCCCTTCAGCCACGTGAACATTGTCAGGTTTAATGTGGAAGATGGAGAGATTGTGCAGCAGGTAAGAGGAGCCGTGTGGCTTGAGGGGCATAGGGAGAGCCCTTCTTTGCCCTGGGGACCAGGGAACTTGGCTGGGTAGATGCAAAAGCCACTTAAGGTCCCTGCTTCTGGTCACTTGGAGGCTGCCTTTTCCTCATCAAGTATTTAAAGCCCTTGCATTCACACGTGGTGCTCTCCTGGGGTGGCTAAAAAAACTGCATAGACCTGTTTGTTGCCTGCAAGTATAATATCTTGCAAGCTAATACCATAAAATAATGATAGAGAAACCACATGTGACAAATAAGAGAAATGCTTATCGCAAGTGGGGTATTAAAAATGATTTGCCATATTTTTCTAGTAGCCAGAAAGAAAACTGATTTTTCTCTAGCTTTGGAGCTTTCGGGAGGCTGGGGGGACAGGACTAACTCTTTGGAGCCAACCGTGAAGAACCATGTGCTTAGGGCCTCCCCCCCGGGGGGGTCTGGTGGTGACATTCCTGATAAGCTGAGAGGGAGTTGTTAAAAATCCTCACAGGCCTTCTGTTACGATGTCTTTCCCGTAGGTCAGGGTTTCGACTCCCTGGCTGCAGAGTCTCACCGGAGCCTGTGGTATGGTGGATGAGGCTGTCCTGGTTTGCCCTGACCCAAGTTCATGGTCCCTCCAGACTCTGGCCCTGGAGATTGAGTGGGAATTGAGGCAGATCCCACTGCAGGTGAGAGGCTATCGCTGCTTCCCCCGGCCCGAGGCATGGCTTTAGCCGCTTGGAAGAGTGCTAGTGTCACTGCTTCCTTCCTGCCTTGGCAGCTGTTGGCAGAAGGTCAGGCCTCTGGCTGACCTGGTGAAAGGGGAAGTGGGCCACTCTCCTCTCTGAAGAACCTGAATGGGAGCTTTTGGAGCCATGTGCCATGGCCTGGTTACTTTCACTGGCCAAGTGGGGTAGAGGATGCAAGCCCGGGATGGAAAACCGACTTCTTGGCTTCTAGCCCTAACCTTCCTCCTCCTTGCCTCTCAGTCTCTCGGCTTAGAATTTGCTAGTGGATTCCAACCCAGGGTCCTGCCCACACAGCCCCACCCAGTGGATCCTTCTCGGTCGCAGTTCTTCCTGCATTTGTCCCCAAGCCACTATGCCCTGCTGCAGTACCATCACGGAGTCCTGAATCTGCTCAAAAACTTCCCACAGGTAATGCAGGCAGCATGGTTTGCCCGGATTCAGGAGGAGCTAGCCAAGACACAGGTGTTAGAAACCCCGCCTTTAAAACCAGACACATTTGCTTGAGATAGAAGACATCTGTTCATACGGGGCTCGAGAGGGGTTAGCCTGAGAGCAGAAATGGGATGCCTTTTCTCCTGAGAGTTACAAAGGACCTGTAGAGTAACACTGGTGCCTTCCCCTGAGTCCACAGGAAAGTGGGGGCATTAATTAGAGATTCCCGTACATATAAGAGCAGCGTGGGATTGAGGGTTGACCTCTGCCTGTGTTGGAGGTCGTGAGAGGCCTATTTTTAGCTGTGGATGCCCTCTGCTCTCACATGGCCTGGCCATCATGCTCCTTTCAACTTCAAGGCCAAGGGGCCTCCCTGTAGAAGTGATGCTCTGGAAGGCTGGGGGCTAGGAAAGGCCCCATTTAGGAGCTGACAGCCTGCTTTCCCCCCAGACTGCCCTAGTGAGCTTTGCCACCACTGGGGAGAAGACGGTGGCTGCAGTCATGACCTGTCGGAATGAAGCGGTGAGTGCTGAGAGTAATAGCATTTGGGGGTTTCCTTCTCGTGTCCCCAGAAGCCCTGGGAACCAGAAGTCGGGGCACACTTTCCTGGTCACTTTGAACCCAGGGGCCTGGGGGCTGTGGAGAAGTACATTCTCACTTCATCTGCAGAGTGTTGTGCACACTTCCTTGGTCCCCAGGAGTGGGCCCCTCACTTCCATCCATCTGGGACTGGTGTGGGTTGCGTAGGCTTTGTGGACAGGAATGAGAAATGAAGTTTGCCTTCTCCCAAGTGCTGAGAAGATAGATACAGGAGTTAAAGCTTCATTTTGGTCACTGGGAAGTGACCCTTAGGCTCACTTTGCTCTTGTCCTTCTCTTTTCCCTAGCAGAAACCTAGCAGTTCTGAAGATGGGTCAATGGGGAGCTTTTCGGAGAAGTGGAGTCCACAGGTAGGGTGCGGCATTGGGCAGTGTGCCAGATCTAGAGACACAGGAGGTCACCCATGAAGTTGGGGTGCGCAGGTCTCCTAGAGTTTCCTGTCTCAGATGGGCTTTCCTAAGTTCTGTAAGTGATTTTTCTCTTGATCCATTTTAGTTGGGAGATTGGCAAGTAGAATTGCTAGAATCTGTTCTTAACCATGGTCTTCTCTGGGCCTCAATTTCCCCATTTCTTTTGTGGTCCTGGCTGGTATTGTTGAGGGGTAATCTGTGCAGTGGCCCTGGGGCGGAGTGTGGGACCTCGGTTGGAGGCACAGGTTTCTGCTGTGGCTTCCATCTCGTCAGCTTTTCCGAAGGGGTTTGTGATTTCCCTGCTTACGCTTTTCCCTCTCTTTGGCAAGTCTCTGCCACACTGTACTGGCTTCCTTCTGAAACAAGCAGAGTGGCTGTCATTTTATTTGTTTACTCAGGTATCTGATTTCTGCCTTAGGAATTAGCTTTCTTTTCTTTCTTATTTTTCTCTGCACATATTTCCTTTCTGGCCTGTGTCCTTCTCTAGGGTGTTTGCACCCCAGTTCTTGGACTTCCTTTGGGAGGCTTTGTTTGGGGCGACCCCTCTAGTTGACCATCTGTATCCCGTCTGTATCCCTAGGACTCGCTGGCTTGCTTCAATCAGACCTACGTCATTAACCTCTACTTGGTGGAGACAGGTCGGCGGCTCCTCGATACCACAATCACCTTTAGCCTGGAACAAAACGGCACTCGGCCTGAGCGGGTGAGGGGGACCCTTCAACAGGGGCGTCCTTTCCCCAGGGCCAGGCCACAGCCACGGGGCCTGATGAGGGCTGTCTGGATGTGGGTTCTAGTTCTTCCTGAGCCACTGACTTGTCATAAACCCCTGTGAATAACAGGAAAAACAGGTACCATTTATGCCAACTTGTCACTGCACCAGGCACCGTGCTAAGCTTTCACTTCCGCACTAATTGATTGAACCCTTTCCACAGTCTTGTGAGGTGCTTATTACTGCCCTCGTTTTGTAAGTGAGAAAACTGTCTAGTGGGGTTCAGGGTCCTTTCAGAGGCACAGAGCTGGTGAGCAGTCCCTCAACCCGCAGCCTGCACTCCTAGTCGCATCCAGCATTGCCTTTGTCACACGTAGTTGTGTTCCCCAGCCTGTCTGGGCTGTGACTCCTTTATTTCTGAAATGGGGAGTCGAGTCCTTGCCTCCTGCTTGTTTTCTGGGGTGTGATTGGCGCACAGTGCATCATGGTACCCGAGAAACACTCAGGTTCCTCCCTGGAGAGGTCTGAGCTCAAGCCTAGCACTGTTGTGTTGACTCCTAAAAATACATGTCGTCGTGTTGGAGTCCAGGCACTCTCTCTGTTGTTTAGACATCAGGTAATGCCACGACCTGGACCACTCCTGAGGTTTTGAACCTTAGGGTCTGGTGCTCTAAGAGGCGTTTGAATTCTCACTGACTGCAGTGGCCTTGACTGTTTGGCTTATAGATGTACATCCAGGTGTTTTTGAAGAAGGATGACTCTGTGGGCTACCGGGCCTTGGTCCAGACAGAGGATCACCTGCTACTTTTCCTGCAGCAGCTGGGTGAGCGGACCTCATTCAACCCATTTTTTCTGGCCTGCTCATGAGTCCAGTCAAACTTTATTTGGGGCTGTGGACAGGCTTCTGGGAAAGATTCAAGTGGAGTGTGCCCTGAATACTCTTTCTAGAGCATTTGTCCCCTGCTTTTGAATAATTCTTTAGCATTCTAGGGTGGGATAGAGAACTTGCCTCACTTGGCCTGTTGAATCCAGCCCCTTGCTCTGCCATTTCTCTTTTTCACACAAGAGCTGCGGGGATCCCTGAGCCGCCAGGGAGAGTCTCTGCGGGAGATGAGGGAGGCGGGCCTAGCTTTGTGACCGTGGTTTCTGTAGCAGGGAAGGTGGTCTTGTGGAGCCGTGAGGAGTCCCTGGCAGAGGTGGTGTGCCTCGAGATGGTGGACCTCCCCCTGACGGGGGCGCAGGCTGAGCTGGAAGGAGAATTTGGCAAGAAAGCAGGTATGAACGCAAGAGGTGGGGACCAGAGAGTTGCTGGAAGGGGTGCTCCGGGTAGGGGTCTGTTAGTTGCACCACAGGCGACACTGCATCACGGCGTCCCCGGCTTCCGGGCGCGGCCATTTTGCAAGTCTCATTTGAACGAGCTCTGTGACCAGTTTCCAGTGCTTTTTAGCCATGCGGGTTATGTACCATTCTTTTCTCTGAACGGAGTGACCCGGGACTCCCTCTAGGGAAAGGTCCTGCGGAAAAAATCATCTTAGTACAGTAGTAGCTACCCGTGTCTGAGAACCTAAAATTTCAGGCACTGTGCTCCCATGGTCCCCAGACCAACAGCCAAACCTTTCTAGAGAGACATGACTGGGGCCGGCCGCAGTCCCAACCCCCAGGAAGGGCTTGACTCCCTCCACTCTGATCCACTCCTGCCTCTCACCTCTCTCCCCTCCATCCATTCATCTCGCCAGCCAACAGATATTTACCGAGGGCCTACTCTGGGCCAGGCACCCTGCTAGGCATTGCGGATTTTCTTAAGCCAAGCATTAATTTGACTTTACTGTTTATTTTTGCCGCCTGGATCCAGCGATTCAAGGTAAAATGTGCTTCCTGCTGCCTTCTTGCTCGTTGCCTGCCCACGTGACTAGCTTTTGGTTAACTATGTTTTTCCTGATGTGCTTCAACAAGGTATACACCGTGTGTGCGTGGACTGCTGGGGCTGTGCTTGGTCTGCTTGCCTCTCACTTCTCTTCCGTGAGCTGAGGTTGATGGAAAATAGACTAAGCAAAGGCACTCCTCCTTTTCCATGAGCACTTCCTGTGTACCCCGCACTGTGCCAAACCCTGCATGCACGTCATGTGGTGTCATCTTGCAAGAGCCCAGTCACTGGGTTACGTGCCATTTTATAGATGAACCAGAGGCCAGAAGGTCAAGTACACTTCCCGGGGTCACTCAGCTAGTCAGCGGTGGAGCTGGGACTTTTAATCCAGGTCTGCCAGACTCCAGAGGCCATGCTCTTTACTCTTTACCATGCTGCCTTGCTTCAGTGACCGAATCTACTTAGGGAGGAGATTTGAGAGTGGCGGCCGCCTTGACGTGAGTCAGGGGGAGAGTGAATGATAGTCCCAGGAGTTGGGTGCTATCGATGATCTGTTGGGTGTTAGTGAAACAGTTGACAGAGTAGGAACGAAGCAGTGGGAATGGACATACTGTTCATGACACGCATCCATCTGCACCCCTGCACCCCACACCCCTTCCTCTTCTGGTTTAGTCCTGGCACCCAGAAGCCTTCCTCTGGCCTCTCTGGATGTGCGGCTGTGGTGGAGACACTCACAGCGTGGCTGCGTCCTGCATGGCTGCTCCCTGACCTCTTAGTCTCCTCCTCCAAGGTTCTAGGCAGGTGAAGTCCTAAGAGCTAGGTAAGTAGGTTGCGTGTCTGTACCTGAGGGAGACTGTTGGCACCCCTTGGGCATGCAGCCCGGGGTGTGGCTGGCTTGAATGCTCCACAGCAGAGGGAGCAAACCCTCATTAGGAAAAGCTGGAAACACCTAGTCTGGTGGGGAGGGAGCCTCAGCTGCAGTACCTTTCCCTTGATACCAGATGGCTTGCTGGGGATGTTCCTGAAACGCCTCTCGTCCCAGCTCATCCTGCTGCAGGCATGGACTTCCCACCTCTGGAAAATGTTTTACGATGCCCGGAAGCCCCGAAGTCAGATTAAGAATGAGATCAACATTGACACCCTGGCCCGAGATGAATTCAACCTGCAGAAGATGATGGTGATGGTGACAGCCTCAGGCAAGGTGAGAGGGGGTTAAGCGCCAGGTAGCAAACCTTTTCAGGTGCCAGGAGCGGTAGGGGAGAGGGCCCGTTCTAATTTTCACGGATAGAATCAGTTCTTAGGTTTGTCTTTCTAGGAGTGAGCCAGTTGTTTGTTTATCTTGCAGCTTTTTGGCATTGAGAGCAGCTCTGGCACCATCCTGTGGAAACAGTATCTCCCCAATGTCCAGCCAGACTCCTCCTTTAAACTGATGGTCCAGAGAACCACCGCTCACTTCCCCCACCCCCCACAGTGCACCCTGCTTGTAAAGGACAAGGTGAGGCCACCTCGGATCGGAGCCAAAGTGGTGTGGCTTTTTGGTGTTTCATAATTTAAATTTATCCTAGGGCTTTGGAATTCTGTGAGAGTTAGAGATGGGTGTATTCAGGGGTTAGAGCTCTGTTTCTTCCAGTGTTTGGCCTGAGAGGAAAAACCAGGACTGATGTGGAATTGACTGAAACGCGGGCGGGATTCACCAGATCTGGAGTAAACCAGCACACCGTCTTCCCTCCCAAACATGGACGCTGTTAGTAGCTGTTTTCTCGCCTCTAGATGAGGGAGAGCAGGACATAAAGCTATTATTTCTAACTCTCCCTTACCGAATTAGATGGATTTTTGTGGGTTCATTCTGGTACTGTTAGAAAGGGGGCTTGGGAGACATTCTCCTGGAATGGCTGCCCTGGGGTTGCTGAATTGGTTCTTGACTGTTATTTGTTCCTCAGCGTGCCCAGTTCTTGGTTAGCTTTGGAGTCGAGAGGAAGTTTGACTATTTTTCCTTTTGCCACATTAGCCTCAGGGATCATTCACCTTCAACCAAGACAATTTTCCACAAAGAGGGCAAAGACTTTCAGTTTTCCCCCTTGGATTTGCATTCTTTGCATGTTGGTGGAGGCTGACACTTTGCCCATTTCAGGAGACAGGAATGAGTTCCCTCTATGTCTTCAATCCCATTTTTGGGAAGTGGAGTCAAGTGGCTCCCCCGGTGCTGAAGCGCCCCATCTTGCAGTCTTTGCTTCTCCCCATCATGGATCAAGACTATGCCAAGGTTCTTCTGTTGGTAGATGATGAGTACAAGGTATGACCCCTTCAGAGTGGCTGGGGAACATCTGAGTGGAGTCGGGTGTGGGGGAGGGGTGGTCAGACAGTAGCCCGTGGACCAGAGATGGGAGCCGTTCGCAGTCAGCGCATGTTTGGGCTTGAAGGGCATCTCTAAGCGACTTCGTCACTCTTTCTGCACTTGTGGAAACTTAGGGTCTCAACAGAACTAAGTTTAAGCTCTAACTGAGTTCAGTAGACTTTAATTCTTTTAAGATTTGCTGTTTTATTTTATTTTATTATTATTTTTTTAAGTTTCAGGGGTACAAAACAATGTAATAGTTAGACATTTATATCCCTCACAAAGCGATAACTTCTCTCCCCCAATCTACTATCCCTTACCCCTTTGGTATCATATACAGCTGTTACAATTCCATTGACTATTCCCTATGCTGTTCTTCATATTCTGTGACTGTATATACGTATATATATAATTATAGTTGACCTTCCATATTATTCAGCTTCAGCTTCAGCTGTACAGTGCAGTGGTCAGGCATCTACATAGCCCATGAAGTGGTCTCCCTAACAAGACATGCTGTTTTGGTCTTAAGGTTCTTTTTGGTGGGAAATAGTAATGAGCATTGAGAAACGGCTTAGACGTTCCTAACCTTTTCCGTTAACTCTTTTCTTGGGCTTTCTGGGGTTTTCAAGGTCACAGCTTTCCCAGCCACTCGGAATGTCTTGCGACAGCTACATGAGCTGGCCCCTTCCATCTTCTTCTATTTGGTGGATGCAGAACAGGGGCGGCTGTGTGGATATCGACTTCGAAAGGTAGGGAAGAGGGCATCCTGGCAGCACCCTTTGTAGGAGGGATGTGGGTGTCCCCTGGTTATTTGGCTAAGTGAATTATACCATTCATTTATCGTGTATTTAGATCAGCATAGTCCTAATGTCTGATTCAAAGTCATTTTCATATTTTCTGAGCAGTTACTACATGGCAGGCATGATTCTAGGTGCTGTGGAAAAAGTAGTGAACAATAGACAAAGACTGCTCCATGGAGCTTTCATTCCACATTCCTTTTCTATATTTCTCTTTGGAGAGGGTGGGAGGCAGGAATGGTGGTTGAGTAATAGTACTTTCTATATGAAGGTGATGTTATTAACCAACTCTTGATAGAATGTATGCTTTGAATTTTATTTCTAGAAATGGGGTTGATTTGCTCTGATCCTGACATATTTGAGTCCAATTCTTGCAAACAGTGCTGCACACAGGCTCTGAAATCTAGCTCGGAGGTTCACAGGGCGTGGTCTCGGTCTGTTAGCAGAGCTGCGAGAGGAGTGGTTTAGGCGTGTCCTCACCAGATGGCCCTTCCATCCTCTAGGGCCTCTGCAAAGGCCCTGTAGAATAGAGGCTGAGAGCTTGGACCGAGCTGCCTGCGTGAAACCTCGCTTCCTCTCTTACTAACTTCATGACCTTGGGCATATGACTGCTCTGGCCCTCTGTTTTCTCATCTGTGAAAGAAGATGGTCACAGTACCTACTTCACAGGGTTATGATGAGGATCCGGGGAGTTCATACATGCAAATCACATCATGCCTGGCACATGGTAAATGCCATCTAAGTGTCACCTGTTTTAAGAATGCACTGCCCTTTCTGACATTTTCTAACAGCCAAGCTTTACCATAAACAGCATAGGAAATGTCTACCCAGAAAATACATTCTTTACCCTCATTAGTGAAAAAAAATTGTCCTTCCAAGTTGATAAAAAGGAGACCCTAAAAGAGACAGTTCTTTGTGGATAGAGGGGAATGAACTGGAGTGTGGGTGGCATGAGTCAATGGAGTCCTGAGGATGTCATCGGAGTACACGATGGCCAGGGGCAGACAAAGGAGGCAGAGCACACACGTGTGTCTGACAGTCTCTGAGCTCCGAGTGAGGTTACTGGTGACCGTCCCCTCTGGGGGTGTTTTAGTGCGTTCTAATGTTTTCACAGGAGCCCGTGGCAATGAAGCCTTGTTTGTTCTTAATAAAAAGTTTTATTTAACAAAAATTTAAATAATACATGAATCCATTCTCATTATGAAAGATTAAATTGACACACGAGTGCACAAGCGAAATGTGAATGAGCCCTTCCAGCCCGTTCCCGGCTGCCTCCCCAGGTGGACCCCTGTCAGGAGTTGGCGGCACGTCTTCCCACTGTCCTTTCTGTATATTTACAATACCGTATGAACAGCTGTGTGGACACACATACGTGTGTTGCATAGATAGTTTTTCTTAGGGAAATGGAATTGACCTGTATTATTGATAGGAAATTTGCTTTTTTTCTACCTCATTATCTTGTTCAACACAATTTTTATTAAAGTATGATACTGAAAAAGAGTCAAACACCTGAGGTTATGGCTCAGTGACCCTCAAAAAAGGAACCTCTGTGGACACAGCAGTCAGATCAGGAAGCAGAACGGCACCAGCACCCTAGGAGGCCCGTGTGCCCCTTTCTAGTCACTACCCCTCGCCCCCCTGTTCCCCCGGATCCATGTAATTCCACAGTATGGATGTATAATAACATATTTAACCATAAAGCTTTGCTATGTTTCCTTTGACTGGAAAGAATACTTCCTGTAATACTTTGAGGTCCCTGCCAGCTCAGTAATTCACTGCTGGCCCAGTGTACAGGAATGTGATACATTTTTTTTGGATATTTTCTTCTCAGATACACAGTGAAATACTATTGAATGGTCCTCTGTTTTCTTACTGGCTGTAGTATCTTTCTTAATCAAACTGAGAGTTTCAGAACTTCCTCCCAAACTAGATCCTTATTGTTGTTTTTCTAGGAGATCTGATCGCTGTTTCTTACGGCACAGGCCCCAGACAATGAACGGTGGGACGTGTCTACGTACAGCAGTCCTCAGGTCTAGGGGTACCCTCCTGATCACAAGTGCCGGCTCTCTTTCCCTCGCTCTAGGATCTCACCACTGAACTCAGCTGGGAGCTGACCATTCCCCCAGAAGTACAGCGCATTGTCAAGGTGACCGGGAAGCGCAGCAGCGAGCACGTGCACTCTCAGGGCCGCGTGATGGGGGACCGCAGCGTGCTCTACAAGGTATACAGCACAGCCAGGGCTGAAATCCTAGCTCCAGGATTTGGTAGGTCTGTGACCTTCAGCGAGTCACTCAACCCCTTCGAGTCTTAGTTTATTGTCTGTGAAATGGGCATACTATGCCCCCGCCCTAGGGTGTTTGTGCTGATCACATGAGGTACTCGGCTTAGCTTAGTGCCTGGCTCACGCCACTAGCCAGTAGATGTTAACTGTTGTTATTATTAGTGGTAGCCCTGATAGAGCTTTCTGGGGCTAAACCTCAGTTGGTCCATCAGAAACTCCTCTGTGATCGAGCACTCTAGGTAGTGGTAAAGGGAGGGAGATGGAGAGGTAACCCGTGGGCCACAGAACTGTCTGTCCTATGAAAGCATGGAGTCATTGTAGCAGTGGACATTAATGACACCCTGGGGCACAGCAGAGACTGAGTTAGAGGAGGAGACAGAATAGAACAGGGTCACGCGACCAAGGAACTTGCTGGGGAAGCAGCTTCACCAGGTGTGAAGCAGAGCGCGAGCCTCCCGTTGGACTGTCCAGGTTCCGGCGTGGCTCTGCCTCAGACTAGCTGTTTGTCGTGGGTACTTTCTCAAGCTTTTGAAACTGCTGTTTCCGCCAGCGTAGTGGGGATAGGCGCATCTCTGTCATAGGATTGTTTTGAAGATGAATGGTCGTGTGTAATGTGATGACCGTGGGGCCTGCCACACCTGTAAATGACTGTTCGTGCTGTCGACCTGCATTCTTTCTTGGGGATCCCTTCCGTGTGGCCACAGTCAGTTTTAATTGTTCAAACAACCAAAATAATACAAAGTCTAGAGCACATTTTGACTTGTACTGGAAAAAATATTCACTGTGTAATTTTATCTGTACAAGTTAAGATTTACTAGAGTACTTGTGTTTTCGTATGTTGAAAGAATAGTAGTCAGGAGTAGGGCTTTTAGATTCATATTCATTATGCAAATTTTTAAGGTTAGTCTTTTTTAAAATAAACTTTTTTGGGCGGCTTAATTTTAGATTTACAGAAAAGCTGCAAAGATAGTACATAGTATCCCATATACCCCTTTTCTAGTTCCCCCCAGTGGACCATGGGGCATCTGTCTCAGACACCAACATTGGTGCAGGACTATTCACTAAAGTTCAGTCTTCATTTGGGTCCCACTAGCTTTTCCATTAATGTCCTTTTCTGTCCCAGGATCCCCACTGCATTTAGTTGTCAGGCCTCTTCATAGGCCATCACTCTGGCCTTTGAGTGAGATAAAGAGCCCTGGGGAAGTTTTGAGCAGAAAAGTGACAAAAATGACTGAAGTTTATGATCTTTGACTATTTTTTAGTCTTATCTTGTTTTCATGACCTTGATTGTTTTGAAGAGTACTCGGGTGTTATGGAGAATGTCTCTCAATTTTGGCTTGTTGGATGTTTTTCTCGTGGCCAGACGGTGGTTATGGGTTTTGCAGAAGGAATACCACAGAGGTGAAGTAGCAAAAATACTTTTTTTTTTTTTTTTTGTGAGTGCCACCTGGATGCCAGTCAGTCTTTCAGACACTGGGATATATCAGTGAACAAAACAGACAAAATTTCCTGTCCTCATGAGGCTTTCATTGTATTTAGGAGAGGCTAATAAAGAAAATAGGTAAATTATATAGCATATTAGAGGGTGACCAGTTCTACAGAAAAATGCAAAGCTGATAGGAGGGGAAGGGAGAGGGATTGGAGAGGATACAAATTAAAATGGGGTGATCACGGAGGGTCCCACTGAGAAAGTGACACTTAAGTGAAACTTGGAGGAGGAAGTGAGTCATGATAAATTGGGGGAAGAGCCTTCCGTACAGGGAAGCCAGAGCATTCCTGCAATGTTCCAGGAACAGCAAGGAGGATAGTCTGACTATAACAGGGTCAGTGAGGAGGAGAGTCCGGGTTGCTGAGGTCAGAAAGGTGACAGGCCCAGATCATAGGCCATCACTCTGGCCTTTGAGTGAGATAAAGAGCCATGGGGAAGTTTTGAGCAGAAAAGTGACAAAAACGACTGAAGTTTAAGAGGCTCACTTGGCCTGCTGTGTTGAGACTAGACTGTCACGGGCCACGGAAGAGAGCAGGAAGACAATTAGGCTAGCGTAGTAGCCCAGGTGAGATGATGGCGGCTGAAACTGGTCGGTTGGGGTGGTAAGGTGTCTGATTCTGGATACTTCTGAAGGTAGAGCCAATAGGATATGTGGATGGGTAGGATGTTTGTGTGTGTGTTAGAAAGGAGTCAGGGTCTGATGACCCATCAGAAAAGGGTCTGGTGACTCAGAGGTTCCAGGTCTGAGACACTGACATGGGAGGCTTGAGGGGAGCAGGTTTTAGCAGGGGCAGAAGTTCAGTGTTCAGCAGGAGTTCAGTGTGGGGCTCGTCAAGTTTGAGGTGAGACATCTAAGAAGAGATACTGAGCTGGCAGCCTGTTTGTCCATCTGGAGTTCAGCGAGAGGTCTGTCTTGGACGTGTAAAGTCGGGCCTTGCCAGCACCCAGATAGGTGAGGGCCGTGAGATTGGCTGAGGTACCCACAAGAGATCAAGAACCTGGGGACGATCCTGCAGGAGAGACTGAGAAGGCATGGCCAGGAAGGCAGAAGGAACGCCAGGGAGCTGGTGTCCTGGACGCCAAGTGGAGAAAGTGTCCCCGGAAGGGAGTGAGCCCCTGGGTCACGTGGTACCAGTAGGTCAATTCAGGTAAGAACTGAGACTTATCGTCCATTCAGTGATAGGGAGGACGCCGGTGGAGAGAAAGCGCGACGGCGCAGTGTCCTTAGGTCGGTCGGTGGGCACACCGGGGCTGTATCTCAAGTTACCATGTGCTGTGTCTGTGAGTGGAGAGACTTGCTGAAGTACTTGAGACATTTCACCTATGAAGTGTGGGTAATAGCTACTGTGCGAGGTGGTTTGTGGGATTCAGTGAAATAGGGTCAGGGAGCGCCCGGCCTGGCAGCCGGCTCCCAGCGGACAGCACACGCACGCAGTGGTGACAACTCTGAACAGGCAGCTCTTCTGCCCAGAAACCCACTTCCCCTGCCAGGCCTGACAGCCCAGGGCTCACAATGTGTGCTTGTCGTTCTGAGGGAGCTCTTCCCCCTCCTGCCCAGAGCCTGAACCCCAACCTGCTGGCCGTGGTGACAGAGAGCACAGACGGACACCACGAGCGCACCTTCATCGGCATCTTCCTCGTAGACGGCGTCACTGGGCGAATCATCCACTCCTCCACGCAGCGGAAAGCCAAGGGACCCGTCCACATCGTGCATTCCGAGAACTGGGTGGTGGTAAGAACTCACTCGGGACATGGCAGCGCAGGAGAAGTGGCTGGTCTCCCTGCAGCTGAGGTTCCTTCCTTCACTGCCTCTGGTTCCAGAAACCCGCTGCTGCTTTGTGTTTTCAGAGGACCCCAGACGCCTGGATGGCAGCAGGGCGTGCGGGTTGCGGGTTAGGCTCAGGAAGCAGACTGCCTGGGTTTGTTCGCAGCACCTCCATTCCCGACTGTAAATCTTGAATTCGTTATTTAAGCTCTCTGTGTTGCATCGTCTGTGAAATAGGGGTAGTAACAGCCACCTTGAATCTCGCTTGGAACAATGCCTGGCACACAGTAAACACTCACATGTTAGCTGTTATTATTCTGACTTCCAAGAACCATGAGACGAATTTTTTTTCTTGTGGTAAACTTTGGGTAGCCGAGAGAAAAACACTCTGAAAGCCCGTCAACTTGTTAGCAAGGAAGAAATCCGGGGTGCGGGGTGGTTCCTTTCCATCCTCGGCATGTAGGTAATGGGAAAGGGGCCTCCTCTGATTCCCCGGTCCAGCAGGACCAGCAGCTAAGCGCCGGCTGCCCCTCTGCCCTCTGCAGTACCAGTACTGGAACACCAAGGCCCGGCGCAATGAATTTACCGTGCTGGAGCTCTACGAGGGCACCGAGCAATACAATGCCACCGCTTTCAGCTCCCTGGACCGCCCCCAGCTGCCCCAGGTCCTCCAGCAGTCCTACATCTTCCCCTCCTCCATCAGTGCCATGGAAGCTACCATCACCGAGCGGGGCATCACCAGCCGGCACCTGCTTAGTGAGTGACCGGGAAGGGCCTCTGGGGCAGCCGGGTTCCCTTAGGCAGCCACACGGAAGGACAGAGCTGGGCATGCGCTGCGGGCAGGGCCACGTTTGACCACCGTAAAGGAAGGTCAGCAAGGGGGCTTTACATCAGCAGCAAAAGGCCTGGAGTCTGGCTTTGCCACCATGATAGATGACACATCTCAGTTCTCATTTCTGATGAACCACTTCCCTTCTCTGTTCTGCATTTTCACCTCGCTCAGAACCTGAGCCCTGATAGATGGCTGTGCTGATTGATGCTACAGAATCTGGCCTGGGTTAGGGTCTCATCCTCTTAAGTCCAAGCCCAGGACGTAGTGATGGTGCGACAGTCTGCTCTGTCTAGTTGATTATACCAAAGATGTTTGGGAGTCTGAGCTTTGCTAGGCACTCGGCACCAGTTTTGTTCTGAAATGAGGACAGCCCTCTCGGCTGATTCCCAAGTTCAAGCCCCACCATTCCTGACTCCAGCAGGCTCTCCTGCCCACTGGCCCTCCCTGGCCTCGTGCAGCAGAGCACGGCTCATGTTTGGTTAATGGAAGGAGCCTTGCTTGGTCGGGGCAGGTCACAACCTCTAAGGGAAAGGAGAGGGATGAAGAGATCTAAGTGGCCTGCCATGCTCTTCTCTCATTATTACCCGTTTCTTGGTTCTAGAACTTTATTTTCTGAAGTCTCAGGATACGTGAGGGAACCAGTATCTTCAAAAGTGGGAACCTCCCTTCAGACCCATGTGTATTAATTGGATTATCGCTTTTGGCCACTTAAGGGAGCCTCACTGACCTATTTTTTGGTTTTAAGCCCCATTTTAAATTTCTGTGATAACGACATTTTGGGAACGAGCCTCTTCTGGGATTGGCTTAGTGTGAATGTTCCCTTGACTTCCTTCTGTGTAGTTGGGCTGCCTTCCGGAGCAATTCTGTCCCTTCCTAAGGCCCTGCTGGATCCGCGCCGTCCTGAGATCCCAACAGAACAAAGCAGGTGAGACCCTCGTGGGCAGTATGAAGGCTCCGACCTTCGGGAACTTAACCTCTTGGCTGAGTCGGGTCCTTAGTCTGTCACGGGCTGCCCTGTGCTCGTGGGCAGGGGTAGAGCCATGAACAAGCCTGACAGATACGTCTGCCCTCACCGAGTTGGCATTCTGCTAGGGGAGATGGACAGTAACTAAGAGAAACTGTTAGGTGTTCATAAATCCTGAGGAGAAAAACGTGGAAAAGGGTCAGGGGCCATGAAGGTTTGGGGGAAAGGTGTGTGCGGCTGAGCTTTGAGAGGGTGGCTTGGGAAAACCCCTCTGGAATGGTGACCTTTGAGTAAAGACCGGAAGGAGGTAAGGAGCTAGCCTGGGGGAATCTGAAGGAGAACTTTCCAGCAGAGGGAAGAGCCAGTGCAGATGCCCTGAGATCATGTGTGGTGAACTAGAGGTCGGGCGGGAGGCTAGAGGGGCTGGAGAATGTGATGGGGACACTGGGATATGTGGTCGGGGACAGGATGTGCTGGGTCGTGTGGGGAAGCCAAGAGCTTGTCATTGTCAATATTAATTTTGGTAATTCCAGCCATCATCTCCGCACATTTTCTCGCCTCCATCCCGAATTCTCTTCCCTCCGGAGCGTGAGGTCTGTGAGCAGCATGAGGCAGTAGGTCTGCCTTTGCATACGCGGGGAGAGGAGTATGGTTTGGAGGTTGGACAGAGCGCGAGAGAGCAGAGGGTGAAGCCTGGGAAAAGGCACAGGATGATGAAAGGACTTTAAGAGGAGTGTAGACAGAGGCACTCTGGAGTAAAGCGCGGGAATTAGCCCAGTGGCCCAATGGTTTGGTTTTAAAATGGTCCTGACTGTCCTTCCCGGGTGTGAAATACTGGGTGTCTGTGTGTTGTTTTTAGCTTTAGAACAAGGGAGGAATTCAGATCTCAGTCTTCGTCTCCACACAGGTTGCTTTCTTGCAGCCTTCCTAACGTTTAGCTGCTACATTTTTAACTACCTAGAGCAAGTAAACTTTGAAGGAAGATCTGAGGCTAGATGTGTGGCCTGGAAACCTCCCAGGACTCCGCAAGGGCAGCCAAGGGATCCACTTACAGCAGTTCTGAATGCCGGTCCCGGCTGATGTTTTGCAGAGAGGAGAACCTAATCCCGTATTCTCCAGATGTACAGATACACGCAGAGCGATTCGTCAACTACAACCAGACAGTTTCTCGAGTGCGAGGTATCTACACCGCTCCCTCAGGCCTGGAATCCACTTGTTTGGTGAGTGGAGCCCGCGGCCACCCAGCGTGACAGCTGCTCTTGCTTTCACCCTTGGGAAGACAGCCGAGGATTCCATTTCCTCTCCTCCCCGAGTGTGGGGTTGCGCGGGTCACCGGCTGCCCTTCTTAGCATTTCTCGTCCCCTCTGCCTTCCAGGTTGTGGCGTACGGTTTGGACATTTACCAAACTCGAGTCTACCCATCCAAACAGTTCGATGTCCTGAAGGACGACTACGACTACGTGTTAATCAGCAGTGTCCTCTTTGGCCTGGTGTTTGCCACCATGATCACTAAAAGACTGGCACAGGTCAAACTCCTGAATCGTGCCTGGCGGTAAAGGCCTGGGACGCGCTGCGGGCCAGCAGAGCGCCGAGGGGAGAGAGGCTCAGCGCAGGAGCTCCAGCTGCGGTCCCCAGGGCGCCGGAGGGCGGTGTTGGACACTCAGCTCAGTTACGACCCGAGAGGAGGAAGATGGGCACGTGTGGTGCAGCGTCGTCGGTGGGTGGAGGCTGAACTCTCTCGGCTGAGAATCAGAGCATCTTGATGGACTTGCCGCTGAAGTCCAAAGGCCGTTGCCGTTTCCTTTCTTTGCCCATCTCTGAATGTTGTGGGGGGTTTTTTGGTTCTTTGTTGTTTTTTTTAATAAGACCTCTAAAGGATTTTTCTCTTTTCTGAGGCCTGTTTAAATTGACTTTGGTTTGCCTTTTTCCCCATGTTTAGCTCAAAATCCTTCTGTTTCCCTGCTGCTTGCTTCAAAGTCGGAAGGGAACTCTTACTGACAACTCCACCTTACAGGTGCATTTGCTGGTTTACATTGGGGAGAAAGAAGATCCAGCCTCTCATAGCTTCTCTCCAAAGTAACTCCTGGTCGTGGAATCTCTGTTTGGTGTCAGACTTATTTTAACTAAGCCTCTAGTTTCAAGCTCTCATTGTTTCAATTTATCAAAAGCCAAGTGTGTAAATAGCATCTTGGTCTGTGTTCATTGCCCATGTTTTTCACCTAAGGTGTGTCTGAGTGGAGGCCTGTTTAATACTACTGAATTACCTGAACCTTGAAGAGCTTGCGAGGACAAAGAATGGGCCCATTCCACAGTCCCGCATAGTCTCGTTTCACTCAGAGGCTGGTCCGGCCAGCTCATAAACTAGTTAGAGAAAGTCGTCCGGTTTAGGACCTCATTATTTATTTTTAGCTTGAGATATAAATTAACGTGTGGGTCACTAGATTTCTCTTAAAAGGAGATTTTAAATCTTACAGATCTTTAAGAAATGGAGGACAGGGGTCGGGGTAGGAAATTGGCATCTTGTGGACTGGCTGGACTGTTTGTTGTCTCTGCTACGTATGACAGATGTCCTAAACATTTTCCCTCGTCTGTGGATTTTGGGAATGATGGGGTTTTTCTTTACTGTGAAGAATGATGTGTACAGAGTAGAGCTTCTCTAGTGCTGTGGGAGAGGTATACTCAAGTGTCTGAATAAAGGGAGTGACGAATGACACAAATGTTGAAGTCCTTTTTTCTGCGTTAGGAACATTACTTGGAGGCTACTTTTGCAGTAGAGGGGACAAAAAGCAGTGCAGAAATGGTTTTTTAAAAAACGACATTTTTTATCTTTCTGTGGTTGTATGCTGATAATAGATGATGGCAGAGAAAGAAGAAAAATGCTCATTTTACTTCAGTAATAAAATTACGAAATTGATTTTAATGAATGAACGTACGTCTATGGATCTCCAGAAAAAAACAGGCATCTGTTCATCCTGACTCAACTTGGCTTATTGTGCTTAAAGTGACCCGGAAGAAGGGAAAAGGGAGAAGGTAACAGAATTCTGCCCTAGTTTGGAGAAAGCCTGGCTGGAGCTCTGCCTCCTACATAAAAATGTGCAGGCTGCCTCGTGGACCGTTGCCTGACTGCCTGGTCTCTTGCACAGCCCAATAAATCTGCAGGATTCTGGTTTCCACTTACCTGCGTATGTGCCAGAACCTGAAAGAACAAGCTAATGGGAGGGAAGTTACCTGTCCTTAAGTAAAACTCCCTGTATGTCAGCTTCAACGACAGCCTTTCTACTGAAAGGTAACCTCAAAGCAGGAGTTGACAATCGCTAATGCTGACCGCATGTCGGGGTAAGGCTCCTCAGTTCTCAACCTCTCTTAATCCTAACAGCAGCGCTCAGTGCTGACCAGCTGTGCTCACCCTCTGCCTAGGACGGCCGAAGCGTCCCCTCACTTCTCTGATGGCTGTTCCCCATCTTCATTAATTAGGTTAGCTTTGGGCACCCCCTGCAATGAATACTTCACTTAAAAGGAGATAACTCAGTATTTTGGATGTCGTCACTTTTGTTTGTTTATTTTCGTTTGGTCAACATACAAGATTCCTTGGTGTAAAAATGTACAGCTAAATAGTATTTAGTGATTCTCAGTCCCTACTGGGAGTAATGTAAAATGGTTTAAGGCTTTCGTTAATTTTTCCTTTGACTCTGGACAGGAATCAGTTATTGGGGAATGTGCATGAATTAAATAAAGAATTGTAGTTTTAAATTTTTTTGGGGGGAGGGGAGTTAAACAGTAATACATTTTGCCCCTCCCACCCTCTTAAAATTGCAGCTTATTGATTTAAGACCACTCTTGGAAGAGGCTGGTATCTGTTCCCCTTCCCCCACCCGCAGCAATGAAAGGTGAGCAGGCTCACGTGCAGATAATGCGGTTTTATTACTGACCCTGCAGTTTAATATCAAAACAAGTTATGGAGTTAAAACTTTCCTGAAATCCAAATAATTTCTTAGCATTCCTCTAATATTTATTTTTCTTAAGAGTCTACAATTCTAAATTGTGAGTTAACTCATTCCGCCCTTCTCTGTGGAGTCGAATTCTGGGCCTTGACTACCTACCTTGTGTCTGCACGGGAGCAGATGTGTGACTTCTTGAAGGCATTGCTTTGGTTCTTTATTTAGCTATAAATCCTTGTTGAGCTCTTTAATGAGAGGGTGCTCCTCCTTTCCTAAGTTTTAAAGATTGCTAAACTGTATAGCTCCTTGCCTGTCTAGCACCACATAAGAGCTATGCCCCAGGAAGTTTAATGTAGAACTTCTTGGGCAGTATCTCACCTTAGTACAAAAAGCACTTGGGACAGCTAACACAAACACCAATGACACATGATAAAAAAATCAGCAAGGTGAAAACAGCAACGAGAATTACAACTCAAAGGAGATTGGTTCAGGCACAATTGTGGTAGACCCCCCTTATATATATATATATATAATCCATCTTTTCTTCAAGCTACTGGAAAATTGATCCCTAGCTTAAACCAGACCAGCAGAGAACTAGCTCTGCATCTAGATTGAATTTGGGGGGCAGTATTTTGTCATAGACTGTCCTCAGGAATGGATTTTAGAACGTGGTGCTGGATTTATTCTACAGGTTGTTTATCATATGTAGACCAATGAAAGATTTCCTCCTGGGCTCAATATCAGGAATAGTTGTGTCTTAAGTCACTTGAAAATTTTTTCCCCTTGATTGTAAATAGAATATGCATATTGTAGAGAAATTTTAAACACAAAAATTAATGTGGACTAGTACTAACATTAATTACTTATGGGCATTGATTGTCCGTTTAGTGTTCTTTTGTACAAACTCTCCCGTAATGGGATCATGCTATTCTGCCACTTGTTATTTCAACTTACACATTTTAAACATTATGTATTCGTAGAGGCTCTAAGTCCTTTCTGGAATAAATTAGGATAGAAATTTTAGATTCGTAATTTGCCCATATCAATTGCTATTCTTTTAAAAAGCTTATTACATAAGCTACAACGATCAGAATCACCCCAAGAATTATTTACTGATTTCTGCTCATTTAAAATTTTGTTTTCAAGTAATGAATCTATTGTTTCTCTACATCCTTTACTTGGAATGCTTTCTTCCCTTCTCAGCATCTGGCTGGTCCCTTCTCAGCATCTGGGGAAGGCTCCATAAAGCCTTCCCCATTGGTTTTGGCTACCCAGAAGCTCTGGGTTCCCGGGATGCTAACCACACAACTTCCTGAATGATGTATCCTGGCACTTCATTATTTCAGTCATTTTGTGTCTCCTAGGGATGGATAAATTGTTTTCTGACTTCCTCATTACCTTAAGCACGAAGCTGCTACTCGATCAATAGTTTCCCAAATGGTAACACCTTCTTCACAGAAGCCTTAGGACATCTGTCCCTAGTTTCTTAACTTTCTAGTGCCTCTTGTTGACTTAGTAAGGAATTCTTATATTGAAATGCCAAGACATCGTCCTACCCACCTTTACGGGTGCACCTTGCCCGGAACACAAGCTCTGACAAACCCGATTATACTGCAAACAAATGCTCACAAGATCAGTATGGGAAATGAGCTCTGTGGTACCTTAGTTTCTATTTTAAAAGGGAAAGGTATCTTTTTGGTATTATATTTCTGTGTACTTATACAAACAAAATAAACAGAGCTTTGATTACTTAGACTCAAAGTCCGAACAGGCTTTAGAAAACACTACTCTTTATAACAACTACCTTAGTATTGAAAAACTGACAATTATTATTCCATAAAACAAGGCAGACAATATTCTGGGCGCTTTTATGTTTTTTGTAAATGTAAACCGAGAGGTACCATCTGCCTTTCCATAATGAAGGAGAGACTAGTACTTCATATGAATGAACTTCCAATTTTTGTCACTAACTTATTTTAAAAGACTGTAAGTTGAAAAAAGCTATTAAACAATTCCAAACAAATTAAAGTTGAGTCTCTCCTTCAAAAGAGGTCTTCCCCAGCCCTCTATTTCCCAAAGATAATTAGTGAACAATCTGGTATGCATCTCTCCAGACCATATAATGTTCTGCCACTTGACTTTATCAGTATATTATGGAGCACTCTCCGTATTAATAATATGGGTCTCCCATACCCCCTTTTATAGTCACAGGGTTGAAATTCTTGTGTTACCTCAGAGATTTTTATGTGATCAACTGTATACTCTTTCAGGGAAGTCTGTCTTGTATTATTTAGCCCATCTTTCCAGTAAGGATTTATAATGTAAAGGATGTATACAATCCGCCTCCTCATTTTTCAAGGACTTTGAGTGTGATGTCAGTTGACACCGACCTCCAACCGAGAAGCCATTTTTTCACCGGCACTAAGGCTTACCTACATTTCTGACCCATGATACAGAGAAGGTACCTTTTCAGTACAGAGGCTGAGGGCATTTAAGAGGGTATCTTTGTAAAATAAACACAGATTTATATTGTAGCATCCTCTTGTCGACTATTGCCGAACATGCAATCCGAAAGAATGAAAAAAAGCAGAAATACATTTCAAAGGCACACTTATATAAGCGTCACTGTACTTGGTACGGTTTTGGTGACATCCCACGTGCTGTGATAAAATAAGCTAGACTAGAAACTGATAACCAGAAAGCCAGTTTATTGATGACAATCAAGGCTATAATTGTAAAGAGGACTAGAATACTTAGGTCTGCTAGTTGGGATATATATTCTGTGAAAAAGCCTGGGTAATAAGTTAAAGTGCTGGTTATTATGGAGTTAAAATAGGTGGTGTGAGATCCGATGCATGGTTTTTACTATAGGCAGACAGTACAAACAGTATCCATTAGGACTTATGTGCTAAAGAGGCCAGAACAGCCCTTCTTTACCCCTCACAGTTCTAAGGATACAGTATAATCATTTGACTCCACTTTTCCTAGACTACTATTCTGTTTCCTTCTGTTAAGTGCCTATTACATGTCATTATACTGTTTTCATAATCATAAAGCAAAGGATTTACAAATAGTTTTTTCTTTTTATTTTGATATAATTTCAGACTTACAGAATAATTACAAGAACTGTACAAAAAATTCTCAGATACCCTTCACTCAGATTCCCCAAATGTTAACATTTTACCACATTTGCTTTGTCCTCCCTCTGGTCTTTCTCTTCACTCTGATGGTCCAAAATGTTGCTGACTATAAATCCTAAAAGATGGCAATAGCAGAGCTGCGCACTACAAAAATCGTTTCTCAAAACAAAACTCTTGTAATATATTTTTGAACTTATGTAAGTTATTTGGTTTATGCTGAATAAGTATATCTAAGCTTCATTTTGTAGAAGCCTGTCAATCAAGCAGTTATTAATTCACGTTGGTTATTGAATACCACTGCAAATTTAGATGTTTACATTATAATTTTAATAACTTCAATCATGTTCTTTCCTCCTTCAGTTTAAGTCTTGCTTCCTGCTGTTCTCTAAAACTGACATTCTATTCTAGTTCCTGCACAATTGCCAAAGTTATTTGTCTCTCTTAAAGCAAGAAAGCTGCAAGGTACATTTTTTGTGTGTGTTTTGTTTTAAATTCTTACCATATAAAATGTACTATTATGGGCAAATAACCAATAATTGTGGATTACAAATGACTATCATATTACTAAATTGAATTAGACGTCTATTTCCTTATATTCTTGGTATTAAAATAAAAACCTTTGTTCATAGTGAATTAACCAAAAAGAAGCTGGAGAAAAGTTTCCACAAAATATACACTTACTATTGGTCCCTGTAACTTTGTAAAAGCTCGAGAACAGACTGACCTCTTTTGGCTCCTGGGAGCTACCGTGTTTCCCCGAAAAGAAGACCTAGCCGGACAATCATCTCTAATACGTCTTTTGGAGCAAAAATTAATATAAGACCCGGTCTTAAAGTAAAATAAGACCGGGTATTATATTACATTATATCATATACTATTAGTATACATAGTATATATTATATACTGATACTATATACAATAGGTACAGTAATTGTTTCCAAACACAAAGAACCTATTAGGATTTATTTCAAGCAACTCTATCAGATGGAATACTTTTGAAATAAAAATGCCAGTATCTCTTGCTTTTGAGGTTCCTGCAGTGACATTAACCTCTTCTTGTTGTTGGTTCTAGATTGAGGTATAATTCATAACCACTGAAATATACACATCAAGTATATAACTCAATGAATATTGTGTATATCTCCATGTAACCATGGCTTGTGTCAAGATACAGTACTTTCCAGCTCCCAACAGGTCTCCAGGCTTCTTCCTAGTCTGTACTTCCACATTAAACCATACCATTCAGCTATGGCTGCTTAATTTTTTTCTTTCACTGCATTTCCTGTAACGACTATATCATCTCTTTCATCAGTTTTAAAATTGTAGTTCTTTGCCTGGTCATTTGAGATTAGAGGGGAACTAGTATTTTAAGTCTTTCAGTTAATAATTCATAAAATTAGTGTTCTTTAGTTTCTATCTGATTTTCTGGATCAGTGTATTAGAAGCTTATGTTTCATCTAGAAGACTGTTTTAGCCCCCTATTTATTCTGTTTTCTTTTGTCATCTACTTGTAAATTTAGAATTTGGATGCCATTCCAAATATTTGTAGCAACACAAGAACCTCCAATACTGAAATTAATGTGGTATTTATAAAGAAACTATCTAGAGTGCTTTCTTCAAATCTATGAGCCATAAATATTAAAAGTATATAATACATGAGTTTAGGTATAAGTGCAAATCTCCCTGGGATCGTTTGCATTTGTCTTTTTATTATTTTTCTCTTTTCCAGCTGCAGCCGATGGAGGGGGAAGGAGAGGAGCAGGAACATTTGATCTTTTATTATTTCCTGAAACTTCTCCAAGAGAACCTTTGCTGATTAATTTTGTCCTTTGGATAAAAAAAATTAAGGTCCCAAGAGCCACTGTAAAATATGTGGTCTCCAAACATCTCCTTAGGACTCTGGTTTAGTATTTTGAAATAGTGCAATATTTACTGTGTCATGGAAAGGTGTTTTTTTTTCCCTGCCATTCATTTTTCACGTTTTCATGTTTAAGAAACTTGCTGTTATTATTCCCTGGTATATGTAAGACAGTAAATGAAAATCCCTACCGTTATAGTTGAAGCTACATTTTCCTCCAAGACTGGCTGGCCTTAACTGAATTTTATTTCTACTGTAAAATAGGCCTTTTCTTGCTAAAAGTGCAGATTGGTCACCAGGCACAAATTTATTTATCAGCGTTACACCGGTAACAAAAAGAGCTCTTCCAAAACTTGGGGGAAAATGTCAGGGTTTCAGGATTTTCAAACAGTGTCCACAGTTCTTGCGACGATTTCTTTATTTAGGCGGACTATGGCCAGAGGGTATAGCGCTTGACGTCATCCACCCAGAGCGATCTCAGACACAAGAATGTCCCCAATGCATGCATACCTTTTCGTTGTATCAAACTGCTCTTCCCTCTTAGATCTGGTATCCAGATCAGGTTTTCGATAAAATCTAGACATGATGCCCTGTGAATAAAAGCTTCCATTCTTTCTTTGCTAGCAGAAACACAGGAAAAATGGAATCTTAACGTGGCAAAATGGAAAGAGCGATGCAAATACGAGCTGGTAATACTACTAATGAGGGTAATTAAAACATACAAGGGATTTGAGCGCGAAAAAAGTAATTACTAGTGATCACAATACCAGCGAGGCAGTGTGGGAAGGAGAAAGCGTTTGCAAACTTAAGCTCTGCGGTATTACTAGTACAAGGAGCACTCGGGAGGGAAGAAGCCGGGGAGAGAGATTAGGCTTCGGCCTCCTCTTCTTGTCTTTAGCTGTCTCGGTCCAGAGCTATTATATTCGCGACGCATCGTCTACTCCTCTGCCCTAGTCGTGCCACCTGAAACCAAGTGCCCAACTCACCTTTCCGTGGTACCGCGAAGCCACAACGCTTGCACCTTCAGGAACAACTCGCAGCGCGCACGCGCGGAGGCTCACGCTCCCCCGCCCTCCCCCGAAGCGCTGCGTCCTGCGCAGGCGCAGCGCCCCCGCCCCGCCCCCGGCCGCGCCGCACGGCTCCTTTGAGAGCTGACACTTACTTCGTCCTCGCGCGGCGCGGGTTTTGGCCGGCGACTGCGTCGCGCACTTTGACGCGACCCATGACGTCACTTCCGCCCCCTCCCGGGAGGCGGCGCCGAGCCGGTGGCAAGCCCCCGGAGGGAGCCGCAGTAGTACGACGGAAGATGGCGACGAGCGGCGGCGAAGAGGCGGAGGCAGCAGCGCCGGCGCCCGAGGCTCCGGCGACAGGGGCAGACACGACCCCGGGCTGGGAGGTGGCGGTGCGGCCCCTGCTGTCCGCGTCCTATTCCGCCTTTGAGATGAAGGAGTTGCCGCAGCTGGTGGCCTCAGTCATCGAGAGGTACCGGGCGGCGGCCCCGGAGGGCGGGCGCGGGGAGGGCGGGGGAGGGGAGGTAGTGCGGGATCCTCCGGAGCCGCTTTCCGGGCCGCCTCCTGCGGCTCAGCGACCCCCGCCCCAGCCGCGGCTTCGGGGCTCCGGGGCGCGGGGAGACGACGCTTGTCCGGGGTTCCTTCCGCCAGCTCCTGGAAATCTTCTGTGCCTCAGTTTCCTTCCCGAGCAAAACTTTGGAGGTCGCCTTCTTGGGAAGGCGTGGTTGGACCCGTTTGGGAGCGACCGCACCGCGCTGGCGGGGGAATGGCCCCCGGGCTGCCCCCTGCGTTAAGGTCAGGGCGTTGATGAGTTTGCATTTCTCGCCTGCACTCGTCCCCCGTCCTGGGCCCGAGCGGAGCCCGGGGTGTCCATCGGAGACCTAGCACATAATTTAATAACGGTCTCCCCGTGGTGCTGTAATCACTGGGGCACGTGCTCTTTCTGTGGCTGAAGCCACTGGTGACCATGGGTGACTTTCAAGTTGCACATACCGTACATTTTTACTGCGACGGCCTTTGATGAAACACATTTCAGTGAGTTAGTCTAAGAGGTCATCTTCCCAAAGGAGGTGTTCTCTTTCTCTCTCAACAAAACCTTTTCAGGCTCTTGTTTTTTTTTTTTTTTACAAAGGTTCCTAGGAAGGCAGTGATGTCAGAACGCGTGCCTCTTCCTGACTTACTGCTCAGAGCAGTCTCTCACTGGTTTGATGGCAGACATACTTTTAAAGCCAGTCTCACTTTCATTTTTCTCGCCAGCCGTTCAGCAACTGCCTCCCGTTGTAACTGGGTCATGTTAGCTCACTGCGAGCAAGGGTATAGCTGAATGTTTTCCAGAAGGTTACAAGTTGCTACTTATTACTAAAGGAAGTTCCACGGCTTGACGTACTGTTTGTTGCAGTGCATATTGTTAGCTTTGCGATGCTTTGGGTGCCGTTTAAAAAAATATGTATATAATAAAATAGTGGTGGCTTTGGTAACTTCACAGTTAACTTTACAGATGGGCTTTTGTATCTAATTATTAAGCCAAGGATGTGCTGGGGATGTAATCAAGTATGAAAGATATTACTCTTAAATTATGTAGTCTCTTTTTAACTGTTCAAAGCATTTAGGTGAGTGGTATTTTTCCTGACTTATACTCATCATGTTGCTTATAATGGCTAGTGTTCCATTCTGTTTAGAACATTTGCTTTTATGTTTTAGTGGTCATGGGGTGAGTAGGTTATAAAGTCATTTGTTGACACCCTTTCATACGTCCGGCTTTCTGGGCTCATCATGCCTTTTAAACTATAGTAGTTAAGCAACTCCCTCTAACCTGTAGAAGGAGCCGAAGCCAAATACATCAAACTAGGTTTGAATTTGGCCACATAAGTAATGGTAACCTCTGCTGCTCCCTGTGTTAGCTGAGATAGTCAAGCACTGCCTGTTTGTGGACACTTGCGAGACCTCCCTTCATGGCTTAGAAAAGAGGTCCAAACTGATGACTGTTTAGTAACACAAGCTTTTATTGGAAGGCAAGGTCCTTGAAGTCTCTGGTCTGATTTTTGTGGCACGGTTGATTTTGAAAGCCTGTTGTTATATGTTCTCTCCAGCCTCTCTGAGAAGAATATGATACGAAAAATTTCTGGAAGCAGCCTACAAGTTCTTTGCAGTGAAAACAACTAAACATATTAAGTGTTCTATAGAGCAGAGTAGAGCAGAGGTTGGCACACTTTTTTCTGTAAAAGGTCAGATAGTAAATATGTGCAAGCCAGATAGTCTCTGTAGACCAGGCGACTCTGCCATTGTATGGAGAAAGCAACCCTACGCAATGCATAAATGAATGGGCGTGGCTGTCTTCCAAAGTAGTATTTATGGACACTGAAATGTGAATTTCATATGATACTTAAATGTTACAAAATATTCTTCTTTTGATTGCCCCCCCCAGCCATTTAGAAAATGTAAAAACCGTTCTTAAATATGGACTGTACAAACAGGCGACTGGCTGGATTTGGTGTGCAGGCCAGTGTTTGCCAACCCCCGGTTTGGAGCACAAAAATGAGTACCAGGCTATCAGTGTTGTATTTCTCAAGTTGCATGTGCCTTTCCAAAAAAATGTAATAAGGGTGTGAGAATTGTGGAAATATTTCTTGAATATGGAGCTGTGGTCACTGAGGATGGGGGCACATCACAGTCAGCCCTGTACAGATGCTGTGGTGGCGAGCTTCCTGTGGTAGCTAATCAGAGATTTCGGTGCCTGGGCTGCTACTTTTACTGCCACTTTTACTTTTGTGGTTGTGGCTCCCATCCTCTGTAGTTTCTGTGTGTCTTTCTATTGTTTAGCCTGTCACGTTTTTCTTCCTTGCCGCCAGGGACCTTCTATTTTTCTGTTGCAATCTGCTACTCTCTGCTTCCCCCTTTATTTTATTTTATTTTGTTTTATTGGGGAATATTGGGGAACAGTGTGTTTTTCCAGGACCCATCAGCTCCAAGTCATTGTCCTTCAGTCTAGCTGTGGAGGGCGCAGCTCAGCTCCAAGTCCAGTTGTCGTTTTCAATCTTTAGTTGCAGGGGACACAGCCCACCATCCCATGTGGGAATTGAACTGGCGACCTTGTTGTTGAGAGCTCGCGCTCTAACCAACTGAGCCATCCGGCCGCCCTCTGCTTCCCTTTTTGACGTCCTGGCTCCATCATGCCATCTCTTACTTTCTGTCTGGCAACATGCTCATCCATTGAATTCCTCCCTTTTGACTGTTGGGGGTGATGACAAATGTCCTAAGAGACTCCTCAGTACTCTGTCATTCTGTTTTCTGTCCCTTCCTATTCTTCCATACTTTTATAGTTAGAATTGACCTTTGGGTTTGAAGAAAAAATAAATTAAAAAATTCCTAGGTCCAGACCCTATTAAGTTTGACTTTGTAACCAAACTGTGAAACAAAGGAGGAATAGATTAGCATGGATAAATTGGGAAGGTACTCTCAAAAGTGTCATTAGCTTTTTAAAAGAAAAAGACATCTGATTTTACTTAAAGGGGAGTTTATTTTCATTTCTATTGCCTGTTGCTAGCATGTCTTTTAAAGTTCCAAGTCTTCTAGAGACCATTACTTTTCCAGACCAGAACTGGAGCTAGAACTCGCGTAAGGGCACATTACTATATGTGGGATTAACTAGTATAATTGCTGAATGTAGCCTTATGTTTTAAGATCCTGTGGAATACACAGTTTCTTTCTTGACTCTGTGTAAGGTATGGTGGTGGGCATGGCTGTCACCGAACAATCTGACTCTGTAAATTACAAAAAGCATGCCTCTTTCCCCTGAGCCGGTCCTCCCTAGGCTGTCCTTCCTCCTTAGTGGTAAGCCTCTTTGAGTCTCTGCTTCCTAGTTATGTTGATGAAATTTAGGCCAGAGAGACCTCCTTGGGAAGGTGGAAGTTGTTACAACATCCCCACTACATAATGCAGTCATTTCCTAAAAATCTTGAAAAGGAGGAAAAGATGCACTAATGCCGACATCCTTTGAGTTTATGTGCTGTAGGACATAAGTTGGTGATGGACCTATAGGAAGAAGAAGCCCACCAGCAAATGATAGCCTATAATTGTGAGATTGGTCCTTGTACTAGTTATGCTTCCATGTCTTTAGTGTCACATTCACCGCAGGTTTATCAAGAGTGTGAGGGACATACCGGAAAGCCTTCAGGTCTTTGGTTAATATGTATTACATACTCTGACACACAGCAGATGTTCAATAAACATATATTGATATAATTCATTCATGTATTCATTATGCTTGCTTGTTTCATGATTAAAAGTATCGTGAAACAAGTAAGCTTGGGAATTTATGATTCTGATGAAATGAAAGGGTTTTGTGGAGTTTCCACAGTTTATAGGAAAGATATTAAACAGTATGTTATCTAAGAGGGAGGAGGGAGGTGAATCAGATTTCTACCTCTTTCTAATAAAGAAATTGTGGTACATTTATACTATGGAGTATGTTACTCGGCCGTGAGAAGAATGAAAACTTTACCATTTGCAACAACGTGGATGGACCTAGACTAGAGGACATTATGCTAAGTGAAGTAGTCAGACAGAGAAAGACAAATACCATATGATCTCATTTTTATGTGGAATCTAAACAGAATAAATGAGCAAACGGCAGGAATAGACTCATAAATACAGACAACAAACTGATGGTTGCTAGCTAGGCGGGGGGTTAAAGGAGAGGTGAGAAGGGTGAAGGGGATGGGACGTGCAGATTGGTGGTCACAAATGAGTCACGGGGAGGTGAAATACAGTATGGAGAATATAATCAGTAATGTTGTAAAGACTATGTAGGGTGTCAGATGGGGACTGGACTTATCGGGGGGTCACTTCATAGGTCATATAAATGCCTAACCATTGCGCTATACACCTGAAACTAATATAAAATAATACTGAATGTCAACTATAACTTAATATCCATATAGCCCCAGGATGAAAAGTACAGCATAGGGAATATAGTCAATGTTGCTGTCAGAGCTACCTGTGATGTCAGAGGGGTAGCAGACTTGGGGTTATCACTTGTGAGGGGTGTAAGTGTCTCATCATGATGTTGTTTTTTGTATACCTGACACTAATAGTAATCATTTTTTAAAAGCTAGGTATTTCCAGACCCTTGCCAGGTCTTTTTTACTTACATGTCAAAGCAGATTTCGCTGACCTGGCCGCCCAGCTGCTGTTTCTCTTTGTACTCTGCATCCTACTTATTTTGTGTGGGACGTGGATGCCAAGTTTTTGAGCACTGTTTCAGGCTCAGTGGTGCTGTTGTTGGGATGTTTGTCAGAAGAAGCAGAGGTTCCGAAAAGATGGCTTGACGGCTCACAGGAGAGATTCTTAAAGTCTCCTCATTTTTCTGCCTCTGTGTTCTAGTTGCCTTCCATTTCTTCCTTCTTCCCCTTCCTACCTAACTTCTTGTCCTTTGTTCCACGTCTCCATTTCTTTGCATCCTCTGCTGTCTTGGTGCCTTTCAGATTCTTGGGGAATGAGGGTGGGGTAAGGAAGTGTGGCAGCACATCTTTATTAGGTGACTCATACACACTTGTTTCTTTAAAACCAGGAGATAGGACACTGTCGTTGACCACAGGTCCACTCCCTCTTTCAAGTCCTTTTAAACTTTCCCCGGGTTTAGCCTTAGTTTAGCCTAAGCACACAATGTAAGGGGAGCTCAAGACGGCACTACTTTTTTTTTTCCCCTATGCCAGTGTCCATCTTTCCCCAACGGGCATTCTTGTTTCTTTATTGGAATAAGGCAGTGGTGTTTTCCTAGGGCTGGAGGTAGGGTTTGTTCAATCACAATGGGGCAGCACTGAAGCAGGCAATTAAATGAGTTTATTCCTGTACGTGGATCTATTTCATTATCCGACTGGGAATGAAAGCAACAGAGTAAGTGCGTCCTTTGGATGGGCAGTTTTTCCTCTTAGTTTTGGTAAACCTGTTCATTGAAAAACACGAGGGTAAGCAGCCCTGAACTTTTGAAAAATGAAGCAAAGAAGGTAAATAATTCAGTAAAATACATCAAATTACAGGGTGGAAAAAGCTTAGGACGATGCAGAAGGAAGTGGAAAGGTGGAAGTGAAGGAACAGTAAGTATATGAGGTAGAAGCAAGGGAATTTAGCAGGGAGTTTTCTGCTGATTATGATATGACCCTTCCCAACATGTTGGTCACTAGAAACTTGGAGTGCTACTTTCTTTACAGGTTTTTGTTTCTTCCTCTTCGTTCCTCTGACTAATAGGGAGCAATGGCCATCAATGGGCTGGACGATCCTTGCACGTCAGAAGTGCTCCGTAGATGTGTTTTCTTGGTGAAGGAGTTATTCTACAATGAGGAACTGATCTTTGATAAATCCCCACTTATCCTTGATAAATCCCCAAATAGCAAAGTGTTTGCAATGCCAGACTCTTAAGTGCTGTTTGAGGTGATTCATCACTCACATTGGCACCTTCTGAATGTTGAACTTGTCTTTTTGGCTCCTGTGTGGATTTGGCAAGTGGGTAGATGCCTGACTGTTTACATTTCCCTTCTTAGGTTGATACTTGTAGCTGGAGAATTAAGTCACTGAGGAAGCTATTTAGCTACACTGTTCTGATTTTTTCATTTATTAAGATACATTTTAGTCTTTTCTTTGCCAACTTGTTTCATGAATTGTGGATTAGCATCTGATTTGATAGAGAGAGTGACTTAAATGTATCCGTAAATGTATCTGGCCTTTAGACCCACTTGGGCTCCAGATTTTCACAGAAGAGCATTTATTTCCTCAGCCAAGGATCAGGGATGTGGTTAAAAATCACTGAATTTGTTGTGATCTAGCTGTATCCTACCAGGGAGAGGTTTGGGGAGGAGGAGTACTCTGGTACCTAGTGAATTTTGGATTTAGGCACCAATTAGATAATTTCTTTCTTTGAGTTGTTGATTGTTTTTAAGTTACCGTATTATAGGCTAGTCTTGTTTGGTCTTTTGAAGGGGTTACTATAATCTGTATCCCTACTCACAGTATTTTAAATGCTCTGGTCTACCCCCTTTTGGCTAGCACACGGTGTTATTAGCTTTTGGTCTTTGCCAATTGGTAATATAGGACAAAGTGGTATCCTGTTATGTTTTCACTTGTATTTCCTTAATTCTAAGTGAGTTTGAAAATGTTTCCTGCTTATTAGTCTTTGCCACTTACTACGCCAGATACCTCGGACCAAGGTACTTATTTTTAATTCTCTAAGCTTCGCTTTTCTCAGTCTTGATTCCAGGGATGATAACAGTGCCTACCAAGTGGGGTTGCTACAAGGATTAAGTAAGATAATGCCTACACGGGGATAAGGTATCTGGCACATACTACTAAATAAATCAATCTTGGCCGAATGATTTTCTTTGCAGTGAATCAGAAATCCTGCACCACGAGAAGCAGTATGAGCCCTTCTACTCATCTTTTGTTGCACTTTCTACACACTATATCACCACAGTTTGCAGCCTCAGTAAGTATTCCCTTCTGTCACTCCCTTCTGAGGGCGTGTGAATATGGGGGGTTGTGTGTGCTCTCGTTGGGGTGTCTGGACGAGTTGTGAGTGGGGCCTGTATTCCTAACCTGTTCACCCAGGAGTGGGGACAGCTGTCAGTGTGATGAGACTCTGGAAGTTCTCTACCTCGGCCAGCAAGAGGGATTTCAAAGCTACTCGGTGTAGACACCTGCTTCACAAGCCATTAAGTTAACCAGCCTAACCTCCTTGATCAAAAGCATTTTATTCATTGCACAGATGTAATTACGAGTGTGTTAATTTCTCAGGTGGTTGGGGAGATGGGTGGATACCGCCTGGGGTTAGCAGCCACTAGCCAAGGCTCTATTCCTCAGTTGGTTTTGGTGAGAGAGTCAGTTCTCCTTTTGTGTTCTCTGGTATGTGAAATGATTTCGAATTCAGTTCCTCATCTTTTAAACTTCTCTACCCAAAAAGTGACCAAGCCCTTATTTTCCACTCTTCTGAATTTTTGCATTGTTGTTTTTTTAAAAATCCTAACTCAAATAGTTTTGAAGAATTCTAATGAATTGTTTACTTAAATAGTTTCTAAGGAAGTGAAATGAAAGGAAGCTATAGGGTTGCTGAATAATCTTTCAGTGTCCAATGCTATTTACTATAGGCTCTGGCTACTGGTCAAGGAATCACTTCTAGCTTGAGGAAACTTTGTGTGGGAAGCCCCTTGTAAAAAAAAAAAAACAAAAACAAAAAAAAAACAAAAAAAAAAACAGAAGGCATTTAGAACCTATGGGGAAAGAGAGGTAGTATATTCTAGTGGTTAAGAGTGTGAACTTCAGAGCCAGACTTCCTGGATTTGACTCTAGCTGTGTGTCTTTGGGCAAGTCATTTAACCTCTCTGATTTAATGTCCTTATCTGTTAAAAAAGGAGGGAGAGCAGGTAACAATAATACCGACTTCATAGAATTGGTTTAAGGATTAAGTGAGTTCATATATTTGAGGTTCTTGGTACTTACAGTGATGTATTTCCTGTAAGTATCTTAATGTCTAATAAATGTAAGATAAATTGATCTATAAGCAATTGATGGTTATCAGTGCCCAGATGCTTTTGTCTGCCCCTTGGGTTGTTGGTTCTGAATAATTGTTATGGAATGATACTGGAAATGTTGGACATATGGAACTCAATACATGTTTTGTTTGCTTTATTGACTGTGAGGTTGAAGTGAGTTATAGAAGTCTGAGGTTAAGTAAAGCTTATTACTTTCTCAGTTCCCCGGAACCAACTTCAGTCGGTGGCAGCAGCCTGTAAAGTCCTGATTGAGTTTTCCCTCCTGCGTCTGGAGAATCCAGATGAGGCTTGTGCTGTGTCCCAGGTGAGAGTGATGGGCCCATATCTGACCTTCATTTTGAGGTAGGATTGTGACCGACTAGTGGAACGGTGGAGAAGGGATGGCATAGAGCAGAGGTTGGTAAACTTTTCCTGTAATAGGCCAGAGGGGAAATAACTTACTGAACATCCAGTCCCTGTTGCCTTTTAAGCTCTGCCTTTGTGGTATGAAAACTGCCACAGACAATAAGTAAATGAATGAGTGTAACTGTGGTCCAGTAAATTTTATTTACAGAAAGTAGGCAGTGGGCTGAACTGGGGCTGTGGTCTGCCAATCTCTGGTATAGAGGGCTGCAGAGGGTTTTTTCCAGGATTCCGAAGTTACATGCCTATAGGGCCAGGTAAGTACCATAAAATGAGTTACGTGTGCTGGCTGAGACGAGTGCATGCCCCAGCCACGAAGGGGCTAATCACTGGCTCCTGCTCACTGTTGCTATGCAGGAATGGCGACTCAAATGCTCATTGATATATCTTGTGAATTATTTAGAGAGAGAAGAAATCTGGATTTGTATGTTTAACCTTCCATGTTTTTAAAAGTGAACATTAACTTCACATTAAAAACAACGCTGTGAGAACAGTAACAGTCAGATAAATCTGCAAGCTGCATATGATAGGAGGACCATCAGCTTGTGATTTCTGCTTTAGTGTGTTTTCCTAAGATTGCAGTTCTCGATAGGACCCTAAATCAGTCCTGTGCCAGTTAGAAGTCCCTAAAGAGTAGGATCTTCTAAAAGGCATATTTGAATGTGTTTTCTTTTCAGAAACACTTGATTCTCCTCATCAAGGGCCTGTGCACTGGCTGTAGCCGACTAGACAGAACTGAAATTATCACGTTTACAGCGATGATGAAATCGGCTAAGCTGCCACAAACAGTGAAGACACTCTCAGACGGTGAGTGTTCCTTTGCCAGAGCCGGTTACTTGGCCACTTCCCTGGCCAGCTTTCTCCTGTTTAGCCATTTGGTGGCACTCTCCTCATGTCTCTTTTTGCTTTTGTATCTTACAGTGGAAGATCAGAAAGAGCTGGCCTCACCAGTAAGCCCAGAGCTGAGGCAGAAGGAGGTACAGATGAATTTTTTGAACCAGCTGACGTCAGTTTTTAACCCTAGAACTATAGCGTCACCGCCCACAGGACCACAGACCCCGGTGAGTTACTTCAGTCAGGTGTCCTCATCTTGGGGGTTTGTTAGCCGCAATACTAGAAAAAAATATGTGACAAATGTGCTTTGTATTTGTGATGTAAAACGATATACATACATGCCTATGGTAGGAAAAAACTGAAGAATACAAACCAAAAAAAAAGTAAAACTCACCCCAACTCCTTCTGTCTGAAGTTATTACTATTTTGATGACCATTCTTCTAACATTTCTCAATGTAAATAAATACAAAGAGCATGCTTTCCATAGAAGGCATCATTCTGTGGTAGTTGTGGGATATGTATATGTGTGTGTGTGTGTGTATTTTTTTTCCAAGGAGGGCGCAGCTCACAATGGCCCATGCGGGGAACGAACCTGCAACCTTGGTAGAGCACTGTGCTCTAACCAGCTGAGCTAACCAGCCAGCCAGATACATATTTTTGATAGCTATATAATTTCCCTCTCCCTTTTGGAAAATAACTTGTATTTTCCCCAACATTAGAGAGGAATTTTCCCCTCATTATCTGCGGAGTCTGAAGAGTATCCTCGGAGCTGCTCCTTTGTGTGGCCAGTGGTTTGGTTCGGAGCTCCAGGGCAGCCGTTAACAGATTCTATCATGTCAGGCGAGGCCTTTCACATCCTTTGTTTCTCTTCAGGTGGAAGGAGAAAGCGGTGAGCAGTCATCCACAGATCAGGCCTCTGCTATCAAAACCAAGAATGTGTTCATAGCTCAGAATGTGGCTAGTCTTCAGGAGCTGGGTAAGACTCTTCCGTCTTGTCAGAAAGCTGCTTCCTCTTCTGATTCCCCTGCTTTCAGAAATTCCTTAAGTGGGAAAGGATCAAACAGCCAGGCCTGTTTGTAAGGTCAAGCCTTTTCATTAACTTAGGTGGCTCAGAGAAGCTCCTACGTGTCTGTTTGAACCTGCCGTATTTCCTACGCTACATCAACCGGTTTCAAGATGCGGTGCTGGCCAATTCCTTCTTCATCATGCCTGCAACAGTGGCCGATGCCACCGCTGTTCGCAATGGGTAAGGTGCCCCAGGGTGCAGAGACTTCACATTTTAATGCTGCTCTCAAAAAAGATGCACTGGCTAGTTTTATATGGCATGCCTGCTTTCAGGTTACAGAAGCGAGTGGTTCTAAGAGGCATTTTTGTCCATCTTCTCTGTTATGTTCCAGTTTTCATTCACTGGTGATCGATGTGACCATGGCATTGGACACCCTTTCTTTACCTGTGTTGGAACCTCTCAATCCTTCTCGTCTGCAGGATGTCACAGTCCTCAGCCTAAGTTGTCTGTATGCAGGTGAGAAGTTATTATGTCTGGTGTCATTTTCGTAGTCAAGCACAGGTGTATTTGCTGCAGACCAGGAGGTCCTCTGAGGACTCTGCTCTCTTCCCCTTTACTTAGCCCCTTCCCCCAAGGATCACCTCAGAGCTCATTTCGGTGAGACGAGGTCTCAACAGGATAGCTTGGCTAGCCTTGGCAGAGGCGAAAACAGGACCAAAAGTATTCTCGAGTTTAGGGAGCATGTGTGTGTGTGTTGATTAGTGGGTGTTACACAGCTGGAAAGAAAGCAGGATCCAATCACAGAGGGCTTAGAAATGCAGTCTCTCATTTGGACCACAGATTCTGAATTGTGATGTGACCTGCGCTATGCTTTAGGAAGAACATCTGCAGTCGCATGCAGGGTGTTTTGGTGTGGGGAAGTATGGGAGGCAGGAAGACCCATTAGGAGGGATTTGCGGTCATTCGGGCAAGGACATGGTAAGGGTGTGAGCTAGAGCAGCTGCAGTGGGAGAAGAAAGCTAAGGATACGTGTCCCAGGGTCAGAGTGTGTTCTCTCCAAGCCCATTTCCAGTGTTTATTGCCTCGTCCTCTACCTTTGACCTTTGCATTTTTCAATTTGGGGTTTATTAAAATTTTCAGGGAATTTCTTGTATATCACGTGGCTTTCAGTGTAGTTAGTCGATAAGAATTAAAGATTCCTTAAACATTCTTAGTTGCATTAAAGATCCCAGATTTGGTTTGTTGAAATTTGATCACTGGGGATGTCTTTGAGAAATACTAAGCGTGGGATTTTTATTTTTCAATAATCTTTAAAAATTTTAAAAAATGTTTTAAAATTGATAGATTTTTATTTTTAAAGCAATTTTAGGTTTACAGAAAAGTTGAGCAGGTTGTGCAGAGTTCCCATGTACCCTCTCTCCCCGACAGGTTTCCCTTAATTACATATTGCATTAAAATGATACATTTGTTGTAATTGATGAACCAATATTGATACATTATCATTCACAAAACTATTGAAGCTCATAGTTTACAGTTAGGTTTCCTTCTTTGTGTTGTACAGTTCTGTGGGTTTTGACAGATGCGTAATGTCATGTATCCATCATCATTGTATCATACAGAATAGTTTCAGTGCCCTAAAAATCTCCAATGTTCCACCTAGTAATTCTTCTCCCCTACCCCCACCCCCGGTAACCACTGATGCTTTTACTGTCTCCATAGATATACCTTTTTAAGAATGTCATATGGTGAGAATCAACTATATAGTATGTAGTCTTTTCAGACTGGCTTCTTTTGCTTGGAATATGCGTGAGATTCCTCCATGTCTTTTTGGGGCTTGATAGCTCACCTCTTTATTGCTGAATAGTATTCCTTGTATAGATGTACCACGGTTTGTTTATCTGTTCCCCTGAGACATCTTGATTGCTTCCATTTGTTGGTAATTAATGGATAAAGCTACAATACCTGTGTAGGTTTTTGTGTGGACAGAAGTTTTCAGCTCATTTGGGTAAACCTAGGAGTATGATGACTGCATCGTATGTTTAGTTTTTGCCCTTATGGAATCTACTCTCAGTAATCAAATCATGGAATTGCTTGTGGGTGGGTTGTGTTTTTGTGTTTCACTTTTGGTGGATTCTTGTGACGGTGCCATGATTGGAATCTCTACATCTTTTTTTTTTCTTTTTTCAGGTGTGAGTGTGGCAACCTGCATGGCCATCCTTCACGTGGGCAGTGCACAGCAAGTGCGGACAGGGTCCACGAGCTCCAAAGAAGAAGACTACGAGAGTGACGCAGCTACAATTGTCCAGAAATGTGTAAGCTGAGCCTCTGGGGACATGGGCGCCTTGATTGTTCAAATGGGGGTCTATGGCCAGTTTTTCTTGATAGAGGAAAGGACATGGAGTGCTCTCCAATCCCTTTCCCTTGGGTAGTAGGTCTAAGAGGTAGGCATTCAGCCTGTGTATTTGGCAGATTGGTTCACCCTGTAGAAAACACTGAGACGTTTTGGTGGCCATGGACCTTGTGAAAGATGAGTCATCCAATTGGCATATATATTTGAGGGTTTACTATGTATCAATGTACTTTTAGTGGAGACATACAATACTCAAGATGATTCCCAATAGTGCTAAGTGTATGGGATGAATAAATGTGATAGAAAGCAATCTGGGTTTGTTGAGCCTCGGCATATTGCTTTAGATTGGTGGAGGGAACCCCTTCGAGGTGCCATGTTAGCTGAATGAAAAGAGGGAGCCAACACCATGTGAAGATGAAAGAAAATGTGATGGAATTGTATCATTGGAAAGGGACTTGAGGATATTTGACTCTTGATGCTAAATTGATTGGGGTAGGATTTAGCATTTATAGTGAAATATATCAGCTTGCTCAGATTTTTGTGTACATTTGATATTGGACAGCTTGAGATCTATGACATGATTGGACAAGCAATCTGCAATTCCCGCCGGGCTGGTGGTGAGGTAAGAAGCATGTCTCTGTGACATTCTGGTCTTGTAGCCCCTAAGATGTGTTTCTGTCTTGTCTGTAAGATCTCTGTGTTCATTTTTTTCTTTTGTGCCTTTTTCAACAGCACTATCAGAACTTCCAGTTGCTGGGTGCCTGGTGTTTGCTGAATAGCCTTTTCCTCATATTGAACCTCAGTCCTACTGCCTTGGCTGACAAGGGGAAAGAGAAAGATCCATTGGCTGCACTCCGAGTCAGAGACATCCTTTCTCGGACGAAAGAGGGAGTGGGCTCTCCGAAACTGGGGCCTGGAAAAGGGTATGTGTCTCCTAGGTTGTCACTCTTGTTGTTTCCCTGCCATTTTGTTTTGATGGGGATAGTTAAACTCTTCTCATCTCCCCATTAATCGTCTGGAGTTGAAGGAGGAAGTCAAATTCTGGACCTCAATGAACAAATTGTTCACTAAGTACCTTCTGTGTCCCAGGCTTTGTGTTAGTCTGGAATGCTGTGATGAACAAAAAAATAGACATATTCCCAAGAGACTTGACGTTGATATTCATGCAGATATACATCAAATTGTATCTGGAGAGTATTGTAAGAGGGACATTTGACCTGGTCAGAAAAATCACGGCAGGCTTCCCTAAGGAAGTGTTAATGGGGCAGAAATCTGAACTAGCCATTGGAGTGGTTGGCAGTATAGTCATGTGCTGCGCAATAACATTTCTGTCAGCGACTGGCTGCATATACAACAGTGGTGTACCAGGTAACCTAGGTGTGTGGTAGTCTGTATCATCTGTGCTGTGTAAGCATACTCGATGATGTTCACATAATGATGAAATCACCTAGTGACGCGTTTCTTAGAATGTATCCCCATCGTTAAGCAGTTCATGAGTGTAGATACGAGGCAAAGTAGGGAGGTAAGCGCATTCCAGAGAGAACAGCAGTTTGTGATGTTGTGAGTCTGTTTTCACTCTTAGCATTGTAAAGGGAAACACGAGACGGCCAAAAGGTACGAATAACCTTAGATAGCAGTTACATTTTAAAAATAACTGTTTTTAAAAAATTTTTCAATTACAGTTGACAAACAGTATTATATTAGTTTCAGGTGTACAACATGGTGATGAGACATTTCTGTAACTTACGAAGTGATGACCCCGATAAATCAGATGGGTATCTCTAGTACCCATCTGACACCACGCATACTTGTAGTCATTACCATATTATTGACTATATTCCCTATACTGTGCTTTACATCCCGGACTGTTTTTATAACTGGCAAGTTGTACATCTCAATCTCTTTTCCTTTTTCATTCATTCTCCTAACCCCCCTCCCATCTCACAACCATCGAAATGTTCTCTGTATGAGTTTGTTTCTGTTTTGTTTGTACACGGCTGTTGTTTCTTGAGATTTTAAAAAAGAGTACATGTACAGTGTATGAGTTACAAACCTAAGAAAGGAAAAAAAAATCCCAAATTCTACCACCCAAATTGGTAAACATTCTATCAGACATTTTTCTGTGCATATATGTTTACAAAAATAGGATCACTGTTGTAAAATATTGTAGGCATCTTTTCAATAACACTAAGTTTTTAATGGCTAATTGTGGTGGTATATAGTACTCCGCTATATAAACATACCATACTTAACTAATTACCTTACTGAATAGTTATTTAGGGTGTTCCAAATTTCTTATTTTGATAAACCATGCTTTAATAAACCTTCTAAAACATAAATCTTTGTGAACTTTTTTAGTTTTCCCCAGGGTAAAAATTCCTGGAAGTATTGTTAGGACAAGGGTGCACTTATTTAAAAATTTGCAATGTTTTGCCAAGCTGTTCTGATTTGTATTCCCACTGGCCATGTGTGCCTATGCCTATTTCCCCATGTCTTCTTTGACAGTAAGTGTCCTTAGTCTTCATGTTTGCTAAGCTCAGAGGTGCAAGATGTTATTCTGTTGCTCTTATTCATGTATCTGTGGTTACTGGCATGATTGTGGTCCTTTTCACATGTTCATTGGTCATTTGTATTTCTTTTGTCATTTGCCTGTGTCGTTTGCCCTGTTTTTTTCTTTGGTGTTTGTCCTTTTTTTCTTATTGATTTACGTGAGCTCACTGTGTTATTAGATATACTGCTCCTTTGTCATGTGGTCATTTGGACAGAAAAAGTTTTACTCAGATTTAAGGTAAAACTTTGTTTTTATTTTCTTCTGTTTGTGTCCAGATACTTTATAGAAGTTGGTAAATTTTAACCTTTTTCTCTCAGAAGAATGACTTTTAAAAAGTTCAACCATCATATAAATGTCAGAATCTCTACGTGACTCAGTTGCTTTCAATTGATAATTTAAATTCCAAAATTCCATCAATTTGTAACTTTCTTCTAGTCCTGGAATTCTAAACCTGTGGATCATTAGGCATGAGATTCAGGGAGATGGTGCACGTCTGAAGTTACATGCAGGTTTAGTGTGTTTGTGCACTTTGTTTTTGTTTTTTTGTTTTTTTTTTGGTCTGGGGAAAGATCCATAGATTCAGAAAGGGGTCTAGGACCCAAAAAAGGCAAGATCCACTGTTTTCGAGGTTGGGATTTATTTTAAATCATCTTAAGGTTTGTGTTTTCCTTTTTCTTTCTGTAGACATCAGGGATTTGGGGTGCTGTCGGTAATACTGGCAAACCATGCTGTTAAGCTGTTAACATCTCTCTTTCAAGACCTGCAAGTGGAGGCTCTGCACAAGGTGAGGGGATTGTCCTCGTGGAATCAGCACACAGATGGCTGGTCCACTCCTGGGTAAGCTAGATGGAGCCGTCAGATCAGGTTGTTAATTGCGGATGAGTCATAACATCACTTCTCTTGATGTTTACCTTCAGGGTTGGGAGGCTGAAGGTCCCCCTGCGGTCCTGAGCATTATGGCTCAGAGCACCTCCATACAGAGGATTCAACGGCTGATCGACTCTGTGCCACTGACGAACCTGCTGTTGACATTACTCTCAACTTCCTACAGGAAGGTGGGTGGGGTCATGCCACTGGTAATTTGGAAGATTTTATGTAATAACTTTCTCAAAAGGAGTAAGACTGACTGTACACCATGACCTCTGTAAATGCCAGGTTTGTGGTAATGATTTTGAAGATGAGAGGAATTCTTAAATGATTCCAAACACTTGAATCAGTTATTATCAACGCTGTGATACATATGGCTACTTGGTGATTAACCGGCATGCTGAAGCAAAAACATAGAGGACACTGTGGAAACACTCCCTTTTTCAGTGCTTGCCCATATCCCTGGTTTTGGAGTGCTGTTGTAGGATAAAGCGATGACAGTCCCGAAGGGGCTCTTAGGAGAACTACTTCTGGGGCTTAGAGAAAAGAGGAAGACATGGAGAAAACGTCATGTGGTAAATGAGATGACATAGGATGGCTCCACTTTGGTGCTCGTCACTTACGCAGCCCTCCCTGTTTTGCTAGGCCTGTGTCCTGCAGCGTCAGAGGAAGGGCTCCATGAGCAGTGACGCCAGCGCCTCCACGGACTCCAACACCTACTACGAGGACGATTTCAGCAGCACCGAGGAGGACAGCAGCCAAGGTAGAGGCCTCTCTCTTCTCTCCCCCGGGAGAGAAGCCACAGAGCGCAACAGGAAGTTTCCCCAGTAACTTCCTCTCGTTTCCTCTTTACCATTTTCTTTCACCTGCCTGGCCTGGGTCTTGATTTTATGTACACTGAAAGGTAACGTGTCATTTAAGAGTAAGTTGAGCTATTGAAGACTGAGTGATAGAAACTACTATCAGCAAAGTCCAGTTTGCTTTCATTTCTTTTCCTCCAAAATCAGAGCACATCTCAGTTCACATTTCTTTTTGTGTTGACCTGATTTGTGAACTCTGCTCTGAGCTTTCCTAGTGACACTCAAACGGTGTGTGAAGTGTTTGGTTTGACTATTGTCATAGATGTGTGGCTTGGGGAGGCTTAGGGAGAGAAACTCCCGACTTGGTTGTAGCGAAGAACAGGGCAAAAGCAACATTCCCTCCTGCCTTAGTTTGGAGAGAGACGAAGTAAGATAAATATCTCAGATTCTTTATAATCAGGTTTGTACAGTATTGTGAAAGGTACCATTCTTACCTTGGGGTTTACAATGGACAGACAAGTAAAAATTTCCTCTTGAAAATACTTGGTTTGTTGCCAGTAAAATAAAATGAGATTGTTTCTCTTCTTTTGTTGCGCTCCTTTAAAAAAATACCTGTTTTATTGAGGTATAATTTACATACAATAAAATGCTCCCATTTTATGTGTAAATTTAGATGAGTTTAAAAACCACTTTTTTAGTTTTCAATTACAGTTGACAAACATTATGTTAGTGTCAATTGTGCAGCCGTGGAACTACCACCACAGTCAAGAAATCCTTGTGTTCCTTTTGACTTAGGCACTTTTACAAAGGAGATATACTTTTTTTTAAAAATGTGTTATTTTTCTCTTTCTCTGTTCAGATGATGACAGTGAACCTATTTTGGGGCAGTGGTTTGAGGAGACCATCTCCCCCAGTAAGGAGAAAGTGGCACCTCCACCTCCTCCCCCACCGCCCCCGCTGGAGAGCTCTCCACGAGTTAAAAGCCCCAGTAAGCAGGCCCCTGGTGAGAAGGGCAACATTTTGGCTAGCCGCAAAGACCCCGAGTTGGTAAGATTGTACTTCTGAGGCTTAGGAGGAGCAGAAGTGTGGAGAAAGGGGTGTGAAAAGCAAATCATTTGAACTAAAGCATTTCGTAGGCTGGGTAACTAATGTTTAAAGGATTTTCACTTAGGACTTAAGTACATCGATTATGTTTGATTAAATAACTGGTATTTTTGGTGGTGTTTCTCTGATTGGGGTTAGCAACATAGCCTTCAGAGTTAGACACATCAGCTGGAATCCTACCAATTACTGGCTCTGTACCTTTGGGCAAGAACCTGAACTTCTGCAAGCCTCAGTTTTGTCTTTTATCATACGGGAATGATTGCACCTGCCCCAAAGGCTGTTGTGAAGAATTAAAGAGCTCTTAGCATAGATCTTGTACATATATCATTAGTGCTTGATAACGATTTGTTCAGCCAGTATTTACTGATGATGTACTACGTGTCAGCCTCTGTTCTGAAGCTGTATCAGCAAACAAGGCACATATAGTCCTTGCTCTCATACAGCTTCGTCCAGTCAAGGATCTGGACATAAAACATTTATGCAATAATTCAGTTTAATTTTATAAGAGTAATAAAGAGCTGGGAATTCTATATGCGTATAATGAAATAGGGTTCAGAATATCAATATATCAATAGTGACCTATAGAGAGCTGGACAAATATAGGACCTTAGAGGAGGAAGAAATGAGTCAGTCTGTTTGGAAATCCTGTTTTCATACAGTACTTTATGAAGTCTGTTGTACCAAACTGGCATGCCATTTTGTATTAGGTTGGTGCAAAAGTAATTGTGGTTTTTGCAATTATTTTTAACCTTTTAAACCGTAATTACTTTTGCGCCAACCTAATATGACTGGTGAAATTGCATGGGAAAGACTATCATTATTAAACTTGGTCCCACTGTAGGTGATTTAAAATCTGGTATTTACATTGATTGTGTTTATTGCCTGAGCCCTGTGGGCATAGTTCCTTCCTATTTGTATTCGGGATTTTAGAGACTCTGGGCTTAGGAACCTGATACAAGCTTTTGTCATTCCTTTTAGTTCTTGGGTCTGGCTTCCAACATTTTGAACTTCATCACGTCTTCCATGCTGAACTCCCGGAACAATTTTATTCGAAACTACCTGAGTGTGTCTCTTTCAGAACACCACATGGCCACCCTGGCTGGCATCATTAAGGAGGTGGACAAAGATGGACTCAAGGGTCAGTAGACAGGATGCGTGCCTGGTGGAGTCCTTTTTCTAGTGGAGTTTGGCGGTCGGCAGGGTGGTGTGATGCATTAGGTAGCTGCATGAAGAACTGGTTTTCCCATTTGTCTTCAAGGTGCTTCAGATGAAGAGTTTGCTGCCGCCCTCTATCACTTCAACCACTCTCTGGTGACTTCTGACCTTCAGTCCCCCAACCTGCAGGTGTGTGTGCCCTCAGACCGATCAGGCCGAGAGCCCTCTCTATCAGCTCTCAGTAGGCTGCAGTGTTCTAGTGCCGGGGAACAGTCTGTCATGAATCCCCACTCCGCAGTGCTGAGACATCATTCTACCTAGTATGTCCCCCTGCCTTAATTAGGATCATTTCAATTAGGAAGGAAAATGTGTCCTTTATCCCCAAGTCACTCAGTAAGCTTAAAGAAAAGGAAAAACTACAAGAACAACTCCCGATAACTATCATAGCAGAAAAGTAGACAAAGTAGACGAGAGGGAAAATACATAAATAAATAAATAAATACATGTATGTACATAAATGCCCAACAAAGATAGGACGTGATCGACAGTATCAGTCACCTAAAGGATGTAAGTTAAAATGCATGTTTTAAAGAAATCTGTCAAATTGCCGGGTATAGATGCTCTCATGCACGCTCCTACTTTCAAACCTACCGCCAAAATGAAGTCTAGGGTCTTGGTTGTAGAAGTCTAAATCTTACAGTTTTTCTCTCCCACTGAAGTAGCTGATGTCCTGAATCCTAAATATCAAATTCCTCATTTCACTCATTTCCTATATGTATTTATTTTCGCATTTATAGTCTTTGATTTTAAAATTTGATTGTTTTTAGTTTTTCTAGCAAATGACATCATGCTCTATGTAATCTTTTCAGGTTTTCTTTTTTCACTTAATATTGTTTAGTACTGTATTGCCTAGATTCATCTCTATGGTTGCATATTTCTGTGGTTCTTATTTTGACGGGTCTGTGATATTCCACTGTGCTTGACTACACCAGCTTATCCATTTCCCCTCTGCTCCCAGTGAGGGATAGGTATTTGGCTTGTGTCAGGTTTTATCGCTATGATCTTTCCTGTACATACCCTGTTACACAAGTGATTCTCTTGGGAATATAACGTAGGAATAGAGTTAATCAGTCATAGAGTATGTGAATGTAAGCAGATAATGCCAAACTGCTCTCTGAAGTAGTTGCACCAAGTTTGACTCCCACCAGCAACGTGTCAGCGATAAGTGGATTCACATTCTCTCCCAACATTTGCCAGTGTCACATTTTCATAATAATGTTCTTAACGTGATCAAAGTTAGTGGTTCTCAATCGCTAGTGTACATAGGATCCCTGGGGAATTTGTTAAAAATGCAGATTCCTAGTTACTGTGACATTCCCCTCCCCCAAAAGAATTTAATTTGGTAGATCTTCAATAATTTGCCCTACGACTGCTTTGAAAAATTTTGTGTTACTCTTAAGGTTATTTTAGTGGATTATCGGAATCAAGACACAATTCATGGGCTTTTACTTGCTCCCAGAGGGACAAAATCCGGGAAGCTATTTCAAGAGCTTGAAATTCTCATAATCCCAATGTATTTGAGAAATTCTTAAACATATTATTTTGTCGTTTAAAAAGATGATCATAGAAGCCTATTTATACTTATCTACTGTTAACATGAAAACATTTTTTTGGCAAGAAGGGGAATATAAATTGATTAGCAATATGGTTGACCTGTCTTTAGATGAAGAGAAGGAGATGCTTCAGTTAGCGTCTCACCTGCAGTACCTTCTCAGACTTCATAGGGTCAGGGTGTGCCAAAGTGATCAGCTCCTTGTCCAGATCTAAGTTTATTTAGGGACGTGTCAGAGTTCCTGGACTCGGCCTTTTCCTGCCTAAACTTGTCCAAAAAATGAAGGAGAAATGCTTTTCTCTGTAGAACAGGAATTCTTAAAGACTCCTGTAATGATGTTGTCCTTTTAGCATTTAAAAAATAGTTGCAGACCTTGTGTGGACATGCAACCTGGTTGCCCATAGCTGCTGACTTCATGCAGAGGAAATCCTTCAACCTCCCTTTTCAGTCCATCCCCAAACGTGGGACTTTAAATTCTCCTCCCAGATTTCATAGCTATGATGAAAGAAAGTAAAGGATAGTCAGTGTCATCTAATTGTCTGCTGTCGAATTCCCTTACCTTGGATATTGCTTCTTTGGAGTAATGTACAAAGCTGCTTTACCCAAGGTGCCTGACTTCTGTTGCAGGACACACACGATGTCATCTCAGGGAGGTTAATAATACGTGCCTCAGTCTGTGAAAGTATACAAATACAGTTATGTCTTAAAAATTGTCTTCAGCAGTCAGGGAAATAAAGAATCATGGTTGTGAGTTAGTAAGACCAGCACGCCTACTCCCTGCTAAGAGAAGAAATTGAAATCTCTCATTGAGGACTTTTGAACATCTTGGGAAGAGAACTTTTTGCTGAAAGGCTGTGGGAGAAGATGTGCGTGGTGGGCATGGCCCCTCTGTCCCTTCTTTCAAATGTGTCCAATAAATCAGTCGACTGCGATGATCTGTGTCTCCTGAAGCCCAGTGAGAAAGCAGGCTGTGTTGGCCACTGGGGATTAGCCCAGTGTTCCATCCTTCTGGTCACACGGCTGGTTCTGGCAGCCAGCCCCCATCCTGAAGCCATCGGTCCCACGCACAGCCACCTCACTAGCTTGATTCAGATACTACTGAAGGGGCTTACAGTGATTGACAGAAGACACCTCTCTCCCCGCACCACTAAGAAAATGACATGAGTTTTAGGAGCTGTGTGCCAGGAATGGGACCAAGACCCGATATGTATTTGTTATATCACAATATCATAGGAGTTAGTATTTAAAGGCTACAGAGTTTCAGTTGGGAAGGTAAAAAAGTGCTGGGGAGGGATGGTGGTGATCGCAGTTGCACACTATGTACGTACTTAATGCCGCAGAACTCTACACTTAAAAATGGTTAAAATGGTTGTTTTATGTTGTGTCACTTTATCACAAAAGAGTGCCTGGCACTTTTAGTACTAGTTTAGTACCAATACCTACCACATGTCAGCTGCTATCTTTATTGCTGTGTTACTATCATTACTATTACATGCAGAATTATAATAATTTAGTAGTAGTAGTGGTATAGTGACCTAGGTTCATTCATTCAGTAAGTATTCACTGAGCATTTACTGTGTGCCAGGTACTGTTGTAGACACTTCTGAAGAAGTAAAGATGACTTGCATTAGTGTGGGGTCACAAGAAAAGGGGGAGATACGGTGTGGACGAGGACCTACTGTAGAGCTCGTGGGAAGTTGTTTGAATGGGGCGAGGGCACGGAGAGGAAGGAGTCTAAGGTACTGTCTGGGCAGAAATCCCAAATGGAGGCTAGAGAGATGCCGCTGTGTCTAATAGCCCCGGGTTAGTCAGGAAGGAGGATTGGTTTGGGGGCAGAAGGAGTGGCACTGAGTGCTGTTTGCTCGGTCCTCGGCTAAGTCAGCTCAGAGACTGTGCTGACTCGTGGGTGGCTTCTTGATTTCACATTTACTCAGTATGACCCTTTAGGTTTTTTAGGTACGTATGGCATCATCTGCCATTTTCTTTTTGTTTTTAAAAACAAACGAGCTAGTGTCAGCTTACCAACCTGATTTTCTTTCAGTCGCTTATGGTAGGCCAGTCTTGAAACCATCGTGTCGTCTAGAAAATTTATAGCTGAGTGTGAGGCTGTCCTTGGACGAAGGAGTAAACTGAAGGCAGTTAGCAGAGGTGTTACCTAGGTGATTATATTGCTTCCTTTGTCGGTATGTTGAACATTATAGCTCTTTCCATCAAATGAGAACAAGTTGTATATTTTTGTGTATAAGAATCGTATACAAGAATTTTGTAACAAGATTGTCTATTGTATATTAGCAATGTTTTAGTTTAAATAGTCACTATTATTGAAAGAAATCATTTTAAATATGATGAAATTTTGAGGTTCCAGTGGGACAAAAACGTCTAGAACGTGGTTGGAAATGTGAGTCTGAAATTCCTGCCTTAAAAAATTAAGATCGATGTTGTAGATTTGGGAATTATCTGCTCAGAGGCAGTTGTGGAAGTAATGAGAGACAGTGAGATGGATGGAGGGCAGCGAGCGAGACGAAGACTGCCGCTGAAACCTCAGGCGCGCCCGTGTAAGAGAGGCAGGAGTGCAGAAAGGGTACTCGCCAAGGTCGCAAGGAGTGGTTCAGGCCGCGTCTTGCTCCTGTGCTGGGGCTCAGTCTTACTTCCGGGAAAGTCCATTCTTCTGACTTAGAGCTCGGAAGAACTGGAGTGGTGGGGGAGACTCGGGTTCCTGAGAATGGCAGCTCATTTCTTAGGGCTCTCAAGTCTAAGGAACTGACCAAAAGACACACAAAACGGACACAAAACAAGTAAAAACCTCACTTAAAAAAATACTGTGTTAAGTGATAAGGAATATGAATATATGTCAACCATAATCCTTCCACCAAATTCATGATTTTAGTTTTTCCACGTCTTCTTACAGCCCTGGCCACATAGTGGCATAATTTTACAGTTATAACCAGAACATTGATAATACATCTCTTGGTTTCTGCTTTTTCAGATTTTGCTGTTATATTTATATACGTATGACAGGTTTTTTTTGTTTGTTTACCTTGGTCTTTATAGTTGGCACATTATGGCTGCTAGTCCCTTGATTTGAACACTTAGATTTTTTTTTAATTACAATAGTGCTATAAATAATATTTTTGATATAGCTCAGGCATGTTTATTTTTTTGGCTTGTTTCCTTGAGTCAGGGATTGAGAAGTGATTTACAGCTGTGTCGAGCGTAGCGATTAAGAATGTAGGTTTTTAGACATAAACCTGGCTTCGTCCCTTGGTAATCTTGTGGCTTTGGTCATGTTCTGAAACTGCTCTGAGCTCCATTTCCCTCATCAGTAAAAAGGAGCAGAGACCCACCCAAACGTTACCTGTCGCTCTGAACATGTGGTGTGAGTGTCCCTACGGTGCTCCGCCTACGCTAACTGCCCAGTACAGGCGAGCTAATCATGATACCTGTGATGTTACAAACGGTTATTTCCAAGGAAGCAATGAGGTCCTCTAGGATGTCTGGTAAGAATTTCATTTAAGTTGGCAGACTTAGACGTTTATCCTGTATCCTGGGGTAACCGTGATCTGTATTTTCTGAAGCCAAACGAGAAAGCAGGCTTTCTTGTTTGGTTTTCCACTGGCATCCTGCTCAGTTTGTGTGTGTCGGAGAAGATAAGTTGCAGCTTAGATAACTGAGCTGAAAGGAAAGCTCATTTGAAAGACATGCTGTAACTGGAGGCAAAGACAGCCCTGATTAGTTTTAGAAGCCTTGATGTCTTCTAGGCAGAATTTCTCTTTTAATACTGTTAATATAAGCTGTTGGACCAACAAGTTGTTGGATCCTCCCCCCTTTGAGTGTTTTGTAGTATATAACTGGTTATGAAAGAAAAACTTAGCTAGTACAGTTGTTTCAAGGTTTCTTTTGAAAGCATCGACTTCTCATGATCTGTCCATTTGGAAATATTACCCTGATTCTGCTGTCTCGATGCATTTTTCCTTTTTCGGGACCCATTCCTGACACTAATTAATGGTAGTCATTAATGAGGTTAGATGAGTAATTTATCCTTTATATTTTTCTTATTTGTTGAATGAAGTGATCTTTCTCTAAACCCCTTCTAAATCGGAAGTTTTGCATCCTCCTTTGTTTAAATACTGCTTCCACTGTTAAACAGTAACAGAGTGTTAGTAACCATTTGGCCTCATTCACTGTCTCTGTCCTGATAGTCTCTTATATGTCTTTCATGTCAGAACACACTGTTGCAGCAGCTGGGAGTTGCGCCTTTTTCTGAGGGCCCTTGGCCCTTGTACATTCACCCTCAAAGCCTCTCTGTACTTTCACGCCTCCTGCTCATCTGGCAACATAAAGCCGGTGCTCAAGGTGACCCCGATGTCCCCGAATGCCTTAAAGTTTGGGACAGGTAAGAAAACTCCAAGCGAAGCCCTGTGGAGAAGGTTATTTACTTTTTTGTTTGTTTGACTTCTTTGTAGTTAATCTGCAGCTTTGAGATGGTACCCCGATGACAATGTTTAAAGTGGCCAGTGTGGTGGGCTGCGTTTCTGATGGAGGGAGTTGGAGGAAGATGTGCTGTTTGAAAGACAGAAGTACATAAGCTATAGACTGGAAATAAAATCTTCAGCACATGGGGGACTTGGTTGCAATTATGAGATTGAACCTGAATCCTGAACGTAACCAATTTTATCCTGACCTGGTTTTTTGAAAGAGGGAGCAGGGAAGCCAACTTGGTCTTAGGTTATTTTGCTTTCAACAGGAAGCCATTTAGAGTGACTTGCAGTCATTTTTGGACAACTTTTAAAGATTTTTTTTTTTACTTGGGGGAAGCTCAGATTAATCATCTAAATCCTCTTTAGATGGACCTATGTTTGCCATTTTTGTTTACATGGTTAGGAGTCTTCAAAGCAGTTTGTTTTCCTAGAAGGCTTTGCTTTTGTCTTCCTCATTCTATGATCAAATAGCTCTCATGCTGGATTTGAGAAATCTTGAATGTCAAAGACCCGCTGTATTTTTCCTGGTGGAGTCTTGCAAAATGGCCAGAAGGTGAGAGGAGGGGATATGGTGAGGGAAAACCTTATTAAAACATAAATCTCTTTTCTAATAGCCAAAGGCTGTGGAAACAGTTGGTTACATTCATTCCTTTTTTTTTTTTTTTTTTTTTTTTGCATAAAAGCTCTTCCAACAAGTTCTCTGAATTTCATAATTTATTTTTTATCTGCATTGAGTTATTTTTGACTTTTCATGCAACGACTTAACCTGTCGTGTAAATTCTCAAAACAAAAATTAAACTCCAGAATCAAAGTGTAGGGGAAAGTAATTATTTCTGTTTGCCCAAGTTTGCTGGGGCAAAAAAAAGGGCCTCCTTTTGGGGGCTTTGTAGTTCTTCCCATGTCAGAAACGGCCGGTGTTAACCCTCTGGTGGCCACACTTGCCATTGCTGAAGAGTTCTTGTGGGTGCTGCTGGTGTTTGTAGCCAAGATTTTGTTTTTATCTGCTGTTCACATGGAGCTTGTCTTCCTTGATTTTGCTATCTTAATGCCTGGGGTGGTTAAGTTTAACTCTTCCAGCACTTGACATTATAACTCTTGGGGGATGATGTTCTGACTTGTCCCCTTGTCCCCACCAGACACATTCTCCTTTTCTCTCGGGTAGGTTTTTGTCGACAATGAAGCAGAATGCCCTGCAAGGGTTGGTGCCCAATGAGACTGAAGACTTGAACGTAGAACATCTGCAGCTGCTCCTTCTGATTTTCCACAACTTCACTGAGAAAGGCCGGCGGGCCATACTGACCCTTTTTGTGCAGATCATCCAGGAGCTGGGTGCCAACATGGACGCCCAGCTGCGCTCTGTGCCTCTCATCCTGGCCCGCCTCCTGCTGATTTTTGATTATCTGCTTCACCAGTACTCCAAGGCCCCTGTGTATCTGTTTGAGCAGGTACGGATGGACACACTGTTTTTGCTTGACTGGCTCTCATCGAGAACGATATTCTCCTCCAGTTACCATTGTCCAAACCCAAATGACCTGCTCCCTTTGGGTCTTAGGTGTTCGTGGTGATAGGTTTATGAGTCGCCGCAGGAAGACTGCCGGGACCTGCGTGTGTGCCCTTACAACCTATGTTTAGCCAGAAGCGCTAACTGTAGATTACGTGATTTGATGCGTGTGTTAAAATGGAATTAGAGACTCTGTTCACAGGTGTCCTTTGACTGAACGGCGCCTTCCCTGTGTCTGGTACATGCCCTGAGCATTGGCCATCAGTGACTGTGTGCTAGTGGTTGAATGAGGGTCAAGCAGTCAATTTTAAGGATTAATAAATTCCTCTGTAGGGATCCAAAGCGAGGATGGGAGACCCAGTTAAGCATTATTACATTCAGCACGTCTTAAAATGTTGCATTGAGCACGGTTCTCTTTCTACTCCAGCACAGAGATGCCTCCCAAAAGAAGTCACAGAAAAATCTAAAATTTCATTTTAGTTTGCGAGTTTCCCAAACTTCGGTATACTGATCTGTTCTCGTGCCTGGAGTGAGAAGCAGCGTGGTGATTGTGCATCTTTCTTACTTTGAGTGTTTGTGTTTTAAAAGGTGCAGCACAATCTGCTAAGTCCTCCTTTTGGGTGGGCAAGTGGATCTCAGGACAGCAGCAGCCGCCGCACGACCACCCCTCTCTATCACGGGTTCAAGGAAGTGGAAGAAAACTGGTCCAAGCATTTCTCATCAGGTCAGAAAGAGGACTGTGAATAAAGAACTGACTCACTGGTTCTCACTGGCAGATTGAATTTGGAACTTGTAGTCTCTGCGAAGATCTTTGGTTACAGTCGACTTCCTGTGGGTGGCAAATACCTACAGATTCAAACCTTTTCAGAAATAGATGGCTCACATATCCCACAGTTACTTAAAAACAAAAAACATCAAGACATAAGAATTAAGAATCCTTTTGTCTGGCCAGACTACAGTAGATATTTTTTTGCCACTCTGAGTGATTACATTTTATTTCTCTTAGGGATGTGATTCTAACTCGCAGGCTAAATTTCCTTTTGGGTCAATACTCAGGAAATAATGGGAGCCATGATAGTCTCTCTAGTGTTTCTAGTTGTCCATATTTTTTTTTCCAATTTTTATTGGGGAATATTAGGGAACAGTGTGTTTCTCCAGGGCCCATCAGCTGCAAGTCGTCCTTCAATCTAGTTGTGGAGGGCGCAGCTCAGCTCCAAGTCCAGTCGCCGTTTTCAGTCTTTGTTGCAGGGGGCACAGCCCACCATCCCATGTGGGAATTGAACCAGCAACCCTGCTGTTGAGAGCTCGTGCTCTAACCAGCTGAGCCATCCGGCCGCCCCTCCAGCAGCTCAGCAGCAGCTCATTGTTTTCAGTCTAGTTGTGCAGGGCGCAGGTCACTGACCTGTGTGGGAATCGAACTAGCAACCCTGTTGTTCAGAGCTCACGCTCTAACCAACTGAGCCATCCGGCAGCCCTAGTTGTTCTCATCATTCTTTTGATGAGGTGCCTCTTGTGTTCATTCTTACTAGGTTGGTGCAAATGTAATTGTGGTTTTTGCAATTATTAACCTTTTAAACCGTAATTACTTTTGCACCAACCTAATAGTATGTGTTTGCTCTCATCCTGAGGATTGTTAGATGTTAAGAGTATTTTGTGGAACTTTCATCAAGTGTTCATATGAATTATTATCATTGGGATCTCTTATTAGTCCCTTTGATATTGGAGAAACAGCATTTACGTTTAAGGCATTCAGTATAAGGATGTAATTTTGTTGACTAACTTGAGCATGGAGCATGTTAGTGAATTCCTAGAGCAGTGGTTCTCAACTGGGGGTGATTGTGCCCTCCACCCCCAAAGGGGACATTGGGAGTGTCTGAAGACACATTTAGTTGTCACAACTGGGAGGGTGCTCCTGGCATTCAGTGGGTAGATGCCGGGATGGTTCTAAACATCCTCCCACACGAAAAGGTTATCCGGCCCCAAACATCAGTAGTGCCAAGGCTGGAAACCCTGGTCCAAAGTGTTTTCTTAGTTTTTACATTTTATATTTGTTAAACAGCGTTAAGAATAAAACCATTCTTTCAATAAGAGCATTGTCTTTCAGATGCTGTCCCGCAGCCCAGATTCTACTGTGTCCTGTCCCCAGAAGCCTCCGAAGATGATTTGAACCGGCTCGATGCTGTGGTACCAAGAATTTTAAAGCCCCATGTTATGTGTGGGTCAGACGGTTTCCACCAAAACCAGCCTTGTTGGCTGGGAAGGGAGTGACTTCCTTTTTGTACTGAGGGAATTTGGTCTTTGTTAAGGTCTGAGCTTATTCTAAAAGGATGGTGTTATTTGGAGGTTTATTTGCTGGGCTCCACTTCTGCTGCGGACATCCTTCCTGGTGGTCGATACCTCTGATACATTATTCCTGAAGACTACCTCTCTTAGTGTTTTCCCGTGCAAATATTTTAATGGACAAACAGTTGCCTTATTCTAAAGCCTGCACTTGTGTGCTCACAATAGCCCATAAACTGGGTGAGGTCCCTGAGTAGGAATCTTGCTGCAATGAGAAATTACTAATGAGAATTTGAATGAGCTAGTTCGTCAGTCTTGAGTGATACCAACTTAAGTGATAGTGTATGGTAAGAGGGAAAAAGATTTCAAAAACCAAGAAATGATTGTCTTTCTCTCTTGCTATTAGGCGTATGATGTTCTTTTTTCTAAACTTGTCAAGTATGATGAGCTTTACACTGCACTGACATCCCTGCTTGCTGCTGGGTCACAGCTTGATACAGTCAGGAGGAAGGAAAACAAGAATGTTACATCTCTGGTAAGACCGTGGAAGCTTGGGCTAATTATGAAGTTTGGGATGTATTTGATAATTGGGTAACAGTTCTACCAGAAACTTCCTTTTGGGGTCTAATCGGTTTATTGAATATTTGTTTGCAAAACTGAGTGATACTTCAGTATTTCTGTGTAGTTAAGGTGGTTATGTTCACCTTAGAGATAATTTTATCATTTTTGCATTTTTCTGTTAGCATTAAGAGAAATGTAACTTTGAAAGTTAATAGCCACCTAAGTACTGTATCTCCTGTGAATGCTGGTTGGTGGGTGATACTGAAAGCCTCACACTTGAGCTTTTTCTGTGGTCCCACGAGTGTGTCTCTATCTCTAGAAGCAATTCAGGCCACAGAAAGGGCCAGCTGATTGGCAGCCTGCCAAGGACAATGTCCTGCTTTCTTTTGGTTACTTGGTAAATTATATGGGGAGCCAAAGTGGTCTTAGAACAGCATTTTTGGCCCTTGAAATGAGCAGGATATGCAGCAGATTATTTACATACATGTTTTATCATTTTCTGCTTTATTGTTTGGTACCATTTTTTGCCGTGTATAATGCCCTTCCACGTATAATGTGCACGCACTTTCAGGGAAAAACTTTTGTTTTAAGTTTTTAATTCAAATTTTTATTTGTTTACATTTATGTACTTGTTTTTTGTATTATCAAGGAATTTTAGCATTTATTTTTTAACATATTATGGTACAAGAAATTTTATGCAACAGATAATTATAAAACACAAGAACGGATACAAGGTACAAGAAATTTTATGTACCGGTAACAAATTTACAATATGCATCAGAGAAGGCCAAGAACTCTTCGTCCTTGCAAGTTCATCTTAAGTTCAGTGAAGCTGATTATCATATCCCAGGGTATTATTTTGCATATGGATATCGTTATTGAATTTTAAAGTTAAACTTTTAACTCATAGCATAAATAAAAGAGTTAATGTTTATACAAATATGGAATTAGTACTACCCATGGATAATGTGCTTCCTTATTTTTCTCATAAATTTGGGCAAAAAAGTGCACATTATACCTGGCAAAATATGGTATATTCTCTAGAAAGATCTGAGATCAGACTTGAGAGCCAAATGTCAGTTGAAAATCGGGACTGCACACAATGCTGCTTTAAAAGTTGTGTTTGGACAGAGATCTTGAGGCAATACCAAATGTCAGTCCTCTGACTGCTCTCTCTGCTTTTTCCAGGAGGCCTGTGCCCTGCAGTATTACTTCTTGATACTGTGGAGGATCCTGGGAATTTTGCCACCATCAAAGACTTACATGAACCAGCTGGCCATGAACTCACCTGAGATGAGTGAATGTGACATCTTGCACACGCTGCGGTGGTCTTCTCGCCTCCGAATCAGCTCCTACGTCACCTGGATAAAGGTACTACAGTATAATACGGAGCTCTCTGCTAGTGTCCTCTGCTAAGTTCCTTCTGGGAACTTCTAAATGTAAGGGTAATGAAAGCTTTTGACTCTGTCTGTATTGATCGCCTGAACACGTTTTTCTTGCTGTCCAAATAGGATCACCTGATCAAACAGGGCATGAAGGCCGAGCATGCTGGGTCCCTCTTAGAACTGGCATCCACCAAATGCAGCTCAGTGAAATATGACGTTGAAATTGTAGAGGAATACTTTGCTCGACAGGTATGTTCGTTTTGGCTCAATCATGACAGAATTTGGCTTCTGCCACAGCCTTTTGCCATAGCTAATCAATGTCTTGGGTATTTTTAAAGATCTCATCATTCTGTAACATTGACTGTACCACCATCTTGCAACTCCATGAAATTCCTAGTCTGCAGTCCATCTACACCCTGGATGCTGCCATCTCGAAGGTCCAGGTCTCTTTGGACGAGCATTTTTCTAAGATGGCTGCCGAGACCGATCCTCATAAGTCATCTGAGATCACCAAGAACCTACTTCCAGCCACACTGCAACTCATTGACACCTATGCGTCATTCACGAGGTAGAATGGGCTGCCTGCCTAGAGGTGGCGGATATGGGCAATTTAGATCCTTGGGTGGTTTACGTTCTTTAGGAGCCTGAAAGTTCCTCCAGTTGAACTTCGTAGTTGTATGTACCATTCACTCTGCAGATCCCCAGTGATTCAGAATTTTACATTTTTTCTTTTTTTTTTTTACCGTGGTATGTTTTCTTTTCTAATAATGAAGAAGGGGTGTCCATGAGAGAATTTTCAAATAGTTCAGGAAGAGTCAAGAGGAAGTTTAATTTTTATAAATCTTTAAATGTTTTCTAGCATTTTACTTGTCGGATACAAAAAAAGATCATATAATTTTTACAAACTGTCGTTTCTGTTACTCACTAAGATGAGGCACTTTAAATGCTCTTTAAATTTCATGGGATATAGTTAGAGAAAAAAACTTCTTAATGAGTTAGAGTATTTTGAAACCCAGCCCTTTCTATAATAAACATGGCAGATTGCATGCCGTGCAGATTGGTTTCGTTTGTTCTTCATGATGTTTTAAGTAGCTTAGGATTCATTTTCAGTGTATTAAAATTGGGATCTATTCACAAATCAAAATTTCTGGCTTTTCTTACGTTGGAAGAACTGGCAGAACTGGGCCTGACTCCCCACGTGTCACAAATGAACCAGAGCAGAGGAGTGACCACCCCCCTTGTTCCGTTTACCTGGGCCCTTTCCAGTATCTGGTTCCCTGTAGGATTTCACTGTTCAGCGCCTGTCCTATGGGGCTTTTCTGCTGAAAGGGAGTTGGATCACAGTAAAACTGAAGTCACGTCTTTTAGTGTGAATACCTTACAATGGAGAGAGGCAGTTGCTTGAGGCAAAATTTTTGAACAAGTATGAGCAATAAACATGAATAACAAATATGAGTGCTTGCTGTGGGTCACGTGCTTTTCTGGGTGCGTGGGGTACAGCAGTAGCAAAGCTAAGTCACTGCCCTCTGAGAGCTTGTAGGCTCGAATCTGGCCCATTGGTCCAGTACTTTATAAACTTAGCTGTTAGTAGATGTTTCTGGGCAAGTAAGTTGGGAAGTGCTGGGTAAATAAAATTAAACAATTGGAAAAAATACACACACACGCACACAACTTTTCAAAGCCTTTAATTATACATTGCGAGTCTTCCGGGGCCGGAGGGGTCGATAACAGTATTCCTATTTCCCAAAGTCATTTGTCCTGGAATCGTGCTTTGGGAGCATTTCAGAGAATGGGACATTCTTTGGGAAACAATTACCCGTTGGAATTCTTAAGAGACCAGAAAGGGGCAAGAGCTGTCAACTCTATGTAATAGATGAGGAAACTGAGATACAGGGTTTTCAGTTTGTCTAGGGTTGGTTTCTTCTAGCTATGGTGGGAGTAGTTTTCTTCAGCATTCACATAACCCCCTATGTTTTCTTCAGAGCCTATTTGCTACAGAACTTTAATGAAGAGGGATCCACTGAAAAACCCTCCCAGGAGAAATTACATGGCTTTGCTGCTGTTTTGGCTATCGGCTCTAGTAGGTGCAAGGCGAACACTCTGGGTAAGTGCGTGTGCTTTGGGCTAATACTGTTACTCCCAGTGCGACCAGTGCTGCTGCTTCTCGCCCTCTCTGCCTGTCTGCTGGCGTTCAGCATTTGCCGGAACCTTCTGTGTGTCAGACATTGACAGGTTTATCTGTTTTGATCTCCACAATAACCCTAATGAGATAAATGTTGGTATTGTCCCTTTTTACTCATTAGGAAACAGGCTTAGAGAAGTGATTTGCCCCAAGTCCTGCATCTTGCTGGTGACAGAGCTGGGATGCAAACCGAGAGCAATTGGTTCTAAAGCAGTAGACTCTTTTGTTGTGAGCACAGATCTTGGTTCTTTTTTCACTTACAGAGATTAGGAAGACTAGCAGGCTCGTGCTTGGGAAAACCTCTTCCCTGTGTTAGGAATGCTCTGGTAGAAATTTAGGACGGAGAATTGAAAGGACTTAAGCAGGATTGGAGTTAAGTGCAATAGTTGTCCTTTAAAATTTCCAGCCGTTTGTATTTTCCTGAATTTCGAGCTTTAAGTAGGACTCTTTTGATGTTCAGATATTCTGACTTTTAGAAATTCAATTCCACTACTTCCTTGAATGCTCTTCTTAATGTGCATTAATGATTCCTGCTCTTAAGATTCATCTTGAGGAGAAAAGGGATCGAAGCAGCACTTACTCATCGAAGGTGTAGCAGATGACTAATAGTGACTTTAGCCTAACTTGTACTGACTTGCCTTCCTTTTGCATCTTGTTTTCAGTTGTCTTCCTCACTTGCAAGTTAGAAAGTGAATATGATGGGAAATGAAAACCTTACAATTGAGTTTGGTAGCTGTTAAGCAGTTAGCCAGTTCTTGGAGATAGCACTGCAATTGAAATATCCATCTACGCTCTCTGAGTAATTATTTTGACAGCCTGGGCTGAGGTGCTTCGTTCTGCATTTGGGCTTGGCTTTTAAAACGCTGTGAGCTGTTCTTTCTGTCCTGTGATGATTCCTTGTCCCTTCTGTTGCCTCCAGGTCCAACACTGGTTCAGAATTTACCATCATCGGTGCAGGGTGTATGTGAATCCTGGAACAACATCAACACCAACGAATTTCCCAACATTGGATCCTGGGTGAGCGTCTGCCTCTCGAGGAGCAAAACTACAGAGCACTCGCTATTCCGGGTTCTGTTCTTAGTCCTTAGGCTGCTGAGAGATCCTCGAGCGCCGCAGTAATAGTATTTGCTGTGGTTGAGTCGATTATCAAAGCCTCGCATTTCCCAAATGGTACCCATGTGGTCCTTTAGCTGAGAGGCCTGTTACCGTGTCACAGGGCAACCACTTTGTCCTATGAGCCTGTTTCCTCATCTGCTAAATACTGAGGTGTGAAAATTAAGAGTATTAAATGTCAGTGCCTCGCCCATTGTCTGGCACATGAGTTCTCAGTAAATGTTAACTGTTTCCTTTCCTTTATGGATTATGTCCAGGACATGCTCCTCTCGCCATAATTTTATGGGGTAGCTTCTAGGTTCTCTAGGCTCTTAGAAGACGGTTGAGCCTTCTGTCAGTTTACTTGACCTTTGTGTATGCTCTACTCAGATTACCTCTGTTAACAGATTACTGTGTTACTACAGTTCTTTGGAAAAGCTAAGTATTATAATCTTGTCAGCCCTGCTTTGTAATTGTGACCTCAGTTTACATGGCCTGGGGCTATAGTACGAGGACAATTAAGATATTTGTAATGGAGACCCAGATGCAGTGCAAAAATTGAGATCCTTCTAAATTATTGGAGACAATAGTTTCCATATTGAATATACAGTTGACCCATGAAACAACACAGGTTTGAAAAACACAGGTCCACTTATACACAGATTCTTTTCAGTTGATCCGAGCACTTCAGTGGACCCGCACCGTTCAAACCTGCATTGTTAAAGGGTCACCTCCGGGGTTGGGATCCGTGCCTGAGGGCAGAGTAGTTATATGCAGATTTTCGACTGTATGGGAGGTTGGCATCCCTAATCCCCAAGTTGTTCAGGGGTCAACAGTAGTGTATTCTAATTATTTGGAAAGTGGTGTTAAGTATTTCAGCTTTGTACTCACTAAATTCTAACTTTCAGTTCTAAAATTTTCACTTAACTCCATACTAAACATTTTTAGCTGCTTCCTCCACTCCAGTCCATTCGCCTTCCCAGGATGAATAGAATAGCAGTGTACAAGTAAAGCCATTGTCTGTCAACCTCGTGGGACTCCGTGTATGTCAGCTTGGTTTCTTTGTTTCCTACGAGAGAATTTTAGATGGTCTGTCCATTCGGGTCTGTTCTCACCCCTTCCAGCGCAACGCCTTCGCCAATGACACCATCCCTTCCGAGAGTTACATCAGTGCCGTGCAGGCCGCTCACCTGGGGACTCTCTGTGGCCAAAGTCTGCCCCTGGCTGCTTCCCTCAAGCACACTCTCCTCTCACTGGTCAGGTTGACGGGAGATCTTATTGTGTGAGTACCTGCTACGTGGCTCATGTTCTGTCGTAGCTGAAGAAGGCGAGGGTTTTGAAACAACTATGCAATTGTGCATTTTGTGCATGCTTCTGTAGCAAAGAGAGCTGTTGCTTGCTTGCTTTATTCATTCATTCATTCATTCATTCATTTTAAACACCAAAAAATGTTTTAATTAACTTTCAGAAAGTATAGTGTAGTACGTATATGCATAAGAAAGAAACCCAGCATTTTATTGGCACTTACACAGTTGCAAATCATTTGCTTAACATTTTTTATATTTAAGTTCATGGATGATCAAGAGCCTGTTGCTTGAGAGAGTGAGTGTTTAGAATGATTTTTGACTCAGGTCTGAGGAGAACAGTGTGCCTCCTCCCCTCTTTCTGTGTAGAATTTTTCAGAAGAGGCATGCTGGCGGAAATCATCCTGTGATTTGGAGGTGCTTTAGGTATAGATTTTAAGGTGGCAGTGATGTATTTGAAATCGTTTCTCTAGAATCATTGCAGGAGTTAAGACACTGTCATTTGGGGACTAGGGCAGGCCATGGAGGGTCTATTTTGTCTTCCTGTAATAGGTCACAGGTAAAGTCCGATATCAGATTGCCTTGAAAATGATTCAGATTTGGCAGTTCTTTTAGAAGAGTTGTCTGGGATGGGTTACTAGCTTAAGTTTTAGTTCTTTTCTTTTGTATTATAAAATATATCTTATTAATTTAACATTTTAGTAAGTGGATTTTTCATATGGAACTGATTTTTGCTTTCGATATGCGTATAATAATGAAAAAGAAGACTATGAGATTGTATCATTGTATCTATGTAAAAAACAACTACCAAGGGAAAAAGGACTGGAATAAAAGTCCTTCCTCTCAACCATGATTGAATTGCCCTGTCCTGCCCTTGCAGTTCTTTGGAGGAGTGTATTCACTAACTTGGTTCTCTTTTCTTTGCTGAAGTTGGTCCGATGAGATGAACCCACCACAGGTTATTCGGACCCTGCTGCCTCTTCTTCTGGAGTCGACCACTGAGAGCGTTGCTGAGATCAGTAGCAACTCCCTGGAGCGCATCCTGGGCCCGGCAGAGTCTGATGAGTTCTTGGCTCGCGTTTATGAAAAGCTGATCACTGGCTGTTACAACATTCTGGCCAATCATGCGGATCCCAATAGGTGAGCCTGGTCCAGGAGAACAATCAGGTTCCTGTGACCTCCTGCTCCTGTCAGTGAAATGTACCAACACTGGCCTCTTACGTCATTAATTGCTTCTTACTGTGCTTTTTAACAGAAAGTTCTGTACTTGTGTGCATTTTGTGTTCTTGTGGACCTGCATGAAAGGTTATTTGGAATCTGCTTTTGTAGTTAATTCTTAGGAATAAACATTAAGGAGATGGCAGGCTTAAATGTTCAGATTTGGAAACATTAAATAACAGATGCTTATCAAGCACTGTACTAGTTGTGATGGGGTTTACAAAGAAACTTGATAAAGTCTCTAATATGTTTGTTGTTTGTGACCATGCTTCTGAGCTGAGTGGTGTGTGAAGTTAGGCAGTCTCACAGCACTGTTGCCCTTTGATGGTTTAGGCCACGTTGATGTAGGCAAGCCATAAGGAATAGTTCAGCAAGTTGCAGTTTTACCCCCTGAGAACTAAGGGGTCTAAGTAGTGGGATTGCCTGTCTTTTTGTTGCGGAGGAGACCAGGTTTTCATCATGCACTCCTTTTGTCCCCCTCTCCTTCCTTCCTTCTCTTTCTTCTTCTTTTCTTCCTTCCTTTCTTTCCTTCCTTCCTTCCTTCCTTCCTTCCCTCTTTTCCCCCCCTTCCTTCCTTCCCTCCCTCCACAGCAATGATCTTTGGACTCTCAGTCATTGACTACATCAGTTAGCTCAGATTTTAGGAATTTTTTAAATTTTATTACAGTTTAATTTATCAGATATTTATTGAGCTCCTATTGCTAAGCTTTGACAAAACAAAGTTGAATGTTACCCTCAAGGTTTAGTTATAAACAAACTTTGGGTTTTTAAAAATCAGTCTTAGGAGGACATTGAAACACACCTTTATTTTTGGTTGTTAATCTTTCTTTTTGATACTCAGTGGACTGGATGAATCCATCTTGGAGGAATGTCTCCAGTATTTGGAAAAGCAACTGGAAAGCAGCCAGGCTCGTAAAGCTATGGAGGAATTTTTCTCTGACAGGTGAGCTGTATTTTGTTTGATCCAGTGAACAGTTTTTGACTGCCTCCTGAAAGCAAGGAGCTCTATATGTCGACTTAAGTGTTCTTTCTCAGGGAATACTTAAGGCCTGCTTAGGTGTATACACACAGAACTGCGGGGGGGCTCCTCGAGCTTATCGATGAGGACTTGATTTCATGAACATCTTGTGTTGTTGGCTCACAAATGACCAGTTCCCCTAGAAGAGATGAGATTGTGAAGACGTGGAAACGGGTGTCTTAATGTGATTCTTTCAATTTTTTCCCTTCCCGCCTCCCAGTGGAGAACTTGTGCAGATCATGATGGCAACAGCCAATGAGAACCTCTCTGCTAAATTCTGTAACCGAGTTTTGAAATTCTTCACCAAACTCTTCCAGCTGAGTGAGTGACAGCTTTTAGTAATCTTCTTATGGGAACTTTGATGTCAGGCTAATACTGTGCCTATATTCTGCCTGAGTTTAACTACAGCATGAAAATGCTAACAAGTGGAGAGAATCCCTCAGAAAGTTGGGAAGGAAGTGGAAAACTTGCTTGAAGCCTTTCCCCTTTCTTGGCTCACATTTTGCGCCTTCCTCCCTTTCCCCCTGCCCTCCCTTCACTGACCTTGGCCTCTCGGTCTGTCCCTAGCGGAGAAGAGCCCTAACCCGAGCCTTCTGCATCTCTGTGGCTCTCTGGCGCAGCTGGCTTGTGTGGAGCCTGTGCGTCTCCAGGCCTGGCTCACCCGCATGACTGCATCGCCCCCCAAAGATTCTGATCAGCTGGATGTGATTCAGGAGAACCGGCAGCTGTTGCAGTTATTGACCACATACATTGTTCGGGAAAACAGGTAGCATTCTGTTTATGTCACGTGTCCCCAATGATTCCAGAAATGTGTTGAGAGCAGTTGCAGCTATCTTTGCTTTAGGCATCTGTCGTTAGCATTTTCAGTGATCCCATAGCTCCCTTCACTAGACTTAAGGGATTTAGTAGGGCTCCTTGATTTTTCCCATGGAAAAACTTGAAATGACTGACCTGTCAGTTGTAACCGAGGTGACGGTTTTGTGTGCTCTAGTGGCCCAAGTCCAAAGTATATGTAGTCATGTATTTAATGTTTAATTTAAAACTTCTTTTAATTACTCTTACAAATTTACAGCTACATTGAATCAGATTCCTGTTGATTACTCACCAATGTGCTATTTCTTTTCTACCAGCCAAGTCGGGGAAGGTGTGTGTGCTGTGCTTCTGGGTACCCTGATCCCCATGGCAACAGAGATGCTGGCCAACGGAGATGGTACTGGTTTCCCTGAACTCATGGTTGTGATGGCCACCTTGGCCAGCGCAGGTCAAGGTGCTGGCCATCTTCAGCTTCATAATGCCGCTGTGGACTGGCTGAGTAGATGGTAAGATGACAAAACCGGAGGAACCCGTCCTTAGGTCATAACATCGCTCTTAGATAAAAGGGGGAAGAAGGAACTGCAGGTTTTTGTCTTTGTATCTCAGTGTGAGTATAAAAGAAACTTGAATCTCTGCCTTTTTATGAGGATTGAGGGAGTAGCCAATAACTCTGTTCAATTTAGAGGTAATATTCCTTAGTTTCTTAGTAGTGTTTCCGGTTCATTCCTAGAAGAAGTCTTGGGGAAAGTGTACTGTCAGTGATAAGGGCAGGGCACCCCAACCTCTGGTTACCTACGTGGTTTTCTAAGAATTCCTTTGCTTTATAACATCCACAAATTGATGCAAGATTCATGAAAATGTTTCTTTGGTTCCTTAGATGATTTTGTGTCCCCCCCCCCTTTTTTTTCTTTGGGACAGCAAGAAATATCTTTCACAGAAGAATGTGGTTGAAAAACTGAATGCCAATGTAATGCACGGAAAGGTAAGAAAAATGAGGAGTGACAACAGTGAGGGAGTGATGATTCTGTGTTTGTGGTCAGATGCAAGTCTGTCTTTCCCATTGGCTTCTGTCCCTGTCAGTCTACAGAGCACAGCTCTACAATCTCAAAGACCTAGAAGTGTGATGTTGCTAACTGCATGTCCTCAGGCTTCTTTTGGGTGGCAAGAGGTGGTAGGAAGAAAATGTTCTAGTAAACAAACATCCACCAGAATCCTTTTTGAAACATAGTGAATTCCTGCTATTTTTCCATACTGCTATGCAACAGAAAACGGTCCCCTGCTCCTGCATCGGAACTGTGCTCTCCGAGTGGGTGTTATATGGGGTTGCAGACTACCTCTTCAGCTCCAGTTCAGATGCTAGAATTGTTTCTTTTGCCTGAACGTTCAGGTCATTGTTGAGATGAAGCTGACAGAAATCTTACATTCAGGCGTTTTCCTCCCTTATCCAACTCAGGAACTTCTCATAGGGGGCTAAGGACAGATAACTGGCCTTTGAGACCCACCACGGCACCATTCATTTCTCTCTGTTTTCTTGCTAATCTTTATCCTTTCAGCTCTGAACAGTCAGAGTGCAGAGTGAGGAACTGAGAAATCTGAGGCTTTGATGCCAGACAGTTGGGTTTTTTAGACAAGCCCGAACTACCTGCAGTGGTTTGCTGGACACTTTTTCACTTGATCCCTGAAGCTATTTCTCCTGAAGATTAATTGTAAACCCAGTAATTTAAATGTCTTTCACTAATGGTTTAAAAAAATGCTAATGGTAGGGAAAATGCTAATAAGAGCCTATTCGTACTTTTAATCTAGTCTTTTCTTGAATGGTTTTTGTTGCCATTTTTAGTCTTTCTTTCCTGATTTCAATTTTACAAGATTTTGTAGAGAGAGTTACTTTTGTGCTTAAGAATAAATGAATATGCAGTAATTTAGTACAATTTATTGACTAGCTACATGGTACTAAGAGCTAGGGAAATAGATAATTAATTTTTGTGTGTGTGGTTTTTTTTTGCTTTTATACCATTCCTCTGAAATTGAGCATTATTGGCGAAAGCTTGAGAAAACGTAGTTTTACAGAATAATGAAATAAGGAGAACTGAGGTTCCTCTGGCTGGGGTCTTCTCTTGTAGCATGTGGCGGTCCTGGAGTGCACGTGCCATATCATGTCTTACTTGGCTGACGTCACCAATGCCCTGAGCCAGAGTAACGGTCAAGGCTCGAGTCAGCTCTCCGTGGACGGGGAGGAACGGGCCATCGAGGTGGACTCCGACTGGGTGGAGGAGCTGGCCGTGGAAGAGGAGGACTCGCAGGCCGAGGACTCGGTGCGTACAGGCTCACTGGGCGGCCCGCGGGCAACGGGGGTGCTTGTGCACAGTCACGCAGACAAGCCCTGGGCCCGCCCTTCCAGCCCTGGAGCCTCCGGATGCTTCCCGGTCCTCCCTGCTTTCTCCCAGCTTACACGATTAATGCCAGGATGACTCTCCAGGCCACAGAGCAAGCTGTAGGGACCTTATCTCCTGGGGCAAAGGGCTATTTAATAAGCATTGCCTTCTTCCAGCCAGACTCAGCTATCCTGCAATCCTGTAGTTATTGCATCCAAAAAGCATTTCAGGGGTAGGTTCTTGGGAGTGGGGTGAGCACTCATGTAGAGAAGGCATGAGATTTCTCTCTTTACCACACTACTACTTAAGGTCACACCTGAAATTGCAGGACATTTGCAGGATGTATGACATTTCCACTTGGAGCGGGTTTCTGCTGGCCATTTATGAGTCGACTGTTTACATAAGGGTGTGTTTTTGTGGGTGTCTGTGTGGTGTGGAGGGGTATATTTCTGATTAAAAAGACTTACTCTCTTTGAAGGATGAAGATTCTCTTTGCAATAAACTCTGCACTTTCACCATCACTCAGAAAGAATTCATGAACCAGCATTGGTAAGAGGAGTTTTTCCTTTTAGGTAAGGGTGTGCCAGGCCTTGAGCGTGGTGACCTTGGGCTCATTTGCTTGTGTTTATTCTTCGTAGGTACCACTGTCACACCTGCAAGATGGTGGATGGGGTGGGTGTGTGCACAGTGTGCGCCAAGGTGTGCCACAAGGACCACGAGATTTCCTATGCCAAGTACGGATCCTTCTTCTGTGACTGCGGAGCCAAGGAAGATGGCAGCTGTTTGGTGAGAGATTGCATCATTTGCTGGGCTGTCAAGCGTGACTGGTTAGTGATCCAGGAGTGCGTCAGCCAAACTGGGAAGTTCCCACGTCACCTTCATGATGGCCTGGGTCCAGGAGTAACGTCTGGTCCTGTCACCGATCATGGCTTAAGCACTTCACTTAGAATGTTAGAACTTGCAGGTTCCTTAGAGATCTTGCAGGAGGTCCTAAGACCTCCCCATGATTTCAGAGGTTATACTCAAGACCTGCTGCTGTGAGTGGGTGTATGTTACGTATTAGGTGAATATCCTGAAGATCAGAATTCAGGCTTTCGGGTAGCGTTTAAATGGCTAGCCAATTTCTCCTTTGGGTCAGATTTTCTTCCAAGATCTCAGGCAATATTTCATCTGTGCTTGTGGCAAGAGCTTAGGGCCTCTGACGTGTTCTGTCCCCAGGCGCTGGTGAAGCGAACACCCAGCAGTGGCATGAGCTCCACCATGAAGGAGTCAGCATTTCAGAGTGAACCCAGGGTTTCGGAGAGTCTAGTGCGCCACACCAGCACATCCCCAGCTGACAAGGCTAAAGTCACCATCAGTGATGGGAAGAGTGCTGATGAGGAGAAACCCAAGAAGAGCAGCCTGTGCCGCACCGTGGAGGGCTGCCGGGAGGAGCTGCAGGACCAGGTGGGCTCTGGTGGTGCCCAGCACCGTGGGCAGAGGGCAGAGCCGGGCCAGGTGTTTCACAAGCAAACCGTGCCCAGGGTTCTCCTTGCAGCTCCACTGGTGGGACTTGGAGTTGTTTCTCCTTTCTCTAAGTGTATTTGTTTCCACAGTGTGCATCTGAATAGTATGTGTTATCAGTCATACCTTATAGGGAAAGGCTGTATGACCGAGGAGGATTATGGGGGTTTGTGGAAGGGTACGTTTTAGTTGTGCTATACTCTAGAACACTCTTTCTTGGCTGGGGTTTCTCATCTGAAGCACGGAATACAGGAAGTGATTCAAGTGACTATTTTCTCAGTTTTCCCAAGGATGGTATATTACTAGAACCATTCCAGTTTCACAGGAGAGAAGTTAGCTAATTATGCATGGACGCGTTCGAATATTAGGCTGTGTGGGAGTCCTGGTTTAGAAAGATTGCTCTGTAGTTAGTAGCGTAGTAACATACTGACTGGATTCAAATCCAGCCTTCCGGACAGAATGAGATGATTTTCCGTAATGGGTTCTTAGGGTGGATACTGAAAGATGATTATGAGTATGACCCATTATTTTTCTGTCTGTTTTTTTTTTTCACTTGTGTATTTGGATTTTTCTCAGGCCAATTTCTCCTTCGCTCCTCTCGTGTTAGACATGCTCAATTTCCTCATGGATGCCATTCAGACCAACTTTCAGCAGGCTTCAGCCGTGGGGAGCAGCAGCCGGGCCCAGCAAGCCCTCCGTGAGCTGCACACGGTGGAGAAGGTGGTTGAGATGACAGACCAGCTGATGGTGAGTGTCAGGTGGGTGGGTGTCGGAACCGGCCTCCTTACTGAGACGCCAAAGTGCGCTAGAGTCTCAGGAGTATCCTTAGAACAGGCAAGCCCTGGCCTTTCAGAACTTAGAACCTCAGGTAGCTTGACAGCTGGTGTGAAAACCAGCACATGGGGTGTGTTTTCAGAAGATGTCCTTTGGACCAACCCAGAGAATAGTTCCCCTTTTCAGTTCATATATATAAATGAACTACCAAGATGTGAGGATCTTCATTTGAAGGCAGTTTACGATAGTTAGAAATTTATTCCGCGTATCAAATAGAAAACCTCCTGTGTCTTCTGCCCTGAGGCTCATCTAGCTTGCAAAAATAATGTTTGCCCTCTTTTGCTTTAAGTGACTTTCCTTTAGTTCTTCGTATGACGTGGGTTATAAGTTGTAAGTCATTATCTACTGTAAAACCTATGCTGAGCACTGACTATAGGACTTCCGGTGGGGTCTGCATGACCTCTTCCGTGGAAAGTAAAGGGAAGCGTAAAACTCAATGAAGTGCATGACTAGATCTCACCAGGTGACTGCTTTTAAGGGAAGAATATTCACTTGGAAATCCACACATATACGTACACATGCATATTTAGGTATTTTATTAAAAATCAGTTTTACACAGTGGTTACACAGCAGTATAACAGAGGTTTCTGAATCCATGCCTTTAAAACCAAGGTACCTGAATGTAAGGAGTAGAAGACACCTATGTGGTCCAGGATATGCTCCCTTCACTCTCCAAACAAACAAACAAACAAACAAAAAATAGTCACAGTTTTAGAGCAGTTGTTTTTAGACTTTTCGATATTAAAGATGAACCTAAAAAATACTGGGGTAGTGTTGGTGTGGTGATCCATAAAGCTGCTGACTTTTAATTTTCCCAAGTTAAAGCAGTGAAGAAAAATTCCATTATCATCACCATATTTTATTTTAAAAAGGCATTTTAACATTTTTTAGAAGCCAAAACGTTTTAAGGAGGGTGCAGCTCACGGTGTCCCAGGCAGGGATCAAACTGGCATCCTTGGTGGTATTAGCACTGCGCTCTAACCAGCTGAGCTAACTGGTCACCCCGGAATCCAGTACTTTTATTAATTAAATTTAGCTTTATGAAACGTTCACTGCATTGTTCTTATTGGACTGACAATAACTTTTCAAATTTACCTGTATCTATGCATTAGAGGTTGGAATCCCTTGCTCTTGAATGACCAAACCGTGCAGTATCTCGGTCACGTGCACAGCGTATGAATCCACTTGAGCTTGCTTGCCTTATTACTGCCTGCTCTCTCTGCTTCCCTCTTTACCAGGTTCCCACCTTGGGCTCCCAGGAAGGTGCCTTTGAGAACGTCCGGATGAATTACAGCGGAGACCAGGGCCAGACCATTCGACAGCTAATCAGTGCCCACGTGCTCAGGCGGGTGGCTATGTGCGTGCTGTCCTCCCCACACGGGCGCCGCCAGCACTTGGCTGTCAGCCATGAGAAAGGCAAGGTGGGTCCTCCAGTTCCTACTCACTTATTTAAGTCATGTTTGTCCTAAGTGCTAAGCAAAACAGATAGATGACTACGCTCAGGTTGGCCCTCTGGGGAATAATAGTCTGTCGGGTTCTAAGAATGCTTTAGGGGCAGTTCTCCATGGGCATTTCTACCCTGAGTAGCATGATTAGACTTAGACCTAGTATGGCGAGAACAAAGACTGGGTTTCCAATGGGTAAATTCCTACTCAAAACATAGCCTTCAAGCCCCCAGGGGAAGGTAATGACCAGCAGTTCCTAGGACAGTGTGGCTCCCAGTCTTGCCCAGTTTGGTCACTCTGGGAGGCACAGACGGACAGAGAAACGTCATCATAGGAAGGCTGAGTGTTCCCTGTTTAGTTCTGCCTGCCCCTCAGCTCTCTAAGGACACAGGGAAGGGTATGTGCTGTGTTACAGAACCAGGAGAAGCTGGACAAGGGGTAGGTATCTTAATTCACGGTTTTCTGTATTCTGGCTTCTTCATCACCAGTAATGTTGTTTTAATCTTAAATAAAAAACTAGAGGGATGAATAGCCCTTAAAACAGTTCAAAAATACTTTAAAAGCATTTCGTAGAAAGCTAGAAAGGGCATAGTACAAGGGAATTTTTTATTTTTATTAACATGATATAGAGAGCAATTGCTTTTATTACTCATCTGTTTGGTCCTAACTGGAAGGAGGAAATGAAAGACATCCCATACCTTTCAGCCAGGAGAAATAGAGGCCGATATTGGTGTAGGATTTTCCTAGGAGACTTATCCACGATAAACACCTACAAACTAGTAGCTGTTGAAGAAGCTTTTGTTTTGCTCTGTGTTCTCTGTGAGGACTCGGGGTAAGAATGAAGTGGTAATTGTTCCTTTCCAGATCACTGTTCTGCAGCTGTCTGCACTCCTGAAGCAAGCAGATTCCAGCAAGAGGAAGTTGACTCTGACCCGCCTAGCATCTGCCCCTGTCCCCTTTACTGTGCTGAGCCTCACTGGGAATCCGTGCAAAGAGGACTACCTGGCCGTGTGCGGGCTGAAGGTAACAGTCACGCTTCAGCGTTGGTTACCTACAGCTATGTATCCTAGTCACCTTCCCTCTCCTGTTCTCAGCACCACTTTCTCTTAACTTGTTGAGGTTAAACTTAAAAGCTGCTTAATGCAAGAGAAGTCTTTCTCTGAATTTCTTCCCGATTGCTTTTCTATCGGAAATATCCTTTGTGTCTTCTTGAAACCTGAATATGTTACTAGAAAGTCTGAATACTATCTGGAAGCAGGGACTATTAGGGAAGAAAAGGGAACAGTAGAACTCTGAAATGAATTAGCCTATTTCCAAATCAACTTTTAACCATGCTGTTCCTTCAACTGCATCCAGGACTGTCACGTGCTGACCTTCAGTAGCTCAGGCTCTGTTTCGGATCACTTGGTGCTGCACCCCCAGTTGGCCACGGGGAACTTCATCATCAAAGCCGTGTGGTTACCTGGTTCACAGACTGAGTTAGCGATTGTCACTGCAGACTTCGTCAAGGTACAGTAACCGCTCTTTGAATGTCTGATCTCCATTGTGTGCTGGCTTTTCCCAGAAACTAAAAATAAAAAATCCCAACATTTTGTTGCCTTTTGGCCCAACGCTGACTGAGCGGGAGCTTTCTGTGTGTAGCCAGTATGAAACCCATCCAGGTTCTGTCCCTGCTGTTCCAAGTGCACAGCTGTCCCTACATTTGTCACAGAATTTGTTGATGTGTCTCGCTCTCCTGCTCATTTCTTGAGGGAGAGGAAAAGATGCTTTATTCCTCTTTATATGCTCAGGGCCAAACACTTACAGGTGCTGTTGAGTGGAGAACAAATGCCCGGGACTCATCAGTTACAGCCCTTTGCGTTCTCCAGGAGAATTTGGGGGTGCAGCTGAAATAGACCTCCGTTATTTCATCTGTCTTCCATCCGTCCTGCAGATTTATGACCTGTCCGTTGATGCCTTGAGTCCAACCTTCTACTTTCTTCTGCCGAGCTCAAAGATAAGAGACGTTACCTTCCTCTTCAACGAGGAGGGAAAGAACATCGTCGTTATAATGTCTTCAGCTGGGTACATCTATACTCAGCTCATGGAGGAGGCCAGCAGTGCTCAGCAGGGACCCTTCTATGTTACGAATGTTCTGGAAATCAACCACGAGGACCTGAAGGTTAGAGCACATGTAGCCGATCCTTTCTATTCCAGATTTCATTAGCTTAGCAACTCGTCTGTTGTTGTTCATGGCCTTTTTTTGTTTTTTCTTCTAACTTTTTACCTAATTGCAAAAACTCTTGTCCTTCAGGACTAAGCTAATTCAATTTGATGTTTCTTTATTCTCACGTAATTCTAAGATTTGCCCACAGGGATCTCATGCTTAGACTAGGAGAGCCCGTAGTAATGATTTAAAACTAATAATCAGCCAAGCTGGAAGCTGGTAGCCAAGGCCACATGAGGAGTTCATGCAAATGCTGTGTCGCTCTCCTCACAGGACAGTAACAGCCAGGTGGCAGGCGGCGGCGTGTCTGTCTACTACTCCCACGTGTTGCAAATGTTGTTCTTCAGCTATTGTCAAGGCCGGTCCTTTGCAGCCACCATCAGCAGGACGACTCTGGAGGTGTTGCAGCTTTTCTCCATCAACATCAAAAGGTGAGCATGAGCCCTGAGTGTCCAGCTTCTCCAGCGCCCACAGTAATAGGGGAGCCCTGTCCCCTTCGCACGTGCCTTCTGGTATGAATCTGGTGAAACTTACTTCTCTCCAGCAAACCTCTCCGTCCCCTGTTAGGGATCTTTAAAATCAAGCAGCATCCAGTGTCGACAGGTTGGGCTGTCTACATGGTTGGTCCCCCACCATGGAGACCCCAAGCTAAAAGAGATAATTTGGGGGACGACTGTCACTCAGAAGGAAAAGCTATAGTCAAGGCAGCAAACCCGATTTTAATATGATTACTGAGTTTTGAGAAGGGAAAGTAAGCTTCTCCTAGACACACATGCTGTCAAAATGCCCTTTAAGTTGCCCCCCTGGGAAATTTATCAGTAAGTAGAACGTGGTGTCAGTAGTCAGGGCATGGTTGGGGTTGGCAGAGGCTCCCATCACATTTCCAGATAGTAGAGGTATGTGTGAGGTAGTGAGTGTTTTATTCATGGAGGAGGAAGAAGAGGTTTAGGGTTTCTTGCCATCTTTTCTTAATCTGATACTGAAAAGCCATTATAGCATTTTGTGTCTGGTTTCTGTTTTATGAATGACCTGGTTTGGGATGAAATAAAGTGGATACCATTCAGATATAGCTTGATATGCTTGGAGAGTCTTACTAGGAAAATGGATCAAAAAAAAGAAAAAAAAAGAAAATGGATCATCAGCCTTGGGCATCTCTGTGGCCCTATGCAGTTGGCATCCTTAGACAGTGGAACCTCACACATTGGGCCATGTGAGAGTATATATATGTACATATGTGTGTGTGTGTGTGTGTATATATATATATATATATATATATATATATGGCTCGGAATAGAGCTGAGACTTGTGGATAATTGAGTCCCTGAACAAATGTTGCTCTAGGAGTCAGGCTGTTAGGTCAAAGGAAACACAAGTAGTTGGTGATTGACACCTAACTGTGGCCACTTTTGTTGTGTGCAGTTCCAATGGTGGCAGTAAGACGTCTCCTGCCCTTTGCCAGTGGTCTGAGGTGATGAACCACCCTGGCTTGGTGTGTTGTGTCCAGCAAACCACAGGTGTGCCACTGGTAGTCATGGTGAAACCAGACACTTTTCTTATTCAAGAGATAAAGACTCTTCCTGCTAAAGCAAAGGTCAGTGCCAGATTCTCCCATCACTGGAATCAACTGTGAACCTGGTCTAGTTTTATATTTGTGTATTCTGCCACTTTTCCAGCTCTTTCGGTGGAGGTCTATAAAAGAACTGTGATCCATTTTCTCCTAGATGCCTTCGCCATCCTTTGTAACCCATAGCTGAGCACGAAACCAGTTGCTTCCCTGCCTCTTTCTCTCTGTAGGTTCTGACTTGTGGGTGTGGGAACTGACATCCCCCGTTGTCCCCTGCCCCTAGATCCAAGACATGGTCGCCATTAGACACACAGCCTGCAACGAGCAGCAGCGGACCACCATGATCTTGCTGTGTGAGGATGGCAGCCTGCGCATTTACATGGCCAACGTGGAGAACACCTCCTACTGGCTGCAGCCGTCACTGCAGCCCAGCAGTGTCCTCAGCATAATGAAGCCTGTTCGAAAGCGGAAAGCGGCTACCATCAGTAAGGCGCCTCCTCAGAGACTGGTGGGGGAGTGGGAGTGGCGTCTTCTAGATGATGACCCAGCGTAGACTGTTGTAAATGTCCGTGAAGAGTTGGTGACTGTCCCGCTTGCACGTTTTGTAAAGGTAGGGATATATGCTAGCTCATTTCCCAAAAGCAGAGTCAAGTTTCCTGAAGCCACCAATGGTCTGTGTGGCTTTTAGAGACACATTGTACAAATGGGAAAGCACCCATTGGCTCTCAACTTCAGGCCAGCCATTTTTAGGTGCCCAGGAAAGAAATTTCTCCTGGACCTTGTTCGAGAGACTTTACTCTGGGTTTGGGGAAAATGGCTTGCCTGATGTGAAGTGCGAGGTGGAACTGATGGAAGGATCGGTCCTTCAGTTGGTTAATGTCTCGCCGAGTAGTGAAGCACCCATCATCGGTCTCCGAGGTGGGAGTCTTGCTCCTGACGGTGGAGGCCTCAGCGGGGAATGAAAGCTTGAATTTAGGGCTGAGTCTGGCTAAGCAAAGACCATTGCAGGGGTCATCCCATTACCTGAGATTTGTCCTTGAGTCCGTGTTTGAGATCATGATGCAGCTCATCCTCCAGTGAAGAAGCAGTTTCTATTTTAAATAAACCAGCCGTGAGAGAACCTGTTGGTATTAACTATACCCAACACCAACACCAGATTTCTTTGTCCCGCTAGGTCATAGGGATAGTGATGATTGCACAGGTAACCAGGTGTAGGCATCACATTGATGCAGATGTTATAACCGAGAGCTTGTCTGGAAAGGTCAGAGTGTGTGCGCGTGGGCTCAGTGGGAAGGAGTCCTTACCTGTGGCGTGGGCGCAGCGGTGGTAGAGACCCCACTTACCGACGCTCTCGGCAATCTGGTGCTGCTCTCCACAGCAACGCGCACGTCTAGCCAGGTGACCTTCCCCATTGACTTCTTTGAACACAACCAGCAGCTGACAGATGTGGAGTTTGGTGGTAATGACCTCCTGCAGGTCTATAATGCACAACAGATAAAGCACCGGCTGAATTCCACCGGCATGTATGTGGCCAACACCAAGGTGAGGACTGCCCCGGCTGGGTTTGGTCCCTGGGGGGGCAGGACTCATCAACAGTAGTGTTCAAGAACACACCTGTGTTTAGACCCAAGTATAAAGTGGATATTCACAGTCACTAACCCTTGATTCGAGTTGTATAGCCCCCGGAGTAAATGATATTCTCACTCCCGTGCACAAGGGCTCCTACTCCAACGTTACCAATAGGGGTACTGTGCTGAGCGCAGCGGGGTGGTGCATGCTCAGGAGAAGCAAGCCTGAGGAGAGTCTGCTTCCTGCCTCAATGTCTCCATCTTTGGGGGCAAGGAAGTCAGTACCGGGGAGCTACCGGGATAACGGACTTGCCTAGGATCACACGTGGAGACCCTGTCAGGAGAGTGCGCAGCTTTACCCTGAGGAACTTGTCTCGTCTCTGACGTGTGCCTTTCCTCCCTCCAGCCCGGTGGCTTCACCATTGAGATCAGTAACAACAACAGCACAATGGTGATGACCGGCATGCGGATCCAGATTGGGTCGCAGGCGATCGAACGGGCCCCGTCGTATATTGAGATATTCGGCAGGACAATGCAGCTTAACCTGAGTCGCTCGCGCTGGTTTGACTTCCCCTTCACCAGAGAAGAGGCCCTGCAGGCTGATAAGAAGCTGAACCTCTTCAGTGAGTCACCAGCCCCTGGCCCAGCCTGTGTCCCTCTCATAGTGGCTGCTGACTGGGGGGCCCTGCCCCGTGACCCTCTGGTATTCTGGGAACCCTCTGCTCTACTGATAGCTCTGTGCTCTCTTCTGAAACTCTGAGCTTCATTTGAGATACAAAGGAGGCAAGGTGACAGGAAGGGGAGCCACCTGAGAGTGGGAGGAGTAGAAATAGGGTACAGCTCGGCTGCGGGATTCGCTTCCGTAGGCTTGCTGAAGGGGCTGCCTGTGTGTTGAGGCAGACAGGAGGCAAGGTTAGCGTGTGCAATTGCAGGGCTTTCTTCAAGCAGAGATGAGGGCCTCAGGTCCCACGTCGCTGGAGGGTGCTTAGCTAATGCCTTGCCTTGCCATGCTGTTGAAAACTAAACCCTCAGAGTACAAGTGCCTGAGCCATCCATAAGGCTGGCATTGCTCTTTCTCTTGGAAATAGTTGCTTTTAGTGTAAAGGGTGATGATCTGTGAACAGAGGTCATGCTCAGAGCTCCCTGGGTGTGGCGATGGGTGATACCGTCAGTACCCTGATGGCATCAGAGGCTCTGACCCCTAAGTGATGGGGAGGGACTCTCCCGAGTGTAGAGCTCATTGGCTTGTGACCAGTAGAACTTTCTTCACGTGTTCAGCATCTATACAAGATGAAAGTGCTGCTGAAGCCTGAGGAGATAAGGTTCCTCTATGACTGAAATCCATGTGATTTGCTACTGTGCCCAAACTGGTCTGGTCTTTGCTTTGGAGGGCGGTGGTGGTAGCCCTTTAGAAAACATGCTTCTTAAGGGCTTCTCTTGCTTACTGCAGTCGGAGCCTCGGTGGATCCTGCAGGTGTCACCATGATCGATGCTGTAAAAATTTATGGCAAGACTAAAGAGCAGTTTGGCTGGCCCGACGAGCCCCCGGAAGAATTCCCTTCTGCCTCCATCAGCAACATCTGCCCTTCCAACCTGAACCAGAGCAATGGCACTGGAGAGAGTGACTCAGCTGCCCCTGCCACCACCAGTGGAACTGTCCTGGAGAGGTACCAGCATGCACTGGCAGGGCTTGGCTTCAATTCTCACCAGTTTTCACTCTCCCTACAGAACCTGTGTCTTAAGAGAGTCAGCCTCCACTAACCGCCCAAGTCTCACCTGTGATTTTCAAGTTTTCACACAACTCCCTGACACACAGTGTCTCCTTAGTGTGCAGACAAAGCCTGAGAGCCACCTGACTCGTCTCTGCCCGCGGGCTCCTGTGCCTTCCCTTCATGCTCAGGCTCCCTTTGGAGTGGCCGGAGGCTGCTGACTAGAAGATGTTTGAGCTAGTATTATGGCTTAGGAATCCAGTCTTGCTGAAGTTATAGGGGAAACTCTTCCCTTTCATTCTGGTGTCATCATCTTCTCGTCTTTCTCTGCAGCAGCTACTTAACGTGGTGATAACCGGCTGCAGGCGGCTGCGTCTTGTAGCCGAGTTCAGAGCCTGCTAGGGCTCCCTCCAGTGGCCTTCTGAAGCATTGCGCTTGGCTTCTTTGTGCTAGGTAGCTACTGGTTTGCCATGGCAGACGAAGTAACGCATGATGTAAGATGTTGAGTTTCTTACATCGTAAGTCCTAAGAATAGCCTGGCTTGGAATCACTGCCCCCCAGCAGCAGCCCCCTCTTTTCTCTCTCTCTCTTTCTTTTTTCCCCTACCCTATTTCTCATATTGTTTGCTTAGGATGTGTTTCCAGGTTTCTGATGAGCTTCACATTTTTTTCCTTTTTTTTTCTTTGCTTCTCCCCCAAGTTCTGAAACTGAGTCCCTAACCAAGCTGGACCGGTTAGTATGCCCTCTTTCTTTCCTCTGCACGAGTGAGTGTGTGTCAGAGAGCAGTGTAACCGATGGTGTGGCTTTGCATTGATTCTGCTTCTGTGGAAGAGTCCTCCTGCTTCTTTCTGTCCTGGTCCTTGCATGGCTGCAGAGCTGTCCCGCGTAAAAGGGGGGTACGCGGAGGGTTGGACGTGCGCACTTGGTGTTGGCCGCTTCAGACTCTCTTGGCTTTCTTTCCTTCCCCCGTTCCTGTCTGGGCCCTCTCTGCAGCGGATGAGAAGGGGGGCGGGGGCGGCGGGACAGCGGAGACGTCCTACCATCTGAAAGGCCACTGGAGAGCGTGTTCTGTGCGACTCGTTTTGTGCCTCTCGTCCCTCTTCCCTAGCTCTTCACTCCTTCCTCTACCCCGTGCCTTTCTCTCCAGCGGCCTTGTGAGGACTTGCCCTCTCTGTCCCAAGTGTCAGCCGTCAGGGTGCCACTCTCTTTACTGTGCCACATGAAACTCTCAGGAGTCGGCCCTGGGTTGGGAGCATGTCACACGTACCCTTCAACAGTTGGGTTTCCTGTTCCTTTCCTAAGAGAAAATTGCTCAGGTTGCTAAAGGTGCTTTGTAGTACCCTGTAAATGTTGTCAGTTGGCATGCTTCTGAAAATACAGTTTGCGCTTTTCCCCATACTTAGGGACTCGTAGGAATTGCGTTTGTGCATTTTCTAGGAGGTGTCAGTAAACTAGAACCTTACCTTCCCAGTGTAAGAAGGTGGCTTACCTCTCCCTTTGTACATCCCCTGGCCCACTGATCTCTGGGCACCTGAGACCGTTAATCCCTTCTCAGTGATCCCTGCCACAGGCAGCAGAAGGAAGCACATCTATCCTTTCTGAGGAAGAAAAGCCCTGTCTTCGAGTTATGGATTATGAACTTGGCCTCAGGTTGCTCTCTAAGCAGGAGCCAGGTTTCTTCTGGCCTGTGACACAAGGAAACAATATGCATGGTGCCTGTGGCAGGTCTTGTGCTTTGATTTTGTACTTGGCATTCGTTAGCGGTCCCCAAGGTCCTCACGTCTCTGGTCTGCACGGGCTAATGCACAAGATAGAAAGAAGGGTGGTCGTGCTCAAGCCAGCTCCTTTGTCTCCCTAGGCTGGTCGTGAGTTCTTTGGAAGCCCTGGAAAGCTGCTTTGCGGTTGGTCCAATCATCGAAAAGGCAAGTTCCTTTTTCACAGTACATGGGAGCTTTCTGAAGAGGCAGGGAGTCAGTGGAGTCGTCAGAGGCGCCGAGAACCTAAAGAACATTTGTAGCATAATCTTGATTTTCAAAGAAGCTGCAAAGAAGCCTTCAGCTGCAGGCCTGCGGTCCTCCTTTCAGGGACCGATAGTCAGTGAGCCACCGAGTAGGACGAGTGCTGGTAACAACACTGTTCTCTGAGTCATGGTCTTGGACTCAGTTTCTGCAGCTGTATTGTGGGAGGATGACAGTTCCTGAAATTCTTTGTTTTGCTCTTTGCAGTCAGTCCATGGAGCATAACCTTGCCTGTGGCCTAGAAGGGAGGGAGGGGCAGGGTAGAGTGTGGACAGTGCATTCTGCATGGATTTGGCAGGGTTCATGGTAACCCTGCTGTCTTCCACGTCAGGAAAGAAACAAGAACGCGGCTCAGGAGCTGGCCACTTTGCTGCTATCCCTGCCAGCCCCCGCCAGTGTCCAGCAGCAATCCAAGAGTCTTCTGGCCAGCTTGCACACGAGCCGCTCGGCCTACCACAGCCACAAGGTAACCGTTCCCTCTCAGGGCTGCCTTCTGTACAGGCAGAAGCTGGGGCATGGACGGGATCAAGTAAGTTGGCTTTTCGTATGCAAAGGAAGGTGGGAAAGGATGGCGTTGAGGTTAGACCCCGCCACTCTACAGTGTCTCCCGAGAAATGAAATGAACAGCCCTGTAAACCAAAGACAAGCCAAACACTGGGCTCTTGGTTTGCAGTTACTGTTCTCTGTCATTCTGATAGGATCAGCAAGATTTCCGAAAGAGAGGGAAGGACATTCGAGTGGGTGGTTTCTCCCTGGAAGAGAGTGACAGGAGGGGATCACTCAGGAGACCAGGGCTGTTGGTGTTTGCCCTCCGCCCGCTGTGGCGTAGCCCTCAATTCGGTTACTTGCCTGTGAGGACAGTGTTGGATGGTTGTGCGAGAGACTGAGGGGTAGATCTGGGGAGAAGCGGTTCTCCCCTATGAAAGTAAGTCGCAGCCGAAGGCGGTAAGTTAGGCCGGTTTCCATAGATGAAAAAGAGGACAGTTCAGGTCCATGAGGAAGAAGCCAGGCAGCCCAGGTGCCTTGGTTGGCGTGTCTGCCTGCAACCCAGAGAACTGAGAATCACGGGTTTAACCTGCTGAACCTCCCCAGGAAAGGCAGTTTTGGAAACACGATCTTTGGGAGATATGAATTCACAAAGAAATGACTCTTTCTTCTGTAGGAAAGAGATCTGGGATATTGCAATTCTAGAGAATTGGGTGGTTTCTGGTTTCCCCTTCATACTTTGATACTGATTTTGTGACTTTCGATTTCTTTTTCATGCTTGTGATATTTTATATATTAAGAAGGTGAACTCTGAAGAGTTGTTCCAGGGAGTTGGTGGTAATGAACATACTCTCTTGGGAGGAGGTCACCGTCCTGACGATCCGCCAGCTCGCCTCTCTTCTCTGCCTTAGTACCCAGCCCTTGCTTGTGGTTTATCCTCTGTGACCCTTCCGTTGTAGGATCAGGCCTTGCTGAGCAAAGCTGTGCAGTGTCTCAACACGTCCAGCACAGAAGGCAAGGACTTGGACCCCGAGGTCTTCCAGAGGCTGGTGGTCACAGCTCGCTCCATCGCCATCATGCGCCCCAGCAACCTTGTCCACTTCACGGAGTCCAAGCTGCCCCAGATGGAAACAGGTGAACTTGGCCTGGATGGCCGTGGTCCTGAAATCGGCTTACTGCACCTTCTCCACTCTTTCAGCCTCTTTTTCTCACTGGCTTCTGAGTGACTCCTTGCTCTCAGACAGGGATTTTACTCTTTCGTGTCTTCTTGTACCTTGTAGGGCTTGTGATATTAGGATTGTACCATTTTAAATAATTGTGCTTTCCAGTGCTTATTCCTTGGAGTGTCCTTGGATTTACTTAGTGCTCTGGACATCAGATAAATTCTATCACTACCTCTTACCGTCCTCAGGGTATGGTTAAGCTTGGGCCCTGCTTGCTTTAAGGTCATAGGGTCATACCTTTTGCTTTCGTGCTGTTGTTTTGCCATTACTTTATTAATACGTATAACGGCCTTTCTCCGTGCTCAGTTCTATCTTCTCTTCTCCTCGTATTGGCTGGGGACCAGACCTGTTTTGCCTCTATCAGATAGTTTATTGATGCCTTTACAATTCCCTGTCACGTACATGCTCCCATATGCTGTCGTCGTGTTGTTTTCCCTTCTAATTCTATAACCCAGGAATCATTCTAGAAAATCTCTGATGTTCCCCTAGTGTTTAGAAGTTGACTGGGTGGACCTGAGATCTCTGAATCTGCTGTAAAGATCCTGAATGCTCCCCCTTCTACTTAATTCTAACATACAATGTTTTCTGTGATATTCCTTTCCCAGACTGTTTTTTTCCTAGATGTGTCTGCTGGAATCTAGGGATAGTTGGCATATTGACTGGGGCCCCACTTGAAACTCCCTCCCCAGGCAAGCTTCCTTGACCTGAGTTAACCTTAAAACAAATTAAATTTTAGCTCCAATTTACCATCGTTAATAGTTTTCTTTCTCCTGCTTAGAAGGAGTGGATGAGGGGAAAGAACCTCAGAAGCAGTTGGAAGGAGATTGTTGCAGTTTCATCACCCAGCTGGTGAACCACTTCTGGAAACTCCATGCTTCCAAACCCAAGAATGCCTTCTTGGCACCTGCGTGCCTGCCAGGTATCATGTTGAAAGGGATACTTGAATCTTGATAGATATGAAGCCAGATAGAAGTTCTGTCTTTGAATAGATCGAACCCTTAGCCTTTAGTCTTCGTCATCCATTTCTTCCAGAATTAATATTTACAAAATAGAAGTCTCTGACATGAGTGCAGTGTTCCTGATGCAGGAATGTAGTGATGTGGCAGAGAAGTGGGATTTTCCTGTATCTTTTCCTGTCGGGTTGAATATTTCACATAAAGAGGCGTGTGTGTGTGTCCTTCACAGTGTTTGTAATTGTTTAAAAAAATCTTTGAAAGCTTGATTCAAAGCCATTCAAGAAGTAAAAGGTAAGCATCAGCCTTGAGAATTTCATTTCTAAGCTGCCTGCTGTCTTTGGTATCCAATCCCTTACACTGTCCTGAGTGTCGGTGGAAGAGTAAGGATCTGAACAGCAATCTAGAAAAGTAGAACAACCCCTGGTGCTCATTCGTGTGTGGAAGTTGCTTGGGCAAGAAACCTAAAGAGCAGGTCAAGGTCATGTTTCTCATCACCTGAGCTTTGGGGAGCCTGGGGAACATTTAGAATCTGCTCACCTCTTTACACTTCTCTGCCATGTCTTGATATCCATAGAGAGTAGACAGCTACTTATTTTGGTGATGCAGGATGTCTGGAAAGGCTTTCGAGGACACTTTGGGAGATTAGGAGAGTATTAATAAAACAAATCACAAGTAATGCTGACAGCCTGCATTCTGTGTGTGTGTTTTATTTGTTTTGCTGTGTGTGTGTGTGTGTGCGTGCGTGTGTGCGCTTGTCATTTTTTTTGTTAGCTTAACCTTTATGTGGGGGTAAGAATTTGTACCTTTGTCTTAGACTCTCAAGTAGTGAGAAGTTTTTCCGTTGTGTTTCCCTCCCCTTTAGGCCTAACTCATGTGGAAGCGACCGTCAATGCTCTGGTGGACATTATCCATGGCTACTGCACGTGTGAGCTGGACTGTATTAACACGGCATCCAAGATCTATATGCAGATGCTCCTGTGTCCTGTACGTGTCCTCACGTCCCCAGACAGCTGGCAATGTCTGGGAAAAGTCGTTTTTCTAAGTCTGCGAACTAATGAGATAAAACAGACTTAAAGGGAGGTAGTGGGAATGAAGAGTTTTCAACTTCAGTAAAAGCTTAAAGACTTTACTCATTCTGTGGAAGCAAAAGCTTTGCGAAGGGGTAGACTTTGTCTTGCTTAGTGCTGAAGGTCCTGGTGCTTTCTGTGTAGTTAGTGCCAAGTGTTAATTGAATGAGTATATGAATGACCATCATCAAGGTCTGTTTCCAGTGATCCTGGCACAGAATCTAAGTGTGACAGGACTGATTTTAGCACAGAGCTAAGACGAGCCTGGTCATCTGATGGAAAGCCAAAACCCATTTGTAGAGAGTCACAGTGACTTCAGGAGCAAATGCCAGCCTGTTACCAGCAACTGAGATGCAGGCAGGTAGTGAATGGGTCTTACACATGCCGAGTCAGGAAATGGGCTTCTCAGCAGGGTTGTAGGCAAGAGGAGGTAGATTTTCCACATGTATGTAAATGATGAACCAAGAGAGGAAAGTATTTTATAGATGGTTCCATGAATAATATAAAACCTAAGCCTGACAGTTTCCTTTTCAACCTCAGGATCCTGCTGTGAGCTTCTCTTGTAAACAAGCTCTAATTCGAGTCCTAAGACCCAGGAACAAGCGGAGACACGTGACGTTGCCCTCCTCCCCTCGAAGCAACACTCCAATGGGTACGTGACGTGATGTCTGGTGTAGGCTCATCTGTGTGTGTGTGTGGTGGGAAGAGGGGGAAGGGAGGGTGGGCTGCTCATATTGACCAAGGTCCTGGAGACTTGTTTATGCTCATATACCCATTGCTTTACCCTCCCTTAGTCCATAAAGAATTTAAGGAAAATGCACCTAGTAAGTAGAACAAAAATGAAGAGAATCAAGACACATATTCAAGGTGCAATAGTAAAATCATCAAGGTGCAATAGTAAAATCAAGCCAAGAGTACAAAGAAAAAGATCGACACCATGAGGTCTGGCGTGGTTGTTAAGTGACGATCTTTTCTTTAGCTAAAAGCTCTCTAAGAGCCATAGCAACAGTAAAATAAGAACAGTTATAAAAATCACAGTGACTAAAGAAAAAACCCCCACAAAAACAGCTATTTCTCAGGAAAAATAGAATTTTCCTGGCATAAAACCTCTTCCGTAAGGATCCATTTTTGTTGCCTAAGGGGCTAGACCCTCAGTGGTCTTACCTACTATAAGTTTGACAGCAAATTTCACAAGAGATTTCCCTCATGATCTACTTGGACCCAAGTCAACAGCTTAACGTTTAACGTTTTAATAAAAGCAATTCTCAGATCCTCTCCTGCATGTGGGGTCTCTGACTCTGTCGTGTATGCAGGGTTCCCATCCACACATATATATTAAATTTGATTATTTTCTCTTGTTAAAAAAAAATAAATAAAAGCAATTTTCGTAGTATAAATATTTGCATTATATTATGTAACTCTCCGGTTATTTGATTTGTCTCAGAAATAAATTTCCAGTGGAAGTCACATATGTAATTTTAAATTCTATTAGCCACATTATAAAGAATAAAAGAAATATGTTGAAATTAATTAACTTAACCTTCTATGTCAAAAATATTTCACCACATAGTCAACATAAAAAAATTATTAGTGAAATATTTTGTCTCCTTAAAACACTTTTTGGTCCTGTCTTAATCTAGTGTGTAGTATATACCAATACACATCTCCATTTGGACCAGTCACATGTTAAATGCTCAGTAGCCACGTGTGACTAGTGGCTACGGGATGGTACGGTGCAGGTCTAGAGGAATGCATTTTACTTCGTGACCTTCAGACAATCTTCTTATCTAAGCTTTTGACAACAGCGTGTGCATCTTTGGCAAGAAGCTAGAGTGCAGATAGTTTATGTTTCCAGTGAAGGCCGTATCCACATGCTTTCACAGCCCATCCGGTGGAAGGGGAGGTCTCCATCCTCTTCTGACAGTTAAGAGTCGAACCTGGACTTCTCCCTTATTGGAAGGCTTCTCCCCTTCACACAGAAACTGGCCAGGGCAGGACCTGTAGTGGCGTCCTCAGCTTCCATTTCACGGTTTTGCATTTCAGTTCACATTCCTCTCATGATTAGATAGTGTGAAAATTTCACTGACCCCATTGTTTTGGAAAGAAATAGTAAAATAACACTCTAAGCTGCTATGACAGGTAACAGATAAACATCTCAGTTATATTATTTTGCCTGTCTTGCCCAAGGTCTCCTGAGAGTTGGTGGGAGCTTGTGACCTTACTGGTCTTAGATTTCTCTGCTTTATGGAACTCCCTTTGGAATCGAAGGGTGTGTGTGTGTGTGTGTGTGTGTGTGTGTGTGTGTGTGTGTGTTTTCCTCCTCTTCATCAGCTGGAAAAACCTTTTCCTATGGGAGGGAGGGGGCAAGTTGTCACTGCCAATCCCATCTTCCCAGACCCTGCCAAGTCCAGAAAGCATGAGAACAGGCCGGGCATAGCACCCAGGAGTTTACTTCGAAGGCACAGGTACCAGCTGGTAGCTGGTTTGGGCTTTCCTTTGCTCCATGACTCTTCCTACCACTTGCCGAGGGAGGAAAGAGCGTCATGCGCCTTCAGGTGACTGGGGTTTCTTTGACCCAGGAGACAAGGATGACGATGACGACGATGATGCGGATGAGAAGATGCAGCCGTCAGGGATCCCGAATGGTGGTCACATCCGTCAGGAAAGCCAGGAGCAGAGTGAGGTGGACCACGGAGACTTCGAGATGGTGGTGAGTCTGGCAGCTAGAGAGCGGAGGAGGGGCCTCTAACTCTCCTCCAGCTCGGACGTAGCGGACTTCCCAAAGCTACGACGTACGGCGGGACACTGACAGAGCTTTCTCTCTGCAGTCTGAGTCGATGGTCCTGGAGACAGCTGAAAATGTCAACAACGGCAACCCCTCTCCCCTGGAGGCCCTGCTGGCAGGCGCAGAGGGCTTCCCCCCCATGCTGGACATCCCGCCTGATGCCGATGATGAGACCATGGTTGAACTAGCCATTGCCCTGAGCCTGCAGCAGGACCAACAAGGTAGAAGGCAGTGCCAGGAGCAGCGGCCCATTGGCCCCACACCGGAAGGAGGGTTTGGCAGTTACTGATGTCCAGCTGACTTAGCGTGTCCCCAGATTTGGGGAGAGGTTGATCTGGGTGAGAGCTGTTCAGAGATACAGGTGGAGAGTGAGAGGGATTGTGGTGGCATTTTCAGGCTGGGAGCTAATCGTGTAGTTCCCGGTAGTTTGGTCTTTTGGATTATTTCCTCGCAAATCTATTAGATCCCTCCAGCATGTGCCCAACCTGAGCTCAAGGAAGCCTTCCACCACCTCTGTAACCAAACGCGGTGGTCGGACAGCAGTAGCTGTCGCTTAGCTTCCTCTAGGCCAAAGGGGGGTCACACGCTGGAGCTTATACTCCTGAGGGCAGCAGGTGGCCAAAGCAGCGTTGTGGATGCCGTCTGGAGGGGATGTTGTGCTCACTCTCCACTTGTTTCCCAGGCAGCAGCAGCAGTGCCCTGGGCCTGCAGAGCCTGGGGCTGTCCGGCCAGGCACCCAGCTCTTCCTCTCTGGACGCAGGAACCCTCTCTGACACCACAGCATCAGGTAACTGTCCACAGCAAGGAGCAGGGCTCAGGGCCCCAGGACCCTTAAGCCTCGTTTCCGGTGCTGTGAGAGTGGAACGGGCAGCTGCTTTGACAGGCCATTCTGGACTTCCTGCTTCTGCCTTTGCTTTAGAAATATGGGTGTGGAAGGCATACCGATGCGGCTCGGCCAGGACGCTCGTGGCTTCGCTTCCCTGCACTTGCATGCTGCCTGGCTTCCGCTCATTGCCGAGGAAAGGCCCAGAGAGCAAGCGTGCAGGTCGATCGCGTTAGGGCTTAGATGACAGCTGTCGGGGTTGTTCACCAGAGGGCTAACGTTTCGGACAATACGGAAAGTGAGACAAGGACTAGAGCTCATACCTTTTAACTTTTCCTCTTCGTTTGCAAATAAAAGTAAAGCTGCGAGACCTGTTATGCTTCAGGTCAGTGTGATTAACCATTAGAGAGCTGTGAGCTTGGGAGGTAGGGGGTTGGGGCACAAGTCAAATGCATAGGAAATCTCCTGGCCTCATTTTGTGTTCACTTTCACTCTCTTTCCTAATCTGATAAGAAAAAATATATTTCCTGAGTAGACAGTTGGACCAAGTAGAAGAGAATGGAACATCTGAACAAGCCACCGGGAGATCAACCCCCGAGTAATTTAAGGGTTGATTTAGAGTTTTTCAGAGGGTGCTTTCCTGTATTTGTTTCCTCCTTTTCTTTTTCTTCCTCCTCCTCCTCCTCTTCCTATTCCTCCTTCTCTACCTCCTTTTTTTTTTCCTTTCGGGAGTTTTACCCCGGTTAGTTAAAAAAGGGAGAAATCGGCTGTCCCCTCTCACTGCTGCCATGGCTTGTTGCTTCCCCTGGGTCTCTTTAGTTGCTGTCATTTCAGGCTTGGAGGTCACTGTCGTGCTGTGCCACTTGTGTTCCCATGTGCTCTGTGGCTGTCGTGGCTTTCCTCCCCCATGTATCTCATCCAGCATTTTCCTCCTGTCTCAGCTCAGCCCTGATCCTGGATGCTGTGGCTGTCTCTGGGGAATTTCCTTGCTTCATTATAATAATAGCATCTGATGAGGATGATTCGGAGGGGTGACATTTCCCCGTGAGCTGCCCTCTGGACCACCTGATTAAAGAGAAACACAGGGTTGGTGCAAGAGCTCATGATGAGTGATTTCCTCACAAGCACGAATTGACTGATTACAAAACAAATCTCTTAAAAATTCAGAGTTCTATACTGTGAATGGTAATGGCTAGTTTCTGGTCTCAGCAGGTGTCAGTCACACCTACACAATGGTGACCATGAAGCATTTCATCTAGAAAACTGAGGGTCCATGTCACAGATTCGTACTGAATCTTGGCACTGTTCTGTTTGCATCGTGATGTAACGCGAAGGAAATGCCCAGTGAGCTGGGTCTTTACTTCTGTCTGAGTACTGTTCGCAATGCACTGTGTATAGTGTTTGTTCCTGTTAGTGATTAATCAGCAAAGCAAATCTTTCCCTTTTTCCTTCAACGACAGGATAGGTAAACTGCACTGTGTCCTCTGCACTATGTGGTTTGATGCTTTTGCCCCAAGGAGGGGTTTTTACCTGTAACAGCTCTCGTTACTCTCTCAGCTCCAGCCTCAGATGACGAGGGCAGCACAGCAGCGACTGATGGCTCTACCCTGCGGACCTCTCCTGCTGACCATGGTGGTAGTGTGGGCTCGGAGAGCGGGGGAAGTGCAGTGGACTCAGTGGCTGGCGAGCACAGCGGTAATATGGCCTGGGGTCGTGGTCTCCTTGGGCAGAGGGTGGGGACAAAGTAGGAAGCCCTGCCTGGGCCTGGGATTGCTTTCAGCAGAAGGAAGCTTTGGGGACTCATTGAAAGTCTTAGGGAATTCATGTGACCTCACCCCTAGAGTTTCAAATATTCAGTGATGATAGCTTAAGCTCAGTGAGGTTAATATTGAAATATTTTACAGGCAGCTTTTAATTATCTGTTAGTTGAAGAAAGCAATGACGTACAGAATCCCAAATCATGGTTAATCTGAAGCAGTTACGGTAGAACCTTGAAATCTGTCATGCTGTGGTTTTCGCTCCTTCTGTTGGGGGAAGATACTTTGGGCATTGTTAATATAGTAGGCCATCTTCTCAGTGTACTGGCTGATAGGATGGGGCGCTAGAATCAGGAAGCATGACAAAGCCCCGTGGGTTTGATCCTAAGAGTCGACCTGAGGTTAAAAATTGGATATGAAAATTTTTTACGGAGGAGACTAAGTAGCTGATAATGTCTAGATTCCCAAATCAGTGTATGTTTCCTCTAGAAACAAGGCGGAAATTTATCAGCAGCTGAGATTATTAAGATCGTTCTTATAGGTTCATCTTATGTTCTGTAGAAGGACGAGTGGCTGCCGTGAGAGTCACATAGCTTAATGCTGTGGGGTCAAAGTCATGAATTCTATCCTTGCGTAGCTTCACACAAAAGAAAAAAATTTCTGATGCTGCCTACCAGTCATTTTCTAACTATCGCTGACTTCAGGATGCATTGGATTTCATCATGCTGTGGGAGTTGATTTGTGCCTTTTAAACCATTTCCATCTAGTATCTGGCCGGAGCAGTGCTTATGGTGATGCCACGGCAGAGGGGCATCCGGCTGGGCCAGGAAGTGTCAGCTCAAGCACTGGTGCCATCAGCACCACCACTGGGCACCAGGAAGGAGATGGCTCCGAGGGAGAAGGAGACGGCGAAGGTGAAGGGGATGTCCACACTAGCAACAGGTCAGGACCTGCTCGTTCTCAGTCCCCAGGCTTTCTTGTGGGAGACTCTTTCAGGAATAGGGGATAGATCCATTGTAGGAAGTAGAGTGGTGATAACAGTATATTGCTTTTGAAATATAAAGGTAATACACTCATGAAATAGTTTAAAATGTTAGCAAGTGTTCTAGATCTGTCTTTGTTCTAATTAGAATAACATCAAATCCATTAGAGACTAGACAGTGGTTTTTCTCTTAAGGCTTCCCTGTATCCCTTAGTAACCGGGAAGTGTTTGGCCTAAAAACGTGTGTTGTTCCCTCCCCACCCCCCACTCAAATCTTCCTTGTTTCATCATTACCCATAAACATATTTTATAGCATTCTCAACAGTGATAGTTATTGTGTATACACTAGAAATAGCTCCTTATTCAATGTGTTTATAAGAGAAGTAACAGAGCTAATCCATATTTATGTCTATCAATACCAGTGGTGGAGCACTTGGCAAGTTGAAAGTAATCTGAAAATCCTAACGCATCCCCCTCAAATTCTGGTGGTGTTTGGTACTAGATTGGTGGAGTGAATATATTCTTAACCAAGAAATGAGTAGAGAAATAGAAGAGGAGGAAGAAAAACCTATGAATTTACTTGTGATATAGTGTTTGTTAAATTTGAAGGGGCCCGCAGTTACCACGTTAGTGCAGAAACAATGGATTAGTATTTTGAACTGAATGATTCTACCAGAAAAAAAGGTCACTGAAGCAGTCAGGCAGAGAGATTTTCAGAGGGCATCAAAGAGTGTCTCCTTTATTCCCTGTACCTTACTGCTTCCACTTAAAAACTCTTGCAACAGCCCTTTGATGAAGATGATCTCTGGCTCAGTTTAACTGATGATATTTTGATGGAGTTTGTTTTTTAACGGAAAGGAGTTTTCTACTTAATCTTTTTTTCCCTCTTAATGTGATTTGTAGGTTAATTCCATGAGTTCAATATAATGTGGTATTTGTGATTTCTGGTTCTTTGCAATTTATTTTTAAAAACATTTTTAATCCAGTCTACCTTTGCTTTTTAATTGAAACACTTAAGTTTATTTATAATTAATGTTAATTATTGATATATTTGAACTTATGCTTACCATTTATTTTGTGCTTTTTATTCTGCCCATTTCTGTGTTTCTTTGTGTCTTCTTTATAGCCCTCATTTGGGTTGATTTGCTGTTTTTCCATCCCTTCCCCAACTCTGTAAGTTTGGAGGTTGTTCACCGTTTCTAATCTTACAATAGCTATGCTAATCTTTTCAACATGCATACTTAACTAATCCAAAACCAAAATTAATAGCTCTCTCTTCTTCCTGAATAGTCTTCCTTAGAAGACTTTGCTGCTTATCAGTTGAAACTATTATTTTTGTGTTTAAATTTTGAAATACACATGTTTTTAAAGCTTTCAAGATATTATTGCAGTTTTATATAGTTTATGTGGTCAATGTATATTTCGATTTACTCGCAAGTTTACCACTTTCTGTGCCCACATGTCTTTCTGTGTCTCAGACCTTCCATGTAGGATCATTTCCTTCTTGAAGTATGTCATTTAGATCCACTGGTTACAAAATTTCAGATTTTGTCCATCTGGAAATGTTTTTATTTAGCTGACATTTTTTGAATATGTTTTGATAGATATACTATTTTGAGTTGACAGGTTTAACCCCCCAAAAGTGGAAATAGCAGATGCACCTGCTATTATAACTATGGCTCTTTTGAAAATAATGTCTTTACTGCTGCTTTTAAGATTGCTTTTTGTTTTGGTTTGGTTTTTTTGCAGTTTTACTAAGATATGTTTAGGATGGGTTTGTTTACATTTGTTCTGCTAGAATGTGTGGGTTTAGTGTCTTCTATTAACTAGAAAATTCTCAGCCGTTAATCTCATTGGACAATGCTTCTGTCTCATTTTCTGTTATTTCTCATTCTGGGACTCGACTTCAGTGGAATTTAGACCATCATAGTCTCTTCTCCATGTCTGTTAATGTCTCTTTTTTAAAAAAATTTCCTGTGCTTAATTATTTATAGTTATTAGAGATCTATTTGAGTAGCATCAGATAACATTAAATATCTAGGTATAAGTTTGAAAGCTATATAAGACTTCTACATTGAAAACTATAAAACCTAATTGAGAAGAATTAAAGAAGATCTAAATAAATAAAGGGATATAACATGTTTGTGGATTGAAAGACTCATTATTGTAAAGATGACTGTTGTCTACAAGTTGATATAGATTCAATATAATCCCAGTCAAAAATCTCATCTGGTTTTATGTATGTGTCAAAATCTACAAGCTAATACTAAAATTTATTTGGAAGAGTAAGGAATTACGATTATTCAAGGAAATATTAAAGAAAGCCTACAAAGATAGAGGACTCTACACAATAACAGCTTTATAATACTTTAAAGCTATGATAAGTAAGATAGTGGGATAATGGTACAAGGATAGAAAAATGGATTAACGGAACAGACTAGAGTTTATAAACATCCATACATACATGGTCACCTGATTTATGACAAAGATGACTTTTCTGTACAGTAGAGGAAAGGATGGTCTTTTCAATAAGTGGCAGTGTGTCAGTTGGAAATTAATATAGAATAAAATGAATCTTGACCTGATGTTATACACAAAAATCAGTTGAACTATCGATATAAATGTAAAAGGTAATACCTTACTGATTTCGGTAGACAAAATATCTTTATAACTTGGAGTTAGCAAAGATTTCGTAAATAAGGACAGAAAAAGTGTTAACCAAATGGAAAAATAAATGTATAAACCGGACTATATTCTCAGTAGCTTCTCCCCCACCCCCTTTTCCTTTCTGTGTCAAGATTTGAATTAGCCAGTTTTTTTTATATGCTCCTGGGTGGAGAAGTGGTGTGGTGGGGGGAGTAATATATTTCTGTTTACTTTTAAACTGAGTGTATAGCCTTCTGTGATTCTTCTATGACGTTTTTATAGAAAACTTTCCACTTGGAGCAATTTCTGGGCATTTTTTCCTATTCCAAATGTCCTGTGAGGTCCTGGCAACCAGATGCTCAAGTTACCTTCAGAGCATCACGGCCTTAAGTTTTCAAATGCCCCCAAATCAGTGTCAGGGGTAAGCAGACTTACCCCTCTGGGTATTCTGTTTTCATTCAATCTCTTGGCCAGATAATTTCTTAATTGCTGGGGAGCTCATTGTTTTATTTTGAGCTTGTATTTAGTGATCGTTCTGAAGGTGCTTATTAAACCCTAATCATAGATTTTGATAACAAGACTACTTCTAATTTTGGCTTTGGTAATTAGATTAATTCTAATTATAGATTCTGCATGTACAATCTTGTCATCAGCAAATAATGACAGTTTAACTTTTTCTCTCCGATCTTTATACCTTTTCATTGCCTGTTCTTGCCGTATTGCTTTGGCGAAGATCTCTAGTACAGTGTTCCAAGAAGTGGTGATGGTGGGCATCCTTTCTCATTCCCAAACACGGGGGGGAAAGGTTCAATATTTTACCATTAAATTTGATGCTAAGTGGAGCGTTTTCTATGGGTATCCAGTCAGTGAAGTTCTGTTCCTAGTTTGTTGGAAGATTTTTATCTTGAATGGGTTTTTGAAGCTTTTCAGTTGCTTTTGTTGTACCTATTGAGTTGATTATATGCTGCTGCTTTATTCTATTTGAGGTTGTAAATTACATTAATTTATTTTTCCATTATTAAACCAACCTCGTGGGGACAATTGATCATGATGTCCTATCTTTTGTATCACTGAATTTGATTTGCTAATATTTTATTGAGGCCTGTAATTTTTCTTCTCTGAAATGTCTTTGTCAGGTATTGGCATTCGTTTTATTCTGGCCTCATAAACTGAAGACGTTTCCCCTTTCTCTGTTCTCTAGAGGAGTGTAAGATGGTATTAAGTTCAGGTATAAATTCTTTGAAAAATTCATAAAAGCAGTGAAGTCATCTGGGTCTGGACTTTAAGGCGAGATTTTAAATTATAGATTCATTTTTTTAAATGACACAGAACTATTTCTATTCATGTGTCAAATTTGGTATATTGTGTTTATTAAAGGAATTTGTTCATTTTATTTAAGTTGTCAGCTTTATTGGCATGAACTTGCTCATAATATATTGTATCATCCGTTTAATATCTTTAGGATCTAGTGATGTACCGTTTTTTCATTTCTAATATTGGTAGCATTTGTTTTTCAAAAATCAGTCTTGCTAGGAATTATCAACTTTATTTACAAAGAACCAACTTTTGGCTTTGATTTTTCTCTCTTGTAAATCTGCTTTCTATTTTATTTCCACTCTTTATTATTTCCTCTCTGCTTATTAACTTTTTTTTTTAGTACCATATTTTTTGGGGGTTAATTTTCTGTTCTTTTTTTCTAGCTTTATAAGATGAAAGTTTAAATTGTTGATTTTAAACCTTTCTTTTTAAATATATATTTGAAATTATGTATTTCTCTCAAAAATTCCCTTTAACCCTTGCTTTGGCTGGAGCCCACATATTCTGATATGTTGTATTTTCCTTGCTGTTCAGTTAAACTGTTTTCTAAATTCTGTTGTAATTTAGCCTTTGGGCCTATGGGATATTTAGAAACAAGTTGCTAAATTTCCAAACATTTGGGGATTTTCTAATTATTTTTCTGCTATTGATTTATAATTTAATTTACTGTGGTTGGGGAACACACTATGTGATTTCAATCCTTTGAAATGTTTTGAGATTCATCATTGCTTTTAAAATGATGGTATTTTTTAAAGAATTTTTAGTTGTTTTTAGCAGGAGGGTTAATTTAGGTAACCTCGCTATATTGGTAATGGAAGTCTCTAACGTGGTTTTGAGTTAAGTTTTTTGGGGGAATAATTAAACAATTAGGTGACTTATTTTAAATTATCTAATAACTGAGTTGTTTTTACTCTAAGTCACAAGAAAAGAAAATTGCAATCTTTGGTAGAGTGTTTAAATTTTTTTGTTAAATTTCAAGAGTTTGAAAAGCCAGTGATCTGGCATGAACTTGGTCGAGGTCCAGACTCTGCTTATTTTGTTGACATTTTCCTTCATGTGTGTATATTCATTCACATACATGTTTTCCAAATCTGAAAATTTTAATCCATCTCAAAGCTTATGTTTTATCCTAAAAGTATTGAACTGCTGCTGTCATCTCATCTTTTCTCACTTGTACCTCATCCATTCCTGAGCAGTTCTTACTCATTTGTAGCCCCCACACAGCTTGCCTCATTATTCATGGATGCACGTGCGGGCTTTTATGTATTACATGATTCTGAAGGACACTAAGCTCATTCCTTCAGGTTCTTTTTAGAATGAAATCATTTATTATTCAAGTAGGACACTGTACTTTCATTTATACTTTTATTATTTTGAAAATATTTTGGATACCTGCTAGGATATGTACTATATGAAAATCACACTTAAAAAAATACAGGCATATGATTTCTTACACATGGTCTGCAAAATAAAATGAACAGTTCACTGACTATGAAAGTGAATCCATTAATTCATTCAGCAAATGCACTGTTAAATCTGTTTAAGACTGTGTGTTAGCTGAGACTGCCAACCAGCTTGTCAACAATACCCTAATTCATTAATTTTCATATTAGTCCTTTTGAATCAGCATATTCGTTAGAGATCCAGGGGCACATATTTAGCATATTCATTAGAGATCCAGAAGACCATCTCTCCATCTGCAGATGAAGAAGGTTAGGTAGTAGCCAACTGAATGTATGGGAAAACTCATGCTCCAGTGTGGGAAGGGTGGTGTTGAAATGAATTTTCCACTACGAGAAATGAGGGATAAAGTGTGAGAGGGTAAAGCAGTAGCTGGCCTTCCTAAGGACTTGGGAAGCATGAAGGAGAAAGGGTTGGGTCACTATTGCAACCGGATGATATAGAATTTTTATAGCTAGAAGAATGCCAGAAAATAATGCCTGGAGGCAGAATAGGGCATGTGTTGGAAAAAACCGTAGGGTTACTCTTGAGGGTTTGGTTTTGATACTGAGTACGGCGAGGACCTGATTGAGGAACATTTGAACTTGCCTGTAAGCAGCTGTTTCGTACCATCAGTTGTATTTTGGGATGGTTTTCTTCCCTTGTAACAAAGTGAGATTTATCCTGTTTCTGGTATACCAGATAGGCATCTGTTAACATTTTTTAATGCTGGGATTGTTTCTAAGCAGTGTGCGCCTTGCTGACTTTCTGTCAGGAGGAAAGAAATATATTCAGCTGGTTAGGGACTGTGTACTAGCTCATGTTGCCGGTATTTTCCTTGGTCTTCTAGGCTGCACATGGTCCGTCTGATGCTGTTGGAGAGACTACTGCAAACCTTGCCCCAGTTACGAAATGTTGGAGGTGTCCGGGCCATCCCATACATGCAGGTATCCCTCAGCTCACTGGGTCTGTCACATTGGAGCTGGACCACCTGTAAACATGCTGACATCTCTCTGCCAGAGGCTCCATAAGGCTTTGTTTGGTGTTAGGCCATCGAACAATGGAATGCAGTTTTGAACTACAAGTCACAGCCCTTCATTTTATAGAGAAGCCCGAGGGTCAGAGAAAGTTTTAAAAATGTCCACAGTCATCCAGCTAGTTCCTGACAGAGCCAGGAGCAAAAGTCTACTCCTGAGAGTCTTAGGCTACAGCGACTCTAGTAATGTTAGTATTAGAATGTGGTCTTGTGATAACCACTCTCCCACTTGCTGCCTTCCTCTTGGGAAAAACTGCTCTTTGATTCTCAGCACAGCACAGTGCCCTAACGCCACCCATTTTGGTTGGACGTAATATCAGTGAGTTTTGCAAAAACATTTTCTGCGATGCCAAGTGTGCTATATACAAAAGTAGACTCTTCAGGCTCGGGACACTTAAACTCTGGATACCTTGGGGTTTAGAACCTTTTCATGGATTACTGTTAGGATTCACAGGGAAGTCAGGAAAATCGGGATTTCTTCTGAAACACCTTGGATTTCCAGTTGTTCTTTAGGGAATTGGCTTTCATTTGTCATCTGTCTTTTGACTTCTAGGTCATTCTGATGCTCACTGCAGATCTGGATGGAGAAGACGAGAAAGACAAGGGGGCCCTGGACAACCTGCTCTCCCAGCTTATTGCTGAACTGGGCATGGATAAGAAGGTAATACCGAGTCATAGTGTGAGGAACAGCGATTGGCTGAGACCAGTTCTCAGTTGTTCATTCCTCTCTTAGAGGAACCTCCCCTGGTTTCAGTGGGTAACCATCCACGGCGGGCTCCCGTTGTATTGATTCAACAAAAAAGGTTCTCAGTGCCTACTCTGGCCCAGGCATACTTTTGGATCTGGGCATAAATGAGGAACAAGATGACGTTCTTGCCCTCATGCACCTTTTGTAGCTCTGCAAGGCGAAAACAGTAAATCAGTTATTTATATCTTAACATGGCCTCCCAAGGGTATCAGGCTCTCGGTAGTCAGGTATTGTCCATGGATGCATAGCTTCTTTTGTCTCTGATCCCGTCTGAGGAAGTTTCAGCGCTGATAAGCTTGAGAGAGTCTTGTTCAGAGGATGCCTCGAGCTTAAAAGTAAGGGTGGGCTTCTGGGCCCCGCTTCTACCTGCAGGACGTCTCGAAGAAGAACGAGCGCAGTGCCCTGAACGAAGTCCACCTGGTGGTAATGAGACTCCTAAGTGTCTTCATGTCCCGGACCAAATCCGGATCCAAGTCTTCCATTTGTGAGGTATTTTTGCTTTGAGCTTCTGGGTGTGGGGAAAGGTAAGGGGATCGTCTGGCTGTGCTAGGGCTGAGGGCACAGGGCATAGTCCTCTGTCAGAAAAGGCCTTTTGTTGCTCAGAGGAGTTAGATTCTAAGCTGTCCTCTCTTCGAGAGCAGAACCTCCCCCTTTTCCCGAATCCCTTCCAAGCCCCGATCTTTGCCAGCAGTCCCTCCATGGGAGGGGTTCAAGGGTTTGGAGGTTCCACTGTTGAAAAGCAGGGGACTGACTGTTCTGCAAGGCGCAGAGCGACTAAGAGGATCCCTGACTGTATGTTGCTATAAGGTATGGTGATAAGGCGGAGAGAAAGCAGTGTGTGCATGGAAGCAAGGAGATTAACACAAAGCAGAGAAGGTAGAAATGGAGGCTGAACTGCATCCAGTCTTAATGAGCTTATGAGCTGTGGGGTTTGCTGGGATTTGCAAGGCTCTCCTAATGGTTTTATTTACAGTAGCTTTTCTTCTGCTTTTTTAATTCATGTGATCACTCACCCGTCTCCTTTGGAAGCTAGTTCTATGAGAAGAGCCCCTGCCAGGAGGGTTGGGTTGCTAAGAAGTGCCTGTAGTGGGAAGCTTTCTCTTTTCTTGAAATGGGCTTCTTTTCTAGTTGTCCAGGGGAAAACGAGAAAACCCATTCCCTCCAGGTGGAAAGGTTGGCTGATCCTTGCCTTTTGGCCTCTGGCATGTGTGTAGGGGAGATTAGAGTTGAGAACTGGTGTTTTTTGTTTGTTTTCTCTTACCATGCTGTGATTCCAAAGAGTTAGGGAAATGTTTGAGCTAGTTGGGAAACTTTTAACTCAAGAGACTGATTAACCCACTTCCATGCAACTGATTCTATTGTGAGTGTGTTCCCTCCAAGCACCCAGTTGGGTTTACAGCCATTCTTACCGTCTCCCTGTTTTCTCTGCCTCCCAGTCATCTTCCCTCATCTCCAGTGCCACTGCAGCAGCGCTGCTGAGCTCGGGGGCTGTGGACTACTGCCTGCACGTGCTCAGATCCCTGCTGGAGTATTGGAAGAGCCAGCAGAGCGACGAGGAGCCCGTGGCTACCAGCCAGTTGCTGAAACCACATACTACTTCCTCCCCACCCGACATGAGCCCTTTCTTCCTCCGCCAGTATGTGAAGGTGAGGTCTTTTCCCAGATAGCAAAGAACTGCTCCTGTCCCTCACCCCAAACCCTCTCTTTACAGTCATAGTAGAGTTGAAGGAGCTGAGGGCAAGGAGCGTAGGAAGGAGCCTGCATTCCTTGGTGGGGTTTAGTCTCAGCATGATTTAATAAATTAACCGCTTCTGCCAACCTTCTGCTGGGACCCTGATTCCTGCCACTTTGTAAAGCTCAGGAATTGAATGCAGTCAGTCATGTCCTTTCATATTGAGTTCCTTAGAAAAAAGTGATACGGTACAAGGTCACGTTGTCAGTAGGGGGTCACATCCTTGTGTCAGATACTCCCCCTGCTGTCATTATAGGCCCTTTAGAAGATGGGCTTCCTGATCAGGTGAGTCTGGGAACAAGTATTCCCACTTACTCACCGTGAGGCTTAGAGAAGTTCCATCTAACCTTAGTAAGCCTCAGTTTGTATACCTGGAAAATGAGTCTTCGCAAAGTGTCTGCTTTATAGGGTTGTTGTGAGCATTGAATGAGCTGATGTTTATAAAGCACAGTGCCTGGCACATACCAATGCTCAATGAATGTTCACGATTATTACCATCTCTCTTCCATTGACTCCATGCAGTGGAGCTAGATGGGTTGGACTAGCTATGCTTCTTACTGCGTATTCAGAACTGCTTTGAAAAGTATTGGGGTATAACAAGCACAAAATATAATTCTGGTCATGTCCTTCTCTTTTTAATAACCCTGTGGTGGTTTTTCATTACTTTTAGGCCAAAAAGTTCTTTGAGGATTCAGCTTTCTACCTTTTCACTCTCTAGCTGTGTCACCTACAAGACCACTGTATGCAGCCCTACTAACCCGGGCATTTTCCCCCCATGGGACGTGTTGCCTCTGTACATGCCATCCCTTCCAAAGTTCGTCCCTCTCCCTCTGCATCCCTTCCTTCCCACATCCACTAATTCCCACTCCTTTAAGACCCAGGACAAGCATTGGACCCTGGGGAAACCTTCCCCAGCACACACTTTCCTGCTGTCAAGTCTGATCGAGATAGCCTTTCCCTGAGTGCCCTGTACACACATGTGGAGTCTTCCCTCTGAACTTTCAGCAAAGACCATTTTATTCCTGTTTGTACCCTCAAAGCTTGAGGACTTATGGAGCCGATAAATAACCGGTGATTGGATAGATGAGACACGTTGTGCAGACTCTTCCTGGGGACCACGCAGCTTGCAGGGTAGCTGTCGTGTCCACTGTCCTCAAATATCTCAGTAGCCTGGCCTCGTCGTGATACGATCCCGGGATCTTGACTGTGTTTAGTGATCCTGGCCCCGTTGGTTTATTTAAGTATTTCTTATTGTTATGGAAGTTTTCGTTCTAGGGAATGGAATATATCTCTCATAGAAAGTCAGAAATCTTTCTCCACTGGTATTTTTTCAGTATTTTCCCATTCTCACTCTTAAGGTCTTTGTAAGTAGAATACAATCAATCCACTGTTAAGAACCACAGAGTGAAATATTAGAACGTTTAGGAGCAGTGAGATCTGTCTCCATTGTAACCTTTGTGTGTAATGAAATTGCCCCAGGAGCCTGGGGCCTTGCTGGGTTTGTAAACTAAACTGTCGTCAGTAATGGCTTTGGCTTTGAAAGGTGCCATTGACCAATTCCAACGCACGGTGAGCCTGGTGAGCAGTGAACCAGCCCTTTTTCTAAGTGTGGTCCTGGAAGTTGTCGATCACAGGTTCTTACACAAATGTTCTTCTCCCAGGGTCACGCAGCTGATGTGTTTGAGGCCTACACTCAGCTTCTCACAGAGATGGTACTGAGGCTTCCATACCAAATCAAAAAGATCGCTGACACCAGCTCTCGAATCCCACCGCCTGTCTTTGATCATTCGTGGTTTTACTTTCTCTCGGAGGTAAGTGAAGATTCCCAGCAGTGCCAGTTGAGGAGAGGACACCTTGGCTGCGACGACCTTTGTGGCCCCCTTTTCTCCTTACCCTCGTACAGTATTTCCCCTAGCAGAGGCCCTCCCACCATTTAGGTCTTGCCCCTCTGGAGTATATTATATGTTGAAACTGTGGCGGATGGGCATCAAAGCAAGCCATCCACTTTAGTTTCTGTCCATTTTACTTACCCCACATTGGGGATAATGGGCAAGTTTAATAATTTGGACTCTGTCCAGAAAATAGAAAGTATATTAGTTAAAGTAACAGCAGGATTTTTATATAGGGGATTGGTAAACAGCCATTGAAGAAGCAAAGATTAAAAGGGAACGTTGCCGTAACACAGAGATAGTAATTGCAAGCAGCAGCCTTGTGTGTGACGAGAAGCCCGTGGATCTGAGTGGGGTGGGCGGGCTGCTGCTAGTGCCTTAGGAGCTCTGAGGAGCGGGGACGTGACATGGCTGATTCTGGAAGTACTGAAGGAAGCTGATGATTAGAACCAGCTAGAATTGGTTTGTCCTTGAATACTAAAGACATGGTGGAGGCTGCCGGGTGAAGGGCTGTTGCTAGGATAGCAGACAGACAGACAGAAAAAGCCCTTTGTCCTCCTCCTGCCTTCCAGCGTCCCCCTATGTTCCCCACTAGCAGAGCCTAAGGGAGTGCATGTTAAGCACTGCAGTTAACATGATTCTGGGCTGGGCCCCCCAGAGCAGGGGATGGTGGGGTGGATTTGGAGCCTGGCGAGAGAATGGCTTGTTATGGCACAGCAAGCCTGAGAGAACTCTGGTAAGAAACATCTGTTAGCAAACCCCAAATGGCCATTTCCAGTTGTACAGATGTAACAACCCAACTCTTTTACCTGAAAGAGAGATTCTGAATGTTTTCTTCCCCCTCCAGTTTCACTCTGGGTGGGCCGGAGTGGAAGCCAACTTCCCTGTAGATTTTAAGAATTCCTTGAAGGGGAACAGGAATATCGCTGTTTTTCCCTCCTTGACTTCTTCCTTTCTGTGCCTTTCTCCTGGCCCCTGTAAGGAATACCAAAGTTCTCTAGAGGCTAGCTTGATCACAGGAAATAGCTTGGTTTGTATTTCTCACCAGTTTTTAGTAACAGTTCACGAAAACCCAGGGAGCCGGGGCTGGTACAGATATAGTTCCAGAGTCATTGACTCTTTGTGTTGTTTCTCCCTCAAGTACCTGATGATCCAGCAGACGCCATTCGTGCGCCGTCAAGTCCGCAAACTTCTGCTCTTCATCTGTGGCTCAAAGGAGAAGTACCGCCAGCTCCGAGATTTGCACACCCTGGACTCCCACGTGCGTGGAATCAAGAAGCTGCTGGAGGAGCAGGGGATATTCCTCCGGGCAGGTGTGGTCACCGCCAGCTCAGGCTCCGCCTTGCAGTACGACACACTCATCAGCCTGGTACGAGGAGATGGTAGGGTGGGGAGAGGGCATGTGGTGAGGCTCAGCCGAGCAGGTCATCGGAGGGGGCAGGACAGGGCTTTGCGATGGTTAGAGAACGTCATGGCCAGGCTTGAGATCAGATGAATCCGTAATACCCGCCTGGGTGCTATTCCACATGGACTGGGCTTCGGGATCTGAGATTTCCCGTCCATGGCCGCCCCCACCTGGCCGTGGTTCCTCCGTTACAAGGAGGGGGCCTTGGGCTTCTTCTCAGTGTCATTTGCTCATGTCACCGACAGGATCAACCTGAAATCTGTGAACCTGACTCTTGTCTTTGAGTAAATTGTATATATTTGCACAGGAGCATCTAGAAAGAACGTCGTCGGTATTACAGAACCCTAATCTAGTGTCCTTACTATTATGCTTTCAGCAAGAAAAAAGTAAACTGGGTTGGGGTTTCCCAAGTCATGGTCTGTCTTTCCCGCTGCATTGTTGCGTGCTCCGAAGGATCCCTGCAAACACAGGGCCTCTGTGTGCTGGGGAGTCAACTGTAGGAGGCTCAGTAAGAGCCTTGTGGGTGGGCCTTGGTCCCAGGTTCGCCAGGCCGCTGGGTCCGTGTGCACAGAGGGCCGTGTGCAGTTTGCATCCAAAGCTGGCTGAAGATCCTTCGAGGCAGCTGGTGTGGTACCGTGTGGGCTGCTTGGCGGGGTTACTCAGATTTCGGCGGTGGGTTTCCATTTCAGATGGAGCACCTGAAAGCCTGTGCCGAGATTGCTGCCCAGCGGACTGTCAACTGGCAGAAATTCTGCATCAAAGACGACTGTAAGCAGTGCTGCTCCTTTTGGTTGCTAGTCATTCATTCCTTCAAGAACTACTTACTGAGGCCTGCTATAGGCCACGCACTCAACTGGGTGCTAGAGATACAGCCAGGAGCAAGATATGGCCATGTGCCGCTTAACAGTGGGGATACGTTCTGAGGAATGCACCGTGAGGTGATTTCGTCGTCGTCCGAACACCACGGCGCTCTTACACAACCCTGGGTGGTCTAGCCCACTGCACACCTAGGCTGTGTGATGTGCCCCCGTCATGCGGTTGTCATTGACAGAAACATAATCGTGCAGTATGAGGTTAGACAGGACTCTGCCTAGCACGGAAGACAAGTGAACACTGAAAAGAGTGATAAGGGTCAGTAGACAAAGTTTGGGATGCTGTGGGGGCTCAACGTAGGATATCTGACGTCCAGGTTGGTAGTCACGCTAGGGAAGCATATATGGAGTCTAGAGAACTGTCTTATTCGGAGAGGTGGCGGCTGGGAGCCAGTCTCTGTGTGGTTGTGATACTTGTCAGGTATTTCCACGGAGGGTATAAAGTCTCCACGCAGACCTTCAGCAGAGCGCCTGGAGGAGGAGCTGGGGGGAATAGAGCAGTCGTGACCACGGGGAGAGGGCTCCTGTCCTCGAGTGGGCGTCTGCTTGTCGTCACATCCGAGCTGAGCCCGCTCTCCTCTGCCCGCAGCCGTCCTGTACTTCCTTCTCCAAGTCAGCTTCCTGGTGGACGAGGGCGTGTCCCCAGTGCTGCTGCAGCTGCTCTCCTGTGCTCTGTGCGGCAGTAAAGTGCTCGCGGCTCTGGCGGCCTCCGCGGGGGCCTCTGCTGCCGCCGCCTCCTCCTCGGCCCCTGTGGCCGCCAGCTCCGGACAAGCCACAGCACAGCCAAAGTCGTCCACTAAGAAGAGCAAGAAAGAAGAAAAGGAAAAGGAGAAGGAGGGTAAGAGGCCCCGCTTGTCTTGTTGACCAGGGTGGTGTGTTCTCACCTGTGTCGGAGCGCAGGGTTGATTCTCTTCTGAAGCGGCTTTTACCCTGATTTACAGGGGACCTAGAACCCAAATGCCCTCTGGTGTCTACTTTGGGTCCCATTTTCAGTTACATTGAAGGGGACGTCTTCAGCAGTGTGACTTCCTCTACTGAGTGTCAGTGACAGGAAAGGTCAAAGTGCACTGAATATTTTTAGGAGGCCAAGTGTCTTTTTCTGTGAAATAGTAATACTTGTTCTGTGGCGTTTTTCAGCATCAGATGACATGATGCTTATAAATGTGCTGTGTAAACTGTGAAGTGCTCTACAAACGTGATTTAGCTGACTCCTTAGCATCAGAAAGGCAGGCATCTTGCTGCTTCACTGCTTTTCATGGTCCTTGGAGGTTTGGACAGGTGATGGGGGTGGAGAGCAGTGGAGGTGGTTCACGCTGTCCCAGTTAATTCTTCAGTTATCTCGGTGCTGCTCTGTATTAATGTGGACTGTTTCAGACAGCAGACCTGCGAAAGGAAATTCCTCCTGCAGTGTAATCATGTTTGTTCAGTGCCAGGCCTATATGGGCACTTCATCCTGTGGTCTTTTGGTGGCATTGTTAGATGTCTCATTGGGGCTGACCTTTGTCCCCCGTTAAACAACTGAACATTGTTTTCAAATGACAACTGTTTAGTTCAGACTTTGCGGTATAGACAGCCTCCCCTGCCTCCACTGGTAGCACTGGCTGTAGGACCCTGGGCTGTTTCTTCCTACTCGTCCGCCTCAGTCTCACCCTGGTCTTGCAGGTGAGAGCTCAGGCAGCCAGGAGGACCAGCTGTGCACAGCTCTGGTGAACCAGCTGAACAAATTTGCAGATAAGGAGACCTTGGTCCAGTTCCTGCGTTGCTTCCTGTTAGAGTCCAATTCTTCCTCGGTGCGGTGGCAGGCCCACTGCCTAACTCTGCATATCTACAGGTAGGGCCAGGGCTTGGTTTCTGCGGGCTGCACGGGGCTGTGACCAGAGTGGACGAGGGAGCCCTTTCTTGGTTTTATGTCACAGTGTCAGTGTTTACACCAGCCTGAGAATCCTCTTGACTGTTACGGATTCCTTCCTTGCGTTATCTGCTTTTTGGCTATTAAACTGATGCCATAAGCAAGAGATGCTCTGTTTTCCACTGAGAAGACTATGTTTAAACGTTTGTAAAATGACCAGACTTGACTCTCAGGCTAACAAAGCTTGGTTGACAAAACCATTGAGTGATGTTGGATGATGGGAATAGACCGCCTCCTGAAGACAGGAAAGGACTGTGCTACACCCATTAGGACCGATGGTCAAAAGAGCAACAGAGCCACTCAGACTTAACTCTTAGTTGTAGGGAAATAGATATATCTACCAAAACAGTACCGGGCCTTGTTGACGAAGAACCTCAGGGTTGTCTGCTGCGTGGTAATAATGTGAACTGTCATTCACCTCCAGAAACTCTAGCAAATCTCAACAGGAGCTCCTGCTTGACCTGATGTGGTCCATATGGCCAGAACTCCCAGCCTACGGGCGTAAGGCCGCCCAGTTTGTGGACCTACTAGGATATTTCTCCTTGAAAACCCCACAGACAGAGAAGAAGGTAACAGCTGATTCATGGTCAGAGGCTAACTGGCCGTATATAACCTTTTTCCTCTCCCCCCACCCTCTTTCTTCCGCCTCACCCCGCCCCCCCACTCCAGTTCAAGCCATTGTTTCTCAGTCTAGTTGTGTAGGACACGACTGCTTATGGCAGCAGACAGTAGCCCATGGCAGCACACAGCACTGCATGGCAGCTTGCGCTGGCTGCCGGCCACTCATGCTGGCTGCCGGCTGTTCATGGCGGCACACGGTGGCCCGTGGTAGCACTTAGCAGCCCATGGCAGCACATAACAGCGCACGCCAACCTCCGGCTGCTCACGGCAGCCCAGCTCCAGGGAGAGCTGTTGTTCACAGTCTTAGCTGTAGAGGGCGCAGCTCACTGGCCCATGGCATTAGGAGCACGGTTTTCCAACCACCTGAGCCACCGAGCGGCCCCAACCTTCTTTTTTTTTTTGAGTTAACGTGTATATATGAAACATCTATTAAATACACATTAAGCACTCCCAGTGTGTATGCTACATAGACAGTATATACCAGCAAGTAAGCACAACCTGAGATTAGCATAGCCAATAGCAGGAGATCAAATAGGGAAGGAAATGCAACTCATTCAAGTTGCTTGGGGAAGAAAGTGCTCCTCTGGTTTTCCTGGCAGCTCTGATTACATCCCCAGAAGTGTTTCTGTAGTTAGATAACCATTTCATGGCTTCTCTGGAAAAACGAAGTTTATCTTCCTCCACAAGGTCTAAAACGATGGACTGTCACTAAGGTTGTGGAAACTTCTAAAGAAGACAGACTCCTGGAAACGATTAGGAATTAGGCCCAGCTTTGTATGATTCTGGATGGGGGCTGAGAAGTCTGGTACTTCTAGGGTAGTATCAGCTAGGAAGCAGAAGAGAAGTCTTCTCCATTAAGACTTTCCCTTGGGTTTTTTTTAACTATGGTCGTTTATTGATTTCTGTTCCAGTTGAAGGAATATTCACAGAAGGCTGTGGAGATTCTGCGGACTCAAAACCATATTCTTACCAACCACCCCAACTCCAACATTTACAAGTGAGCTTTGTTCTGCTTTCTCCCTCTTTGAAGCTTAGTCCATAGTTCAAGTTGCTATTTCAACCTTGATTAACTCTTAACATATGTATTGATACCCCCCTGGCTAGTTGGTCTTTGAATCCCTCCCTCGGAGCCGGGGACCTTGCACATAGAAGTCACTCAAAACATAACTGGTGAATTAGGGTTTGGTAAGCAGTAATTTAAGAAAGGTTTCTAGTTCCAGGGGTCTAAGTCTGAATCAAATAAGTTTACAGAAAGTAGCCGTATTATTAAATAAAAACTTTGAAAATAGAGCATTGGTTAAAGTAACAATTCATTATCTCCCTGATTTAATAGTGACTGTTTTTTCCCCAAAAAACTTTATTGAGGTAAAATTTAAATACCACAAACTTCACCTATTTTAAATATTTAGTTCAGTGATTTTTAGTAAATTTAATTGTGACTCTTTGAGTCAAATTTTAACATGACTTTTTAGGATCCCTCTCACTTCAGGACAGCTCAAAAATAGAGGGCATCTAGGGTTAATTATTTGAAATTTCCTTCCTGTGACTTCTACACCCTGTTGGGATTTCTCACGTTTCCTTGTGTGCTTACAAGGGTGGGGAATATTGAGCCATGGCTTTTTCACGGTTTCTTTATGAAGTTCAGTGCTTTCTAAAATGAAAACGTCCTTATGCTGAGACTCGTTTCTTCCTTAGCACCTTGTCTGGCTTAGTGGAGTTTGATGGCTACTACCTGGAGAGTGATCCCTGCCTGGTGTGTAATAACCCAGAAGTGCCGTTTTGTGTAAGTGTCATCTTAAACATGGACGATCCTGAGGCTTACAGGGCCAGTGGGTTTCTCGTTTCCAGAGACTGATTATTACCACATAGATGTTCCTCTCCAAATGGTTGGTCACCAGTGGTATGAATCCTTACCTGCCACGCTTGGACCTTAAATAGAAATTTTGTCCCTAGATGAGGTGTGGGTGACATTGATGAATTTTGAAGAAGCCAGAAGGAGCCATTAGCCTTGAACTAATACAGTGCTTTCTTTGTGTATTTAGTATATCAAGCTGTCTTCCATTAAAGTGGACACGCGGTACACCACCACCCAGCAGGTGGTGAAGCTCATTGGCAGCCACACCATCAGCAAAGTGACGGTGAAAATTGGGGACCTGAAGCGGACCAAGATGGTGCGGACGGTCAACCTCTATTACAACAACCGAACGGTGCAGGCCATCGTGGAGTTGAAAAACAAGTATGAGCTCCTCAGGCGTGGGAAGGGGCAGCAGGCTGGTAAGGCTTAACTCCAGTTGTTGGCTGCGATTGCTGGAATCGGGTAAAGCAGCACATCCCTAGAGACCTAGTTTGTCCTCTTATCCTCTTCTGTCATGACTGGGGGACAAAAGGGAAACAAACATCAGTTCCTAAGGGTGTCGAAAAAGGTTATTTTAAAGTCGTGTCCAGGGGAGCCCTCGGGGGTCTGTGGAAGCTCTTCAGCGGCCTGCTAGGAGGGAGAAGCTGAGTGAGCGGGACTCCAAGCTTCTCGTGCCCATGGTAACCAGAGCAGTTCTATTTTTATGTAAAACCTTCCAAATTGGTGTTGGGAAGTAGTTGTCATTTCTTAGATTAAGATACTATTCTCTTGCTCACAGAGCAGGCAGTGTTTCTGCAGAAATTTCTGTAGTATGTAGTCCTTCCATTTCTGCATGGTACCTTCCCTCTCTATCTGCTGATGTTTCTGGCTTACCTGTCCCAGTGTTTGAATCGAGGGATGTCATGTATGGGCCAAGGAAGGTACTAGCATGGGTTATAGTGTCGACCGTTACAGAGACAGATCAGTTGTTGATGTCTCGGGCGTTGCTGTTGGGCAGAGGGCGTAGGTAGATGCTTGAATATTAGGACATAGTGCTGTTCTACACATTGAATGGAAGTACTGGTATTATTCCAAGAGGCAGAAGGAAGCTGGGCTGTATACAGCACATCAACAGATGGCCACCAGGCAGCTTTCCCTTCTTCCTTTGAAAAGCGGAGTTAACATTGGTGATCTACAAGTAGAAGCCGTTCATTGGTGTAGTCACATTCCCTTCTGGAGAATGGGACTTGATTTTCTCTGTGTAGTCAGTACACCTGCTGGTAAATCACTGAAGACTCTGGAATAAGACTGTGGATTCACCTCACAGCTCTTCTCCCTATTTGACCGTGGAGGGGTTATTAGCCTCAGTTTCCTTAACACTAAAGTGGAGCTAATTCACTTTAGGTTGTTATTTTAAGGACTGAATGAGTTAGTATACATAAGGTGCTGAGAACAGCACATAGTAAGTGCTCAGTAAATATTAGCTCTAATTACATTAGTTTAATTACCCCTAAATTATGACATGTTTTTTTCTCTTTGTGGCTCTCCTTGGCACTTGGTCCAGATCCTGATATGTCCCTCTGCCTCTTTAAAGCAACCTGAGCTTTATCGTCCCAGGGTAGTTGTCAACGATGGGGACGTAAGACAGTCATCAGCATGGTACCCCTCGGAATTGCAGGCTTCTGTGTGGCATGCTTGGGGAGTAAAGTCTTCCCTCGATAAGCATGTCTGTCATTTTTCTGGGATCTCAAAAATTATAAGGAGCATCTTGAAGCACTTGTATCTTTTATCCTTTTATATAGAGGCAGTGGGGAAATATTTTTAAAATTAGGTGACTGTTATTTGCCAGATTTCCTTTTCTTGGAGTAATCACTTTATGGCCTTAGCAGAATACATAGGGACAGTCCTTCCGTTTGTCTCGTCAGACTGGCATCACTGAGGGTTCAGTGAGAGACTCCTAGGCCCTCTGCCCCTCTGCCTTACACGGTGTCTCCTAGGCCGGCCCGTTGGCACAAAGCCAAGAAGGTTCAGCTGACCCCTGGGCAGACAGAGGTGAAGATTGACCTGCCCCTGCCCATTGTGGCCTCCAACCTGATGATCGAGTTCGCAGATTTCTATGAAAACTACCAGGCTTCCACAGAGACCCTCCAGTGCCCACGCTGCAGCGCCTCAGTCCCTGCCAACCCAGGGGTCTGCGGCAACTGCGGAGAGAATGTCTACCAGTGTCACAAATGCAGGTAAGCGAGTGGTCGTCGCCCAGGCCACGCCGTGTACATTCCTGCTATCTTCCCATGAGTCTCAGTGTGGGCAGTTGCAGTGTCTGGTGTCATTGCAGTGATTAGAGGATTACGGGTGTGTAGCATGTGGAGTCAGTCCAAGGATAGAGAGAGGAGGAGGAGGGAAGAGGAAGAGTGGCGTGTGTGTGTGTGTCTGTGTGTGTCTGCCCGTCCTGTGGTGGACAGGAGGTTCCTAAGTTTAGTTCTGGGTCTTTCTTGTTACCTGGTTGCTGAAGTCTTCCTCACCTATTTGTTGCTGTCCCCCAGTAGTCCCTACAGTGGTTTCTACAGTACAGAGGGGGCACAGTCCATCTGCTCAGAGAGTCACCCCCACCTCACCAAACCTCTGCTACCCCCCTCACCTAAGTACTTCGGTTCTACAGATCCATCAATTACGATGAGAAGGATCCCTTCCTCTGCAATGCCTGTGGCTTCTGTAAATACGCTCGCTTTGACTTCATGCTCTATGCCAAGCCTTGCTGTGCAGTGGATCCCATTGAGAATGAAGAAGACCGGAAGAAGGTGAGGCCAGCTCCGTCGTAGGCCCAGGGCCGTGGCTTTGCCCTGCTCTTTGGGCACAGCCGGTGTAGGACAGTGCTTTTCCTTTTCACCCAAGTCTTCCTCAACTCAGCACTATTTTCAGGGCCTGTCTTTTCATGGGGAGCAAATGATGGAGTAAGATAGAGCACATGGTTTGCACAGCACTTTGGAGAACTGTTGGCAATTAACCAGATTCTCCAGGACAGAAATGGAAAGGCAGAAAAAACGGTGCCTGACTGCCCTGCGTTTTTTCCCACAGACTGCTTCATATTCGTCCTGATCTTCCCTCAGGATTAGCTTGTACTTCTCAGTCAGCTTGACGTAGTGGGACTGGACATTAGAGGAGTGAAAAGGGGTGAACTATAGGGATAGCTACTAGAAGCGGCACGGGCAAGCAAAAGATCTGGCTTTGGAGACCGAAGGGCCAAAGTTCCGATTCTAGCTGTGCCTCTTACTGCTGTGTGGCCTGGCCTAAACGACTTCCCGGCATTGCATATTTATGTGTATGTTGTATATGTACATCATACATTATGCCTGTCCCACAGGCTTATTGTGAAGAATGGAAATAGTGTAGGAAGCACAGGACCTGATCTGTAGAAAGTGTTTCAGTAAATGGTTAACAATTCGGATCACTCAGGGAAAACCATCATGCGGAAAAGCCTTCACACGCATCCCTGTCTTTTCCTGTCTAGGCTGTTTCCAACATTAATACGCTTCTGGACAAAGCTGACCGAGTGTATCACCAGCTGATGGGACATCGGCCGCAGCTGGAGAACCTGCTCTGCAAAGTGAATGAGGCTGCTCCCGAGAAGCCACAGGTAATCCCAAACGAGCAGGGGCCTTTGGAGAGGGTCCTGGATCCTCATCAGAAGACTGCTGCCTGGGAGAGACCATCTCACGGTGGAAGGCTGACAGCTCCTCACCTCTTTGGTTGCAGGATGACTCGGGCACGGCCGGGGGCATCAGTTCCACTTCAGCCAGTGTGAATCGGTACATCCTGCAGTTGGCGCAGGAGTACTGTGGAGACTGCAAGAACTCTTTCGACGAACTCTCCAAAATCATCCAGGTAGAGAATCATCCAGGGAGCGGCTTCGGAGTGTGTTCTGTCTCGTGTTATCGGTATCGTTTTCAAACCAGCGCTGTTGCCCTCAGCCAGCAGCTCTAGTGGGGTTGTCCTTTCCCACCCCCGTTGAAAAGGTAGACGAGTGGCCGCAGCACGCAACTTCTTCCAGTGCAGTTTCTGGTGCAGAGGTTATAGATCATAGATCTGTTTCTCTTGACCATTCACAACCCATCTTTTAGTTAGAGGGGTTGCTGGTTTTAATGAATCGGGTGTCAGGATTCTCTTTCCCCATTTTCTGATACATACCATGTTGCCAGGCTAGATAGATAGGGCATCCAACTCCCTTCAAGCAGGGCGGGCCGTCCGGTGGGTAGAAGATTGCAGACCTGATCTCCATGGGATGGGAGGCTGGCTGTAGACAGGAGAGCAGCCAGTATCCTTCCTTGCCCTCCAAATCGTTGGTGTGCTGTCTTTGCTACAAGTGCCTTCGGTTCCTACCTCTGTCTTTGTGCTTTATGCGACAGTGTTACGTGGGAGTTACGGGCATGTGCCTGTGATCAGAGGCTGAGTTCTGACTCTGCCACTGACCTGGGGGAAGCCAACCCTCAAGCCTCAGTTTCCTCCTCTGTAAAATGGGGATAACGTATCAACTGATAAGGGTGATCGGGATGGTTAAATGAGATAGTTTTTTCAAACCAAAGCGAACTTCCTCTTCCCCCTTATTTTAATCGATAATTTCTTTCTCTTTTGTCCTTTTTTTCCTTAGAAAGTCTTTGCTTCACGCAAAGAGTTGTTGGAATATGACCTGCAGCAGAGGGAAGCGGCCACCAAATCGTCCCGGACCGCCGTGCAACCCACCTTCACTGCCAGCCAGTACCGCGCCTTATCCGTCCTGGGCTGTGGCCACACGTCCTCCACCAAGTGCTATGGCTGCGCCTCAGCTGTCACAGAACACTGTATCACACTGCTCCGGGCCCTGGCCTCCAATCCAGCCCTGAGGCACATCCTCGTCTCCCAGGGCCTTATCCGGGAGCTCTTTGATTACAATCTTCGCCGAGGTTCTGCTGCCATGCGGGAGGAGGTCCGCCAGCTCATGTGCCTGCTCACTCGGTCAGAGCCTGCGTCATCGTGGGGCTGGGGCAGCAGCGGTGCTAGGGCACTGGGGGGGAGGGAGGGCGCAAGGGATGCTCCCCACAGCCAGACAGGCTAGCTAGTTTCTCATAGAGGGAAAGTGGGAAGCTGTCCCACTGGATGGATGAGCGAGCTAGGGGAGCATTGGAAGCCCCTTGTGAGTAGTGTACTTGGCTTATACTGTACTTTGTTGGTTCGGCGAGGTTTCTTGAGGAAATGGTCTCTGAATTCTGGTGAAGGAGGAGAAGGGAGTGACTGTGCACTTGGCCTAAGACTCACGCGAAAGACGTCAGTAGAGCAGTGGGGCCTAGTGGTTAAGAGCCTGGACTGGATCAGAAAGACCCAGGCTCAGTATTTGATACTTTGAACTGTGTGCCTTGGACAAATTATTTAATTTCTTGGGTCCAAGTTTTCCTTCCTCATCTGAAAAATACTGATAATAGTAAATACCTAAAGGCTTGTGATGAGGATGGAATGAAGTAATTCATGTGAGTAGTGACACATGTTTGTTGTGTCCTCAGTATGTGCAGAGGCAGTACCCAGAGGTAGATGTGGATTATTTACTGAGTGTGTGGCATAAATTCTGGAACATGTTTATTGAGCATCTGCTGAGTGCCGGGCACTGTTCTAGACTCTGAGGATACAGTGGTAAAGGAAACAGAGTCCCTGCCCTCACATAGCCTACGCTCTAGATGGGAGAGCTGCTGTAGGCACATCATCACACAAGACTATGTCAGGACGTTAGATTGTGAAGAGACGTAAATCTGGGGTGGTGACCCTGGTTGTGGGAGGGATGGCTGTATAGGCTAAGGTGGTCCAGGAAGACCGGAGGGCGTGATGCTTGAGCAAAGAGCTGTGTGAATTAGGGGCAAGCCTGCAGATACCTGAGGTGTGGGCCTCACGTGCCGGAAATGGCAGGTGGAAGGCTGAAGGCAGGGGTGAGCCAGGAGTGTCTGGGGAGCAGCAAGGAGGCTGAAGGACGCCATGGAGGAAACGGGGGAGCAGAATCAGTGAGAGGTCTCTAGGGGTCCGATCCTGTAGTCTTGTAGGCCATTGTAAGGACTCTGGATTTTATTCACAACATCTTGGGAAGCAAGGAAGTGATGTGATATTGTTTATGTTTTTTTTTATTGTTAATCTAGACAATTACAAAGGGGCATGGATGGGAAATGTGGATGCCTTGTGGGGAATGAAGTGGAGGCCGTTAGAGAAGATGAGGAAAGAGTTGTGCCCAAGACTAAGTGTGAACACCTAGATCTGGGGACCGCAGTACACCAGACAGCGCCTGGGGACTTTGCAGCCTGGGGTGTGCACCCCGGGGAGAGACTCTCCCCTGTGTTGGTGCTGCTCCTCCCTCAGTCATGTCTCCTCCCAGGAAAGGCAGCTGTAACATGCGCTTTTTTCTACGTTCCGGTTTTGTGGGCTGACTCTGTAGTCTTGCCCCTGGGAAGGCTGGGGAGCCCTAGACATTGATTTCCTTGACTCTGGGCTCCCAGTGAAAAGGAGGGACACGACCGGTGGGGAGTAACAGGACTGTGTTTCTTTGCTTCCCCAGAGACAATCCAGAAGCCACCCAGCAAATGAATGACCTGATTATTGGCAAAGTCTCCACGGCCCTGAAGGGACACTGGGCCAATCCTGATCTGGTGAGCAGGACAGCCAGCCCCTCGGAGTGCTCCTCGCTTTCCTTCTTCCTCCCCTCACTCCCTCCGCGCCAGTCCCGTTGTGGTGACAAAGCAGCACATTTCCTTGCAGAGCTCACATCCCAGAATGATTGTCCCAGGTCACACCCAGCTCCAGAGGGAGAAGAGAGATGGGTGGTCGGCCTCATGAAGTGTAAGGGCCTCCATCTCTCTTTGGAGCCACCTGTGACCAACACTTTTAGTTCTGAGTCCCTGGGTCAGAGCTTGGACACAAGCCCAGTCCTGGGATTGACCTTCTGACCCTTCTCTACTCGTGTGTCTTCCCGTTGGCCTTCTAGGCAAGTAGCCTTCAGTACGAAATGCTGCTGTTGACAGATTCAATCTCGAAGGAGGACAGCTGCTGGGAGCTCCGGTTACGCTGTGGTGAGTTTGGGGAGCTGTTCAGAGACAGGAAAGAGGGCCTCAAGGTGCAGCCCTGGCCACAGAGGGCAGAGGCAGCGGGGAGACGCCACTGGGGCAGCCTTGCTGGAGCCGCTGTGTGGCGCGTCGTGACCGTGACTCTGCCCGCCCTTTGCCCCCACCCCCCCAGCGCTCAGCCTTTTCCTCATGGCCGTGAACATCAAGACGCCCGTGGTGGTTGAGAACATCACCCTCATGTGCCTGCGGATCCTACAGAAGCTCATCAAACCACCTGCTCCAACCAGCAAGAAGAACAAGGTACTGGGCAGGGCGTTTCCGAGGCCCCGCCATGCCCTGGCCCCACCCTCACCTCCCCTGACCTGGGGGAGGGGACGCCATCACTTCCTTGGCCTCGGGTCAGCAGAGGTGGGTTGGGATTTTTGAGAAGGAAGGCTTCTCAGAGGAAAGTCAAGAGAAAACTAAACATGAAAATACAAATGTGCAGAACGAAGTGAGTAACCATGGAGGACACCCACTTTCTGCGGTCACAGCAGGTGACCAGCTCCCAGAGAGTGGGGTGGTGGCCTGTCCTCTCCTGTGCCTTTGCCCACGCAGTACTGTGCAGTGGTGAACATCCTAGGCTCTGAAGCGACTTCTTGATTTCAAATCCAAGCTCTTCTATTTACCAGCACCATGACCTTGGGCAAGTTTATTTAACTTAGGTTCCTCAGTTTTTCCATCTATAGAATAGGAATAGAGTCTCCACCTTGAAAAGTCGTGAAGACTAAATGACTTACTGAAGATCAAGTATTCAGAGCAGAGTCTGGCCCAAGTTAGTCCTCAGTAAATGTTTGCTGTGGCTATATGCTGTCTCCTCTGTCTAGAATGCTCTCCTTTGCCTTGTTAACTGCTCCTTACAAAATTCACTTCTCTGCCAGGCTGGCTATGAGCTCCTTGAATTCAGGGACTATCTCATTAATATGTTTTTATGTCCAGTGCATAGCATGATATCTAGTGTATGATAGCCACTCAGAAAATCATTTAAGTGAATGAATAAAGCCAAATCCTTATCCTAAAATAACTAGCCAGGCCACAGATTGACTTGCTTTTACCAGCTTATGGAATATGCAGGCCGTAATTCTTTGTCTTGGCCATGCCCCTCGGCCGGCCCTGCTCTGTGATCCTTGGGCCACCCAGATTCCTGTTCCATCCCGGTGGAATCCCTTGATGGGAAACAGGCTTCATTGCAGGAAGATTGCTTTCTGAGTGGTTAGCACTGGGGAAGACACTGATGTTAAACAATTTATACTACATTCCCCTTAGCTGGCCTGCCAGCCCCTCCTCAGACAAGACAGGACTGAGGTACCTTCCTTCCTGCCCTTTGATGACGGTTTCTCTCTCAGGCTGATTCCCAGCAAATAAAATTGGTCCTTGATTGAAAACAGGACCCTCATCCCCACATAATCATTGTTTTTTCCAGTGTCAGGTAAAAGGAGATTTCCACAGAGCTCTTACCCTCTAAGCCCTAAGGAGCCACGTCTCTGTTCACATTTTGGTTAGTTTTAGCCTAAAGTGAGCAGAACTGCTCAAACTGTGGCTCACAGATCCCCGGCTGTTCCCCCCAAGACTGTCAGGGAACCTGTGAGGGCGACGTTATTTGTATAATTATCCTAACACACGGTTGGCCCTGTGCACTCTCCTGCCGTTTGTGCCGATGGTGCAAAGTCAACGCTGGTGGGACTGCTGGTGTCTGAGCAAGAAGAGGCAGCAGCACCCATTTCCCTCGTAGCCAAACTCTTCTCTGACACGCGGTTTCAGTTGAGAGCTTCCGGATGAAGCGGCATGAATTCATTGCAGTAAATCTGGACTCACAAGGACTAACTTTTTATTGTTGAGCGTGACCACATGGGAAGTACACACAAAGCGCTTCCGCGGCACACCGAAGTGCAGTGCTGTGTTGGGGAAGCGCACATGTGCGATTGTCTGGGATGCCAGCTGAAGCAGCGGCGTGTTCCCTGGAACCCCACGTGCGCCTGAAAGGACGACTGACAGGCAAATTGTGGTGACTCAGAATTGGGTACTTGGCAGACATTTTCTTGACAATTGAATAAAGAGGAATTGACATAACGCAGTGAACCTGTATTTTCAAATGAGCAGTGCATGTTACAGAATCATGCACAGGTAAAAGGTGAATTTTAGTGTAAAGGAATATGAAAAGCTTATTGATTGGTTTCAGATCCCACATCACAGCCAGTCTTTAAGAACCTACAGTGTATTGAATTTTGCTGTAGTGTTAAACAAAAATACCCATAATTAATTGGAAAAGCTATTAAAATGTTCTTCTCTTTTCCATCTATATATGTCTGTGAGGCTTGATGTTTCTCATATACTTAATCAAAACAATATATCACAACAGTGCGAACGCAGAAGCAGATACGAAAATCCAGCTGTCTTAGTAAGGCAGTCATTCAATTATTTTAAAAAATATAAAACTGTGCCACTCCTTTCTCTAGATTATTTTGGTTTTGGAAAATATAAAGTGTCATTTAGATTGATAGGTAATGGATTTATTCTTATTTTTAAATGAGTAAATATCTTCAGAATTCTTCAATTTTGTTTCAATTTTGATTACAGTAAATATCGCTAGATAGAACCACACATACAAAAGCTCTTTAGAGTCCTCAGTAATTTTTTAAGAGTGTAACGAGGTCCTAAGGTCAGAAAAGTTTGAGAACCGCTGGGTTCGAGTGTCTGGGGCTCTTGGCTCTGCAGGCTAGTTCTGGTTAGTAATGGCTCTTTAAATTCTGGAGACTGCTCAGTGACCCCTTAAAGATTTATGTTTGGGAAACTGCCGATCAGCCCAGGGAGAAGAATTAGTGTGTATGTGGCTGTAGGATTGTCTGTAGGACAATCCAGCTCCATCTTATCCTGCACAGTCAAAATCCGTGACCTTCAGCTCAGTGTGGAGATGCTAAATTGGATCAGGGTACTTTAATGGGAATACACACTCGGGCACAGAAGATACGATTGTTGATCCTTCTGACCTTGCCGTTGCATGTGTCCCCTTAGGGTGTCGGTGCCATGGTGTCGGAGCTGTGGCTCGGGCGTGTTCTCAGGGACTCCCCCTTGTTCCGCTTTCCTCCTGCAGGATGTTCCTGTTGAGGCCCTCACCACAGTTAGGCCGTACTGCAATGAGATCCATGCCCAGGCCCAGCTGTGGCTCAAGAGAGACCCCAAAGCATCCTATGAAGCCTGGAAGAAGTGTCTTCCTATCAGAGGTGGGTCTGTCTCTTCAAGACTTGGGAAATCTATCCCTCCTACTCCTGTCCTGACAGCCCTAAAATCCCCTCATTTTTGTCACTTTCTTGTCTTTACCTCTCCCTGCACCCCTTTGCCCGCCAGGGGTAGATGGCAATGGGAAGTCCCCCAGCAAATCAGAGCTCCACCATCTCTATCTGACGGAGAAGTACGTGTGGAGGTGGAAACAGTTCCTGAGTCGTCGGGGCAAGAGGACCTCCCCCTTGGACCTCAAACTGGGCCATAACAACTGGCTGCGGCAAGTGAGTGACTGCCACCCGGGCCCCGCGGCCCCTGGCCCCAGACACGGAGCGCCTTCTGCGTCTGCTCTGCTTTCCCTTCTCTTTGCTTTCTAGCTTCCTTTCAAACGGGGAGCGGGTTGCAGCCACCAGCGTGGTGGACCGGCCAGAGCAGAACTCGGCTCTGCCCTCTCATCCAGCTCGGTGTGCCTTTGGCACCTCCCTGACCACTTACTGGAACTATGCCGCAGTGGCCACTCGCCCGTTCTCCTCCGTCTTTCGTGTCTTCTACTGTCCTCGCCCTCTTCTTTCTAGCTCATGTCTTAAAGGGTTAAAGTGATTATGTTTTAGAGAATTCATTTGTCCGCTGATACATAAAATGTTTGGTTTACACTAAGTATAAGTATTTAGTCTACAGGTTGGCCCCAAAATAAGAATTATAGAAGTCTTTGCTAAGGAAAATACCTGTATGTCTTTTTGCCCAGCTCAGTCTTCTTAGGTATGTTCTCCAAATTACTTGACGGAGAACATTTCCATGGAGCAGGACGCTCCTTAGCAGGCTCTCTCCCAGTCCGTGACAGGCAGGTCTTGTTTGTGGGTGATTTTGGCCTTTAACCTTTTCCTGGAGAGGTATCCAGAGGACTTCTCCTGCGTGGGTGACAGGCGACTTGGCCCTGCTGGGGGCAGGGTGCGACAGGCTGTCTGTCCTCTGAGCCAGGGGCTTCTCTCTCCTTCCCTGCAGGTGCTCTTCACTCCGGCGACACAGGCCGCTCGGCGGGCAGCCTGTACCATCGTGGAAGCGCTGGCCACCGTTCCCAGCCGCAAGCAGCAGGTCCTGGACCTCCTCACCAGGTACCGTGTGAGGGGGTGTGGGTAGAATGGCAGAGCTCATCCAGAGCCTTTGCGCTTTCCCGGGGGACTCATAGACCGGGGCAGTGGCGGGCACACCGGTGCCCTGCAGCCATCTTGTTCCATATAGGAGGCCACAGAAACAAGAAGGTATTTAAAAGCTGAGTCATAGTGGGGGCAGCAGGAAAAGTAACAGCGGCAGCACCAGCGGCTAATAGAAATACTGGTCATATGTGACCTTGTTTCATCCTCACAGCAGCCTGGACTTCAAGGGGTTAATTCACTTGTCCCCGGAATGTCCACCTGAATCCAGGCAGTCGAATTCCAAAGCCTACATACTGGCCACTAAACTCTTTGGTACACTTGCCTTCTCGATGATTCCGTCAGAAATACAGCCTCGCTGCCCAGATGACCACTGTTCGTATTGTGGTACTTACTCCAAATGTGCATAGTCGATCGTATCGCACTCCCAGCTCTATGCTCGGAGCTCTTCCCCAGTGTGGGGAGTTCGCAAGTGGGAAGTTTGGGTTTTCTCAGGGGCCCTCCCGCACCCCCAGAAGGAAGGGGGGTGAAGGACAGCAGGAGACAAGTGAGATGGAATGAGCGAGGAGGAGCTCACAGAGCTGGCAGGCTGCTTGAGTTCGCTCACAGTGCCCTGTCTCTCGGTGGCAGTTACCTGGATGAGCTGAGCATAGCTGGCGAGTGTGCTGCTGAGTACTTGGCGCTCTACCAGAAGCTCATCACGTCAGCTCACTGGAAGGTCTACCTGGCAGCTCGGGGGGTCCTGCCCTATGTGGGCAACCTCATCACCAAGGTACCTACCCCGTAGCCCCCGGAAGCCCTTTCCCTGCTCCTCCTTTCAGGGAACTCTTTCTCGGATGTAAACTTTGCCGTGTTCTTTTTGGCCGAGAAGAAATACTTGTTGAGAATATCTTTATGACTTTATCGTATTTGTCATAAGGATATAGCCATCTGTTGAGGACACTGAGGCCTTTCCCAATTCGGAAGCCACCCTTAACATCATTGCAAGTGTCTTTGGCTTCTTGGAAAGGAATTTTGCAAAGACTCAGCTTGAGGGATCATGAGGATAAAATGATGGTGACTGTGGAGTGTCTTTGGGTGGTGCTGCCAGCTCCGGGACCGCTGGTGGAGGTGACCAGTGTCATTGGCAGTGCTGTCACACTAACTGCCCATCGTCCTGTTTAGGAAATAGCCCGCTTGCTGGCTCTGGAGGAGGCCACCCTGAGCACGGACCTGCAGCAGGGCTATGCCCTCAAGAGTCTCACAGGTAGAGAGCCCCCTGGCCCTTCCTTCAGTGCAGCCTGGGTGGAGTGTGGGGACTGACCCTGAGTCCCTTGGGTGCTGGCATGGTCTTCCCTTTCATGTTGGCATGGTACACATTTAAGTTCTGCGTTTTCCTCCTTGTCGACGGGTTTCCGTTTTTGAGCTCCTGTTTGCTGTTGACCAGCCTGCTTCCCTGAGCACCTTCCCCGTGCTGAGCACAAAGATAGCTTCCCCTGCTTTCGAGTTGCTCATAATCTTTTGAAGACACTGACCAGCCTTGCTTATATTCTCACCCAGACTCTTGCAGCAACTGTTTCCTGTCCCCACAGGCCTTCTTTCTTCCTTTGTGGAGGTGGAATCCATCAAGAGGCACTTTAAAAGTCGCTTGGTGGGCACTGTGCTGAATGGATACCTGTGCCTGCGAAAGCTGGTGGTGCAGAGGACCAAGCTGATCGATGAGACCCAGGACATGCTGCTGGAGATGCTGGAGGACATGACAACAGGTAGCCCTGCCAGTGGCCTGGACCCCGAGGCCCCACGTCCTGTCTGGGTCTGCCTAGGGATGTTACTCTGATTTCCCTGAGTTCTGCAGAGGGGGGAGGGGCGGCAAACATTCCAGGAAAGGAGGAGAAGAAACTTCTCTTGAGATAAGACTGGTTCTTGGACATGTAAAGTTCCAGAGCTGGACTCAGTCAATTTGCACTTTTTATATTGAGCTCATAGAGCAGGAATTGGTCAAGGGCTCTCAGATTGGTGTCTATTCATTGATTCTGGAAAATTCTTAGCCATTATCCCTTCAGTTGCCTCTGCTCCATTCTCCTTTGACCTTGTGGAACTCCACTCTCTGTCATCCGTATCTCTTCACCTCTCTTTCGTAGTGTTCATCTCACTGTATCCTTATGCTGCTTTTGGATCATTTCTTCAGTTCTGTCATTCAGCTCATTAATTTTTTCTTCACCCTGTGTTACCTGTTTAATCTACCCATTGTGTTCTTGTAGCTCCATATAGATTTTACAGTCTCTTGTTTTTTATTGGCATTTCCCATCCCTTTCATAATCTTTCAACGTATCAAACTTATTTCTGTGTCTGATAACTCTAAAATTTGAAATATTTATTGATCTGATTGTGCTGTTATTTCAGCTCTTGCTTATGGTGCCTTAAATCTTTTTATATTTAGTGATTTTGACTGTGAGCTTGTGTTTTGTAGGTTTATCTGGAAGTTTTTCGGGATCTGAGTCAGACGGGTTTTTCCAGCTTCTGCTGGGCAGGCATCTCAGGACACTGCCCCCTGAGGGCTGCCGTCAGTGAGGTTCTGAACTTAGGTTTCTCACTTAGGTGTCCTCGGTCGTGTGAGCCACAAACCTCTGGGAGGGGCAGCTTGTTATGAATTCTCAGAGGAGATGTCCCCCTCCATACTCGCTGCCACATTGAAGGGAAGACAAGGTCCTTTCTGTTATTGCTCCGGCGAAAGGGAGAGTCATTTCTAGTTGACCCTTATGCCAAGGATGTAACCCTTTTGGGTACCAGATTTATGTGTGTATAGAGATGGGTGTTCCTGCTAGACTTGCCACCTGGGCAGGTGTGGGGCTTTGTTTGTATCCAGCTCTCAAATCCTGGCAGGTTATGTAAACCAAAGCTCAAGGCAGAAGCAGCCTCAGTGTTTTGCTAAACTTCCTGGGTTCTTGATTTCTCTTCGTTTTTGGCTTTTGATTCTTCTTTACTCATGTGGCAGTTCACTGGTTTTTTAATTCAGTATTTTAAGTTATTTTTAAGTGGTGAGTGTGGGGAGCAGGTCAGGGAACATACTCTGCTGCATTGTCAGACATGGAGGTCCTTCTGATGCCATTTTCATCATGTCATGCTGAGCTGGTTTGTGACCTTGTCAGTAAGACCCCTTTTAAGAGCATATTTCTTCCTCCTTGTGTGACTTGCAGTTACCTCTTGGGCTTATAGAGGGTAATCTACCTAATCTTTTAAAATGAAACTTAAAACTATAACTTCCCTTTGATTGGAAGACAGTTAGGATCATCATTTGACATTTTTGAGTACCTATTGGTCAGGAAGATGCAAGGTTATAATTCTGGGAGAGAACGAGACATGTCCACATCTAGCTGTGATGCACTGTGCTGAGTTGGGCGTCGAGGCTTCACGTGGAATGTGGTCTGTGTATAAAAATCAGTCACTTTCAGGTTTCCAGTTGAAATATTGATATTGCCACATAAGGCATGTAAAGACTTAACCAGGCAGAAAGAATCTGTCAGTGACGATACTTCATTTAAAGTGTCATCTTCATTTCTGTGTGCGAAGCGCTTTCCTAACCAACTTGGCCACTTTGATTTCTTGCAGGTACAGAATCGGAAACCAAGGCCTTCATGGCCGTGTGCATTGAGACAGCCAAGCGCTACAACCTGGACGACTACCGGACCCCTGTGTTCATCTTTGAGAGGCTCTGCAGCATCATTTATCCCGTAAGGAGTGGTACTTCCCATGGCGCTCAACGTGTTGGCATGAGCCTTTGGCCATGAAGCCTCTTGGTGATGCTTTACAGTCATGGGCAGTTTTACCAGCTGTGGGCCATTTAGTTACCATTTTAGAAAACTCCACTGACAGAACCAGGAGCAACCTCATGATTTTCCTGTTCCTGAGGATAGGAAACCTACAGGCCTTCCTTGGTCTTATTTCCTAGATTCAAGGTCAAGATCAGTCTTTTTTTTTAACTAGGTCTAACTTCCCATTGCCAAAACCCTATTGCTTAGCAATCCAATATGCTATGAAAGAAGCAATATTAACTAGAGAATAAAGACATTTTCACTCTCCAGCCCCCATTTTGTACACACTTACATGCGTGTATATTTGTTTCCCTCACCTGAGTTACACAAAAGCACCATGTGATCCAAAGACCCCTTCCTGTTATCAGGAAGGATGAAAAACACCAGTATCCTCAGTTAATGATGAGAGATCGTTGGGGTTGGACATGCCTGAATGTTATGCAATATTGAGAAGACCCTTTTCTTGAGAGTTAATCTGTGACAGAGTCACGTGGTCCCAGGTGGGTTAGCATTACATGAGACGAGCAGGAGGAAGAAAGCCACCCACCCCTTCATTTCACTAAATATAGCTTTCATACGTCACTCCTCATCTGCTTATTTTGTTGGGCTTTCTCTCCTAATCCACCCGTGGGTTTCAGAGGAGATGCTGGATATTTGAAGGTATTTGAATTACATTTGGATTTTTTGAATCACCACCTTTGATTCAAAGATATCCTTTATATCTTTAAATGTGTAAGGGACTGGATGACTCTGGTGTGTTTTCCCCAGAGTGTCCATGGAGCAAGGTAGCATGGGATAAATCTCAAAGGCCTCGCCCTCCCTCTGCACATATTTTCATGCCATCCCTTCTGATGTGTCCCTCTCTCTGTCCTATAGGAGGAAAATGAAGTCACTGAGTTCTTTGTGACCTTGGAAAAGGACCCCCAGCAAGAAGACTTCTTACAGGGCAGGATGCCTGGGAACCCGTATAGTAGCAATGAGCCAGGCATTGGGCCACTTATGCGGGACATAAAGAACAAGATTTGCCAGGACTGTGACTTGGTGGCTCTCTTGGAGGATGACAGTGGGATGGAGGTAAGAAGCATAGGCCCACGCTGCATGGTTAAGAGCGTGGGCGGGGATCCAGTGGAAGTTTCTCCCCTTGGCAGCTGGTTAACCTTGGGCAAGTGGTTTGTTTCAGCTTCCTCACCTGTGAATGGGGACTAATGATTCCCACCTACCTGGTATAATTAGCCCTAAAGGGCTCTGCCCAATGCCTGGCATGTGGGAAGCAAAGTGTTACTGGCCATTGCTTGTCATGGAGTAGACTTATTATTCCTGCTGCTCTGGCAGAGGCTTCCCAGTGAGTCCAGGTTAATTAAGCTCCCTAAGTGCTGGCACTTTAGTGCCTGTGCAGAGTTCTGCCCTGTATCTGGTACCTTCTCAGAGACAACCTCTAGGGTCTGGCATTACCACATTGTAGTGAAAAGCATGCTGGGTGAGATAGAGAACATTGCCTTTTCTGGTGCTGAGCCTAAGTCGACTGAGGCCAGAAGAAGGGCCTCAGCAGGGGTTTTTAGTCTGCAATCCATGGTTTGGGTTATGGGTGTTTGTAATCCCTAAAACTGCACAAAATTCTGTGCTGTGTGCACATACACATTTTTGTAGAGGGAGAGTTGATTGGTCCACAACACATAAAACTTATGAATTATGAACCACTGCCATAAAATGCCCTTTGATCTTGAAATTTACTTGCCTTACATTACCTGTAATAACAGCTTTGTGTACTTTTCTGTTCAGCTTCTAGTGAATAATAAAATCATTAGTTTGGACCTTCCTGTGGCCGAGGTTTACAAGAAGGTCTGGTGTACCACGAATGAGGTATGTGTTTGTTCTCTTGCTTGGTGGTTTTACTTTTCTGACGTGTGCAGGCTTGTACCAGGAGGAGCCATTGTCAGTCATCACGTACCCAGCTGGTAGCAGCACCCCCTGTTCGTGATTGTGTGCAGAAAACCAGTCATCTTGTCCTCCTTTTGAAGCATCTGACTAGTGAAGATGGAAGAGCTGCAGAGAAGGATAAGCGTCTCCTGGTTACACGCAGCAGGCTGCGCAGAGTCTGAGGGAGCCCTGTGACGGGGACCGCCTGCTGTCTTGTGTCCTTTCTCTGTGGGCTCCTCATGACTGAGATTACTCCTCAGCTTTCGGGGGCCTGCTCACTTATCAGAACATTATCCCAGTGGGTCTGTCAGGGAGCATAGTTCTCGTTTTCCTAGTTGGGAAGTTGAAACTCAAACAGGCAGTTATTCTTGAGGATGGGAAAAGGGGAATGAAGGAAGCATAGCACACTGGCACGGGTCCTCTGGCCCCCTCAGTGCTGTCTGTCCATTCATGAAAATCTGTCCTGGATACTCCACTGCCCCGTCCCTCCTCTTTCTTAATCTCTTCTCTGTTCCTTCCTTTCCTTCTTCTCTGTTTCTTTCTCGCCTTCCATTCCTTCTTATCTCTTGTCTCTATTAGGGGGAACTTTAGTAAGTGAAGCAAATAAATAGTTAAGTACAGCAAACTAATGTACCAGTGAAGCACAGTGAAATTTTCTGTACTTAGTGCAAATAGTTTTGTAGAATTTAAGAAACCAAATTGCTAGTGTACAATTGATACATTTTGGCCTTTCATTTGTTGCATATTTTTGCTTCTCTCTTTCTCCCACTGTGCTGGGAATCCTGGCCACTGTTGACTATTGGACCGGCTGCCAGCTGGTAGATCCAGTGCTGTTGACAGAGGGACTCCATCCAGTACATCTTGTCACTGACATTTTAGCGTCAAAACAGAATGATACAGATGTAATCTCTGATTCACATAAAAAATTAAGACCAAGCTTCTGTGGGCACCCTTGTAAATGGTGGTATGGAACCCAGACAATGCATATGGGCGTCTCCCCTTTTGAACCATGAGGCCAGACAGAAGTTAAGGACCATCCAACCCTCACATTAGTAGGCTTAATCCACAAGGGTTTCTTCTGGCCAAGTCCAGAGTTCATGGCAGCTTTGTATCTGGGCCTTCGTCGTCTTCCCTTCTTACTTTGTCCCCAATTTCCCTCATAAACAAACAGCTCATCTCTTTAACTACTGACGGGAGCCCGCTGTTTTCTGAGTCTCTTTCTGTCCGTGGTCTATGGCTCTTTTCTCTCTTAGTACCCACTGAGCTTCTGTAGCTGGAAACCCTTCTGGAAGTGGCCTTTCTGACAGTTTCTCTCCTCTAGGGTTTTCTCTCCGGATGCCGAGCCGGGGCTTAGAGGCAGGCAGCTGGAATCGGTGTGGTATTTTCTCGCCCACTTAACTTCATGTAGTATAACTTCAAGGTGCTGCTTCTCGTCTCCAAAAGGAGAATAACGTCAGTGCTCGAGTGCCTGCCTCGGTACTGGGTGTCTAGTGAACTCGCGTAATCCTCCAGTTTCCAGAAGCTATAATTTTCTAGTTTACAAAAGACTTATTGCTCATTATTCCATCAGGTTATAGGTTTTAGCTTGAGGAAATTTGGATGAGTCCTCTCCTTGTGGTGTGGTCATGTGAAGACCTTAGGATCTGCACAGGCAAAGATGTAATGGACTCTCTTTTCTTGCTTTTTGATTCCTGAGACTTGAATCAAAGCTCTCGGATCCTCTTCACCTCCCTCATCCTGATCCTCTGAGGAGTGGTCCTTATTGTTAGCGAGAGTTTCCATTCCGGAAGGAGGCCTGGGCTTGGACTCAGACCTGGGCGTATAGCGGATAATGTGGGACAAGCTGCTTAGCCTTGTACAAAAGGATGATATAAAGTGCTTAAGCAGCATAGGACTGAGCACAGAGTAAAACGAGAAATGATAGTTGTTACAGTTCCTACATAGAGTTTTCAGATGAAACTAAATGAGATATTGTCTATAAAATGCTTCACACAATTCCTGGTCTATAAAATAAATAGCCACTAAATAAATGAGCTTCCTTTCCCCTAAGAAACGCAGTGCATTTGGATTCTGGATGTTGTGGTTCAGACCTTGTAGAGAAATAGAGGCTGTCTACGTTGCTGAAGCATCAGCAAGTGCCGGGGTTGAGTCCTCTGCATTTTCTGTGCCTATTGACAAGTTTCTTTCTCCAACTTTTCCTGCCCAGGGAGAGCCCATGAGGATTGTTTATCGCATGCGGGGGCTGCTGGGAGATGCCACTGAGGAGTTTATCGAGTCCCTGGACTCCACCACAGGTGTGGCCCTTCTCACAGGCAGTGCTGCTGTGGGGGTGAGGTCTGGGAGGACCGTGTTTCCCCGAAAATCAGACCTCGCTGGACAATCAGCTCTCATGCATCTTTTGGAGCAAAAATTAATATAAGACCCAGTCTTATTTTACTATAATATAAGACCTGGTCTATTATAATATAATATTAAAAGGAAAAATTATAAATAGCAAAAATTAACATAAGACCAGGTCTGATGTTAATTTTTGCTCCAAAAGACGCATTAGAGCTGATTGTCCAACTAGGTCTTATTTTTGGGGAAACACAGTAATGACGGTTCACATCCTGGGAATTAGGGGCGTTCTGGGCACATATTCTCTAGTAACTCTGATCAGAATTGAGGGGAGATTACATCTCCAACTAAGGAAAAATGCAAGTGTCTATGGCCTGATTCAAGTAGCTCTGGAGTTGAGGGGTGCGGGGAACCTTGGTGAAAATAAATGCAGTCAGCCACAAATGTGAGTTCAGATTTATTTTTAGCTTAGTTCTCCCCTCATCCCCTGTTATTGTGGTGCTTATATTTTCACATGTTTGAGTAAATATTTTAATTGACTTGAATCTTTAAAAAAAGAGCTAGTGCAGTTTAATATCCAATATCAACTCCTTTTATCGGCCATGTGTTTTGGGGATAAGGAAAAGGGAAATAGCTTTCAGCCTGGAAGAGAGCTATTAGTTTTATTCTCATCTTCACCTTTTCTTTATTTCTGCTTGGCTTCCCTTCTCCCCCAGATGAAGAAGAAGATGAAGAAGAAGTTTATAAGATGGCTGGTGTGATGGCCCAGTGTGGGGGCCTGGAATGCATGCTAAACAGACTGGCAGGGATCAAAGATTTCAAGCAGGGACGCCACCTTCTAACAGTGAGTTGGAGGCAGCAAGGTGGGCCCAGCCTTGTGCTTCAGGAGAGAGGCCCCTATGGAAAGAAGCTTGTGGTCACTGTGCCATTTAACGAGTGCAAGCCACTGAGGGACCTGGACGCTTCCCTGAGCCCTCTATATCTAGGCTCCTTTTTCCACCTACCCTGTTCCTGGCCCACTCCCCACAAAACACCAGTGGGATGGCCGCTTTCTGCTATGTTTCTTTAGTCACCTGTGGAACCAATGTCTAATTGTCTTGTCCTAAATGACTGTACTGGTGTCTGTTATTATCATTGCTTTTAAATGGATTTTGTAAGTAACCCTTTCATGTCTTGTAGGATGTTGTTTGCTTATTCATCCATCTGTCTCATTAGTACAGAGTAGAGGATTCCAAAGGCACCACGTGTTACACTATGATTCTTACTTACCTCCAGGGGCTGGTAGAACATACATTACTGTGCCCAAGTTTTAAACGACCTACATGGTTCTGAGGTCCCACAGGCCATGAACTTTGGACTCGGTCTGCCAGCTGTTAGTTCATAGTCTGAGTTAGTACAAGAATTTCTCCCAAGCTAGCAGAGCATCATTCCATTAGGAACTGGTGTCTCTGCCATAGTTTCAGAGATGGTAGATTTCCACCCAGCCCACCAGGGCTACCGCTAGAGAACATTGCTATTTAAAATGTCAACCTGGTATGAGGTCCAGCCTCCTTACCATGTCCCCTTAAGGGTTGCTTCTCTCTGCTGTCCTCTGCGTTGCAGGAAGAGTACCTACTAACTGTACATGACCCTCTTAGACATTTCTTTCCTGCCTATCCCCACATCTTCACTCTCCGATCGTCTCATGGGTCTTGACGGGCTTTTCTTGTCAGGTGCTGCTGAAATTGTTCAGTTACTGCGTGAAGGTGAAAGTCAACCGGCAGCAGCTGGTCAAGCTGGAAATGAACACTTTGAACGTCATGCTGGGGACTCTCAACTTGGTAAAGAGTGAGGGCTGCAGACGATAAATGAGTCTTAGAAATCCTGGGTGGGGAAAAGACATGTCACTTCTGGGCTCAGATGAAATGGATCGTGGCCTCTTCGAGCCCTTTGTCTGACTGGCACAGAGGCCTGAATCATTTAGGCTGTCCCCTCTCCTCCTGCTGGCTCATCCCCATGCTGCTGCCATGAAACCCAAGAGCTTCCCTGTCCCTTTCCTGAATTCAAAGCAGAGACAAGAGGAAGCTAGTCCTTAGCCGAGCCCAGACCACACACCAATGGGGAGGTAGTACCACTCGCCTCAGGGTAACCGGAAAGAAACCTGGGACATCACATCTTCACTGTCTTCAAAGGCCCACATGCTTGTCTCTCTTAGAACGAACGAACACACACACACACACACACACACACACACACACACACACAGACTCTGAGAAATAAGGCTATGAGGGCGTGTGAGGAGCAGAGCCCATCAGCCATGCGTGGTTGTGTCCCCATCCCCAAAGTGACCGCGTTTCCTCCTGCAGGCCCTGGTAGCTGAGCAGGAGAGCAAGGACAGTGGTGGTGCAGCTGTCGCCGAGCAGGTGCTGAGCATCATGGAGATCATTCTGGATGAGTCCAACGCTGAGCCCCTGAGCGAGGACAAGGTGAGCAGAGCCCAGCCTGCCCATTGCAGACACTGGGCACCTGCGCTGTCCCATTGCCAGCAGTGGGCTCATTTGTGTGCGGTCGTGTCAACCAAGAATGGCTGAACCTGCTTGGCTCCTAGGAATGGCAACTAATTAATGGTGCCATCATTGCATTGAAGCCTGAAATCTGGATTCAGAGGAAACAAAGCTGCTAAGGACATTCTTTCTCTCAGAAGCTGCTCATTAAGGAAATTCTGGCATGTTCCAGCTGATAGGCGGGGGCCCTAGTCCAACCTCTCATTTCACACTTGAGACTAAGCCAGAGAAGTGAAGTGAGCTGTTCAGTGTTATGCAGTTGGTTACTATATGGTTGTTGTGTAGTTGGAGGCCGAGAACCCAGGTCTCCAACTTCCAGTTCAGTTTCTCTGCACTTAATGTACCATTGCCTTCCTCCATTCTTACTGGTGCTAATGTTTTGGCTAGAAGTATGGCCAAATGAATTTCAGGTAGCTTACATTCTCCTGGGGGAGGGGAGATTGTATTGGTACATTTTGATCTCTTGAGACTATTCCCAGAGCCAGCACAGAAATTTGGAAATTTATCAGGTGGAACTCACACTGTTTATTCCCCAGGAAGTGCCGAGACGGTTCTTTCAGGGCTCCTTCTGACGGCTCTGATGGAGGTGCTGCTTCCACCATCCTGACCCATTAATGGGCCCTCCGTCCTCTCTCCCCCTGCAGGGCAACCTCCTCCTGACCGGTGACAAGGACCAGCTGGTAATGCTCTTGGACCAGATCAACAGCACCTTCGTGCGCTCCAACCCCAGCGTGCTCCAGGGCCTCCTGCGGATCATCCCGTACCTGTCCTTCGGGGAACTGGAGAAAATGCAGATCTTGGTGGAGCGGTTCAAACCGTACTGCAGCTTTGAGAAGTATGTTGCTTGGATTCCATAGCTGAGGGAAGAGTCCCCACAGAAACCCTGAGCTAGCTCTGAGACCGAGGAAGGATCACCCGAATTTCTACGGGACTTTCGTGTGCCAGTTAGGCCTTTAAGGGGCTCGGTCTGATTGGGGAATCCAACTGAAATACGTTGTGTTAAATTGGCTTGGCAGAGGGGGCACTGTGGTGTGAGATGGGAAGGAGGTGCCACAAGATGGAGGGAGTCACGTGTGCAAAAGCATGAAAGCACAGGGAGTGTTGGGAATTTGGGAGATGGAGCAGGTAAGAGAGTGGCAGGAACCAGGTAACAGGCTCTTTGTGTCGTGCTAAGGAGTTTAGACGACTCTGCAGACTGTTGATGATCGTTCGGCTTATGCTATTCCTTCACACGCTCAGACTCTGTGCCCTTTCCTCGTAGGTATGATGAAGATCACAGTGGCGATGACAAAGTCTTCCTGGACTGCTTCTGTAAAATAGCAGCCGGCATCAAGAACAACAGCAATGGGCACCAGCTGAAGGATCTGATTCTCCAGAAGGGAATTACCCAGAATGCACTTGATTACATGAAGAAGCATATTCCCAGTGCCAAGAAGTAAGAGGCAGCGCTGCCCAAGTGACTGCTCGCCTTCCCCTCTTCCCAGCGCCTTTTCTCCTCCATCATCTTGGCATGAAGCTTCATTGTTCCCCTTTGCCCTCCTTGGGGTCTCCCTCCCCTTCTGGAAATTACCAAGATGACCACTCAGCCAGCCACAGGAGAGTCCCCTGGGGCTCTGGGAAAAGGATGGCAGCCTTTGGTTTCTGCTTAGAGTACTCTTTGTACCTGGCTTCTCAGCGGAGCTAGGTGGTCCTTGGTGATTCTTTGTGGCACTCTTGGATGGTCATGTTTAAACCAGCTGGAACCAACAGCTGGTTTCCAGGTAGCCTTTGCTTCTCTGGCCTGCTAATAAGCCTTCCTTTGCTTTGCAGTTTGGATGCTGACATCTGGAAAAAGTTTTTGTCTCGCCCAGCCCTGCCATTTATCTTGAGGCTTCTTCGGGGGTTGGCTATCCAGCACCCTGCCACTCAGGTGAGTAGTCGCCCACATGTGGACTTTATTCTGGAGACAGGAAATGCAGTGTGAGGGGACTCACACTGTTGTCTCATCTCCCATGACTACGTGAAGAGCTCTGCCTTGAGACGTGTCTTACCCTAGTATACGAGGCTCCCAGAGAGGAAGAGACTCTCAGAGGTCACGTGGCTCAGCTGTCTGTGGAGGGGATGAAGTTCTATTCGTGATTTCCTCATTCAACTCCTTCTTCCAAGGGGCTGCATTTCCTCACGGGTCAGCTCAGCGGCAGTTGAACTGTGAGGGTGTGGCTGGCCAAGTGTAAAGCAGTTTTGATTTCTGGCCCCAGTTACTGGGACATTTATCATACCATCATCCCAGTTCTCTGCTCTGTGTCAGACAGCTGAGGACTGGGCTCAGAGAGGTCCGCCTGTTCCCCTCTGCTGCTCATCCCTCATAGCGCCCCACCGGGCTGAGGTATCTGTTTCCCCTCCCAAATCCTGAGTGGCACAGGCAGGTGGCCAGGCTGGATTTCTTTTAATTAGCTTTTTTATTTTGAGATAATTGTAGATTAACATGCAGTTGTTAAGAAATAATACAGAGAAATCGTATATCTACCCGTTACCCTGTTTCTCTCAGTGGTAACATCTTACAAGACTAGAGCACAGTGTCACAACCTGGGTATTGATGTTGGTGCAGCCAAGATTGGGGACAGTTCCATCACTACAAGGGCTCCTCCTGGTGCCCTGTTATAGCCACATCACCTTCACCCACCCCCATGCCACTGACCCCTGGCAGCCGCCGATCCGTTCTCCCCACCTGTACTGTTGTCATTTCAAGAATGCTACATAAATGGAATCATGAGCATGTAACCTTTCTTGGATTGGCTTTTTTCACTCAGTGTGATTTTCTGGAGATTCATTCAGGTGGTTATGTGTATCAGTAGTTTGTTCCATTTTATTGCTGAGTGGTGTTCATGGTGTGTGTACCACAGCCCGTTTAACCATTCACCCAGTAAAGGACATCTGGATTCTGTCCCGTGTGGGGCGATTACAAATAAAGCTGCTATGGTTCATTTGCAGGTTTTTATGTGAATATAAGTTTTAATTTCTGTGGCATAGATAGATGCCCAAGAGTACAAACTGCTAGTTGCACATTCAGTTTTATAAGAAACTGCCAAACCATTTTCTAGCGTGACTGCACCATTTTACATTCCTCCAGCAACACATGCATGATCCACTTTTTCTCTGCATCCTTGCCAGCATTTGGTGGTGTCACTATTTCCTATTTAGCCATTGTGATAGACGTATGGTGATATTGTGGTTTTAATTTGTATTTCCCTAAAGGAAGTAATGCTGCACGTCTCTCATGTGCTTCATATGTGTATCATCAGTGAAATGTCTGTTTATATCTTTTGTTTTCTTAATGTTGAGTTTTGAGAGTCCGTGGGACTGGATTTTTTTCTGTTTATAGGCTCTACCTGGAATATAGTTCCACAGTCTCTTTTGATAATCTGTTCTGATAATTCATTTCAGAAACATGGCCATTTGGTTTAAGAAAAGATTCTTCAATCTGTCTCACCCAAGTCTCTATGGTTCTAAACTTTTGGTCAATTCCATGGGTGGTCGTAATTAGTACGTCTTTGTAGAGAGAAGTTTTTCTACTTAAGAGTCTTACATTATTTTCCCTCTCCTTATAACATCTTTATTTTGAATGTGGATATGTCAGGGGACTGAGCTATGATTTGGCCAATGGCAACACAGTGAGCTTTTCTTAGCTTTTCTAAGCCAGCTGATCTCCAGGCTTATTCTTAGTCACTAAATTGAATTACTTTCTTTAGACTCGGGCTTTATCTAGTTAGATACTTGGCATTCACACTTCTGACCATTCACTTTTCTTTCAACACAATTATTTAGCTCTTATTGTGTATCTGCTGTGCTAGGCTGAGGAGACTGGTTAGTGAGGTAGACAGTGAATGGATTCAACAGAGATCTGAGACGTCGAATAAATGTATTTGGAGATTGAGTGCATGTGGAGAGTGAAGAAGCTGGACGAGTCAAGAACTCTGCTCAGTTTCTGGACTGGGTAACAAGATGAATGGCAGTGCCGTTGAAGGAGGTGGGAGAACCTAGGAGGTGTGAAGTAAGGTGGAGGAGAGTTGATTATATTAGACTGTGAAGGTGTGGTCAGTCCTCCTAACTAGAATGTAAGCTCAGGAGGGCACGGTCTTTGTTTCCCCAACACCTAAAACACTGTTTCACACACGTACTTCATGCACGGTAAACCTGCGGAGCGTTGAGTGTGGGGTACCTGTGGAATAGGTCAGTAGGCAGTTGAACTGTGGGGTTAGCGTTTAGGAGCTTGAGACATGAGATGCCCTGTAATTTTGTCGAGGTTCATGTTTGACGCTATGAGAATAGATTTATGAGTGAGTGAGTGATCTGAGTTGAGTGCTGAGCTTTCACATTGCAGGTTAGCTTTGTTGTTTTCAATGTATTGTCCAATAGGTACTAATTGTCCCCACTTCACTTGTGAGGAGTGTGGTGCAGGTTTCAGTGATACGGGGCTACTTCTCGGTGAGCTCACCTGGAGAGCTTTTGCAAACTGCGCCTGCCTCCAGTGCTCTGAAATCCTCCCACCCCTGTTCAGGGCATGCTGCTATAAGGCAGTGATTGCCAGCTTTTTCAAGCACAGCGGCTTCTTGTTGATGTATTTTTTGAAGTATTTTCTTATCCCCAGTCCCATTTGTAGTTGTGCCTCTAGTATCCCTAGGTTGAGAAAACAGCTGTGCCCTGGGGTTGGGTGGACCCCAAGGGCCCCAGGTGACAGTCTAGGGCCTGCTCTGCTGGGTGCAGTCAGCGTTCAGCACTCAGGCCTCGTTGGGGGCTGCTTCTCCAGGGACTCTTACCTGAGCCCCTCACGGTACCTGGATGCTTTTACATACGTTGCTTGGTTTTAATCATCACAGCAACCCTGGCATTACCCCCACTAAATAGGTAGAGGTACATAGTGACTGGTCAAAGGTCAGTGGCTGAACCAAAATTTGTCCAAATCTCTCGAAGTATACAGTCAAAGAATCTGATTGAAACTGAGCAGATGACATGAGATTGTGTACATTCCATTGACTTTTCTAAACTTGTAAGTCTGCGTACTGGAGGCATGTGTCTTTCTGGTCCCTTCTTGGCAGGTTCTGATTGGCACCGACTCCATCACAAACCTGCATAAACTGGAGCAGGTGTCCAGCGACGAGGGCATTGGGACTTTGGCGGAGAACCTGCTGGAGGCGCTGCGGGAGCACCCAGATGTGAACAAGAAGATCGACGCAGCGCGCAGGGAGACCCGGGCTGAGAAGAAGCGCATGGCCATGGCGATGAGGCAGAAGGCCCTGGGCACACTGGGCATGACAGTAAGGCCCGCGGAGTCCCCGTCTGCCCATGGCACAGTCACGCTCATCTGTGCTTTGGGACAGAGCCAGGCTCGGGGATGCTGCAGGTGAAGGCTGAACAGAGGAAGAGCAGGGAACTGGGTGTGCGAGGCTCACCTGTGATCTCCTCAGCAACCCTCAGAGGGGTGACTAGTCACGAGATTCAGAAGTTCACAAAACTAGTAAAACAGCGATGCTAACCGTGGTTTGTCGAGGATTTGCTCTTTGCCACGCTCTGTGCTCAGGCAGCTTACTAGTGAGGTTTCATTTGAATCCTCGTGTGGTCCTAGGAGGTCAATATTATACCCATTGTCACATAAATTAGTTGAGGCTGAGAGGTAACATATATATAGGCCAAGGTGCATGTCTGATAAGTGGTGACAGGGTTTTGAACCTGGGTCTGTTCGCACAAAGGGCTCTGTGCTCTTTTCATTGACCCAGAAGCAGCAGTCCTGTGAGAGCTCCTCCATACCGGTGAACTTGAGCGTCAGCAGTTTTAAACCTCCCATGGGAACAGTAAATGAATCATAAGCAACAGCCCTTGGCAGCTGAAACTGGGTATTGCTGGCACAAAGAAAGGGGGCTTTTTTGGTGGCAGGTGGCAACCTGCCAGAGTTCCAGCTGGATGGTTTCCTCTGCTTCAGTGGGTCTTGTAGGAAGAGAATAGGGGGAGAATCTGGGTCTTCACCCCCATTAGAGGCCAACTAGAGAGAGCCTCCTTTCGATGCAGCAGTCCCCTTAGTGCCTGTGGAGGGTCAGCCCTGTCAGCTAGCGTGGGGGGGGGCGTGGAGAGCCCCTTCTGACATGCCCTCTGGGCTTCCTTGACAGACCAATGAAAAGGGCCAGGTTGTGACCAAGACGGCGCTCCTGAAGCAGATGGAGGAGCTGATCGAGGAGCCGGGCCTCACGTGCTGCATCTGCCGGGAGGGGTACAAGTTCCAGGTACAGCTGCTGCCCAGGGCTGCCCTGTTGGCACCCCTCTCCTGCACATCTCTCGTCCCTACATTGGCCAGAGCCAAGGTGTGCGTGCGTCCTGGCCACTGTCCCCTGCAAAGGCAGGAAGGCACGCTGACCTGGGTATTAGTCTTCGTCGACGTTGTCAACAGCCACTCATTGAGCTCCTTCTGTGCGAGGCCCGAGCCCTGAGGTCGATGTCAGTTGCGTAATTTCATCTTTAAACTTATAAAAAGCCCCAATTTATGGATGAGAGAACAAAGGTCATGGGCCAGATCCAGAATTCTAGCCCACGCCCCTCTGGGTCCAGACCTGGGGCTTTTCAAAACACTCCCTGCTGCTTCCATTCAGAACACCTGGGGAGATCAGGCTCCCCCAAACTAGACTTATACCTGAGAGGAAGAGAACACCAAGTGACCTGTTTGCTCCTCTCTAGGCCTAAAAGGGGTCCCCTTTCTCTTCCGCTTGAATTTACTGTTCAGCACCCAAGTGACTGAAGCGTAAGTACGTGGGCCACAAGCCTTGTAAGTTCTGTTGTAACACAGGCCCTTTGGAGCTGCCTGATAAGTTTTGAAAAGCAAGTGCCTTCTTAAGGTTCTTAAGATTCTTGGTTTTCAGATCAAGGAAGCAAGCAGAAAAGACGGTTTAGGCTCACCTTTCTGCCTGTGCAAGCACACAGCATCTATTTATTTTGGTTCCTCCTCTGTCCTCATTCCACTAGGGCTGTGCCCAGCCAAGCGCTTAACCCAGATACTGGGGTGCCGACCATCACCCCTTCTTTTGGGCTGTCTTCTCCTAGGAGGGGAGACACTCCAGTGGGTCTCCCCTGCTCTGCCTCACCTCCTTCCACAGCTTGCCTTGGAGTTGGGCCTCACTGCTCCTCTTTATGTTGTCTTTGCAGCCCACGAAGGTCCTGGGCATTTATACCTTTACCAAGCGGGTGGCCCTGGAGGAGATGGAGAACAAGCCCCGGAAGCAGCAGGGCTACAGCACCGTGTCCCACTTCAATATCGTGCACTACGATTGCCACCTGGCCGCTGTCAGGTGGGCCCTGGCTCCCTCCCCGGTGCTGCAGCTCTACACCTGTGTTCCTTCAGAGGAGAAGGCAGCTTGTCCCCGGCCTAGACCTGGAGGTGGGGGTGGGCCGCTGACCCTGAAGTGTTAATGCTGCCCCAGTCTCTGGGGAGTGGACTCTTCTACCTTAAACCATATGCACCCCACAGCCGCTCTTGTCATGTTACACTTGGCTTTTGGCCCAAGACTGGGAAAAGAACCCTACTTACCCGAAGCAGGGGAGCTGGCGTCTACCATGTCGGGGTACAGGTGGCTAATGCCCTGTGTGGGGTCGGGGGCACAGGCCAGCTGATTTCCTTAGTGTTAGCAAACCCTTCTTCACCCACTCTTGCCCGGGTGCCTGGTTGCCAGATTAACTCCAGCGGTCATTTGTCCCTGCTCTCCTCCTAATCCAGGTTGGCTCGAGGCCGGGAAGAGTGGGAAAGCGCCGCCCTTCAGAACGCCAACACCAAGTGCAATGGGCTCCTTCCGGTCTGGGGGCCTCATGTTCCTGAGTCCGCTTTTGCCACTTGCTTGGCCAGGTGAGTGTGCAGTATTTTGCACAGTAGGTAAAAGGGGATTCCCAGGAGCTGGGGGGAGATCAGCTCGCAGCCCAGCCCGTGGTGACACCATTTCTTACCACCTTCATTGGGAACCCATGTCTTTGCTTGCTGCCAGGGACTGTTAGGAACAGAGAGGAACTCAGCTAGAGAAACCAGCACCCTCTGGCTGGTGCGCCTTGCAGAATTTGTAGTTATTTCTCTCCTCCTTTGTTGATCTAAGGACATAAGACATGGGACTTGGTCCTCGAGGCCAAAATTTCCCAGAGTTCACCTCTACAGCTTATTCATTTGAGGTTTAAATAATAAAAAGAAATCTTAGTGCATGCGGGTATCGGGCTCCTCTCAAGGCTTCCCTAGTCCTAAAAGCCAGAGTAGAATAGCTGAAGCATCTGCGAGGTCCTCGCCTCTTAATGCTGCCTGGTGGACTGGTGCCCCGCCCCCAGTCCTATTTTTAAAGCTCACGGGTGAGAAGATACTTACCATAAAGCAGGTACCTGGAAGTGATAATGAAAGTAATAACAGGCAACATACTGAAATGCTTACCATGTGTTGTGATTCTACATACTCTACAGATGAAAAAATCAAGGCACAGAGAGATTGAGTAACTTACTTGAGGTCACACAATTAATAAGAAGCATAATAGGTGGTAACATAAATTGACATGGAAGAACTTTTATTTGGAGGTTAAGGAGATGATTTGATTCCTAGGAATAGATCTCCTCGTCAGTCAGAATGGATCGGTTCTACCTTTCTTTTTCCAAAATGTGCTTCTAGACGTGGCTGTGTTATGTCCTATGACTTTGGTCCATCCAGAAATGGGGCCCCCAAACTGGTGGGTTCTCCTCAAAGCGCGGAGAGCGCCACATTCAGTCACAGCAGGAATGAAGGCGTCCTCGGCTCGCATCTCCCTCCAGGCCCAGCCCTTGTCCTCCACTCTGCTTTTCATTCCTCTGTCCGTTTGTGTAACTTAGCAGCCATCGGGGGGCCGAGGGGGCTCTGCCTTCCCACCTGGGTTGTCACCAGGGAACCTGCTTGCATTTCAGCGTTTGCTCTGCTTCTCTGCAGGCACAACACTTACCTCCAGGAGTGTACGGGCCAGCGGGAGCCCACGTACCAGCTCAACATCCACGACATCAAGCTGCTCTTCCTGCGCTTCGCCATGGAGCAGTCGTTCAGCGCGGACACCGGCGGGGGCGGCCGCGAGAGCAACATCCACCTGATCCCGTACATCATTCACACTGTGCTTTACGTCCTGAACACGTCAGTACCGCGCGGGCCTGGGCCGGCTCTGGCCGACACGGCACCATCTCCCCTTTTCTGTTTCCATCCTAGTTAGTTCCGGAGCAAATGTCTGACCTAAGGCAGCCTTTCCGGAAGTAGCAATGTTCTCCTGGGGCTTTTAGCTGACTTCCTTTGCCAAACTGTCCCATCTCCCATCATGGGTAGCCAAGGGCTGCATCCTTGGACTGACCTTCAGCCCAGAGGGGAGCAGGAACTGGGAGAAGGCAGACCATGGCAGCTTCTACTCCTGGAGCCTCTGCTTCGGCTTGCAGGAATGTCTTCTCCTGCACAGAGGGGGGCTGTGGGTCACAGCCGCCTGCCGCCACTGTCAGGGCCACACAAGGTGTTACAGGTCAGGGCTTCACATCTAGCGGTGCGGCAGAGCCAGGGGCCCATTTCATAAATGGAAACGACTTGCTCTCCTTGTTTTCTCTCCCAGTGAGTAATGCTTCTGGCGAGTGTGAAGGGAAAGGGAGTGTTGGAGATTATCTGGGAAAGCAACTGAAAAGGAAGGCAGCCAGGAAAAAATTAGATTTGTATTTTTATCTGTATGTAGGCTATGGAATAGTTAGGTTGATATCTAAAAGTGTAATTTTAAGGAAGTACCTAGGGGTGGTAGAGAAGAATCTTCTTTCACTCCAGCCCAGATTTTAAGAGCAAATGAAGAGGTTCAATATACTTGAATTCTTAGATTTGATTTAAATGATTTCATACTTTTAGGCCCTATCTTCTAGAAAAGAGGCTTACAAATCTATTGGGCAGAGAATTGACAGGCTATGTACAGTCCACCCAAGGCAGCTGCAGTTCAGTTTAGGCAACAGGACAATCTGTCTCTTGTCCTTTCTGGTCTTCTGTCTTCAATGGTGTTCTCGTCGGCTTCCCTCCCATTTCCTGACGACTGCAGGCTTCCTTATTAAAACGATGCACGGGCGGGTCTCCATCGGTGCATTACATCAGGTGCTAAACTGTTTAGACTGTCAGAAGAAACACCTGCATTGCTGACAGCACAAACTGTTTGGATCCCACTCTCCAAACTGTGTGTCAGGCCTGAGCAGCACTCATTGTGCGGCCGAGCCCTTGGCTTTGCAGAGACATGTCTCTGCTCGGCGGCTGTGAGGTAGAGTGGACTCCTCCATTCTCCAGGGAGGAAAGCAGACCCACACAGGCAGAGTGATTTGCCCAGCAGAACAGAGCTGGGGATTTCAGGTGTCACTGTTTCTCAGATGCCAGGCGTTTTTCTAAGTCCTGCTCCAGTTTCCTCGTTGGCAGCATCCTGGTTGCCTTGGTCAGTTAGAGGCTGACCTGGAAGCTGCACCGAGGGGCACTGTTTCCCACCCACCGACTGCTCCCCTAGCTGGGCGTTTCACACTGGAGTGAGCTCGGTCGCAGAGGGCTGGGTGGGGTGCCTTTGGGGGCCTGTTGTGTGCGAGGGCTGGTGGGTCACACCGTGACCCCAGCAGCGCTGAGCAGGCCCTGCGGTGGCGGTGGCCTCTGATTCCCAGCTCTGGAAAATCAAGTCGAGTGTGTTCTTCTGTTCCTTTGATGCCGTTCTTCAGGGAGCAGAAGGAGGCAGGGCATCCTTGCACTGACCCTCCTCTTGTCCAAAGTCCAGTGTCTGGCAGAGCCATCTGCAGACCTGGTAACTTTGATTCTTGTGGCTACTAGTGTTGTGTGTGTTTATTTCCCCACAGAATCAGGATGGGGCACAGGCACTCTTGGCCTGAGTGTGCCATCCAGGTTATAAGGAGAGCGTGTGGCCAAAAACATCTGATTAGGAGGAACTCCGGTGCCAACTCACTGACCAGTCGTCAGGCTTCGTCGTGGAGGGAAGACAGTTAACACTGGTGGGGGCGCTGTGGAGCCAGGCGGCCTGGGGTCAAAGCCCAGTTCTTTCCTCTGCAGTGTGTGACTTTCATGGGCAAAATCTTTCTCTGTTCCGTAGTTTCCTGTTCTGTAAGAGGGAGGTGGTGCTGGTACCTGTCTCAGTGTTATTGTGAGGATTAGAGGAGCTAATCACATAGCACTAGCTCTCAGAACAGTGCCTGGATTCAAGTTTATGATCGCCATTATTATAGTTTAGGCAAGAGTGAAAACAGGAAGCAGTGCTTGCCTGGGAGAAGCTGTTCTAATGAAGGACAGAGGACACAGATACATAGGAAAACAGACAAAACTGAGCCAAGGAAAGGAACCGGATGCGAATGGAGTGTGACAGCTTAGCTATGATACGACTGCGTAGAGGGAGGGAGAATGCGGGCTGTGGGCTCGAGTCAGAGGTTCTGGATTCACACCGACTCCATCACTTACTGGCAAGGTGACTTTGGGCAAATCACTCCACTTCTCTGGGCTTCAGGTACCGCGGTCCACAGGTGCTGACGTCACCTTCCCTAGTCGTGAGGACACCGAGGGTGCCCACATGTGCAGGGTGCTCAGGAGCCAGTAGTTGTTTGGAATTGTGTCAGAACTGAGCTGGGGGTGGGGAGGGGCCAAGGAAGACGCCACCAAGAAGGGCTCAGGAGGGAAGCAGGAGCACACGGAGAGGAGGCGGGCAGGGTAGTCGAGGGTGGATGGAAGTGGTTCGTGATCCAGGTGTTCAAGGCAAAGGGGAGACGAGAAATTGGGCAAACCCTCCCCCACTCTTGCGGCTGGTCCCCAGCTTCTACCCTGGTCTCATCATGCTCCTTTTGTTCTAGAACCCGAGCAACCTCCCGAGAGGAGAAGAATCTCCAGGGCTTTTTGGAGCAGCCCAAGGAGAAGTGGGTGGAGAGTGCCTTTGAAGTGGACGGGCCCCACTATTTCACAGTCCTAGCCCTCCACATTCTGCCCCCCGAGAAGTGGAGAGCCATGCGTGTGGAAATCCTACGGAGGCTGCTGGTGACATCTCAGGCCCGGGCAGTGGCTCCAGGCGGAGCCACCAGGTCAGTATCTACTTCAGGAAGTACCCACTTCAGGAAGCCGTCTCCTGCTGTCTGTCTGGTGCCAGGACTGTGTGTTCTCGGTGTGTACACGGCCTAGCAGAGTGCGTGTGCTCAGGGACAGCGTGCTCTTTGACTTGGTCACTGGTCCTGAGCCTCGTCAGTCTGCCACACTACGAGTCTGGGCCCGAAGCGGGCAGGTGCGTGGCCACCTCTGGGTCTGCTGTCCAGCCACTGAGAAGGCAGAGCCAAGCTTACCTCTGAGGAGAATTTAGGAGACGGAGCCAGCCAGGCACAGCATGAGACTGCTGACGAGAAGGGGCGTTCGGCCAGCAGGGGCTAAGACAGATGACAGGTTTCCCAGCGTGCTGGTTTGGTTTGGGCATACATGAGGAAAGCCTCCGTGTGCTGCGGTTGGGGGTTCTCCGTTCTGATCATTGAGAGCTCGTCATCTCCCTCCCGGATCACCTTCCTATCCCGTCTGTGGCACGTTCCACAAGCCGTTCTTCCTCTCTATTCATGTGAACACCTCCCAAAGAAGCAGATCGTTCTTGGACCTTGTCTGTGATTTGTGCCTTGAGAGAAACATGTGCCACAAGAAGAAGAAGCCCTTTGAGATGCCACACGATTGCCACTCTCAGTGCACCCTTGAGAACCACTCTTGGCTCGTGGTGGCCCCGTCTGTGCAGTTTGTGCTGCCCTGGGCTCCACAGCAGGGGATGGGTTTGTCAGCACGCTTCTGCCACGAGGGAAATCTGCTTCACTTCTGGAAGGGCTGTCCTTGGGAGTCTGCTTTCCCTAGGACGTGAGGAAACATTTGGGGGCCAGCAGGGAGCTGAGGAGACGCTTTCAGGCTCCTGATAATGCCCGGCCAGGTGGAGAGAGCGTGGGCCTGAGTCAGGCACCCCTGGTATCTGTCCCCCCTCAGCTCTGATTTATCCAGCCTTGCTGGTGGCGGGCACCTCACGCCCCCAGGGAGACCAGGCTGGAGCTGGACTGTTGACTCAGGCCGGTATCAGCTTCTTGGTGTAGAGTAGGAGGGGGCGAGTCTTGTTAGATTCCTATCTAACCCTTGCCCCCATTCCAAGCATATAGCTTTCCAATGGTCCCAAGAGTCCGAAGCATTAATAGTGAACGAGCTACTAGAATCCTAAGCTAAGTTTGATACCACGTTTTTGATAAGCCAGGCTGGCCTGCTTCCACAGCCCAGGAAGTGGCTGTTTACTGGGCACAGGCTCTCAGTGGCAGGTGTGAAATCTGAGCCCACAGGAGCTGTTTTGCTTTCAATTAGGAGACTGGAATTCGTTACCGTCCCAGGCAGTTAAGGAAAAGCCAATTTGGTCACAGCTTAATTAGAAAATCCAGTGTGAGCTACTCATGAGTTACCATTTTCTCTGTAGCAGTTTAGTCACCTTTACTAATTAACCTTAAATAATTGAGCTGGGCAGGGTCGTTCAAAATTCCTGCTACCAAGGCAAAACAGCCACAGAGAAGGACCAGACTTGGTGTGGCGCGGGGGCTCGAGCAGGGCGGGCGCCCCTGAAACAGACTGGAGGGGTGCGGGACAGTAGCATGGTATTGAGACACCCTCTGAGGAGAGTCCTTGGCTGGAAGGACGTTTCAAGGGCGGCATGTGCTGGCTGGGGCAGTGTCCCTGGTGCAGGCTCCGCCCTGAGTTCTGCACGTTATGGGGAAGGTGAACTCACCTTTATTTCACACTCATGGAAGAAGGGTCCTCTGCCAGGCAAGTGGGTAAGCCTGGGGCTTCCTTATGCTCCCGTCAGCCTGGTCTGTGACCTGTTTACTGGGAAATGGCACTTTGTCCCCAGAGCCACCTCGCAGTCATTTCACTTTGGGCTGCGACACGCTCAGCGTGGCAGGCAGGAGAGCATGGAAGCTGTGGAGGGCAGTGCGTATAGGAGCATGTCAGCAGATGGAATGCTCTCGTTTTACCATTACTTTCCTTTTGTTGAGGAATTTACGTTGACTGAATGTAGGTGTCAATGGCTCGTCTAAGTTCCTTAGTCCCTTACCTTGAGGCCCATACAGTATAGTTTTAGCTTCTATAATATAATAAAGTAACATCTATGCTGGCTTTTATGATTCTTACACACACACACACACACACACACACACACACACACTAAATTCTAGTCCCTTCAGTTATGGGCTCTGTTCCAGTATGTTCCGAGGTGTAGAATCTCCACGGCGAGGTTTCATCTTGCCTTTACTTCCTGCAGATGTGAAGGCAGTTTGCAAAGATACCTCTTGCAGACTGGGGTGGTAGAAACTGAATTCTAGCCCCAATGTCAGCCCCTCTATAGAGGGGAGCCTGGTCTTTCTGTATTTCACAGTGGTTCCCTCCGCTGTAACCATTTCTCACCGAGGGGGCAGTGGACGTCGTCGCTGACAGTCCCCAGTTTTCCAAGGGACTGGCTGGTGTCTAATCCTTTGCTGCATCATGGGATTAAGTCCAGGCGATACTGGTCTTAATACAGGAACCACAGGGCGTGGTGAGCAGCTCGGGGATTATCCCGGCATTGGGAGGTGTCGGGCGGTTGCATCCTCCATCCTGGACGTCACCATTGCTCAGCGCCACTTTTCCAGAGGTTGCTGTTTTCAGCACAGCACGTGGCTGACAAATTGCTGTATGTTGGCGGGTTTTGGTCTGCTGACTGTAAAAATTCTCCCCGTGGGAATGTGAGACTGGGTAACCTTGTTTCCTCCTTCATTTTTTGTTAGATCCCATCGAGTCCACAAGCTTACGGGGGGGGGGGGGGGGGGGGCTGACCCCGGGGGGGGGCTGACCCCGGAACACGCGACTCCTTGGCCTCCCTCTAAGCCCGTCGCCTTTCGGTGGCCACGTTACAACCTGGGTCTCCCTTTGTTCCAGTTTACCCTGGTTTGGAAGAGAGTCAGTGTTAAAGATGAATATTTCATGGAACCTTTTTGTAGTAAATAAACCACTGGGTCCCAGGGCTTCAGAAGTTCTTGCCCACAGCTGTGTTTTTCCGAGACGATAGAGGAGCGACGCACTGATTGCTGTGACTCCTCCCTTGGTCCCCAAATGCTGTGCTCTGTCCTGTGAGGATCCTTCCCAGGTCTGCATGGACATGACATTTGGTCTTTTCCAGGCTGACAGACAAGGCAGTGAAGGACTACTCTGTGTACCGCTCCTCCCTTCTCTTCTGGGCCCTCGTCGATCTCATTTACAACATGTTTAAGGTGAGGACGCCATGGGAGGCTCAGCGGGTTTCTGCAAGGCTTTAAGCTCCTCTGTGCTGCTGCCCCTGCCCCTGGCTCGGCCCACCGGCCCCACCTACCAGAAGGGGTGTACAGCAGTGCAGACCCTACGTGTCTGCTCACCCCTGTCACCTGGCCTCGGGCCGGCTGCTCACCCACTTCTGCAGGAAACCCTTCCTCCTGAGGCACCCTTGGTTCGCCTTGTCCCCTCTGTTCCATAAACGCCATTGCCCTGTGTGTGACTTACTCCCGCCCAGCCTCCAGCAGGACAGTCCCCTGCCTGGCAGGAATCAGAGGGCCGGTGGGCGATTCCTTTCAGTCAGGGCCGGCGGGCGATCCCCTTCCCCTTGGGAAATGCCGATATGAGACGTGTAGGGAGGAAAGACATGGTCACATGTTGTAGCTTGTGGGGTCAGGTGGCTGTAAGAGGAATGAAAAGAAATGTTGTTGTTCCTGGAAGCAAAACACCTCCAGGGAAAACGTGGATGTACACGGGAGGGCTCGCCTTTCCCCGGGACTGGAGTGGCCTGTGTGATTCGGGGCACTGAACCGCCCTCCCCCGGGCCCGTCTCCTGTTGGTTCTCGTAGAAGGTGCCGACCAGCAACACGGAGGGAGGCTGGTCCTGCTCGCTGGCAGAGTACATCCGCCACAACGACATGCCCATCTGCGAAGCTGCCGACAAAGCCCTGAAGACCTTCCAGGAGGAGTTCATGCCGGTGGAGACCTTCTCCGAGTTCCTCGACGTGGCCGGTCAGTGTCAAGGTTTTACCTTTCGAAGGTCTTCTGCAACTACAGCCCTGTTAGTCTTAGGGGGGCTGGCCGTAGCTTTTACCTTCACAGACCACTTGTAACACAGGTGAGAAGTAGCCTGTGGGCCACCAGATGACCTGTGAGAGAGAGGTGAACGCGGGCTGCTAGTAACGAGCTGCAGCCATGACAGGCGTTGGGCTCTTTGTAGGTTCCAGGCACTGTGCTACTCATTACGCATTTTCCCTGCGCACAAGGCCGCCCTGTGGGAGCTGGGGACTGTGGTTGTCCCCACTTTATAGACAGGGTACCTGAGGCTTTGAAGAGTCAATAAGCTTCCAGCCGGGCATAGCTGGAAAGTTGGTAGAGCCCCTTTTTGACTCTTGGCTTTGGATGACAGTTCAGAGAAGGAACATGGAAGCTTGCCTGTCTTCCAGCCTGTCTTCCCTGGGGACATGTGGGAGATTTCAACTCTGATTCTGAAAATAAATGGTAAACAGGACAGAGCAGAGAGCCTCTCTGATTGTCAGAAGAGGGCCACACCTTGAGCAGTTGTCATGTGAGCCATCCCCGTCCCGCAGCTAGTACAAATGACGCCCACGGTACAAATCTCGCCCATGTGCAGATTCCTTATACAACAAATCTGTCACTTTAATTGCAAACACATTAAAAATTGTTTGGATTTTACAACCAACATCAGGTGACCCACAGGGGGAGGTGACGTGGGCCAATGCCTGGGACATGCACCCAGGACTCAAAGTTCCGTGCCCTCTCGGGTGGGGGGCACTGTTGCTGTACAGTCCTTCCAGGGTCGGGCTCCCGGGACCGAAGCAGAGGGGGAACCACGCCTGCCTCACTCTTTTGTGAGCTTGTCTTATTTCCCCCGACGTTCGTTGTGGGAATGTTGTGGCATGGAAAGAAGCAGGGAAAAGGAAAGCCTCCGCTGACATCGTGCTGTGTGTCTTGATCCTCCGGGAACTTACCCTTCCAAGGTCTGGAGTGTTGCTCAGTGTGAATTCCTCTTTCTTCCCAGCTGAGCGCCAGCAAAGCCCTGGGGCTTCCAGTGGGACCATCCTTTGCGGTGGCCTCAGTGGCAGGCTGCCCTGGGACGGGCCTTTTGTCGGCCCGGTGCCTCCCCCGTACCCAGGGCGCCCACATTAGCACCGCACCCCACAGTTTCTTCGTTAACTTCACTAGATGCTCGCACGTGCTTCTTTTCAGCATAGGCATTTTACCTTGGCCACTCTCCTTGCTTTCTTCCCAGGAAGTGATCCCTGACTGACAGCAGGCAGCCTGTGTGTTTGTGTCCTTAGGGCCACGCACCATGCCTGTCACTCCAGGGTCTGGTGAATGTTTCAGTGTGAGACTGAGGAAGAGAGGAAGGAGGTGGGCAGGGCAAGGAATGGTGTTTGCTTCGTCGGGGCTTCCCATCAGCCCCGGAGCTGGTGGCAGCGCCTCGGCTGGAAGCAGAAGAGTGACAGCCCATCAACGGGGAGCATCCCTGGGGCCGTCACTCTGATGTCAGGTTGTCACAGCGCGACGTGATTACTTTGTTTAGACTGGTAGAAAATTTCAGAACATCAGACATGCCCTATTCGAATGCAAGGACAAAAACGTCTTCCAAAATCAACATGAGATGGTTGGTGCCCCTCTGCCCTCCATGAGCGCAGATGCTGGGAGAGGACTTCAGTTTGTCCGGTGCCAGGCCTTGGAGTTAATAATTCCGCATTTGTTAAATGAGAGCACCCTGCTTGGGGGAGGGGCGGGGGCCACCGGGGGCCTGATGCTGATGGAGCGCCTCTGTGCACTGGGCACTTTCCTGTACGTGGCCTAATTTAATCCCCACAGTGATGAAACAGAGACTCGGCACAGTCCCCACTTGATAGTTGAAACGGAGCTCCTGAGCGGCGGCAGCTAGCGTAAGGCCCCGTGTTAAGGCTCAGAGGAGCCCGGTGTCCTGCTGCCCTTGTCTGCTGCTCCCGCCCTCGAGGGCACTGCTCTCCCCTCGCTTCAGTCCAGGTCCCTTTGAGGATGTGCCGAGGGCTGCGCACACTCTCCCTCCAGGAGACCCCCCTGCAGGCCCCCCCTTTTGCGCTCAATTTCAGTCGACCTGCAGACCCCCTGCCATGGGCCATGGACCCTGGTGTAGAACCTCTGCCTGGGAAGATTGTGAGGTCAGCCTGTTACTGTAACACCTACAAACAGCAGCGCCTGGTTCCGGAGCAGGACTCCTGCAGAACAAGAGTGTTTGCTCGGTGACTCTCCCCCCAGTCACTGCTCATCTCCAGGGAGCAGCTGTCAGAACTTGTTGGAGTACAGTATGTTCTCTCCGTGGACGCTGCAGCCGTGACTCAGTGAGGCTGGGGGCCATGCATTCCTGCGCCTGACCAACCTCTGCCTCTGCTTTCCAGGTCTCCTATCAGAAATCACGGATCCCGAGAGCTTCCTGAAGGACCTGTTGAACTCGGTCCCCTGACCACCCCACAGAGCCGCGGCTGACGGTGAAGCTGGCTCGCCTTCCACCCCTCTGTGTTCTCCCTCCTGTGCGTTGATTTCCCCCACAGGATGCTGCATCATCACTCCTCCCTCCTGCCCTCCTTCCTCTTCTCGTGGAGTGGCTTGGGCTTTTTAGGCTCCCGTTTTATCTGTGTGTGTGGTGCACTAGCTATGAAGTTGTCTGTAGCCCAAGCCATCGAAGGACCTGTACACACTAGGAGCCATGAGTTGCCCCGGCCAACTTAATACTTGAGTGTGCACATCTTGAGAAATAAACGAATGACTTAACACACATTGAAAAGGAAGGTGTTGACTGCTGCTTAAACCCATCCTAGTGACGCTGGCCTGGCCAAATTCTTTTTCCTTGCCTGCCCAGCCCTTTCTAGTGTCAGCACAGGAAGATTGGCGTGTCAGAAGGGCTGTGTCTGGGCCTCCTGTCGGCACCAAATGGAGCCTGTCTGTTTTCGGCCAGCAAGTTGGGGCACCACATTTGATGAATGTGATCTTTCCTAAAACAAACTCCTTGGCCTCCCGTAATTTTGTGGCCTTAAGAGCTGGAACCCGGAGCCACGTGGAGCCCAATGGTTTTCCAGTCGTCCGCTGATGGCAGGCTCGGTGCAGTAGGGCTCTGGTCTTTCTACAGCAAAGGCGTTGGATGTTGGCCTGCCAGCTGTGACTCGGGAATCCTTTGGCAACTTCTCTTCAGGGTTGCTTATTAGGAGCGGGCCTCGGGCAGGCTTAGAATCAGAATGATGAGTAGCTGCCCTTCACCAAGCGCCTTTTCTCTGCTAGGCCCAGTGTATTTGTTTCCAGTTTTTCTGACATCCCTGCAGGAAGAGGCCCAGGAGCAGCCCGGCCAGTAGCTGCCAGAGCTGCAGATTCGTGCCTCCAAACCCATGTCCTCAACCACTGTGGCTCCTGTCCCTGGGGCCTTGAGACCTACTTCCCTAGGTTTGTGGGCAGTGGCCCTCGCCAGTGAAGCAGCAAGACGCCCAAGAGCCTCCCCAGATTTTAGGGCAAGGCTGGTCCAGATGGCCTCTTGGGGAGGAAAGCTTGCCAGGGCCCCTTTGTGACGCTCTGCCCACTGCTCCGAGTGACAGCCTCCCCTATCTCGATGTCCAGTGTATGTGGCTCAATGCCCAGGCCAGACCAGCTGGGACAGAAAGTGCCTCTCGGCCCCTTTAGAAGACTCCACAGCCAGGATTGGGTGTCCCTTCCCCAGAGCCTCTGACTGGGCAGCCACAAGCAGGCGTGAGTGTCGTGCTTGGGGCTTAGCCAGAGAGACAAAGGCAGTTTGTTGCAAGAGCCCAGCTGGCAGCCTGGCAGACAAGCGTGTGTGTTCACGTGCGCGAGGGAACGTTGGTGTTGGTGATGGTGCTGGGGCTTCCGAGGGCCTGACTTGGCTCGAGGAGAGGGCACAGCATCGCCTAGGCCCTGTGAGGTGCCTGCTCTGCTCACACCCCAGCACCACGGCCTCGTGTCTGCAGCCGCCACACCTGTCAATGAGAATAGCATGTCTACAGGATAGGGTGCTTGTCGGGTTTACATGAGATTATTTGCCTGCCATGTTGTAAGGAAACCTGCTCTTTTTAATGAATTCACTTTCAGTCTACAAGATTTTGCCGAAGCTCCATGTCTCAGGTGAGACCAGATGCATCTAGTGAGGAGGGTGAAGCACGTGGTCCTAGGGACCCTGACTCCGCACACTGACTCCAGCCCGTTCCTTCCCTCTCACATGTGCATCGTCTCCCACCTTCTGGTGGTCTCCCCGAGACCACTGCAGGTAGTTAGTATGCAGAGTCGCTGTTAGGTAACATCCTGGCAGGCAATGAACTGGGGCAGCTTCCTCTGGGAGAGCGGAGGAAAGTGCCAGTGTAAACAGGATTATACCTGCTTACCAGGTGTCAGCTTGTGTGACACTGTCATAGGCTGAGCCGTGTTTGAAGCGACACCTCGGGGCACCGAGTGTTGATATGGCACCTTCGGGAGCTTAACCGCTGCCTGCCAGGCTGGGGTCACTGTAGCTCATGACAAGGTGTTCACTTACTTTTTTCTCTGCCCTTCATCTTTTTATTTCTTGCAAAGGCCTCAGAGAAATTTGGCCCCAACCCAAGTGCATTAAGCCTCTTGTTTGCACAGTCACAGCTTTCCCCGGTGTCACCGAGGCTTCCCAGTGATGGCCGCAGCCCCAGACAGACTGCTGACACGGCCACACAGGTCTGCAGCAGGTTGCAGGCTGTGCCTGAGACAGAGCGTGGGCAGGAGTGGGCCCTGGTCTAGGCAGGGAGCTCCGCCTCCCGAGCCCGAGGCTCATCCCAGCAGCCGCGGGCTGAAGGGCACCGGGCAAAACCCAGTCAGCCCCTTCCTGCCCCGAGCCTGCTCTGGGCTGATTGCTTCTCGGGGCCCTGTCTTTCTCCACAGGCACCCCCAGCTGCAGGATGCAGATGATTCCAGACCGAATTATGCCTAATGGTGGCTGCAAATTTTAAGCCCCAGAAGTCTTGGTTCAGCTGTCAAGCTAGGGCTTCTAGCATTGGTAAAGCTTCTGGTGTTCCTCATTTGGTGTTTAGCTTTCTGAGCTCAGTACTGTTACGGGTGAAATGGAGGCTAGGTGGCTCCTTCACGAGGGCCCCCTTCCGTCCCTGTTCCCCCAGTTATGTTTGCTGAGACACCAAGGGCTGCGTTAGGTTTTTTGTATTTAATTCTCCCATTAACACTACTAGTTAGGTGATGGCGTTCCCACCTTACAGATGAGGAAACAGCCCCAGGGGACGTGATTTGCCTGCTGGGCACCAGGCACTGACGGGTGTGTGGGATTCGACACGTCTCCACGCCCCACTCCCACTCGTGCACTCACATCTTCAGTGTCTGCTTGGCGCCAGGTGCCATCCTGGATGCTGAGGGCACAGCAGTGTGTCCACAGTCTGTCCCTGTGGAGCTTCGATTCCTGGGAGGGATGACAGGCAGTAAATGAGGAAAGATGGGGCCGGAAGGTGGGGCTACAGGGCAGAGGGGCTGTTTTCCAGTCGGGAGTCAGGTCAGTCCACCTCCAGCTCTCACCTGCCCGTGACAGGTTCTCATGTCCAGTTGTGACGGGCGTCCTGGTGGTCGTTCAGCACTCTCATGTGCAGCTAGTATGTGTTTGGACTTCAGGCCGTTACGACCGCTGTGGCCAGATGGGCCCTTTGCAGGCCTGGGGACAAGCTGGAAAGGGAGATTCACTCTGCTTTCTGGTTTCACAATACAGCCCGGCTCTGGCCACTTGTCACCACTCTGCACCCTGGTCCGAAGAGCCCGCGGGAGCCTGCTTTCTCTCTGGCCCTACAGTCCCTTCCCTTCCAAGCACCCCTGGCAGTAATCTAAAAGTGCCATTCCGATTGTGGCTCTCCTATTTAGACTTCCAATTCATGCATTCTCCCTTAGAATGGAGTCGAAGCTCCGTCTCACGGCCTCCAGACCCCGTATAATTAAATTGGACGACTCACCCGCCCGTGGCCTCATCTCCTCCCCTCTCCCTCCCACTGCTCCACACCCTCCCTGCTGTCCCCTTGTACCTCAGACTTCGCACTTGCTGTCCCTGTACCCCCAGATGTTTGCATGCTCATGCCCTCCCTCCGTTCAGGCGGCTGCTCTCTTTCAGAGGTGGTCCCTGACCGCCCGTTGAAGGGAGCGGTGTCCACCCAAACCCCTCTGCCTGCTTATTCTGTTCAATACGCTGAGGTCGGCTTGCTCGGGCACGTACTTGTCGATGGCTTATCTCCCTAAACTCCGACTCACTTGTTTACTGCTGTATCTCCAGTGCCTAGAGCAGTGCTTGCTCCACGGTGGGCACTCAGTAAAGATTTGGTAATGAACGATGGCTGCGTGCTAGGATCTTCTAGGGGGTAGTCAGGATCAGCTGTGCCGTAACCCTCTGGGAAATTCTGGGATGATGGCTAGTGAATCAAACCTGATTCTGGTGACAGGGCGAACGGGGTGGGTCCACAGGGTCCTTTTTTACCATCCCCTCCCCTTGGCTGGTCCTGCAGCAGAGACGGGGCCCAGGTCCCAGAACATGCTGGAGGCAGCGCCAGGCTCAGACCCAGGTTGGAGCACCCTGGTCTGAATCCCTGCTGTGGCTCCTGCATCTGCCACACCTCCTTTCTCCTGTCACAGGCAACCCCAAGAGTAGGGCCATTTCTCTACCTAGAGCTACGTTTGGTCTCCCAGGCCGCAAGCCTTTTTAACTTGCACTGTTCCCAACAGCATGGAGGGGACGGCAATCAGGGACAAGATTCGTCCCTGGGGCTGAGCTCCCTGGAGCCAGCTGCCCACTGTGCCTCTGGGGCCAAGGCCAGGACCAATCCTGTGGCTTCTCTTGGCCACCTGGGCCTTCTCTCCCCCTCAGGACTGGTTGACCTCAGGACTGGTCAGATGTGGACAGGGGAGCAGGGTATTCTGAACAGGCAAGAGGGTGAAGACCAATTGTTACCAAACACCGGTTAGAAGCTCCTGCTTCCCGTACAGCGTCCGTCAACCCCTATGCCATCCCATGTGGCGCTAGGCACCCCCATTTCCAGAGAAGTAAACTGAGGTGCAGAGAGGCTGATAGCCTGGCTAGAGTCACGCACTGAGAAGGGCAGGGTCCAGATTAGAACCCAGACCTGCTTGGTGCCCCAACCCCCTCTTGTGAGAGTGTTGCTGGCGTGGAGAGGACTGGCTGTGCTTAAAGCTGGAAGGGGAGGATGAGGGTATAAAGGGTGGCTTTGGGGTGTGACCCAGCTCGCCGCCTCTGGTCCCCAAGGCCTGGGGAGACACCCTCAGGGGCCTGTGCCTGAGGATGCGGCTAAAAAGAGTGCATTTCCAAAGACTGAGCGAACCCGTCCTGTGAGCTGAGTTTGCGGTGTTCTCCCCCAGATGTGGGCAGCGTGGTGTCGTGGGGAAGTGCGAGGACTCTGGAGGGGGCCTTGGGCACGTCTCCTTGCCTGTCTGAGTGTGAGAAGTTGCTAGAACCAACTGGCACGGTGCAGTTCTCCATAGCTCTGACTGTCAGCGTTGGGGTGTTATTGTACAGAGGAGTCTCAGAATGTCTCAGGAGTCACCCCTCCCCACCTCATGGCTGTCAGGACACGTTCAGCTGCGGCACGCGCACACACGGGCACACGCATACCCGGGCACATGGGCACATGCACACAGGCCTGGGCACATGCTTGCCATACTTGCACAGGAGTGCGTTGCTTGGTGATGCCTCTGTTTTGTTCCCTGTGGTTATTTCCGTTTCCGCTGCTCTGCGATCCCTGCCCTGGGGGCTACGCCCTCTCCTGCCCATCTTTGTCTGCTGTCCCATCTCGGCGCCTGGCCCAGGCTCGTGTGCTGTCAACGCGCCCCTTTGGCCTCCGGGCTAAGCCTAGAGCAGCTGCCAAGTGTCCAGGTGCAGAGCTGGCTCCCAGTACCAGGTGTGGGACCGTCCCCGTCCAGAGCCCGGCGGCCCAGCCCTGGAGGGGTCTGTCTGCACCAAGGACCACGGGGCTGCACCAGCCAACGCCCCACCTCTCACCTGAGCTCGTTTGCTGACTTCGGAACTTTGGAGGTGCCCTCTGACCCCTTTGCTCTAGGGCTGGGAGAGCGGGGCGCAGAGAGAAGGAAAGGTTTTCCTGGGACCCCGACTCGCAGCCTTGCCCACATCCTAGGCCAACAGGGTGCAGGCACGTAAGCTCGGGGCCCTCCGGACCTGTCACCCTGATGTATGGAGAACAATTTCCAGGTCATGGCTGACGGTGACGAGAGGAAAATGGGGAGCAGTGATGGCCATGGTGGGGGGGTAGCTCTCTTTTGGGAGAGAAAGTGGCAGGTGGAGTGTGGAGCGTCAAGTAAAGGCCGGCCTCCCTGCCGGCTTACCTCCTCCGTGCTGGCCTCTCACGCCCATGCAGGTCTCTGGCCGCTGTCCAGGCACCACTGCACTTCAGCCTCTGGGGCAGACCCCATGCTCCTGCCTGCGGGCTGCGGGCCGGGCCCCTCTGGAGCGGAGACACCCAGAGTTCCTGGGACATGGGCAAGAAAGCAGCTGTTGGGGAGGTAGCTACAGGAACCACGGATGGGGGTTCAAGGGCAGGCTGGGCAGCGCCAGGGGACAAGTTTATAAGGAAATCAGTGAATGGGCCCAGAACTCCTACCCCAGTGCTCTGGGTGTGGGCAGGACTGGAGGAGACGGGGGCTCGGCTTGCTCTCTGGACTCTGTCCCTCAGGTCCCTCTGCCACCTTTGCCCAATGACCTTGTCACCCTGTCTATCCTGTCTACAGCCTGCTGGGTCTCCCAGGAGCCACTGCTGGACCCCCGTCAGTGAGTTCATGGATTTAGTTAGTTGGGGTCCCCACAATACTCGTCTTTGCGGAGCACATGCTCTGGGCTGAGCTGTGTGCCAGGCATGAGCTCCAGGGTTCAGTTACCGTTGTTCTTCCTGACTCGCAGATGAGGAACCTGGGGCTCAGAGAGGCAAACTCACTTGCCCAAGGCTGCACAGCACGTGAGGCACTGCTACCACCTGAGCCCTGCTCATTTACCTGGTCCTGCTCCCCATCGGACATGGGCACAGATTTGGTTAGATCCGTCCAGCTCCCAGCAGGAGGGCACAGCTTTGGGAAGCTAGAGCTTGGTCAGGTGCCCGCAGGCAGGTGGGGTGGCTGCAGCTGAAGGTAAACCAGCCACACAGAACCATTGGCCCTAATGCCAGGGCAAGCAGGGCATTTAGGAGGTGGATTTTGTTGAGTGGGGCCTGAGTCCTGGGCTCAGAGCTTCGGCCACTGCCACATTGACTGCCCTGAGTCCCAGCCTCTTCATGTGGCAGGAATCTACTTGTTCCTGGGGACGGGTCACAGCCCTGCAGAGCAGGACTGCAAACGGCAACACAATCCGCTCTGTTTCCTTTCCTGGGTCCGGAAGTGGCAGCTGCTGGGTTGATTCTTTCCATGGTGCAGGACGCCTGCTTTAGCATTTTGGTTTGCTAAATCTGTCGACCTTAGCTCAAGGGGTCGTCGGACACACAAATTTAAGCAGACTCGGCCATGACTTTGAGGCAGCCCCCTCCACTTCTGTGGGAGAGGCAAGGTCCAGGTGCAAATCCCCACTGTGTGGGCTCAGGGAGCAGCAGGTGCTCCTGGGAGGCGAGGAGAGCCTGGCGTGTTTGGGGACCGTGAAGGTCGACAGGCCTGGAGCGTCAGGGGCCCCGGGCAGGGGCGGGGTACTGGTGAAGGGGCTCATCCTGAGGGCCTGACGTGCGGGGAGCAAAGGAGGCAGGTCCCAGAAGCCTCAGCTCTGGCCTTTCTGCGGTGGCTTCCGCCTCACAGGACTGTGCTGAGACCCCCATGGGCCGCCCCCAGGGCCCTCCACAGCACCTCCCTTCTTTCCCACCAAAGCTGTTCAATTCTGCGTGGGGCCCTGGAGGCCAGAGCGGGGTGGCACCATGGTTGGGTTCAGATTTGGGTTCAGAGCTAGCTGTGCAGTGTCAGACCAAGCCCTTCACCTCTCTGGGCCTCCGTTTCTTCGTGTATAAGGTGAGCATGCCTCATCAGGCTGACCAAGAGGGAGTTGGCACAGCACCTGGCAGAGAGAAGGCTCCGAAAACATGAGTTGTTGGGGTTATGAATGACACCCCCCCCAGAAGGGCTTTCACAGATGTGGTTTGGGTTCCATCTAAGGAAAATGAAGCTGGCAGCAGGGCTCCTATGGTGACGAGCTGTTTGGGGACAGTGAGGCTTCTGTCACTGGGAGCATCAGGCACATGCTACATAGGGGGTGACGCTGTCAAAGGTCATTCCCAAGACTCTGAGGGCTGGGTAGCAGGTGGGAAGTTCAAGGGCTTTGGGGTCAGAAGTCCTGGTTCTAATTGTGGCTCCTCACCCCGCAACCCCCTGTAAAGGTGGTTAACAAGGCTGCCTCCCAGGATAAATGTGCCCATGTTTGCCAAGTGTCCAGCTCAGAGCAGGTGCCAGAGAGTTGTGGGTTCTAAGAAGCGTCTCCCTGATGTGGGAACGGAGGCTCTGAGAAGCCTTTCAGGGGCCGTGCTGGGAGCCACCCAGTCCCCTCCCGTCCCCGGACTCTGGCTGTTCCCCAGCGGGTGGGGCTGGGCTGTGGTGAGAATGGCTGACAGGTTTCTCAGAGTCCAAAGGGAACCCTAGGGAGGCGGCAGATCAGAGGGGAGAGCTCGCCCCGCTCCTCGGGGCCTTCCCAACACCTCCCAGAGGGCCGTGCAGGGTCTGGATCCTGGGCTCTGTGGTTTTCTCCCTGCCAGGGATGCTGAGCCAGCCATGAGCCTGAAGGGCAGGTGGGGCACGGTCTCTCTGGGCTCCCCTCAGTGCTGCAGCTTGTGTCCTGGGCTGCTCCGGCCCAGGAGAGCTGTCAGGACAGGACGACACGTGCATGGAGGTTTTCATTTTATCAGCTACTGGAGGGCAGAAGGGATCCTGGGGCATGGAGGGTAGAATGGAGACCTATCCAGGTAGCATCTTTGGGGGAAACTGGCGCCCAAGGGGGCAGGGAGTTGCACAGGCTCACGGGTGTCAGGCACTGTGGGGCACGCAGCCTCATCAAGCAGCTGGTGGAGGTGCTGTTCAGAGAAGGCCCCAGACCAGGGGGGGCCGCCGGACACGTCCCCACCTCACAGTGAGCACTCAGCTTGTGCCTTACGCTCTGGTCAGTGCTCAAGGCGTGTCCAGTCTCTCAGCTGCCCTCTGAGGCTGGCACAGTGACCAGGCCCACTGTACACGTGAGGACCCTGAGGCCACCCTGTCAGAAGGGGCAGAGCAGGGGCCCGAGTCCAAGTCCACCTGTGACCACAACCCACAGCCGCCGTCTCGTTGCCACTCATCTCCGTCCTCGTGCCAGCCGGGCACAATCTGAAAACATCTGGACTTGAGTGGCGGGCACTGTGAGGGGCCAACACCGAGACCGTAAGCCTGCCCCAGAGGCCGGCCAGTTCAAGGAGGTGCCCGGGGCTGAGGCAAGCCTGGCTGCTTTGTACGTCTGCAAGTAGGAGTGTTTGGTACGTTTGTTGGAAGCAGAACAGAGAAGAATTTGCAGCAGAGACCATATGTGGCCCTCACGGCCTGAAGTATTACTTCCCATCTGGCTCGTCACAGAGAACGTTTGCCGAGCCCTGGTTCAACGTGGGATCCACGTGAGTTACAGAGGACACGCTGTGTGGGGGTCACAGCCGGCCCAGCAGCCGTTCTGAGTCCCTAGTGACATTCTTTAAGCCACCCCGTGTCTGGGGTCACACCGCGGGGCCTCGCTTTACTGGGGACACCACAGGCCGACACCCCAGCTTGCTCTCAGTGCCACTCGCTGACACGGTGCCCAGGTCCCAACCAGGGCTGAGGCGAAACGAGGCTGTGACCAGCGATGAGGGCGTGGACGTCTCTGTGGGGTGGGGAGCAGCCGAGAGGCCCAGCTGTGAGGGTCAGGAGACCCGATGGGAACTGTTAAGGGAACCGACTGTCTTACCCAACAGCAAGCCCGGCGGGGGAGACCCAGGAGCGCTTACCCAGGGGCTCAGCCAGGCCGGCAGGGCGAGCGTCTCTACCCGCAGGCTGGCTGCCCTCCAAGTCCCCACATGGCCGCTATCCCCAGGGGTCCAGGCATCACATCTGGTCTCTGACCATATCCAGACGAAGACAGAGCGTGCTCATTCCTTCATGTGCTGCTCAGGAAACCTGGAGGCCTCCCGAGGCTTCACCTTCGTGTTTCATGGGTCCCTCAGCCATCTCTGAGCCAGTCCCTGTCGGGAGACATGGGATAGCCCAGTTTGGCTCAGAGAGTCAGCCTCTCCCCGGGCCTGGCAGAGCAGCACCCGAGCCGCTGGGCTCCGAGCGAGGGAGGGCGGGATGCTGCCCGCTTGGCAGCCGCAGTGCCTGCCTGGCCCATCCCGGAGACTCCCAGCCTCCCTTGCTCCCTCGTGTGTGCTAGCAGAACTGGTCAACACAGGCCACCACTCCAGACACCGGACGTGTCTGTGTCCCGGAGCCTCTGCCCCCTGGTGACCCCTAAGTAGACCCCCCACTGATCTTGTTTCTTTGCATCCGTCGCTCTGGTTTCAAAGTCTGGGCAGGCACATCCGATTGGCTGCAGGGAGGCTGGGAAAGCAAGGGTCTAGTCAGCCTTTGGGGGCAGCAAGGTGTGGCCCCAAATTTACAGGTGGGTTCTGATGCTGGGTAGTCAGAGGCCAAAAATGAGGACAGCTGATGCCTGCCTTCCCCCAGGAGGCGACCTGGAAGGACAGAGAGTGTCAGTTGGCTTGGGGTGGGCATGAGAACTGTCCCAGCTCCACCAAACACCATCACCTTAGGCAAGACACTTAACTGCTCTGGGCCTCAGTTTGCTCATCCATAAAATGGAGATCATAATCCCCAGAGCAGAATTCAGTGCGATGGTGACTGCTCAGCCGTGCGCATTGACCTCCGTCGCTGGCCGCCCACGACTGCACAGGGCAGGGTCAGCTGACAACCACAGAGCCCTCTGTGCACAGGACTCAGGGCCGGCGTCCAGGGCAGGTGGGAGCGATACCTAGGGAACGAGGGGAGAGGACTGAGGAAAAGGACAGCCAGGATCTTAAGGGGGGAGAAGCCACCTTTGGTTGGGGGTGGTGTGCAGGTGTCAGGAGAGGTCATCTTGGAGGAGGTGGTTATCGAGACGGGTTCCCAGGTGGACGGAGCAGAATCTCAAAGGGGCCGGCGACAGCTTAGTGCAGGGTATGTGGAGGGAGTCCGCCCCTGAGGCCCTGGGCGTTTCTTGCAGCCAGTGTAGCCTCTGCCCTGGGAAGTCCTTGGGGAGGCCTGGTGCCAGGTGTGCGGGTGGTGGGAGCCAGGAGGGGCTGCGGGTGCAGAGTGCAGCTGGGAGGCAGGAGGTGGCTCAGGGCAGTGAGGAGGGGGCCTGGCCACAGCGAGTGGACCCCTGTGTGACTCAGGATGTGTCCAGGCCCTCTCCAGGCTGGGCTCGTTTGGAAGAGACCAGCCTTTCTTCCTGTCCTCCTGGAAGCCCCCAGAGGGCCACCTGGGGAGCTGGCGATGACGCACATTCTTGGGTCCAGCCCAGCCCTGCCCCTGTGTGCTGGGGTGGACATGAAAACTGTCCCACAGCACTAGTGATCATATAGGCCCTTCTGTTAATATTTCTGATAATTAACTCAATGCAGCACACTTTTGCTGAGCACCTAGTGGATGCCAAGTCGTGGGATTCAGAGATGAAGGCCTTGCCCTGCCTGTGGCGAGGCTGAGTGGGACCCAGGTTCCCTGGTCACGTTCTGAGTGGCAGCAAGTGGGGTTCCTCCCCAGGAAGTGCTGCCTGCTTTTCTGATGATGACGACGGTGGTGAGGACAGACGTTTATTGAGCACTTACTCTGCGCTGGGCCCACTGGCATCATGTTCTCTGACTCCTCAATCCTTATAGTTTCTCCTCAGAGTAGATATTAGTATCATCCCACTTTCCAGATGAGGAAGCTGAGACTCAGGGGAGGTAAATATTTTCCCTGGGCCTCATGGCAGGTACGTGGTAGAGCAGGAATATCCCTGCTCTGATTTCTAAGCCCCTTATTTAAATGGCTCATTCCAGAATGTGGACAGAGTCCGGGAGCCATGGCTCTGAGCCGGTTCCCCTGTCCTGCTCTGGTCCAAGGATCCCCGCTGCTCTCCTGGTCTGTACTCCCTCAGAGGGGAGTACCCCCCTGTCCTGGAGGGGTCTGCCCCTGATGGCCAAGTTCCTGGGACCTGGCAGGTCTCGTTCAGCCAGGAACCCACCCCACGGCCAGTGTATGGAGCCTAGTACCTGGGAACCATGGGAGGTGGTGGGGGGCGGGCGTGGTGCTCCCAGCGCTGGGTCAGCTCTGGGCCTGGGGTTCAGGACCTCGAAGAACATCAATGACACACAAATATGAACAAATAAGACTTTGTCAGTGGTCGTCATCTGTCAATGAGCCCCATTTGTGAACCCCCAGAGTGATGGGGGAGAGAAACCTCATATTAAAGCCTTCTGAACCCAAACCATAGCGAGCGGCTCAAACGCGAAGGCACAAGTCACCTGATGTGAGCTGGGTCAGGGCCACCCCCGCAGCTCAGGCACAAACCCTCCCTGGGAGCTGCAAGTTGCCTCAAGATGGGAGGTACAGGGACGGCTGCTGTGGTCCTGGCTCCTGTGGTCCAGGGCGAGGCAGGCACGGCCCTGTCCCCAGTGCCGGAGCGAGTTTGGGGAGCTGCTGATACGTCCCCATGTGTGTCAAAGTCCTTCAGCCATCGGGGACTTAACCCTGCACATTGTCATTTTGCCTTCAGGGGGTGTCCCAAACTCACCCCCCAGGGGGGCATTCTGCTCCATCAAAGTGAGCCCTGTCTCTGTCCTGTCCCCTAGTGCCCTCAGCCACACTCACCTCCACGTTCCCTCCTGCACCAATTCCTCCTCACTTTGCCCCTAAACACTTCAATTCCAGCTCCCTCCTTCTGGAACCCTCCATCTCTCCACTCACCCTGCCTACTCTTCCAGGGCCTCGAGTGGCTATATTTTCCCATTTTACAGCTGGGCAAACTGAGGCCCGGGTTGGGGGAGACGGAGGGTCCTTGTAGGTCAGGGTTCAGCAAGTGGTTTCCAGATACGGATGCCTCGTTCTTTTCTTCACACACAGCACTGTCTTTTCATTCTAGGAGCTCTCCACTCCCACCTTTCCACCACAGCCGTGGTTCTTTGAAGAGTTCCGATTAGTGGTCTTGTAAAATGTTTCACATTCTGGATTTGTCTGATTGTTTCATTGACATGTCAGTTAGCTGGTTCCGCTACCCGCGTTTGGCCTGTAACTGGAGGTCAGGTCTGACGGCCCGATTAGGCTTTCGCTAAAACATCCCGGCCAGCACCAGTGAGACCAGTCCCTTGGTTTGCAAGCCCTCGTGTCCGAGGGCCCCAGGATTGGCGATGCTCTGTGACCACTCTGTTAAGGAGGGGACCAGCAGACCGACGCATGGCTCCTCACGTCCTTCCTTCCCTTGTTGGCCTGGTGTCTGTCTTCTGGGCACCTTCTCTGTGCTAGGCACAGGGGCACGGACGTGAATCAGTCATGCCCTCTTGGTGTGTGCGCTGTAGGGATGCACTCAGTGCTGAGCCGAGGAGTGGGCAGGAGCTGTGCCGCCCATTGGGGGAGGGAGACCAGGATGGCGGGGGTGGTAAGTGACCCACGGGGCAGAGGGACGGGGCAGAGAGGGGACCCTTGGGCTGGGTCCTAAACCACTAGAGCGACTTAGGCCCGGGGGGAGGGGGCAGCAGGGGAAGGACATGCCAGGCATGACAGCAGAGGTGAGGGTGTGAGGGCCAGAAGCAGCATGGAATTAGGGGGGTATTGCAGGTGTGAGAGGGAGCGTCAGGTTCGTCCCTCGGGAGGGACATGTGGCCCAAAGCCCATGGCCAGGTGCCGAGACCTTGGTGTGTGCCGGACACACCAGGCCACCCCTCCCCAAGGCGTGTGTGAGGCCCGGGCTGGGCCTCCCTGGCTGCCTCCCTCCACGCTGCCGGCACTGTCTCTGCCGTGACAGCTCTATGTAAAAGGCCTGCCAGTGCAGCCATCGTAAAACCTGCTCTAAGAGGTGCCCCTGGCCCCCTCCTTCTTCACTCCCCCAGCTCAGCCCCTTCTCCACCTCATCCTCAAAAAGGCTCGTCTGCAAAACCTGAGTGTTTCCAGGCTCCAGACCCCCGGGCAGACTCTGGCTTACGTCCTGCCGACAGGCCCGGGACGGTGGGTGGCCTGGGAGCTGTGACGTAAACATCTGACACATCCCACTCCTGCCTCCCCCTGGAGTTGGGGGCAGCCTGCTCTTCCCACCAGGCTGCCTCATCACTCTCAACAGAGCCGGTCCCCTGGCCTGGGGGCCATGGCATCCTCTCCTCTTGGGCAAGCTCCATCAGCCAGGGTGGGGCCCCCACCAGGTAGAGGCTGGCATGTGTCAGGGTACCTGAGCCTGAGCAGGACAGAGGGGACAGGAAGGCAGCCACTCAGCCAGGATCCTGAGGTTCCTGTATCTCGGGGTTTTTCCAGTGTGCCTTAGGGCCGTGGTCCTTGCCAGATGGCCTGGGGCCTGCTCTCCCCCATGTGGGAATTCTCCTGGTCACTGACTTTGCATCCACAGTTTAGAGTTAAGGGCCGCTGAATTTTAGGAGATGGAAGAAACAGAGAATTTGCTGTGTGCAAATTTGCTGTGTCCCTAAGTGCCAGGGTGGGCTGCGGGCTCTGGCAGGTGCCCCCAAAAGACAATGGGACCACATTGGCCTTTCTCTTCCTCCAAGTCAAGTTCTTTCCAACCCCAGGGCCTTTGCTTGTGCTGTTCCCTCTGCCTGGACTGCTCTTTCCTCAGGTTCCCAAAGACTCCTGCAGGGAACTTGGATCTCAGTTCACATGTCGTCTCCTCAAAGGGGCCTTTCCCGGGCGTCTATCCCATTGCCCTGTTTTATCGTCTTCATAGCACTCTGAAGTGGCTGTGTTTGTCCACTTGGTTCTGTGTTAACAGTTGGTCTCTCGCCGTTCATGTCTCGGTCACAGCCCTCTCTGGCTTGGGTGTCATTACTTCTCTAAGCGTCAGATCCCTGGTACCCTGAGGTCCCCAAGGGCAGGAATGCAGCAACCCTGTTCTCCGTGTACCCCTGGCACTGAACCCAGGGACCTTGAGGCTGTTTCCGCCAGTAGCCTCACGGTTAGTTTGTCCTGGCACCTTAGGGAAACTGAGGCAGCCCTCAACTCCTTTCTGTCCCCAACCCCATCTGCTGGAGCTGGGCTTGTTCCTACCTGTTCACCAGAACCTTCCTGACTCTCCTGGGGGCAGGGACCTGGTGTTTGCCATGATTGACACTCCCCAGTGCCTGGCTAGAGCCCTGTACAGGCCGGGGGCTGAGGGAGCTGAGTGGGAAGGAAGCCGGCGTGGGAGGGGCTCCTAGGCTCCCCTGGGTCAGTGGTTTCACATCTTATTTTCTAGCCAAACCCTAAACAGAAGGCCCTCCCGACACCCCCACCCCCATATATATGAAGAGAAGCCCCAGGTCCAGCCCTGGGGATTTTGTCTCAGGGGGAGCTGGAGTCCCACTTGCTTGGCAGGCCCATTCCTCCCTGCAGGTGGGCCACGGCTCCGGGAGAATGAAACAGAGAGCACTGACCAGAAACAGCAACCTTATCTGGGGAAGCTGAGGCCCTGAGTGGGAGTGACAGGCCCAGGCCAGCACCGTGAGCCTGGGGCCAAGCCAGCCAGCGCCGCCCAAGGACCTTTCCACAGCCCCTTCTCCACTTCTGGTGGCCTCGCCATGCCTTGGCTCGTGTGTGCCCCCTGCCCACCAGTGGAAGGTGTTTGCCCATCCATGGCCCATTCTTGACCAGGACCCCAGAGGGCGACTGGGGCCAAGGTCCTGCCTCGTATGGTCCCTCAGCTGGCCCTGACCTTCTCCTCCACCCTTGGGGGAGGGATGGGCCTCCTCGATGCACCTTGGAGAGACAGGGGTCCCTGCAGTTTTCTGGGGTGAGTGGAGGCCTTGGGAACACCCAGCGGCCCCACCTAGTGGGCGTCCATCTGCTGGCCTTAGGAGGCGTCACATACCCAGGGCCTCCGAGACTCCGTTCCCCATTCTGTAGAATTTGGGGAACAAAGGCTGTTTGGGGAGTGGTGTCCCTGGCAGTCCAGGTAAGAAGTTCTGTGCTGAGCTCAGCTTGGGGCTGACTCATGCAGGTGCCTCTCCCAGGGCCCAGTGGAGTCGCCTGGCTGCAGGAGCCTGGCCTCCCCGGCCTCCCACGAGGCAGCGTGGGGCTTCAGGGCCTGTACACGTGCAGGCTAATGAGTGTACTGCCCCACCTCCCATGTGGAGCCCAGTACCGAGCTGGGGGACCGCCCTTACCACGGGCGGGCCTGCGCCTCAGGCCTGCTGACGTGGGGGTTCTGTCCTGCGCTGGCTGGGCGCACCCCCTGAGGGGCACTTCTGGATGCAGGGGGTTCCCTGGGGACAACGAAGCAAACGAGGGCTAACCGAACGCAACACACAGACCACCCCTGAGTTTGCTGGTCCCAGGTAAAGGGAGTGGGTGGCAGGCGTCTGGGAAGAGAGGGCGTAGGTACATCCTGCCACCGCCGTTGGCACTGCAACCACCCTGATGTCTGCCACAGATTGTGGTCTCTGAAGGGCAAGGACAGAACTGCCACATGTGACCAGAGCCATACACCTGGGAGGTCCTCTGGAGGGGCTCCGGGGGCGGTGTGATCCCTTCCGAGCCAAGCCATCCCCTGAAGGGGGAAGTAGAGTGGGGTGGGCGGGGGTGGGGATGTGCGTGTGCAAAGGATGGGGCCTGGGTCAGGTGGTCCTGAGCGTGCTTCTTGGCTCTGACACCCGCTGGCTGTAGGACATGGACTTCGGTCAAGCATCTTCCCTAGTCTACCCCTCAGTTTCATCTACTGTAAAATGGGTGTAGTGATCCTAACCTCGCAGGATTGCTGTGAAGACTCAGCAAGTAAACTGTAAGGTGTTGTAACAATGGGGAGCTGTTTTATTATCTGTCACAGACCTGCAGAGCACTCCCAATCCCTGGGGAGGCCTGAGGGCCCTGCCGAAGCCATGAGCAGGCAGGAGCCGAGGGGCTGGCGTGCAGCCCTGCGTAGAGGGGCGGAGCTGGGGGGCTTGCCTGTCTTCCCTGCCCCTGGAGAACGAGTCCCGGCTGGGGCTGAGGAATCCCTTGGGCCCCTTGATGCTCCAGTTGGGGAAGCTCAGTTGGCAGATAACGTGTGCTCCTTCTCAGGACTTCGCGGGGAGCACAGAGGGCAAGAGTGAAGGGTGTGGTTTGAATCTTTGCTTTGCCACTTTCTAGCTCTGATAAGCAGTGTCCAGGGTGGGTGACAGTGGCCTAGATGGCAGTCAGGGCCTGAGCGAGGGGACTGGGCACCCATGGAGGGGTGACCTGGTGTGGGCGTCAGAGGCCAAAGAGGTGAGAAGCGTGTCCACATGGGGGGAGTGGCCTTCAGGGGGTGTCAGGGCCCCAGGAGGTGGGAGGGTGGCCGGGTGGAGAGGGCTCAGAGCCTGAGAGGGGTGGGGAGGGGCCTCAGAGCCTGAGAGGGGTGGGAGGTCATCCCTGTGTGTGTGGGAGTGAGTGGCAGTGGTGGGAGATTGGTTACATAAAAGGGGGTGATCTGATTGATAAATATGTTAAGGATAAAGAAGCCCATGGGCCGGCCCGGTGGCTCAGGCGGTTAGAGCTCCATGCTCCTAACTCCGAAGGCTGCCGGTTCGATTCCCACATGCCCCAGTGGGCTCTCAACCACAAGGTTGCCGGTTCGATTCCTCAACTCCCTCAAGGGATGGTGGGCTCCGCCCCCTGCAACTAAGATTGAACACGGCACCTTGAGCTGAGCTGCCGCTGAGCTCCCGGATGGCTCAGTTGGTTGGAGCGCGTCCTTTCAACCACAAGGTTGCCGGTTCAACTCCGGCAAGGGATGGTGGGCTGTGCCCCCTGCAACTAGCAACGGCAACTGGACCTGGAGCTGAGCTGCGCCCGACACAACTAAGACTGAAAGGACAACAACTTGAAGCTGAACGGCACCCTCCACAACTAAGATTGAAAGAACAACTTGACTTGGAAAACAGGCCTGGAAGTACACACTGTTCCCCAATAAAGTCCTGTTCCCCTTCCCCCCCCCAAAAAAAAAGAAGAAGCCCAGCTTTTCACATCAGAGAGGGAGTTACAGGTAGGGAAATGAGTCCTGTGCTGTTGGATAGAAATTGGGGCTATCAGTGTGTACTCATGGTTTTCCATATCGTATACAGAAAATAGAGATGTAAATGCGCGTGTTGTGTACTTGTACAACATCTAGTGTATATATGAGATCGGACAACTAAGTTCGTGAACTCATCCTAGGAAAAGTGCTACACACCTTACTGCTGAATATCACTGCGGTCACCTTCCAAGTACTCCCCTTGGGAAGCTACGCACCGACGCCAGCGCCTAGTCCACCCTTCAGAGCAATTTTGAAACTCTTTCTGGAATGGCCATCAGAGCTGTCGTCGTATTACCCTTGATGTCCCGAATGTCATCAAAATGTCTTCCTTTCAATATTTCCTTTATGTTCGGGTAAAGAAAGAAGTCACTGGGGGCCAGATCAGGTGAGTAGGGAGGGTGTTCGAATACAGTTATTTGTTTACTGGCTAAAAACTCCCTCAGAGACAGTGCCGTGTGAGCTGGTGCATTGTCGTGATGCAAGAGCCATGAATTGTTGGTGAAAAGTTCAGGTTGCCTAACTTTTCATGCAGCCTTTTCAGCACTTGCAGATAGTACACTTGGTTAACTGTTTGTCCAGTTGGTACAAATTCATAATGAATAATCCCTCTGGTATCAAAAAAGGTTAGCAACATCCTTGCAACAAGCTCGTGAACTTAATTGTCAGACCTGGTATATGTGTATGTAAATACGTATATTGCTGTCCCCGCCCCCTGCTCTGTCTACTGAGAGGTCCTCGGTGGCAATGAGCACATTTGCACCCAGATCTTGGCTTCTATGGACCATTCTCCATGACAGGACCCAGGGCTTCTTGGAGACACGGCTGATTCTAGGGTCGAGGCAGGGAAAGTAAAGATGAAGCTGGAATTTCTTGTGCCAGAAAGTAAGGGAATGTCAAAGAATGATGGAGACATGCCAAAATGCCCCAGGAACCAACCCCTTGAAGGGGCAACCACTGGCCATCTTGGGACCATCTGAGCATTGACATAAATGATGATAATAAAGGATTATAAGCTGTTGTTTGCGATAAGAAACCATTGAGTCCATACTGCTGTAAATAAATATGTGAAGAAACTGGAAGTTTGATGAGGGTTAGGATATTTATATCATCTCAAAGGATCTCCTCACAAAATACTTATTAATTACAAAAGAGAGAGAGAGAGTGAAACTTGGCAGTGGAGAAACCTGGCGGACGCCACCTTCATCCAGTTACCCAATTTGACATAATCAGTCATGGAACAAATTCAAAGCCAAGGAGGTGACACCTGGGATAGTCCTGCCACAAATGAATCTAGCCATGAAGAAACATCAGCCAAACCCAAATTCTACAGAATAACTGACCTGAAATCTTTAAAAGTGTCAGGGCTGTAAAAGGAAGTGTGAGTAACTGGGCCAGACTGAGAAGACCTGACAACCGAACTTTGAACTGGGTCCTATGGCTACAAAAGAGCATTGTTGGGACACTGCCTGAGGCCTGATGAGCAAAAGGTGGTCTTGTATCAATGGTAACGTCCTGATTTGGTGGTTCTGCTGTGGTTGTGTAGGGAAATGTCCTGTTTGTAGAAAGAATTGGGGCTGATGGGTATTAGGTCAGCAGCTTACTCTCCCATGGTTCCAGAAAACAAAGTTCTTAGAGTAGTATATGTGTACATTTTCTGTAAGTTTGCAATTGTCTCAAAACATTAAAAACCATTAGTAAAAAACAAAAAGAATACATCACAACAAAAGAATTCCAAAAATGAGTGCAGCACTTAGGCAACTCCTGATATATGAGGTCTGACAATTAAGTTCGTGAACTTGTTGCAACAATGTAGCTAACCTTTTTTGATATCAGAGGGATTCTTCCTTATGAATTTGTACCCACTGGACAAACAGTGAACCAAGTTGACTATTTGGAAGTGCTGTAAAGCCTGCGTGAAAAAGTTAGACAACCTGAACTTTTCGCCAAAATTTCATGGCTCTTGCATCACGACAATGCACCAGCTCACACGGCACTGTCTGTAAGGGAGTTCTTAGCCAGTAAACAAATAACTGTATTGGAACCCCCTCCCTACTCACCTGATCTGGCCCCCGATGACTTCTTTCTTTACCTGAAAATAAAGGAAATATTGAAAGGAAGACATTTTGATGACATTCGGGACATCAAGGGTAATACGATGACAGCTCTGATGGCCATTCCAGAAAAAGAGTTCCAAAATTGCTTTGAAGGGTGGACTAGGTGCTGGCGTCAGTGCATAGCTTCCCAAGGGGAGTACTTGGAAGGTGACCGTAGTGATATTCAGCAGTGAGGTATGTAGCACTCTTTCTAGGATGAGTTCGCGAACTTGTCAGACCTCATAGTATGTGTTCACCTAATACCCACGATTACACTGATGGCCACTGAGCTTCCTGCATCTCCTGGTCTTGTCTTCTCTTTCTGTCCATGCTTGTCACTTCCCTCCCTGCTCAAAAATCGTCTTCTCCAGGAAGTCCTCCATGAAAACATCACGTGCATTAGGGACAGTGGTCACCTGGCCTCTCCCGGGTTCGACTCACAATTGCTTGTAGCACAGGAAGTACAGGAGGGGGTGGGACTGGATGAAACCCCTGTCCCTAAACTCTACTCCTGCCCTAACCTCCCAGCATGCTCTGCTCTGGGTGTCTGCCCCTTTCTTCTTCTGCCCCTTTCGTCTTCCCAGAAATCCTGCCCCACAGTCAAGGCTGTTCCCATCACTCCTGTCCCAGAAATCACAGTGATCTGGTTCACTGAGTCCATTCCCCTCCCTCTTGGCAGGGCCATTCTTAAACTGGCTTGGCGAAAGGGAGCCTTATTTTGTGTCTGCATTTCCGGGGAACAGAGTTTCAGAAGCACACATCGTCTCACTACCCTTGCAGGCTGGCTGCCCAAGCCGAAGCCTGGCATCCACTGTCCCCCTCGTTCATACAGCAGTCTGCTGAGCATCCCTGCTCAGCACTTATAGAGCATTAGCTCTGTGCCAGGCACTGGGCTGGAATTTTCCTGTATTCGCTCCTCTACGCTCATACAGTGTGACGAGGCAGCTACTGTCACACGTCCATTTCACAGATGAGGAAATGGAGGCACGGAGAGGCTGAGCCCCTTGCCTGGGGTGCTGTCTCCATGAATAGCTGTCAGCACTGGGCCGGCAGCTTTACTTATATTTGCTTGTTTCATCCCCACAGCAACCGTGTGAGGTCCAAATTACTCTCTTCATTTTTCAGGGGGCCTGAAACTTACACAGTTTGGAGGGGGGACTCAGAAAAAGAACACAAAATATCTAACTTTTGCAAATTGTACAAAACACAGGAGCAGGTGAGCCCATTGCTAGGGCCCCTCCCAGGCCTTGGGGCAGATGTTGAAAGTTAAATCAGCCAATGCTTCCTGTAAATAAGCCAATACTCAGAGAGGTGGGGTGACTTGTCCTGGGTCCCTCAGCTTATGAGGAAGATTTGATCTGAGTTCCCAGGAAAACTTCACTGTCTTTGTCCTCTCCCCTAGATCACACTTTGAATCATGCCACATTCGCCAGGTGAGCTGGGCCAGGTGAGCGTGGGGCTACCTGGCTTTGGGGTGAGGCAGGTTAGAAACCACAGGGTGGACTGGCCTTCAGGTTCGCCTGGGGAGCTTGTCAAGAGTACATGTTCCTGGGCCCTCGGCCCCCCAGATACAGATTTCGTGGTTCTGGGCAGGACCTGAGAATCTGCACTTTCCAGAGGTCCCCAGGTGAGGCAGAGGTGGTCACCCCCTTTGGGACACACTGCTCTCAGGACACTACCTGTCACCTCTGTGTCTGGCTCCCTGCCAGCTGGGCCTAGCCTTGTGGCTGAAGTCTGTATTAACATGCTGAGCAGACATCACTCCTCAGGTATGCCATTAGGAGCCTTAAAAACAATACCCTTGTTTTAATCATTACAGCTCGGAGCCTTCCTGGTAATTGGCTGCTTTTACTGCCGTAACAAGCTCTGGCTTGGGAACAGGGGGAGGGGCTCTCTCCTTTCATCCCAGCATTCCCAAACACCTGCTCAGGGGGACAGTGGGCGAGCCTGAAAGACACCTCCTGCTGCCTGGGGAAAGCTGGGAGGGCTTCCTGGAAGAAGTTGCTGCTGGCTGTCCTCTGGCAGGACCGAGTAAGGGCTGGACTTTGGCCTGGTGCTGGGGACGTAACAGTAGACAGATGGCATGGACGCCATCCATGTCCTGGAGGGTGGGGCGGCTTGCAGTCTGTTGGAGACCAGTAAGTAGAGAAGCCACTGTGCCCAGAAGGACACATGTGGTCAAGGGGGACCAACTCAGCTGGGGTGGGGGCAGGGGTCCCAGAAGGCTTCCTGGGAGGAGATGATGTCTCCATTGAGCCCTGACAGGTGACTAGAGGTGGGCCAGGTGACGGGGGTGGGGATGCGTGGCCAAGTTTTCTGGTCAGAAGCAACAGCGTGTACAAAGACCAGTGAGGCTGGGCCGGATCAGCTGTGCTGAGGGGTTGGACCCCATCCGAGGAGTGATGTGTGGCGGATGACATTTTTCCCAAGGTGGCTGTAACACTATCTCCGGTCTCACTTGCTCTTCTTTCAACATGACCTCGACATTCCTCCCATCCAGTGCTGGGGGCAGTGTCCCCTCCTTTTGAGCCTAGGCGGAGCTTTTCCTGTATGGTGGAGCTTTGTGTGTGCGGCTCTGTGACCTCCAAGGTTAGGCCAGAAAAATGCCTTCCATCTTGCTTTCTTGGGATAGCCACTCTGAACCTGGCCTCCATGCTGTGAGGGAGCCCCCACTCGTCCACGTGAAGAGACACTGGAGGTGTTGCCACCAACAGCCCTGCAGAGGTCTCCTGTGGATGATCCAAGCCCACCCACCGAGCCACCGGAGCTGAGGCTCTGAACACCACGGAGCAGAGCCCAGCCATCCCCGATATGCCCTGCCTGTTCTTGACCCACGGGACCCAGCGTAATAAGGTGGTTGCTTTAGGCCACTGAGTTTTGGGTAGTTTGTTGCCAGCATTGGGGGTGAGGGGGGCGGGGCAATGTCGTCAGAGGGATGCTTGGGAAAGTCCACCTGGTCTGCGGTGTGGAGAGTGGGCTGGGGGGGCTGAGACTGGAGACAAGAGGCCTGTTGGTAAAATAAAGGAAACTGGAAATCCCAGCACCAAGGCCATGTTTGCCCAACTCCAAAGCAGTGCGGGAATCCCCGTCACACTGTGCCAAGTGACCCTCCAGCCTCCGCCTGCACAGTCCCGGTGACCGAACGCTCATACCACACTGGGACGCCCTTTCTTTTGTCCCTCAGCTCTGAGTGTCATAACTCAGGTTTTTTCTCAGGTCACACTGAAATATGCTTCCCCCTGTGTGAGGACATTGCTCTGTCCTCGGAATTCCTAGGCAGCCCTTCTCTCCCGTCTGTCCTTCAAGGATTCGATGGTGATGACCTTACACTCTGTTCTTCTGTGAAATCAGCAGCTCTAGTTGTGTCAACTCCTCCTCCCGTGGTTTGGAGTTGCGGTCCTGGGTTCAAGTCCGGTCTCTGCCACTTCTCGCTGAGTGGCTTGGCCTCCCCTCTCCGGCCCTCAGTGTTCTCTTTGAGGACAGGGATGCCAGTAGTGCCCCGCTCCTGTCGCTGTTGTGAGGGTGACATGAGTTAATATATGGAAGGTATTTGGGAAGGGCCCCGAACCCTTGTCTTCTGCCTCTCGTGGCTGTTGTAAAAATCAAATAAGACAAAAGGCAGGAAAATGCTTTACAAACTGTGACTTGCCGGGGTGGGCATTGCTGTCACTCTTCTAGCATAATTTTGAAACAACTCGGTATTGGCCTAACCTGCTTCTGGGGAGCAGGCAGTGGCTAAGGGGGTGAGGGCCATCCTTCAGGGATGTGGGGACGGCATTGTCCTCCGGAGTCAAAGGCATCTCTGTTCATGGCCGTCATTCCTCTCCCCCAGCCTGGCTCCGCGCTGAGTCACCTGCGGCGGTGAAGGCTCTGATCGTGCCATCCCCACACCCACCACTTCCTCAGCAGTGTGAGGTCGTTGTCAGTGGCAGGGGCTTTCTGAAAGGGCCTGGGGTGATGGTGGGAGTGGGGTTCACAGATCCCCAGTGTTTCCTTTGTATACCAGGACCCTGGGGGGGTGCCACCTCACCTTGTTGTCCAGGCTTCCCAGGCATGACCTGGACAGTGGAACCAACCCGGATTGTCTCCCAGAGCTGCGCTGGGCTCGTGCTGATGCAGGCGCTTGGGCTGCCAGAATGGAGGGAACAATGGGGGTTCCTGGGACCCCCTCAGGACGGGAAGGCCCTGGAGGGTGAGCGTCCTGGCCCCTTTCCCTCCTTCAACCACAGCATTCCATTTGGCTCTGATTTACATGTTAGAGTTCCCTATATGAGTTTTTAAAGAAAAGGTTTTTGTTTTGTTTTGTTTTTCCAGCCCAGCCCTCGGAACTGGTGGGCCTGCCTTTCTCACTGAGGCCACCTCCCTCAGCCCACCCACCATCCCCAGAGCCACAGCCCCGGGCACTTCAGCCCCTGAATCATCCACCTTCAGAGGCCCCCGCACCTGAGCTATGAGGAAGACGCCCTCTCGGTTGGATTCCCCTGGGGGCCTCTGGCTGGGGGTGGTACAAGGAAAGCTCAGAAGGGGCTGCCACCTAGCTGGTCATGACCCAGCTGTGCCCCAGGTGTTTGGAGGTCACCCAGGGGCTCTTCCCACACCCTCTTTGCCCCACTTGAGGGCAGCAGCAACAACAATTGATTACATCCTATGGTGTGCCAGGTGGATGCCAAGCTCTTCCAGGGCAGTCCTTTGCTTAATCCTCACTGTCTCCCCAGGACGCCAGCACTGTGGACTGGTGGTTTAGCACAGGAACTCTGAAGCCAGGTGGCCCAGGTTTAAATCCTAGCAATGCCACCTGTCACCTGTGTGACCTTGGGCAAGTTACTTAACCTCTCTGTGCCTCAACTCTTCTCCTATAAAATTGGGCTGCCACATGATAGACTCTTGAATGAGGAGTTAATGCACATAAAGGGCTTTAGAACAACAATGCCCAGCCCATGGTAAGTGCTATATAACATTAGCTATTGTTATCACTGCCATTTTACAGATGGCACAACTGAGGCTCAGAGAGGATGAATAACTTGCTTAGAGCACACGCCGCTGAGTCAGCCAGGTCTGTGTGGTTCCAGAATCAATGGCCCCCATTTTATTGTCACTTGAAGTAATTCCCTAAACATGTCACCTGAATGAATCGTTTTCTGCAACTGGGACCAGCCAGGGTGCTGGTGTTCATCAGAAGGTAAATATATAAGGAATCTAACCTGGCCTTTAATCCTGACAGATACCTTTAGAGGAGACCCTAGAGATTATCTCTGTCTGGGCTGTAATATCGTAGCCAGGCGGCTCTTGAGCCCTGGGTGTGTAGGCAGTCCAAATCGAGATGCGCTCTGCGTGTGAAATACACACAGCATTTCAAAGACTTAGTATACACAAAGGGAGTGTAAAATCTCATTAGTACTTTTTAATATTGCCTACCTGTTAAACTGAAAGTGTTCTGCATATATTGGGTTAAGTAACGTATTATGAAAATTAATTTCATCTGTTAATTTTCACTTTTCCATGGGGCTACCAGACGTTTATGACTCATATCATATTTCTATTGGACCGTGCTGATCTGGGCCACGCAGGCAGGCAAACCTCAGAGATGCTGCAGGTTTGGGTCCAGGCCACCGCGACTGAGCGAGTATCACAGTGAAGCGAGTGGAAATCTATTTTGCTCGGAAGGGTCTCGCCTTCAATTTGTAAAACACGCAACATCTGGGAAGCGCTGTGAAAACGAGGTGCAGCCTGTGCTCCCTTTCACAGATGAGGAGGTCGCGGCTCAGAGGTGTGTTTTGCTTCTCCATGCCACTGCGGCTCTGTTCTCTCCCTCGCCCATTGCCCCCTCCCCCCCACGCCACCTCCACGTCATATACGCAGACCCCTGCCCAGACCACAGTGTCAGAGAATCACCCCATCCAGAGGTTTCTGAGGGGCCCTGTCATCAACCCACCAGCCTGTCTGAGGGAGACACCGGCTGAGCTGTTCTAGACAGAGAACCCATCTCTGCTTTCAAAGACCCCCCCGGAATGGAGGCTGTGTCCTGGCTCTTGCTGCACTCACTCCGTCTCCAACACTCTCTCATCCAAGTCTTCCTGGCGTCTAACCCACATCCCTCATGCTGCAGCGCAGACCACCTTCCCCTTAGGCTGGCTCCTGAGGGTTTTCTCTAGAACTGGCTGGGGCTGGAGACTCTGTGAAAACAGCATGGGACCTGCTGGGTGGGATGAGCTGCCGCTAGGTCCCCCTCTCTCACTGGAAGCATCCTGGAGGAGTTATGAAATTGGGGTGAAGTCACCCTGAGCCCTCACTTGTGGGCACCCAAAGTGCAGGGTCACCCATCCCTTCCCAGGAAGAAAGGAAGCCACTCACTTCCTAGAGGTGTCGTATAGACAGCCGTGTAGGGCACTGGCTTTCCAGCATTTCGCTCACAGCTCACAGTAAGAATGTTTTCAATACGAAAACAATAAGGAATATTTTCATCACGACCTTGCCTAGAACGCACACATACCTGAAACAGAAATTGTATGAAATAAGGCCTCCCTCACTGTGTGCACCAGTTTTTACTCTTTTCTACCTTGTTCTACTAAAAGAATGCTACTCATGGTCCCCTAAATTGATTTCACGTCCCATTAATGGATGCAGATTGAAAAACACTGGTCTGGTGGATGAGAACCTGGGGCCCGGAAGAGGTTTGGCTGTGCCGTGTTTCCGTTTGTAAAGGGAACATAATCATCCTGAATTTGCAGGGCTGTTGTGAGAGCTGGGAGTCGAGGAGTGAAGGCACCTGGCACCCAGTAGGTGCACAGACACGTGACTGTTGCCACTGTGGCACAGATGTGCCCATTTGGAGGTTAGGGAGGGGGCCCTCCTGTGGGCTATGCTGTGGGAGTGCGAGGAGGGACGTGGAGGATGGAGGTGGTTCTCCACCCAGTGGGACCTCCAGCATCACCATCCATAGGCCCTGGTTCAGGTGAGCACTGCACTGCCCAACCTGGGTCCTTTGACATTGAAGGCACCTTGTCGGAGGGGTGACTCAGGCCTCCCATACTTTGGACAAAAGAATTTGTCAGAGTCTCTCCCAGCCCTGAGAGACGAGAGGGAAGAAAACCTGAGGGGAAGACTGTGTCTGGAATGTGGGTGTTAAGAAGCTGGTGGGAGACGTGGGAGGGCTTTTTGGACATGATCCCCTCCCCACCCCACCCCACACGCCAGCCCCAGCTTCCCAACGAAACGACACTCGGGCGTGTGGATCTGGCTTCACTACGCACAAGCTGAGTGCGCTTGGATCAGTCTCCTCACTTCTCTGAGCCTCAGTTTCCTCATCTGCAACGCTGGTTGCACCCCCTACCTCACTGGGTAGGGGTGTAAAGGTTCAAAGGAACGGTGCGTGTGAAGCGTCCCACACTGCTGCTGACACATAGTAAGGCCCCTTCTCAACCCGTCTCCCCTCCCTACACAGCACCTCGAAACCGGATTTTGGGAAAAGATCTGCCTCGTGAGGCAGTGAGTTCCCCATCACTGGAAGTATCCTTAAAAAAGGCTGGAGAACCAACAGAGCTTTACAAGAGATTGAGACAATCCTGGTTTGGGGCACTAAGTAGGTACTTTATACATGTCTACTGAGTAAGTAAACAATGGTGATTCCTGTATGGGGATGGAGGTTGTTCTAGAACACCGCTGGAACTTGGCTACATGTCAGAATCAGCTGGGGAGTTTAAAAAATACGGATGAATGGATCTCACCCACATGGATTCTGACTTAATTGGTCTGAGGTGCAGGCTGGGTGTGGGTATTTTTCAAAGCTCTCCAGGTGATCCCGTGGGTAGCCAAGCTTGAGAACCAGAGCGCCGAGTTTCCTTCTAACGCCAAGATTATAAGATCTCATTATAAAGTCATTTACACTTTAGTATAAATTTAAGTCAAAGTTACCTCATACGCTACGTGGCATAAATAATAAGGGGCTTCATAAATGGTGTCAGGGAACAGCTGCATGGTCTTTATAAGAAGCAGAAAGGGTTCAGCTGAGTCGGCTAAGCCTTAGTGCTGAAGGTGAATGGCCCATCAGCACCTATGTAAGTGGGCAAGAGGGTTCGCTAAGCATACCCTGGATGCAGAACCGTCTGGAACTCTAGCATGAAAACAGGAACCTCCAGTCGGATGGGAGAGGCCTAGCCCCTGACTCAGCGACCTGCTAGTCTGATGGAGGAGGCACAGCCCTTGCCCTCAGGAGGCTCTCAGTCTAGAGAGGACCGTCTCTGCTCCCAAATTCATCCAGTGTTTCCCATTTTACGAAGTGTTTGTATCCACCGTCTTCATTAAGTGATTGGTCTAATGAGGGAGAGACGTGGTCCCAGCTCTCAGGCAATGCTTCCACCTTTTGGCAAACGTCCTGTAGGAGGCCTCACCGTGGTATTCTCGGGCAGATGGAAGAGACACAGTAACTGAGTGGCTTCAGGGCGTCCTTGGTCTGAGGCCACCAGGGTCCCCACCCTTCTGTGTTTGGGCCGGACAAGGAGGCCGAGTTCCTATTCGCTGGGAACCCCTCAGGCCACTCTGGTGTCAGCGGCTCCACGTGCCTTTAGCCTGCACAGCTGTAATCGGCTCTGGTTGTTTGTCTCCTTCCCTAACACAAAAGTGCCTTGTGGGCAGGGACTCAGACTTCATTTTCTCGGGATCCCCAGGTTTGCTGACTCAGTCCATCCGGGGTCCATCCGGGGTCTCATCATGGCCCTGCCCATCCCCTCGGGGTTAGTTTAATTTCTTGAGACTCACTGGAACTTATCCCAGACCCTGCCAGCAAGCTGCCCACAGCGGCCTTGTTCCCTGGTTGGTCTGAGCTCTTCCAGACCATGGTAAGAAGGGGGCTCCATGTCTTTCCCTGGTTGCCTGCAAGGGATCCATGCCAGGAACTGGCCCCAAAGAGCCACAGGGGTTTCCCAGTCACAGGGGTTGTCTAGGTCACTGTCTGGCTGTTGCTCCCAAGGGTGGAGGGCTCCATCCATTTCAATTTGCTGAGATCGTAGTGGAAGGAAGACAGCGAAAGTCACCGGACTGCTTTCCGCCCTTCAAACTCTCACCACCACCCACGTGGGTTTGGGCTCTGTCTGCACTGGGCCCTGAGATCTTTCCCTGCTTCCTCAGTCCTCTCATTCCTTTGTTCATCCTTATACTCAACCTCTCACCATGCTCATTGGGTCTGTGGTGACTGCCTTCGTAGCCACTGCCGTCTCTTGTCTGGCCCTCCTCACTAGTTTTCCAGTTTCCTCTCTCGCCTCCTTAGACGGTTCTATCCCAGAAAGATTCAGTGCACACCTCACCTGTGTCAGGTCCCATACGAGGCACAGAGGTCAATCACGACATCAGAAAGGCTCTGGCTTGACTGAATCTGGTTAGGAAGAAAGACAGGTAAATGAATAATGCTGGTAAAATGGGCACAGTAAAGGAACGGAGCAGGAGAACTGACAGAGTGAGGGTGGGTGATGGCCACACCAGGGCAAGCGTCCCAGAGGATGCAATGCCTGCTGGAGTCTTCAAGGGTGTCCAGGACGATTGGCTGGGGAGAGGGAGGGAAGACAGACAGGCTGAGCCAGGGGACATCAAGGCTGGTGGGCCTCCAGCTATCACCACCACTGAAGTCATTCTCCTCCTTCTCTTCCATTCTGCCCTCATCTCCTCCCAGAACCACTGTCCCAGGTCACCGGGTAGGGGCAAGGTAAGAAGTGGAATTCTCGCCAGCCCACATAGGTGAAAAGTTGCTGTGCCATGAAACTCAGGGCTAAAGTCAGATTTGGGGATTATCTGTGAGCCTCAATTTTCCTGGCTTTATTTTCTCTGTCTGTCTCGTTCTGGCTTTGTTATAGGGAGTTAACGCGATTATGTAGTCTGTAGCTTTGGGCAGGACCTCAGCATCCCACAGAAACAGGCCCCTGTTTTTCTTCTCGAGCCCCTCGCCTCGGGCCTCCCCTGGTCACCAGTTGGAGGGAACAGATCCAGCCCACCCGCACTAGACGTGAGAGACAAAAGGCTTCAGCTCTCTGGAGAGCCTGCCAGTGAAACTCCACCAGGAGGTAACCTGCGTCCCAGGAGGGTTTGTTTGTCTTTTAAAGAAATAAATAGAAATAGATCCTTACATGGTAAGCTCCCAGAAGGGACTGGTAAAGTGAGTATTCTGTGCAGAGCTCTGGGGAGGGGTCTAGAAACGCCGGCTGATGTGACCAGAGTTAGCACAGAGTAAAGGGAGGTCGCAGTGTTTTAGCAAGGGTCCCAGGGTGGTAGCCGTCTCCTGGCTCCCAGGGACCACATGCTTTGTAAAATCTAATGTTTAGCTTGCTTTTGGCTCACAGTTGGGAGGATCAGGGTTGGTAAGGGAACCTAGGGGTCCCAATTTAAGGGCCATACAGGGGAATCCTATCCTGAGGAGGTCCTTACGGAAACAAGGTGTCAGGAGGCCCAGTGGAACTGCCAACGTGCCTGGCCCAAGTCCCATCAAGTTCACAGCCTCATGCTGAGCTGGGCCCTGGCTGCTGGGAAAATAGCCGGGTCTTGCCAGGGAGGTCCGAAAACAGGAGCAGCTACATAAGTCGTGGGGCCCAGTGCACAGTGAAAATGTGGGCCCCTTGTTCAAATGTTAGGGATTTCAGGATGGAGAGCACAGAGGCTCCAAGTAAACGTGGGCCCTTCTGAGGCCAGCTGGGGCCGCTGTGACAAAGGACCACAAACCAGGTGGCTTAAAGTAACAGGAATGTGTTCCCTCTCGGTTCTGGAGGCCGGAAGTGGCGGCAGGGTGGGTTCCCACTGAGGACTCCCAGGGAGAATCTGCTCCTGGCCTCTCTCCCAGCTTCCTGGTTGGCCGGCGATCCTCGCCATTCCTCGCCTTGTAGAAACATGGCCCCATCTCGGCCTTCGCACACCCGTCCTCTCCGTGTGTCTTCACATCGTTTCTCCTCGGAGCGTGTGTGTCTGCTTTGGTGTCCAAACTTCCCGTCTTTATAAGGACCTCGGTCCTGTTCAGTTAGGGCCCATCCTAATGAGCTCATCTTACTTGATTACCTCTGTAAAGACCCTGTTTCCAGAGAGGGTCATATTCTGAGATATTGGGGGTTAGGACTTCAACATAGTTGAAGGGGGCACGTAGTTCAACCCATAATGCTGGCTCCGCCGAAATGCCTCCTTTGGGTCAGTTCAGCTGGTGGACATTAACCGACTCTGTCTGTGCCCAGTGGCCTCCTGGGGCAGGCGCCTCTGCCCTGGAGGAACTTCCTGTCCTCATGGAACCCTCTGGCAGGAAGCAGGGTGGCTCTCAGGACCTGGTGGCCGGCAGGCCTCTGCTCTGCCTTAGAGGCCTGGGGGTTCCCCAGTGTGACCCTGTGGGGGGCACAGACCCTGCCTACCTCCCAGCTGTGTCGTAACCCAGATGTCCCCGATGGCCAATGGCTCTGTCGCTGCAGCACCTGCCGGCGTCCACATCCTCGCCTCAGGCCCTGTGAGGTGGGTCATTGCCTGGCAGTGACCACTGATGGTGTCACTTTGTCCAAAAAGGCGCTGTGTCCTGCACGGCCACTCACTAGCGCTGTACCCCTGAGCCCCCCTCCTCTTCCTCTGTCTCGGTTCTTCCACCTGTAACATGGGGTCACCAAGCCCCCACCTCGTCGTTCTGCTGTGAGCTCTGGAAGGAAATCATGTGTTTTGGAAGCACCCAGTCGGGCCTGGACAACTGCAGGGACTTGGTAAGAAACAGCAACTTGAAACCCCATTTTCAGGCATGTGGGTGGGAAAGCCGGATTCCACATCACAGCTGTCAGAGGCTTCACCAATGCCCTCCATCTCGGGATGGGGTTGGGGCGCAGGCATATTTGGGGCATAACTGGTTGGGGGATGAGGGGATGAACCCGAAGGGTGGACCGTGTCCTTGGCACAGAAAGCGTGGGCTACCTGTGCCTCTACCTGGTGCACACCTAGGGCTCTTGTTTCTTTGGCTCAAACTAGGGATGGTGTCGTCATTCTTTCCGAATGATCGTTAATTGCCTCTAAGAAAAAGCGCCAGCTATGGGATTTGGTATTTTTCCCTCCTATTTTTTCTGCTTTTCTTTTAATGAGTGTGATGTGATCAGTAGGGATCTGTGAGAGGGAAGCTGTTCCCCCTTTTAGGGCAAGGCGTCTCCCCTTCCCTGACTCATCACCTTGCTTTTGGCCCCTAAGCATGCACCTTGCCTGTTAAATCTGTCCCAGACACCACCCCTCCCTAGGAGGGCGGCCCCCACCTTCGTGTTTGCCAGGCTGAGTCAACAGTGAAGTCACCCCTTGGCTTGGTTCTCAGACAAGCACCTTCTTGCCTGGCCTGCTCGGTTCCCACTGGCACCCCGGCTCCACCCCGGCCATCTCAAGGGCCGGGACCCTGGGCAGGCAGTTGGTGAGTGGAGCTGGCCCCGGGCTCTTCTGCTACCCCTGGCTTTTATCTGGTTCTTAACCCAACCACTGTTGGCTAAAGGCTGACTCTGGGCCAGGCTCCAGTGTGGGCACTGGGGTATGAAGACGAGCAAGTCCCAGTGCCTGCTGGGCCAGGGTAACTGCACACACAGAGATTTCCATGCACTGGACGATTTGTGCACGGCCACGTGGGTGCACTACTCAGGGAGCCCCCGACTGCCCTGGAGGTCAGGGAAGGTGATGCTGGAAATGTCTTTTTGAAGAATGTACTGGAAGTTGCCAGGAAAGGGGAGAGGGCATATCAATCTGAGGGGAAAGCATCGATCAGAAGGAACAGTGTGTGCAAAGGCCCAGAGACACATTTAGAGGAGGAAGAACAGTTTTTGTGATGGGCTCAGGGGGAGACGAGGGAGGAGGCAGGATCTGGACACTGGTGGGCTCTAGCCCCACCAAAGAGCTCAAATCAGGACCGTGGGGACTCCAGAAGGGTTGGAGGCAGGGAATGACATGACCGGTTTCAGTCTGTGGGGCAGTGATGCTGGTGGCAGGGTGGGGAGGATGGATGGAGGGTGGAGACAGGTGGCAGGAAGCCCGGATAAAAGTTACCACAATAGTCCAGGTGAGGCAGAGAGGACAGAGGGGAGGGGATGGGTTTAGAAAGCTCAGGGCCCCTGGTCCCTGGAAGCAGCCCGCGGCCATTCTTAGTGACGGTGCCCTTTTCTCGTTTCTGGCCTCAGTGCCACTTCTCCATGATGTCCCTAGCAGGGTGGTTCAGCCCACATGTCACCTTATATCTCATGACCCAAAGTGTGTTCAAGTCCACTGCTTGTCTGCGTCTCTCGCCTGCCTCCTGTGGACTGAGGGGGTGTGAGGCACCCACTGGACAGATGAGGGTGGAAGTGAGCTGAGGCCGAGGGGCTCCCCACCTGTCCTGCTTCCAAGAGGTGGGTGGACTCTAGAGCAGGTCTCCACACTCTGGCCCAGGGCTCTCCTACTTCTTTGCAGCCATCCCCTCCCACGGGTCCTTCTGTGTGCACAGCAGGGTACAGTTCTCTCTGCATTGTGGGACAGAGTACCAGCTTCTGAGTCAAATGTCATACATAGGTGCAGGTTTGGGGTTTCCCATGCCCCAACTGTGTGACCTTGGGCAAGTAACTTGACTGCTCTGTGCTTTAGGTCCCTCACCTGCAAAGCGGGGATATTCTCATTAGACAGATGTAGGGCTTGCATGAGGTGGCACGTAGCCTGTATATGGTCGATACATGTAATTATGTATTATAATTATGAACAAAACCCCTGCTTGCCTGGCTTCCCAACAATTATTGGGGTACCCTAAGGTGTGCAGAAGATTCCTGTCTCCTGACTTCCAAGGCCGTATCTGCCAGGACATCCAATATCCACCTGGAAAGTGAGGAACGGTGTCTCTGGAAGTTTCTAAATAAGCGGCTGCCCCAATGCAAGACAAATGTCTGGTGACTGGCCAAGCCCTTGTCACTTGGCCTGCAAGGCCCAGCACGTTACTCTGTGCCTAAGAGCAGCGGTGTCGCCTGCACCAGCTGGTCCCATCAAATGGGTTCCCTGCGCAGGCTGACCACGTGCGCTCTCAGGCTGGCCTCGGGGTCAAAGCAGATGCTGGTTTGTGCTTCTGTCTCTTTGCTCCGTCAGCGTCACCCACTACTCGTAGCCCTCACTGGAAAGAAGGGGGTGAGAATCAATACGTGATGAAACCATCACCAACAGGCATTTCTTCGTGCCTGCTACAAGAGGGGCACCTGGTACCCAGGTCACTGAGATCCAGCCCTTCCTTCGGTTTTTGTTTTGGTCTTTTATTTATTAAGCTGAGCAAGGACTTGGAGGCTGTAACTCGTCTGCCCTCAATAAATATGCCAAAGAAATCGTCAGGCTCATACATGTCCCGAAAAACGATGTCCTAGATCCATATTCAGTGGCGTGGAGCTAGGGCCTCGTTATTTTGTTAAATGAGAAAGCCAGTTACTTAACAGTATATAGAATATAATCCTATTTTGGCAAAATATGTATAATACACATGCCCAGAAAGTCTAGAGAGAAAGACATCAAAATCTTGAAGGCAGTGATCTCTGGGTGGAGGGTTTACAGGTGATTTTCACTTTCTTATCTCTATCTTTGTGGGTTGTCTACAATGCAAGTCGGCAAATTGTGGCCTGCAGGCCACATGCAGCCCGTGGCCTGGTTTTGTACATGAGCTAAGAATGGCTTGTACATTTTTAAAAGGTATTAAAAACAAACAAAACAGCAGAAGCATATGCTATCGAGAGCATATGTGATCCATAAATTATTTAGGCCCTTGACAGAAAGAGTTGGCCAACCCTTCATCTAGAAAACAAAAATTGACATTAGCATATATTATTGCTATGCTAGTAAAAACAGTGAAATTTTTCATTTTTGGAAGATAGTAAATTTCCCCTTAGCAAACAGAGGCTTCCAGAATCATTTCTTTCTATTCAATAACCCACCTATGGATGGGGCACTGTGCTGGACTCTTCTCTCCCTCCTCCATCTGTCCCTCTTCCCTCCTCCATCCCTCCCTCCTCCCTCCGACTTTCTCTCCTCCATCCCTTTTAGGGTTTCCAGGCGGGAATTCCCGCCCGGTCTCAGGAATTCTTTTCACTTTCCCATTCCCGAATCCCAAGATGTAAACTGTTTTCTGTCCTCCACGATGAATCGTTTCCACAAAGTGACGGCCGATACTACCAACCACCTGGGTTCAAGGAGCTGATTTTCCTGATTTCCCGACCAACTTTTCTCAGGATTCGGGAAGGGGAAAACAAAAACATTCCTGAGAATGGGTGGGAAGTCCCGCCTGGAAACCCTAATCTCTTTCATCTCTGAACTTTTCCTGAGCACCTTCTGTGTGCCGGAGGCTTATCACCAACATAATGATCCTGGGGAGACAGACCCAGGATCAAGTCGTCACGATGCTTTGGCCTAAGTGCCCCAGTGTACGTGTGGCTCCTTCTAGGGTAAGGGTCCCAGAGTGGGGGTCCTGGCCTTGCCTGGGGGGTGAGGGAGGACTTAGCCTGGGGTCTGCTACAGTCACCCGGGAGCCAGCACAGGCCCTGCAAAAAGTGATGCAAATCACCAGCCACCGAGGCCAGAGGCCAGAGGCCCCGGATCGGAGTGACCAGGGGTGGTTTGGTGACTAACAAGGGGCTTGTGTGAGGATTTTAAGGGTCAAATGTCAACACACGGAAAGTAGCAGCAGAATGTGGAGGGGCCGCGGACCTACATGGCTAAAGGTTTGGAAAGGCACTTTGGGGGAGCAGTAGGTGGTGACGTGGGGATTTGTGGGGGATGAACCTGGAAGGCGGAGGAACTAGGCTTCATTCTGGGGTGATGGGGAGCCCCTGAGGGGTCTGGGGAGCGATGAGAGATGCTGGGACAGGCTCACGTGGGCTGGACAGGAGGCAGGGAGGCCGGGAGGCTGTTGCAATCACACCTCGCTCCTGCTCAGCCAGCTTCCCCTAGGCCCACACCTCCCTCCCACCCTCTCTCCCGTCAGCTCTGTCAAACCAGTAAAGGGAATTGGGAAAGGACTGTGTGGGGCAGGGGTGGGGAGACCGAGGACACCCCTTCCTTCCTCTTAGTCACTGGATCTAACTTTCAATACACCTTTCAAGCCTTAGTCATGACCGAGGTGATCATGCCTTTTCTAGCACCCAGGATAACTGAGGCAGAGGGCCAAGTGGGCACGGATGCTCTGACCTCAGGCTGCCCACCTGCTGCCCCCTCTCCTGGGTGCTGGGGTTTAGGGAACGAGCAAACGAGCAGGCCAGGCCCAGCCATTGCCCTCTCGCCACTGGGATCTCTGAACACCTCTTAGCTCTCGGTCCAGACGTAGACATGGTGCTGGGGCTCAGGCCACACTACGGTTCGAATCCCAGCTCAGCGGCTGTGTGACTTTGGGCAAGTCACTTCCCCTCTCTGGACCTTGGTTTCCTTTTCCTAAAATGGGATAACGAAATTACCTCCCATATAAGGACTGAATGCTACCGTGCTGTAAAGGACACGGTAGGCTTGCAATAAACATTCCTTCTGTCCTTTGCGTCCTTTGCAGGCATATAAGGAAATGATGTGAAGTGAACTACAGGCTCTGCCCTCAAGGGGTTGTCCCAGGAGCCAGCACAAAGCAACGCCCTGAGACAATTAGACACTAATGGAGCTGAATAACGTCACAAGACATTGCCCTGCCCTTGGAAACAGCAGTTTGTCCCTCAGACCTCCATGGCTCCAGAAGGTCATTGCTGACAATGCCCTGGTCACACAGGACTCTGGACACTTCCTTGAACACACCAGGTCCCATACAGGGCCTTGACACAGGTGGTTCTCTCTACCTGGAGCACCGCCCTCTTGCCACCTACCCCGCCCCCCACCCCGACCCCACTGAGATCAAATCAGCGTCCAGGAGGGTGGTCACATCGCTGCCCTCAGAGTTTGGAAGAGAGAGGCCCAACCCAGTCTTTGCAACATCCCAGGGAGACTCTAATTATTCCCAGAGGTATCAGGAAACTCTCTGGGCAAGATTAAATTGAATTCACTTTAATTAAAAAAGAAATGACAGCCACCTGGCACAATGGAGTGGGGGGAAGTGAAGGGAAAGAAGCGAGTACCAGGAAGTCAAGTCTGACATGCCCCCTGCCTCCCTTCCCAGCAGGACTCCCCTCTCTTGGAAAGGGTTGATGGCTCCCTCCTCGGCATGCTCACAGAGCTGGAACTCTGGTGAAGCCTTGTTACATTGCTTTGCAATGACTGGGTCACATGCCTTTCTGCCCCACTGGGCTGGCTGCCGTCTCCATGGCAGCTCATGGTCCCAGCCCATCTTGCCCAGAAGGTGGGCCGTGTGTAGCACACAGATGTCAAGCCAGATGTGGATGTGGGTCAGAGCATTCCTCCTTGTTCCCACAGTTCTTTACAACAACTCTCTTGTCCCCCATTGTTTTTTTTTACTGAGGTATCATTCACGTTCCATAAAACCCACCCGTTTAAATGAATTACAGTTCAGTGAATTTTGGGAAATATATATAGTTATATATATATTTTTGGGAAATATATATAGTTGTGTGAAATATATATAGGTGTGTGTGATCCACACCTTCAATCACCGTTTAGCGTACTTCCAGCACCCTCGTGTGCCTTTGCAGTCCATCTCCAGCCCCAGGCGACCACTGAGTGATTTCTCTCACCGTAGTTTTGCGTTTTCTGACAGAAATAAAACCAGGCCGTATGTGGTCTGTGATGTGTGGCTTTCTTTGCTTAGTATAATGTCTTTGAGGTCCATCCACATTGTAGCAAATATCAGTACTTTTTATGATTGAATGGTATTCCATGGCATGGATGTGTCACACTGTGTTCAACATTCTCCTGTGGAACGACATTTGGGTTGGATCATTTTTATGTATTTATTTATTTTGGATAATATGAATAATGCTGCTATGGTCATTGGTATACAAATCTTTGTGTGGACACATGTTTTCAATTTGCTTAGGTAGATATTTAGGACTAGAATCACTAGCTCATAAGATAAAGTGCTTTTTAAGAAACCTGTCAAGACGTTTTGCACAGTGGCTGTACCATTGGGCATTTTCACCAGCGATGCAGAGGGTACCGGTTTCTCTACGTTCTCACCAACACTTGATATATAGTCAAGTACTAGGTTTTTGTTTTTGTTTTTGTTTTTGTTTTTATTTTTCGGGGGAAGGGGAACAGGACTTTATTGGGGAACAGTGTGTACTTCCAGGACTTTTTTCCAAGTCAAGTTGTTGTCCTTTCAGTCTTAGTTGTGGAGAGCGCAGCTCAGCTCCAGGTCCAGTTGCCGTTGTTAGTTTCAGGGGGCGCTGCCCACCATCCCTTGTGGGAGTCGAACCAGCAACCTTGTGGTTGAGAGCCCACTGGCCCATGTGGGAATCGAACCCGCAGCCCTGGAGTTAGGAGCATGGAGCTCCAACCGCCTGAGCCACCAGGCCGGCCCGGTTTTGTTTTGTTTTGTTTTGTTTTGTTTTTTGTTTTGTTTTTTAAATCTCAGCCATTCTAATGGGTATATAGTGGTACAACAGTTGAGTAGAAAAGGTAAGAGCGGGCATCCTGTATGTTAATTGATTTTTGCTGGGATGAACTTCACTTGGCTACGATGTGTATATATTGCTGGGTTTTCTAGCTTCTTATAGTGGAAACTTAGGTAATTATTTTTGTACCTTTTTTCTTTTCTAGTATAAGCATTTAAAGATATAAACTTCCTTCTCAGCACTGCTTTAACTAAATCCTGCAAATTTTACCATATTGTGTTTTTATTTTTTATTTAGTCAAGTTTTTTTCCAATTTCACTTGTGATTTCTTCTTTTGACCATTTTTATTAAGAAGTATATTGTTTAATGTCCACAATTTAGGGGATTTCCCATATTTCTTCCTGTTATTACTTTTTAACTTAATTCTTTTGGGTTTAAGGAACATACTCTATATTATTTCAATCCTTTCAAATGTATTGAGACTGATTTTTGACCCAGTCTTGGTCTATCCTGATAAGTAAATGTTCCATATATACTTTAAAAGCATGTACCAGGGGTACCAAAAAAAATGTACACAAATGGACACTTTGGTCAACGTTTCTCAAGCAGTAGTTCACCGTAATCAGAAGTGTCTGGACGCTGATGGTAACCACTTTGAGCATCTGTTGTAATTGCAGAAGTCAAATGTGACTTGTACTCATTTTTTGTTATTGGTATATATTGAGTATTACAATCTTAATACAGTTTTCCTTTCTTAAAATGTGTGTACATTTTTGTGGCACCCTCTGTATATTATGCTTTTGTGTGGTGGAGTTTTATAAATGTCAATTAGATCAAGTTTCTTGACAGTGTTGTTCAAGTGGTCTGTATTCTTCCTGCCTACCTTTTCTATCAGTTACTGCTGTATTAAAATCTTCATGTCCTGGAGGGCATTATTATCACATGCATATACATTTATAAAGCTTTGTGCCTTATTGACCTTTTTATGATTATGGAACATTCCTCTTTGTCTATAGGGAATCCTTGTCTTAAAGCCAATTTTGTTTGTTATTGATATGACCGGTCTAGCCCTCTCATACTTCCATTTGAGTGGGATGTAATTTTCCATCTTTTACTTTCTTGTATACAGCATACAGTTGAATCTTGCTCTTTAATCCAATCTAAAGTATCTCTGCCTTTTGATGGAAGATTTAATCCATTTATATTTAATGTATTATTGACCTGGTTAGAGTTGGTCTGCAATCTGTTTTTTTACTTATCTCATTTCTTTGCTGTTTCTCTGTTCTTACTATACTTCCTTCTTTTGTGTTAAACATCTTTTGAATATATGATTTTAATTCTTTTTTGATATTTTTGTGAATTTTTAGAGATTGCTCTAGAATTTCAACATGTATCATTACCTTATCACAATCTAACTCAAATTAATAATGACTAACTTGTACCAACGTTGCACCAGCACAGTTCACTTACCCACCTTCCTTTGTGGTATTGTTGTAATATATACTACATATATGTTATAAATCCAGCCATGCAGTGTTACAATTTTTGCTTCAAACAGTCATATATCTTTTAAAGAAATTAAGAAAACAAAATATACCACATAGTTACCAGTTTCAGTGCTCTTCATTCCCACATGTGGATTACTATCAGGTATCATTTCTCTTTAGTTTACAGTTTTTGTTCCGTTTTCCTTTAGTTTTTATTGTAATGCAGATCTGCCAACAACAAATTTGCTCTGTTTTCATTTATGTATAAATGTTTTTATTGCATCCTTCTTTTGAAAGGTAGTTTTATTGTATAGAGAATTCTTCGTTGACAATTTCTTTTTTTTAGCACTTTGAATGTGTCATTCCAATATTTTCTGACCTGTATTATTTCTGGTGAGAACTCAGCTACTTATCATAGTTCCTCTGTATGTGATGTGTTATTTTTCTCTTTATGCTTTCAATACTTTTTCTGTCTTTGTCTTTCAGCCATTTGACTGTTATATATCTAGGTGTGATTCTCCTTGTGTTTGCCTTCTTGTTGACTTTCTTGGATCTGTTAGTCAATGTTTTTCACCATATTTGGGAATATTTTGGCCATTTCACTTTTTAAAAAGAAACCCATTATTTTGCTCTCTTAATATCTATAGCTGTATGTTTTTCTTTTTCTTTTTTTAAAGATTTTATTGGGGAAGGGGAAGAGGAGTTAATTGGGGAACAGTGTGTACTTCCAGGATATTTTCCAAGTCAAGTTGTCGTCCCTTCAATTGTAGCTGTGGAGGGCGCAGCTCAGCTCCAGGTCCAGTTGCCATTGGTAGTTGCAGGGGGCACAGCCCACCATCCCTTGCAGGAGTCGAGGAGTTGAACCGGCAACCTTGTGGTTGAGAGCCCACTGGCCCATGTGGGAATCGAACCAGCAGCCTTCGGCGTTAGGAGCACGGAGCTCCAACTGCCTGAGCCACCGGGCTGGCCCCTTGGCCATTTCACTTAAAATATTTTTCTTCCCAATTCTCTCTTTTCTCTCTATCTAGGGCTACAATTAAACATATGTTGCAATGCTTGATAATGTCCTGCAGATTTCTGAGATTTTATTGATTTTTTTCTCAATCTTTTTTTTCTATAGTTTTCAATATGGAGAATTTTTACTTATTTATCTTCAAGTTCACTTTTTTCCCCTCTTCTATTATCTCACATTTACTATGAACCCATCTGGTGACTTAAAAAAATTTTTTTTCAGTTGTTATTTTTCAGCTCTGGTATATATTTTTCAGCTCTGGTATTTCTATTTGATTTTTAAATAGTTTTAATTTCTGTTGAGACTTTCTATTTATTTGCTTGCTCCCAGTACATTTTCTCTTAATTCTTTGAATGTATATTCCTTTAATTCTTTGAACATAGTTATAACTGCTTTTGTTGTTGTTTAAAAATCTATATTTAACATCGGGGCTCAGAGTTAGTGTCTTTTGACTGTTATTTTTCCTCCCCCCTGGTATGGGTCATACTTTCTTTTTCCTTTGCATGTATAGTAATTTTTGGTTGAAAACTGGTCATTGTAGATAATACATTGTGGCAACTCTAAATTGTTTTTGTTTTTCTGAAGTTGTTAATTTTTCAGCTTTAGTAGGCAACTAATTTGTCTAGACTCAAACCTCAAACTGTCTCTTCTACAATGTGAAGCTCCTGATGTTTCTCTTCATTTTTATTTTTTCTATTGTAACTTGGCTCCCTAGGGCTCTTCCCTGTGTCTAAATAGTTCAGGGTCAGCCAGTGATTGGGTGGAGATTATGCTCAGACATCTCAAGCCAATAAGAATTTAACCCTCTGCCACCTGAGCTCTCCGTGGGTTTAGAAGCTCATTCAGAGGTTCTAGTTTCAGGTATGCTAGGAGGCTGAAGGACTGAGGACCAGAGGAGCTGATGGTATAAGTCTGAGTCCAAAGGCCCAAGAACCAGGAACATTAGTGTCTGAGGACAGGAGAAGATGGATGTCCCAGCTCATGCAAAGAGAGAAAATTCACCCTTCCTCTGCCTTTTTATTCTATTCAGGCCCTCAGCTGATTGGATAATGTCTACGTGCATTGGTAAGGGCCATCTTCTTTCCTCAATCTATGGGTTCAAATGCTAATCTCTTCTAGAAACATCCTCACAGACATACCCAGAAATAATGTCTTACCAGCTATCAGGGCATCCTTTAGCCCAAGTTAAATTGACACATACATTGACCATCACATACGCCTCTCTCACTTTCAGTGTCTCCCTGTTGAATATACCACCCTTGAGCCATGTTCACTACCTTTGGGCTTTTAAACTGCAGGATTTTACTGCCCTTCTTGGGGAAGCTATGATACCTCCAGGAGCAAGGGTCACAGATTCACTGTTCCTACCCTCAGCAGCAGTTTTTTCTGAGTCAAGACTTATCAAGTTCTTACCTGCCTTTGGTCATGTTTCAGTGCTCTGTTAGCAAAACACTTTTGTCCAGTTTTATACTTGTTTTCTGTGGAGAATTGCTTAGTGTTCTCATGCTGACATTACTGGAAACCTTGCCCATTGTATTCTTTCAGGATTTTATTTTATTATACAACTGAAACAAGTTCATCATAGCCATTTATAAAATGAGATCACTTTCTCAAATCACTCATCATCTCTTGCTTACAGATAATGACGGTTAACATCATAAATATATTCTTTCATAACTTTTAAACATATACATTTAAAAAACCCCAAACTGGGATAGTTTGATATATATATAATACTTTATCATTGTGGTAAAATACACGTAATGTAACATTTGCCATTTTAACCATCTTTAAGTGTACAGTCCTGTGGCTTTAAGTACATTCACATTGTTGTGCAACTGTCACCACCATCCATCTCCAGAACCCTTTCATCTTCCCCAGCTGAAACCGTGTACTGATTGAACAACGTTCCTGCCTCCCCAGCCTCTGGCAACCGCCATTCTACTTTCTGACTCTATGGATTGGAGTACTCTAGGTACCTCATGTGAATGGAATCATACAGTATTTTCTCTTCTGTGTCTGGCTTATTTCACTTAGCACAATGTCCTCAAGGTCATCCATGTTGTAGCCTGTGTCAGAATTTTCTTCCTGTTTAGGCTGAATAATACTCCTTTGTGTGTCTGTATACAATGTTTGGCTTATTTATTCGTCTTGGATTATTTCACATTGGGGTTGTTTCCACCTTTTGGCTAGTGTGAATAACGCTGCCATGAACATGGGGTTGCATACATCTGTTCTAATTCTTTTGGGTATATAACCCAAAGTGAAATTGCTGAATCACATGGTAATACTGCTTGATTTTTTGAGGAATTGCCATTCTGTTTACTACAGTTTTCCATATTGTTTATATCAGCAGGGCAGAAAGGTTTCAATTTCTCCACATCCTCACCAACACTTGTTGTTATTATTTTTTTAATTTATTGGGGTGACGATTGTTAGTAAAACTACATAGATTTCAGGTGTACAATTCTGTATCACATCATCTATAAATTACATTGTATGTTCACCACCCAGAGTCAGTTCTCCTTCCATCACCATATATTTGATCCCCCTTATCCTCATCTCCCACCCCCCAACACTTGTTATTTTGTTGTTTGCTTTTTTACACTATTCTAAGATGTGTACAAGGAGATGTCATTATGGTTTTCACTTGCATTTCCCTAATGATTAGTGATGTTGAGCGTCTTTTCACGTGCATGTTGGCTATTTGTGTATCTTCTCTGGAGAAATAGCTATTGAAATCCTTTGCCCGTTTTTTAGTCAGGTTGTTTTTCTGGTTAGTTGTAGGAGCTCTTACATATTCTGGATATTAATTCCTTATGAGATGTATGATTTGGAAATATTTTCTCCCATTCCATGTATTGCCTTTCACTCTGTTGATAGCGTCCTTAGATGTGCAAATTTTGATGAAGTCTGACTTACCTAGTTTTTCTTTTGTTGCCTGTGCTTTTGGTATCATAGCCAAAAAACTCATTGCCAAATCCAATGTCGCAAAGAATATTCCCTATGTTTTCTTTTAGGAGTCTTATAGTTTTAGCTCTTACATTCAGGTCTTTGATCCATTTTCAGTTAGTTTTTCTATATAGTGTAACGTAAGTGTCCAACTTCTTCTTTTTTTTTTTCCTCCTGTCTGTGGATATCCACTTTTCCCGGTACAATTTTCTTAAAAGACTGTATTTTCCCTATTGAATGCTTTTGTCATCCTTGTTCAAAATTATTTGACCATATATGTGAGAGTTCATTTCTGGGCTTTCTATTCTATTCCATTGGTTTATATGTCTGTCTTTATTCCAGTATCATACTATTTTGATTATAGTAGCTTTGTAGTAAGTTTTGAAATTAGGAAGTGTGAGACCTCAAATTTTGTGCTTCTTTATCAAGATTGTTTTGGTTTTTCAGTTTCCCTTAAGATTTTATATACATTTTAGAATGAACTTTTCTATTTCTGCAAAAAATATGTTATTGGAATTTTGACAGGGATTGCATTGAATCTGTAAATGACAGGCACTGTTTTTCACAAAATATTACTATACAAACAATATATCGTGAATATCTTTTCTTTCCATAATGTACTTCAACAGCATCATAGCAGTCCACTATATGGATATATTGTGACTGATTTAATCATATCCTACTGTTCAGCATTTAGGTTCTTTCTCATTTTTGATATAAAAGAATCTGTAATGGCGATCCTTGTACCATTATCTATTCACATATGGTCTTTTTTTGGAGGGGGTCATCACTGAGTTTTAATTATAGAAAGAACATTGACATGAGAAGGAACTTTCAAAACAATTTGTTGTATCGCCTCTATTTTGCAAATGGAAGAGCAAAGGCTGCCAGTGCATCCGTGATTTGTGGCTGGTCAGGCATCTGGCTGTGGTTGGGCTTGGATCTTAGCTCCACCGCTAAATGAGCAAGACGAGTTCAGGTAACTAACTACCTTAAGCTCCTTCATGGGTAAAACGGGAGTAACAACTTATAGGGCAAATGAGGTCACTCAGAGCCCAGCACAAAATAGACACTCAGTAAATACTTCTCCCTCTCTGTCCTAGCATTCCTGAAACTAGAGCCCAAGGTCTTTCTTAACCTAGTCTTTCTATTTCTGCAATTAGAGGCCTGAGACACTTTCTAATTCTTTCTAATCTTGCTTGAAGGGAAGGGGAAAAACCCTTTCTCCTCTTTCTGTTGAACCACAAGCCTTATCACTTGAATTAGTAGTTAATATTTCCATTCATTATGTACCATATTTTATATTTTATGTATATTCACTTATATTTTATGTAATATAAAGTTACAGTGTATATGAATTATTTGCCAGGAATAGTTCTAAGCATTTTACTAATGTTCATTCATTTACCACCTTCTAGCTGAGAAAGTGACAATTAGCTTGGACTGAGAAGGTACAGATCTGGCCGGCCGTTTGTCAGTCTGGAATGACAAGCATGGATCAAGCCAGCTGCAAAGTATCCAGGAAACAATATTCTCCTGCAGCAGGACACATGTGCAGCTATAAAATGTCAGAACAACTCACTTCTATAAGTGACAACTGCTTTTTACTCACTGAGAAACTTTGCTTTCTAAAATTAGAGGCTACCAGAAACTGTGCTGCTTGAAATTTTATCAGTAAGAATTTTGGAGAATGAAATATAAGAATGAAACATCCCAGTCTTGCCCTGCAGATCTAAGTCACTTTGACACAGAGAAGGAGCCCTGATCTCCAACCCAAGTGCCAGACTTCAGATAAGGGGTTTCTGTACACAACATTCCGTATCTATTGTATCTTCCTGGTTTCCAAGGAAAGAGAACTCTTTGCAGGCTAGGTTTGATATCAAGCCCCTTAAATACAGGCCCTACTTTGCTTTGAGGCTAAAACATTCCTTCATTTAAATTCCACCTGGACTCCTCCCTTCTTCAAAGTTCTATAGTTACTTTTTTTTTAGTTCCAGTTTAAAATCCCCCGCCTTTCTACCGTGTTTCCCCCAAAATAAGAGCCAGCCAATCAGGTCTAATGCGTCTTTTGGAGCAAAAATTAATATAAGACCTGGTCTTATATTATGTTAGATAAGACCCAGTCTTATATTATAGTAAAATAAGACAGGGTCTTATATTAATTTTTGCTCCAAAAGACATATTAGAGCTGATTGTCCGGCTAGGTCTTATTTTCGGGGAAACAAGGTAGGTTAATTAACAGTGGATGATCGGGCAGTAACTCTCGTCTGGATTTTGTCTAAATCTTTTTTCTTCTTTTTCACATTTTTGTGATAAAATATATATAACATAAAATTTGTCATTGTAACTATTTTTGAGCGTACAGTTCAGTGATATTTATTATATTTGTGATATTGTGCAACCATCCCCACTATCCAGTTCCAAATCACCCCTGTAAACATTCCTATATCCACCCTCAATTCCTGGTGACTTCTCATCTACAATCTGTCTCTGTGGATTTGCCTTTTCTAAATATTTCATATAAGTAGAATCCCACAATATTTGCCTTTTGTGTTGAGCTCGTTTCATCTCATGTAATGGTTTCAAGATTCATCCTTGTTGCAGAACGTTGCAGAACTTCATTCCTCTTTGTGGCCGAATAATATTCCATTGTATGAAATACCACTTCATACCTACGAGGATGGCTGTAATTTTAGTTTTTTACCTTTTTTTTTTTAAAGAAAAATTAAAATGTATTGGGATAACATTGGTTAATAACATCATATAATTTCAGATGGACTCTGTTTTTTCCTTCGTTTGCGTCCTTTGCTGTGTGTTCTCCCTCATCGCAGTGGGTGGATAAATCTGACATTGTCAGATTACAGGCTTGTTCTTGGTCTTAGCTTCACTGGGCTGGGACATAACTTTCAAGCTCAACCCCTCGGCTGCTCTTGAGAAACCTGGGTACATGTCATCCACAGGCCAGCGCTTCTCAGCCTTGAATGTGCCTCAGAATAACCTGGAGAATTTGGTCAAGCAATGGACGCTGGTGAAGTAGGTCTGGGTGGGACCCTAGAAGTTGTTTTTCTAGAAAATTCGCAGGTGAGGCCAATGCTGCTAATTCCGAGGGAACTTTGGGAACCGTGCTCTAACGAACCCGTATCATCTTCATACAATAGAGTTGTAAGGATTAAGTGACAAGGGGATGAAGAACTCAGTTCAGGATTTGGCATATTGTAAGCGCCCAATTATGTAAGCTGTTACTATTGTTTTTAAATAAACTACCAGATTGTCAAATAAGCCACACACCCATTCACTCTTTTTTTCCAATACAGTGGCAAGTTCACTCTCAAATCCTCTGAGAATGTACAGTCTAAGGGGCAGATAGATACCCAATTAATTACAACAAAGGCAGAATGAAATGAGATCCTTGCGATATTGAAAACACAAAGTCAGAGTCAGAGTACAAATATGTAATTTTGTATATTTTCCCCCACGGAGTATTTTCATCATGAACATTTTATCATGTCATTATTAGAAAAATCTCCCAAACCAGAAATATTGGATTTTGTCTATGCTGAATTCTGTTTAATTTAACCATTCTATTGTTGGACATTTCATTTCTTCCAGTTATCACTAATATAAATAACTCTTCTGTAAAGATCTTGTAGCCAAACTTTCTGTCAGAACCACAGATGCCTTCTTCAGGAAAGAGGCCTAAAATGGGGAAATGATTGGGGCAAAAGGGATGACCTTTTCAAAGTCTCCCAAACGCTATCGTCAACTTTCTTCCCATCTTGGAAGAGAACGGTTGCTAGCGAAAGTTTCCAGGTGGCAACATCTGTGCTCCTTTCAGCAGATTTACATGATTCTAAGCACCAGGCAGAGATAACAGGGGTCCCAGCCACAGATTCAGTGTGGAGTCACGGTCAGTCTTTGCTTTCACTGCTTCTTGCTGACTCAGTGAACTTGACTAAGTGAACGCGTTGGTCTGGATTCTCCAGGCACCTGCTTACCCTTTCCTTCCTTGTTTAGAGGGCAGTCTTGGACCATACACCCATCCCTAATGGTGCATGAATTGTTTTATGGGTTTTCAGTGAAGTGTGAAGCATGGGAGGGAATTCGTTTCCTGGTGACATTAATTTAACCCAAAGCTTGGCTGAAGTTTGAATAAACTGAGGCAGGTGGTAATAGACAATGAAGTGGCTAAGTCCATGGTCAGCCCTCATTTAAAACAAATCACTCTTCAAAGGGAGTAGCCACGTCCACCACCATCACCAAGGAGGAACCAGCCTCACCTGTGTATAGAACATCCATCTCAGCACCCGGCTCCACCTGTTCAATCCTGCCCTTGTTTCTAAGGTCTCATGCCAACCCCATGAAAGAGACCTTCCCAGACACCCCCAGCCCACCTTTATCTCCCCACCCTTGAGAGCTGCACTAGGGGCTGAGTTCTTTGCACAGTTCACCTCACACCTCTTGGTGGCCCATATCACAGCCAAGAAAACTGAGGCTCAGAGGAGAGTGGGAAATCAGCCAAGCTAGAAATCAGAAGAACTGGGGTTGGAAGTCAGGTCTCCTATGTCCAGAGGCCAGAGTGGTTGCCCCATGCCAGTCCCAGAGGGTCACCTGTGGACCATGTGTCCTGCACAGGCTTTCCTCAATGCCGATTGCTTGTATCGTGTTTGGAGCCCTTGTCCGTGCGTCTGTCTTGTTTTATTATTATCTCATAACTCAGATCCTGACTTTCTATTCTCTGGGCAACCAAGGCTTAACACAGAATGGCTGCTCAGAGATGCTTGAGGACATCCTTTTTGCTTTTCCTTTTCTTTCCTTTTTCTTCCTTCTTCCATCGCTGTTCCCAGAAGGAATGATTTCGGATGACTATACTTATTTCAAGAAAATATATTGCGCAGCGAGAAATGTCTTTATTTCAATCCTTGTAGTTTAACTTTTTTTTAGAGAGAGAGACCTGAGTTATCTAAATCCCTCTCCCCCTAAATCCAGTACGAACTTTAAGAAAGCAATACAAATTCTAGGTAGTTTCATATTTAATATTCATGAAAGTTGATGCAGCAATTTCAGGTCCGATAGGAAACGCCAGGAGTTCCATGTAACAAGCTCCACTGCCAACCTCACCGACTTGTCCTGCCTGACATAGGCACTGGGTGGTCTCCCTGTGCTAGATGCCAGGCTGGGGGCAGAGTGGTACAGTAGGTGGCCTTGGCTTTCTTGGCAATCCCCACTGGGTCAGGATGACAGGAACGAATACCCAATAGGAGGCCACTATTCAGCATATACTTTTTGTCAGCTTTTTACAGTTATACTGGACAAATAAAATTGTAAGGTATTTCAAGTGTACACTGTGATGATTTGATATATGTATATATTATGAAAGGATTCCTTCCATCTAGTTAACAAACACATCCATTATATGCGCGCGTACACACACACACACACACACACACACACACACACACACACTTTGGTGAAAACATTTAAGTTCTACTCTCTTAGCAAATTTTAATTATATAATACAATGTCATCAACTATAGTCTCCATGTTTTACATTAGCTCTTCAGACTTGCTTCATCTCAGAGCTGAAAATTTACCCGTTCACCAATCTCTATTTCTGTTAACCTGCCCTCCCCCCCAGCCCCTGGCAACTACTTTTCTACTCTGTTTCTATGAGTTTGACATTTTCTTTTTAAAGATTCCACATGTAAGTGATACCAGGCAATGTTTGTCTTCCTCTGTCTGGCTTATTTCACTTAGCATGATGTTTTCTAGGTCCTTTCATGTCACAAATGGCGGGATTTCCTTCGGTCTTATGGCTCAATATTCCATTGTATGTATAGACCACATCTTCTTTATCCATTCATCCCTTGGTGACACTTAGGTTGCTTCCAGATCTTGGCAATTGTGAATAATGCTGCAATGAATATGCAGATATCTCTTCTATATTCTGTTTGAGTATAACCCAGAAGGGGAGGAATTGCTGGGTCATACGGTAGTTCTATTTTTAATTTCTTGAGGAACCTCCCTACTGTTTTCCATAGCGGCTGCACCAATTTACATTCCTACCAACAGTGCACAAGGGTTCCTTTTCTCCACATCCTTGCCAACGCTTTTTGTCTCTTATCTTTTTGATGATAGTCCCTCTAGCAGGTGTGAGGTGTTATCTCATTGTGGTTTTGATTGGCACTTTTCTAGTGATTTATACTGTTGAACATATTTTCATGTATCTGTTGGCCATCTGTATGTCTAAAATGTTTATTCATCTCCTCTGCCCATTTTTTAATCAAATTATTTGTTCTTTTTGTTGTTCAGTTATGTGAGTTATTAATATAATTTAGATGTTAACGCCTTATCAGAAGTAATATGATTTGCAAATATTTCCTCCATTCCATAGGTTGTGTTTCATTTTGTTGATGGTTTCCTTTGGTATGCAGTTTTTTCGTTTGATGCAGTCCCAGTTGTTTATTTTTGCTCTTAGTGTCAAATCCAAAAAAATCATCACCAAGACTGATGTCAAGGAGCTTACCACTTATGTTTTCTTCTAGGCAGCATATTTTTTATAAGACAAATACTGTACTGCCATGATCTGAACCGGGATTTTCTTCTGCTCCCAGAATGAAATGATGGGAACCACTGTGGGATTTACTCGTTGGCAGCCATCCCAAAATTCCACTGTCCTTCCTAGCTACACCTGGTGGCCCCGTGCATGCTGTGCCCTGTGGAAGGCAGGGGCTGAGTTTAGCTGGGCTCACACTGGCGTCCTCTGGAGAACTGCTGTTCTGTGGATTGGGCTGACATTTTTTTATCACTAAAATCAAACCATGGTAGCGTTTTTGTTTTTTTTTTAAATTGCAGAAAAATAAAACTGAGGGATAGAATTTTTTCAGTTATGGTTTTCCATATCTATTGCCTTTTGTCTGTGCCATAATTGAGTAGATGATAGTTTCTGATTTAGCCCAAATTAAGTTTATGAGGTGTGACAATTAAGTTCACGAACTCATCCTAGAAAAAGTGCTACATACCTCATTGCTGAATATCACTACGGTCACCTTCCAAGTACTCCCCTTGGGAAGCTATGCTCTGATGCCAGCGCCTAGTCCACCCTTCAAAGCAGTTTTGGAACTCTTTTTCTGGAATGGCCATCTGAGCTGTCGTCGTATTACCCTTGATGTCCTGAATGTCATTAAAATGTCTTCCTTTCAATATTTCCTTTATTTTTGGGTAAAGAAAGAAGTCATTGGGGGCCAGATCAGATGAGTAAGGCGGGTGTTCCAATACGGTTATTTGTTTACTGGCTAAAAACTCCCTCACAGACAGTGCCATGTGAGCTGGTGCATTGTCGTGATGCAAGAGCCATGAAATTTTGGCGAAAAGTTCAGGTCGTCTAACTTTTTCATGCAAGCTTTTCAGCACTTCCAAATAGTAAACTTGGTTCACTGTTTGTCCAGTTGGTACAAATTCATAATGAAGAATCCCTCTGATATAAAAAAAGGTCAGCCACATCCTTGCAACAAGCTCGCGAAGTTAATTATCAGACTCAGAACCCACTGACATTTCGTACTGTTCTCTGCAAAGCCACTTGAGCACATAGGGGAACATCTGGCCTGGAATATCAGAGCCGGAAACTGCCCTCAGGGGCGGCAGGCTCAGTACTGATCCCCGCCCTTCCTGCATCTGCAGCCCCATTCTGTCCCTGCTCACCCTCACCCCTCACCCCTGTGCTCCAGGCACACTGACCATGTCCCGTGACTGGGACAAGCCTTAGTTCGGCCTCTCTGCGGGGACTTTGCTCACAGCTTCTGTCTGCCGGGGGGATGCCAGCTCATATTCTCCATCCCTCCCTCAGTCACCACTCCTTCAGGTGGTCTTCCCTGCCAGCCCTGCCCACCCCGACTGGCTCAAACCCCCATTACAAGCTCTTAGAGCACCGTCAAACTCAGTGCTAATCACAGCCGAATTTTAATATTCATTTATGGGTTCATTTGATTCATGTCTGTCTTCCCTACTAGAATGTGAACTTTCGAAGGGCACGGAGTGGGAACCATGTGTGCGCACACATATGTGTGCACATATGTATGTTTCTTTACCATAATTTCCATTGTGTCCAGCATAGTGCTTACTCATATTAAGCACGCAACAAGTATCTGTTGATTGAATGCTGTGTATTTTTTTAGAATACTTTCAGTAGTAGCAGTGACTTCATATTACACAGAAACCAAGGCCCATCGGCCAAGGTCCCGCAGCTGGAAAGGGCAGACCTGGGATTTCAACCCTTGCCTCCGACTTAGCCTCGAACCCTTTGCACTTCTCTAGGCTGCCAGCTTCCCTTGAGGTTTGGCTGGTTAAACAGAAGCAAAACGTTCTGAGGAAATTTACGGAAAGGCAGAGTGTTTACCAGCGATGACCTCACCTCCGCATCAGTGAAAGGCTTTGTAGAAAAGAGCTGAAGAGAAAATACCTTTGCAATGAATGAGCTGGGCCGGCCAGGGCTCAGGCTGACTCATGAATAAGTTTTCACTTTATAAGGACTTTATTACCCCCACCCCCACCCCCAACATGCCCTTTGCCCTATATCCGGGCTGGGAAGAGGGTAAGTGGGTGAGTGCAGGTGGCAGGGTTCATGGCCCCCGGCTGGAAGTAGGGCCCTTTCAGCCATGTGTCCAGGGGCCCGTGATGGTACTTCCTCCTGTCTCTCCAGCCTTGTGACTAAATGGGCTCCTGTTAACAGCTCCCATGCACATTTCAGTGGGTCTGGCTGCCAGCTGCTCCTCTGGATGTCTGGTCCCTGCACAACCTCACCCAGGTGGGTCTGGGCATCCAAGTGTGACCGCCAAGTCCCAAGTGCTCACAAAACCTCGCTACCTTTACCACCAGCCCTTGCCCATTCATCTTTTATTTTTTGCCACCCCTCCCCCTTCTGTGTCCTCTGTCCTTGAAGTCACTGAGAGGGCCTGGCCACAGTGGCCAGTGCTGTCTGTAGGGATATGGAGATTCATGCCAAGAGCTGTTTTCCAACCCCCGCCACCCTCTTCACTGGGCCCATGTGCTGTGTTCCCCACAGGAGCGGGTAAAGGTTGCTCTTACCACTCTGCTCATGCCTTGCTCCCTGAAGACAGCACTCCCTGTCCCCTGCCCCCTGCCTGGGCACCTCCTGACAGGACACACACACCTGTGCCACTCCCTCCTCTCCTTCCAAACAACACTTTCCCCCTGTGAGCTGCACTTACAAATGGATGCCCGTGCACTGCCTACGCTCGCTGGCCAACCCATTAGACAGCCCGAGCTGTGTTTTCATTCCAGGCAATGAGAACTCCGGAGACCCCCCGCAGCCACTTTCATCAGCCCCAATACTTCTCACAACCTCCCTGGGAGGTACGGTTATCACCCACCCATTTCAGAGATGGAGAAGCTGAGGCTCAGAGACATGAGTAATCTGCTAAGATCCCACAACTGGGAGGAACAAGGATGGCCTGGGAATGGTTCTTTCTGGTCGGAGTCTTCCGTTCAACGGGGCGTAACGTGTTCCCTGTGACCCCTACCTGCTACAGAGGCGCACATCCGGGATCAGGCAGAGAAGGACACGCGATGACCCTAGGAATGCAGGAAGGTCATCTCAGGAATTCTTGGCACTGGCTAATGGAAATAGTTGCGGGGTGACATCACACATTACTAGGAGTTTGCAATCAATTAGCGTGTGTTTGTGCTCAACTTTGTTGGATAATGATTAAGCCCAAGGCTGAGGGTTAGGATGGGACATGAAGTGTGTATTGTAATCCAAGGCCGCAGCTCTCTCAGGTGGGAGAAAAGACAGGCAGAGCTGGAGCAGTGACCCAGCACACTCCTCACAGCCAGTGTCTGCCCCCTCCCGAACAGACAGACTGGGGCCTTTTGTCAGGCAAACAGAGATGGTTCCATCCCATTTCTGCTGTTTCCTAGCTGTGGACCTTGGGCAAGTGTCTCTTCTGCTTGAGCTTTGTCTTCTTGTCTATAAAGTGAGAATATTAACCCCCTAGTTCATAAGAGGTTGGGAGGGTCACCTGAGAGATAAAGCACGTACAGAGCTTTGCAAGTACTGATGTTCAATAAATGTAGCTTTCCCACCATGTGGAATATTGGCGCTAATTTCCATCAGCTTTGGAGGGAAATGGACTCTAGGTTTGAATCCCAGCTCTACCATTTCCTGGCTGTTCAACCTGGAGGAAGTCATTTCCTTTCCCCAAACCCTGGCTTCATCTGTCGTAGTGGGAGGGTGACCGCTGTGTGGTAGAGTTTGTAGCGAGGTTCAGACATGATAGTGTACAATGATAGCTACCATTGATCAAGCCTTGGCTCAGGGCCAGCTCCGGAGTGGGGCCTGAGTTCTGCATTTTGACCAAGCTCTTGGTGACACTGCAGCTGCTGATCTAAGGACCACACTTTGAATACTGAGGTGACAGATAAAGGTCATTGGGGTCGTCAGGGCAAGTCGGTGGCGCAGAGGCACCTACAGGGAGACGTAAGTGGGCTGCTGCCTTCGGGATGCCTCCTGATTGAGACAGAACTGAAAATGATCTGGCAGCTAATTGAACATATCAGTGCCGGGAGTGGGGAGGTCAGTTCCTGTCCCCGTGGAGCCGTGAACGGGGGAGACTGACAAATGCCTGTTATAACCCAGACCGTGAGAACGGAGGTTGCCCAAGCTTAGGCCACCATGGGTTCCGGGACAGGGTCCTTGCTCAGCCCGGGCTGACTGCAGGTGTCAAGGATGAGGAGGAATCAGTCGGTGGCGGAGAGCGAGGGTAGTGTGCAGGCAGGTGTGCTGTGGGAAACCAGAGTCACACAGACACGCACCCAGGTCATAGCCGATGTCTGTGTCATCGTTTTACAGCCTCTAGTGGAGGAAAGCGCCCAGGCTTGGGAGGCAGGGAACACTGCGGTCATAGCTCTACCACTGACAGATGTGTGACCTCATCAAGGGACATCCCCACTCTGGGCCTCAGGTTTCTTTGCTGTAAGGTAGGGGTGATGCTTCCACTCTTGAGTGCTTTGGGGAGGAGGAAGGTAAAAAGAGGAGCGTTGTGCAGTGTCTGGCTCCCAGCAGCTGGTCGAGCACTGTGAAATCCTCCCCTAGCCACATGGAAATCCAGTGTCCGAGCACGGGGGTCCTGGTCGCCCAGCGGCCTCCATGGGCCAGGGAGACCCCACCCTGTGGCTCTCACGTGTCTCCCTTTCTTTCCCAACCAGGTGAGGATGGGGAGCGTGCCAGGGTCCCAGGGAGACTGGTTTTGTCAGAGCCTCAGACCTTAACCCCCTACACTGCCTGGCAGGAAACCAGCGGCCTGGCGGAGATAACAGGGCTATTATCATCGTAAACAGACTCCTCCTGGAATAAAAGGAGAAGAGACCAGCCTTTGTCTGTACTTCTCTGGCATGACACCCAGTAGCGCCCTACCTCCCAGACTAGCTGGGCTGCAGTGACCGGGGACTGACCTGCCTTCAGAGCTGCCCCTCAGTGCCCACCCTCCCCCCACTTCCCAGCCCCACCCCAACTTGTCTGTGTATCTCTTCATTCCTCCCTCTCAAGTCTATCTCTTTACCCAGAGGGGCAGCGCAGTGTGGTAGAAAAGGTCATAGGAACTGGCCAGGATCCCCGGAATCTGGTCCTTCGGGAGGGTAGCTAACCATCCCGATTTCCCCGGACTCAGGGGTTCCCGAGACACAGGACTCCCAGATGGGAAACAGGGATGGTTCCAGGTCACTCTATTTACCTCTCTGAGCCTCAATTTGCTCCCGTGTAAATGGGGATAATTACCATCTGTCTGTTGGGAGGGTTCAATGGGCTAAGGCAGGGAAGGATCTAGCACATGGTGAGTCATCAGTGATGGTTTCAGTTATTTACTTCTCTGCCTGAAGGAAATCACAGGGCTTCGACTTTGAGTTCTCACCTCCCTTATTCCCACGACCTTTTGAAATCGACACCGAAGCAGATTTGGGATAGCGTCTGCATTTGAGAAATCATTAAACCTGTCTGTTATGCTTTTGCCCCAAATGCCTTTTGATTGACAGAGCTAAAGCAGTGATGAGAGGTGGGTTGGTAAAGAGAGACAGACTGGAAGTCAGGAGGCTAGGCCCGTGCTCAACTCTGCTACTAACTTGCTGTGTTACTGTGAGCACATCACTTTGCCTCTCTGGGCCACGGTTTTCCCATCTACAAAATGGAAGGTTGGACTGCATGATAATCTAAGTGTCTGTAAGTGTACCTGCTAGCTCTTACACTCAATGATCATACCGTCTAGATGCTCATTACGCTACATGGCTGTTACGGAAAAAGCAGTGAGGACAGGACGGTTTGATTGGTGCCAGTAAAGGGGTGAGGAGGAAGGAGCCAAGTTTTTGGGACCTTGTTATGCACCAATTAAAAAAAATTTAAATGGCATAAGATGAAAAACGACAAAAGCATCTTTCCGATAGAGCAGTTGGTTGATGTTTGCAAAGCAATCTGGGCATGGTCTCATGAGGCCACTGGACACTTGTTTTTACTCATTCTTTTGTTTAACTGTTCATTCATTTGTTCCTTCCTCCCTTCATTTGTTCATTCGTTCTTTCACTGAGTGATTCACACAGTGGTTGATAGCGTGGGTTCTGAAGCTGATTTGCTTGGGTTCGAATCCCAGCTCAGACAGTTATTAGTTGTGTGATCTCAGCAAGTTACTTGATTTCTCTGTGCCTCTGTTTCCTCATCTGTAAAATGGAGACAACAGAAGTACCCGCCTTGTGGAGTGTTAAATGCGCAAATGTATGTCAAGTTCTTTAACCAGTGCCTGGCATCTACAAAGTGCGATAGACAACATTAGCTATTATTGTTTGTTTATTCTTTCACCATTTAGTAACAAGTGGCAGGCGCTGGTCTGGACCATCACCAGGGATTCAAATCTGAAGGACAATCCCAACCTTGAGGAGGTCACAGAGGGATAAACAGGCAATTAACAAAGTCACGTGGTCAGTGTTGTGCAGGTAAGCACAAGGTGCTATGGGAACAAGGAGGAGGGGCACCCAGCAGGGATGGGATGGGCTCCAGAGGGGGTGTGTACCCAGGAAGGCTTCCTGGCAGAGATGTCACTTATCTGGGTCTCCAGGGACAGGTACATATTAGCCACGAGGTGAAGAGGGTGGAGTGTCTGGAACCTCTGGCAGTGGAAACAGCCTGTACAAATGTTTGAAAGGGAGAATATGGATGTTTAGGAAACAGACATGGTTTGGTATGGCTTGCTGAGCGGGCGGGAGATGGTAGATGAAATTGAAGGAGGAAATTAACCATGCTGGACATTCCAGGACGGCTAGAGCTAGTATGTTATCAGGTGAACATCTCTAACTTTTAGGATCATGCTTGAAATAAACACAAAATAATCCCCATTAAGAGGTGATTTATTTATAAATAAATTATATCCATGTACTGCCATACAAATATACCATGTATAAGACACAAAAATGGAAAATTTTAATCAGATTATTTGCTTTTTTTGCTATTGAATTGTGTGAGTTCTTTATATATTTCAGCTATTAACCCCTTATTAGATATAAAATTTGCAAATACTTTCCCCCATCCAGTGGGTTGCCTGTTCATTTTGTTGATGGTTTCCATTGCTATGCAAAGCTTTTAGTTTGATGTAGTCCCACTTGTTTATTTTTGCTTTTGGTGTCAAATCCAAAAAAAAAATCGTCACCAAGACTGATGTCCAGGAGCTTACCACTTATGTTTTTCTTCTAGGAGTTTTATGGTTTCAGATCTCATGTTCAAGTCTTTCATCTGCTTTGAGTTAATTTTTGTGTATGGTGTAAGATAGTGGTCCAGTTTCATTCTTTTGCATGCAACTGTCCAGTTTCCTCAACAGAAAAATGTAAAACATGAGATAAAGAATCCATAAATTCTGGTACTTATCTCCCTTGCATCAGTGGTTCTTCTCAAGCATCTCCTGGAATGCATCTCCCTACCCTGACTTTGGAGCTCACTGCGCTACTCTATGGGGTACATCAAAGTAGGGTTTCCAGGGGGGACTTCCCACCCGTTCTCAGGATTTTTTTTTCACTTTCCCCTTCCTGAATCCCGAGAAAAGTTGGTTGGGAAATCGGGAAAATCGGCTCCTTGAACCCAGGTGGTTGGTAGTATTGGCTGTCACTTTGTGGAAAGATTCATCGTGGAGAACAGAAAACAGCTTATATCTCGGGATTCGGGAATAGGAAAGCAAAAAAAAAAAAAAAAAAAAAATCCTGAGAACAGGTGGGAATTCCTGCCTGGAAACCCTACATCAAAGGATGTTAAGTGGACGATAGTGGGTTTTTCCTTTTAAAAGAGTATTTTGACATATACGAGGACTGACAAGTTCACAGCCTTGTTGCAAAGATGTTGCTAACCTTCTTTGATATCAGAGGGATTATTCATTATATATTTGTACCAAGTGGACAAACAGTGAACCAAGTTGACTATTTGGAAGTGCTGAAAAGGCTGCGTGAAAAAGTTAGACGACCTGAACTTTTTGCCAACAATTCATGGCTCTTGCATCACGACAATGCACCAGCTCACATGGCACTGTCTGTGAGGGGGGTTTTAGCCAGTAAATAAATAACTGTATTGGAACACCCTCCCTACTCACCTGATCTGGCCCCAATGACTTCTTTCTTTACCCAAAGATAAAGGAACTATTGAAAGGAAGACATTTTAATGACATTCAGGACATCAAGGGCAATATGGTGACAGCTCTGATGGACATTGTAGAAAAAGAGTTCCAAAATAGCTTTGAAGAGTGGACTAAGCACTGGTGTTGGTGCATAGCTTCCCAAGGGGAGTACTTCAAAGGTGACTGTAGTGATATTCAGCAGTGAGGTGTGTAGCACGTTTTCTAGGATGAGTTCATGACCTTAATTGTCTGATCCCATACACCTGTTGCTATCCCTGCAGTCATTAAAATGAAGATAAAGTTGTATATTATTAACATCAAAATATGCTAATATATTAAGCAAAAAAAACTGCAGGTTTACAAGCATCCCAATTTGCCCCGGACTGAGTGCTTTCCTGGGATGCAAGACCTTTGGTGCTAAAATCGGGACTGTCCCGGGTTAACTGGGTCACCCTAGTAATATGTCTAGAACAATCACATTTTATTATTAAGAATATTATTATCATTAAGAATATTAATGAATGTTTAGAAAAGAGTTGGAAGGCGGTTCGTCCCAAATACAAACAGTGGTTATCACTGAGTGGTGGTGGCGAGCTGATACGAAGTTACAATTGCTTTTACTTCTGTTTATTAAGTAATGTATTTTGGATTTTTCTTACCTGTATTAGACATTTTCGGATGAGAAATATGTATTACTGTGTGATTTTTTAAAACATAAAAATCAAGAAAGTTGAAACTCTATTAGCACAGAAGGAGACAAAAGAAGGCAGAAGGCCCGGGGGAAATTAGAGGCAGTTATAGAATAACGTGAGAAAGGAAAAAAGTGCTTGGACCTTGCAGTGGCCGTGGTGGTGGCGGCGGGGGAGGGGCGGAGAGAAAGCTGGATTCCTGAGATCAATGAAAAAGAAAGACTCAAAAGGACTCCGTGACCGATTAACCGTGAGAACTGAAGGAGAGGTAGGAGTGGAGACTGCCTGTGGGTTTCTGAGAGGTGCTACTAACCAAGATGGGTAATTTGGAAGAAATAGCAGTTTTGAGACAGAGAAGTAAAGATGGGTGCTCTGGGGGGGCTGGGAATACACGGCTGGCTTTGTTTTGGACACATTGACGTGCCTTGGGACACCCAGGAGGAGGTGTAGGAGCTCAGAGATCTAGCTATGTATCGGTCTGTTTCTTGCCTTAGCTGCTATTACCAGCACCCTCCCTTTGAAAAGTCACCCTGACTTTCAATAATATGCCCTACTGGCCTGGAAGTCCCTTCTGATTCATGACCTTGTTCAAAAGGAGTTAAGTCTTAAGACATGTCTAAGTTTTAAGGCACACTGCTATCACTTGTAAGCAACAAAAGATGACTGATTCATTTGAGTTGTATAGAAAGTTTCTCTTCTCTATCTTTTAGCTAAGAAAACAAAACAAACAAACAAACAAACAAAAACTTGTGCATCCCCTTAACATTTTTTTTCTCTCCAGAATCAGTGTAGTGATGTCAATCCTTTTAAGTGTACGGAGACACGTTTTCTGGCCCAACATGTGGTGTACGTTGGCGTGCCCTGGAAAATAATGTGTACTCTGTTGTTAGGTGGAGTGTTCTATAAATGTCAATTAGGTCAAGTTAGGTGACAGTGTTGTTCAAGTTTTTTATATCCTTGATGACTTTCTGTCTATTTGTTCTATATGTTATGGGAGTGTTGAAATTTCCAACTCTAGTTGTGGATTTGTCTATTTCTCCTTTCAGGTGTGTCAGTTTAGGCTTCATGTATTTTGAAGCTCTGTTATTAACTGCATACATGTTTAGGAGTGTTATATCCTCTTAATTAATTGGTCCCTTTTTCATTAATAAAGATCCTTCTTAATCTCTGGTAACATCCCTTATACTGAAGTCTACTTTGTGTGATATTAATATAACCACTCCAACTTTCTTATGATTAGTGCTTTCCTGCTATCGGTTTCCCCATCTTTTTACTTTTAACTTTTCTGTTCCTTTATATAAAGTAGATGTCTTGTAGGCAACATATACTTGGGTCTTGCTCTTTTTTTTTTTTTTTTTTTAAGATTTTATTGGGGAAGGGGAACAGGACGTTATTGGGGAACAGTGTGTACTTCCAGGACTTTTCCAAGTCAAGTTGTTGTCCTTTCAATTGTAGTTGTGGAGGGTGCAGCTCACCTCCAGGTCCAGTTACCGTTATTAGTTGCAGGGGTTGCAGCCCACCATCCCTTGTGGGAGTCTAACTGGCAACCTTGGGGTTGAGAGGATGAGCTCCAAACAACTGAGCCATCCGGGAGCTCAGCGGCAGCTCAGCTCAAGGTGCCGTGTTCAATCTTAGTTGCAGGGGGCAGAGCCCACCATCCCTTGTGGGAGTCGAGGAGTCCAACCGGCAGCCTTGTGGTTGAGAGCTCACTGGCCCATGTGGGAATCAAACCGGCAGCCTTCAGCGTTAGGAGCATGGAGCTCTAACCGCCTGAGCCACCAGGCAGGCCCTGGTCTTGCTTATTAAATCCAATCTGACAATCTCTGCCTTGAAAATGGAAATGAAAAAAAAAAAATTAGCATTTAATATAATTATCGATGTGCTTGGATTTATTTATTTATTTATTTATTTATTTAATTTATTTTTAATTTATTAGGGTGACAATTGTTAGTAAAATTACATAGATTTCAGGTGTGCAATTCTGTATTACATCATCCATAAATCACACTGTGTGTTCACCACCCAGAGTCAGCTCCCCTTCCATCACCATACATTTGATCTCCCTCACCCTCATCCCCCACCCCCCAACCCCTTTACCTTCTGATAACCACCAAATTACGTTCCCCAGATTAATTTTCAAGCCCGTGGCCATCCTATGGTCACTGATTGTCGATGTGCTTGGATTTAAATCTACTATCTTGCTACTTGCTTTCTATTTGTCCCATCTCTTTTTTGTTCCTTGATTTCCCCTTGTCTGGCTTCTTTTGGATTAATTATTTTTATGATTTCATTTTATTTTCACTTCTTTTTTCAGTTGTTGCTTTGGTGTTAATTATATACATCATTAACTTCTCACATAGTATTTACATAATATTATGCCACTTTACATATTTATTAGTCAGGGTTCCATCAGAGAAGCAGAACCACTGGGAGTGATATATAAGAGATTTATTACAAGAATTTAACCTTATATGATACTATAGAGTGAGATAAAGAATTTATAAAAGGCTATTCTCTGACATTGAAAGGAAGGAAATTGGGAAGAAGAGATGGATTTAAAGTGAGGGGAGAGTGGGGAAGAGTGGGAACAAACCAGAACCCCAACGTCATCTCACACCTCCTAACTTCAATGCCAGGGACTAGAGAAACGGAAGGATGATACAGCAGGAGCTGTGGGCCCAGCTCCAGCTGCTGCCTTCATGGTGACAAGGTGACCCAGCAGTTAAACAACACTGTGTGTGAGCTGCACCTGGTGTCCCTGTACCAACTTTCGGAGAGACCAAAAAACCAACCAATAACAACAAAAAAAAGCAAAAATGCATGTGGCTACTGCTTTACTCCATCTTCCAGATGTTGCAAAAAATGTCTCTTGGGACCCATGCTAACGAGCAGGGAAAGGAATTCTGGGAAATGTAGTTCCAGCTTAACTGAATTGACCCAATACAAATCCACTACAAGAAATAATGTAAGAAACTTATAACAACAGTATATTTCCTTTCCCCATTCTGTCTTTTTTGTGCTATTATGTTACATTTTACTCTCACATACATTGTAAACTCCAACATACACTGTTATTTTTGCTTATCTTTTAAAGATTTCAGTTGACAAATGAGAAAATACCTTTATATTTATTGACATGTTTATTCATTTGTGTAGATTTAAGTTGCCATCTGGTATAATTTTTCTTTCACCTAAAGAATTTCCTTTATTATTTCTTGTAGTGCAGGTCTGATGGTGACAAATTCTCTTAGTTTTTCTGAAAAAGTTTTTATTTTTCCTTCATTGTTTAAAGGGTTTTGTTGCTGGAAACCTGGAATTTTAGGTTGACAGGTTTTTTTTTTTCTTTTAGAGATATTCCATTGTCTCCTGGCTTGCATAGTTTCTGATAAGAACTGTCTTTTAATTCATATCATTGCTTCTCTATACATAACATGTCTTTTTTCTCTGTTTGCTTTTAAGAGTTTCTTGTTATTAATGGTTTTCGGCAATTTGATTATGATGTAAGTTGGTGTGGAGTTTTTATGTTTATCCTGCTTGGGGTTTGAGATTCTTGATATGTGGGTTTATAGTGTTTTAATCAAATTTAGAAAATTTTCAGTATTATTTCTTCAGATAGATTTTCTGTTACTTTCTCCTCTCCTTGGGCTTCAATTACACATATGTTAGACCATTTGCTGTCATATCGCAGATTGCTAAGATCTGTTATTTCCCCCCCCCCCCAGTCTTTTTTTCTTCCTGTGTTTTATTTTAGCTAAATTATATTGCCACACCTTCAGGGTCAATGATCTTTTCTTCTGCAGTATCTGATCTGCTGTCAATCTCACCCAATAATGTTTTTCATTTTAGGTATTATATTACATTTTTCACCTCTAAAAGTTCCACCTGATTATTTTTTATATCTTCTATTTCTCTCCTCATTATGCTTATATTTTTATTTAAATACTTCAACATAGTTATAATAACTATTTTAACATCTTTGTATGCTAGTTCCATCTTCTATGTCATTTTTGGGTTCATTTCTATTGATTGATTTTTCTTTTGATTGTGAGTCACATTTTCCTGCTTCTTGGCGCACATAATAATTTCTGATTGGATGTTGGACATTATCGCTGTTATGTAGTTGAGTGTCTCAATTTTGTTGTCTTCCTTTAAAGAAGTTGGGCTTTGTTGTAACAGGCAGCTGGGTTACTTGCAAATCGGAGGCACCCTTTGAAGCCTGTTTTAAAGCTTTGCTATGGCTGGTCTGGACTAGCCCTCACTCTAGCTAAGGCGTGACTTCTACAGAATCTCCATTGAAGGTTCTAGGTTTTCAATGATTTCTCACCACTCTGGCTGGTCATAATTCAAATGTTTCCTGTCATATGTGAGCTTTGGGAAATGTTCAGCTGCAACCTGTCAGTTGTTCTTTGCTCAGTCTCATGGAATTTTACCCTAGTACTCAGCAATAACTCCAAAAAGTCCCAGGCAAATTTCTGGAGCTCTTTTACTGCACAACTTCCTACTTTCGGGAACTTTGTCACACAACTTCTAGCTGCGTGCCTGAACTCCAATCTCCAAATTTTCATTCAGCAAGATTAATATATTCCTCCTGGGATTCCTCTCCCTGAACCGTCAGGAACTGATATAAAGAAAAGCTCTGTGATGGATCAGTTTAAATGCTACCACTATCTCATGCAGCCTTTCTTAGTTTCCGTCTCTTCTGTGTTTATTGCCACCACACTCTGCCTTGCTTATGATCACATACATATGTGACTCTCTTAGTAGACTACAGGGGCTTCGAAGGTCGGCACCGTTTCCTTCTTAGTAGCTTCTCCGAGCCTAGCATGTGACAGGTTCTTGGGAAGCGAGACTGGGCTTCCTTGTGTGGCAGTGAACTGAAGTGACCCTTCTGAGGCAATGGACATCCCAGGGTGAAACCCAGGAGGACCAGCTCTCTCCCCTGTGTGATCACCTGTGGGCATTCTCTCCACAGGTGGTAAAATCACGAGGGTGCATTATTCTCCCTTATTAGGCAGGGAACTGAGGGATTGGCTAAAAGAATCCATGCCTGTCTAGACTTGTCAACTACATCATCCTGACATTAGAGCTGACAAAGCCTCAGACCTGACACAATGGAAGGGCTTGACCACAGGTGCCCTGACAGCACCAGATAATCCCTCAGAGTGGGGCCAGACCGATTCCCAAGAGGCAAGTCCCTGGGCCAAGCGTCCAGGAGCTCAGGCTGCTGCAGCTCTTGCCCATTTTCCCTGGAAGTGGAGCAAGGATGCAGAGTGATGAGGTGTGTGTCCTAGCCCTAGCTCTGTGCCCTTGATCAGCTGACTCAGTTTCCCTACCTGCAAAATGAAGCCTTAGACAGGATGGTCTGTAAGGCCTTTTCTCTCTCTAGAGAGCTAGGTTCTGACAACTGATGGGTTGATGGTCCTGCAAGTCTGTGATTCCCTGAGCTGGTGATTCTAAGCTTATGATTGACAGTTCTGGGGCATTCACTCTCTGTGGCTCTGCAATGAGAACAATCTGTAGCTCTTGAAAAATCCGTGATGCTATGAACCTAACCTTCTATGGTTCTGATGGTCACAGTTAGTGACAATTCAGTGACACTTTGTTGTGTGGCTCTGTGCCCCTGGAGCATCAGCTGCATAGATCTTCATCAGCAGCAACGGCACTGGTGTGCCTAGGATGCAGCTTTCTGTTTGCTTAAGAAGAACTCAAACCTGCTCCTCGTTCATTGTTCCCAGGGTCATTAATTCTGAGTGATTCACTTACGGGAGCCAGAGAGAAATAGAGGTGCAGGGGATGCCAGCCCGGCTGCCCTCGGCCTGAAAGGGCTGAATTGTCTGCCTGTCTGAGAGAGCCATTGTGCTTGGCTGTCTGGTGAGGGCCTGGCTGGGCCGGGCAACACTGCTCCGTGCCCACATAGAGAGATTCTGCCTTCCCAGCCCATTGTGTGGCATCCAGCTTCCCCAGTGATGATCCCGTGCCCCACTAGGAGGGGTGAGCAGGAGGGCAGGCGGGGACCTATTGCTGATTCTGCGCCCAAGTTCCTGGGCTGCCTCTGGCTGGGCTTGTACCTGTTTTAGCAACAGGTACATTTCAGTAATGCCCTTGATTCTGCCTGGTTTCTGGCCTGATGCCGCCCTGGGGCCCATCACGCGGTTCTCTGAAATCTCCGAGCCTGGTCGTGCTGTCTGACTGGGACCTCTGGCCACATCCCCTGGAATGCCTTTGTTTCCATTTCATTTCCCTCAAAATGTGGACCCGGATGCTGCCCCTTGACCTGTTGGCCTGTGGATTTGGGACAAACCCCTGGCAATCCTGTAATCCTGTCTCTGACCCTACACACAGGGACAGGCCAGAGGAGAAGGGATGGGGGATCTGAAGTGACCCCCATTCTGTCGCTTGTTCCTGTGTGACAACTCACGTGCCCTCTCTGCACTGCAGGCTCTTAACCTGTAAAATGGGAGCGTGGTAGCTCCCTCATGGTGGCTATGGAGAGAAATCCATGAGAACGTGTACAAGCGTGCTCTGCAGACTAAGGCTTGGTTATTCTCGTGCAAGCAGCAGAGTTAGTCCTGCAGGAACACATGTAAGCCCGTCTCCTATACCTCGCCTCAGAAGGCTCTCCAGCCCAAGGGGAGAATGTTTGGTGGGTGCCTGGTCCTGACTCTCCTGGAGGGAAGTGTAGACTCTCTTTCTGAGAGGAGAGATTGCAGTCAGGAGAAATTCATTCATCCATTCATTTATACATCAAGTAGTTCATTCATTTATTCAGTAGTTCATTCACACATTTATTCATCAAGCTCAGACTTTTTGCCTGGTCGTTGTTTTAGGTGCTGGTTTATGTTCTTGAAATTCAACTTAGAGAATGACTTCATTACACTCTGGAGTGGAAAGGGTTGGGGAGGTGGGAGTGGCCACACCAGCCCCGCCCTCTTAGAGAAAGCAGTTCCAGGCAGAGCTTAGGAGCCAACCTGTCAGCGAGGCGTGGGTCTCCGCCATTACTCATCTTGCTGTGTGACCTTGCGCAGACTACTTAGCCTCTTTGAGTCTGTTTTCTCATCTGTAAAATGGAGAGAGTCATGGTGATTCCGCTGCCAGGGTGGCTGTGAGACCTGAATGTAATCAGGTGTAGCCCTGTGTGACCAAGTTTGGGCTCCCTACTTGGCGGCACTGGACTGGGGGTTAAGGTCATAGGAACCAGATGACCTGTTTGAATCTCAGCTCTGCCACTTGTTGGCCAAAGGGCCTTGTGAAGCTACTTGGCCTTTCCTGGCTCGGTTTCCTCTTCTGTCAAATGGGGCTCATTGGACAGGTATATTGTGAGGATTCAGTTTTTAAAAATGTAGAGTATGTAGCATATGGTCTGGCACATGGTAGACCTCAGTCAATGGTGACCAATAGTGTTAAATATTCCTCATGGGCCCAACCTGAACGACCTTCATTCATGAACTTCTCGAGGGAGTGCCTGCCCCTAGGCGTGAGCAAAGATGGCCTTGGAGAAAGACTCTGGCCACATGGTAAACCGGGGTAGATCTGGGAGGCTGGGGTTTCTATATATGGAATGAGGCTGAGTGTCCGCACCACTTGCTCAGTTGGCCCTGCTGGAATTTCTAGATTCCTCCGTCACCAGTGAAGCAGACACCTCTCCTCGCCCCTTGAGTTTTCCAGGAAGGGTTTGGTCTCTGTTTTGTTGTCTTGTTGTGGGGTTTCCATGGGGCTGCCTGAGTTTGGTGATTGCCTTGATCTCGGCTGATACGCCCCTGGTACCAAAGCTGGCTCACCTTCTGGGGTAAGGAGGAGAAGGGCGCAGCCAGTGCTGGGCTGAGGATGGAAAACCTGTAATGGATGAGCACCTTTGGGCTCAGTGCAAACAAGATGAGAGCCCTGTCTGGGACCCTGCCCCTTTGCACATTTAGCCTTCTTGGCTCTGAGGCCAGCTTTCTGTTTCCTGTTTGTTCCAGTCTGTTCCAGTTCCAATGTCTTGGTCTCCCAAGGGATCTGAGAGTGAAAATGAGCCTGGTACCCAGGCTCCAGAAGCATGCATGCATTCATTCATTCACTCAGGTTTTCACTGAGATTCTCCTATTACATGCCAGGCTCCGCACTGGCGTTTTGGAAAATAGTGGCAGACTTGCCCTCAAACAGCCTACAGTGTGAAGGACCTGGTCAAATTATAACCCAACTGAAACAGGAATGTTATGAACTTTTTTTTTTTTTTTTTGTATGTTTGTGGTATAGACCTCTTTGGAAATTTGATGCAAACTTCCCAGAAAATGTAATAAGGACATGCACATGAAATTTGGCCCACAGGGTTTGAATGTTTATGGATTCCCTTGTCATCCATTTGAGACTTCCAGATCAAGAGTTCCTGAATCATCGTGGGAAAATTGCTGAGAGAGCCAAGCTAAGAGTCTGTAGAAATGCAGAGTTAAGGGATGTTTCTTAGTCTAGGAAATCAGGAAAGACTTCCTGGAGGAAGTCATATGTATTCATTCAACAAGCATTCATTGAGCTCTGACTAAATGCCATCCACTGGTGATATACCACTGAACAAGAAAGACAAAGTTCCTTACAGTCTAGTGAGGGGAGAGATAAAGAAATAAGCAAGCAAATAAATAGACAAACACAGAATGTCTGAAGGTGATGCGGAACCTGCTTCAGGGGAAGTGCCTGCTGGAGAGAACAGTTAGTTAATAAAAAGCCCCTGAGCTGCGTGTGAAAATCGGTGCTTGAGGAATGCCTGAAAGACGGCTAGTGTGTCTGGAGGGGTGTGAGATGGAGTTAGAGACCTGGGCAAGAGCCAGACCACATAGACCTTTTTGGTCCAGGGCAGGAATGAAGATTTTTCTCTGAGGGTAATGGGAAGCCATTTTTCTCTTCAAGTTTAGAATTTTACATTTGCATACATGGAAGCTGTGTGCGCATGTCTTTTTATGGCTGCCTTGTTTCATCCAACCATGCTTGATGTTAAATTAACTTAATTGGTTTTCAACTGCTATATAGAATCATATGGCACATATACATCCTATTTTATTTATCCATTCTCCGATTGATAGACATTTCGATTGTATTCTGATTTTTCACTGTTACAACTGATTCTGAAATGGGGGATTCATGGGTTGAAGGGTGTGTTCATTTTCGACATAAGAAGTTGCCAGATGTGTCTCCAAAGCTGGCATGCTAATTTATATCACCACTAGCAGCGTCTGAAAGTTCCCATTTCTTTGTATCCTTGCCAACAGTTTACCGTCAGCGTTTTAAAATTTTGACAATGTTTTGGGTGTAAAAGGGTAACTCGTTTTAATTTGCATTTCCATGATTACTAGTGAGATTAAACATGTAATTTTGTATTTATTGGCTTTTAGATTTTCCTTCTCTTGTGAATTGTCTGTTCATATCCCTTGCCTATTTTTCTACAATGCTGACTTTTTTGAATTGATTAGTGGGGGTTGTTTATATATTCGAGTTACTAATCCATTGTCTTTTACAGATGTTGCAAATATCTTCTCCCACACTGTTTACTGGAGGGTTTTAAGGAGAGGAGTGACATGATCTTATTTATATTTTGAAAAGATCACTCTAGTTGTGGTATGAAGAATAGATGGGGATGATAGACGTGCATGGAAACCAGTGAGGAGGTTATTACAGTGGTCGGGGATGGATGATGGTGGCCTGGACTAGGGTGGTAGGAAACAGAGAAAAGCGGACAGTGGAGTACATCTTGTCAGAACTTGCTGGTAGATTGGTTGTAGGGCAAGAAGAAAAGATAGGAATGAGGATAACTCCTAAGGTTTGGGCCTGAGCAACTGGGTGGTTGGTGGTGCCATTGACTGCGATGGAGAATGGCAGGTAGAGAAACAGGTTCAGGCTGAGAGTGAGGGATACATATTTCTGTTTTCAACATGTTAAACTGGAGACAGCCTGTAGACATCCAAGTGGTTAAATCAAGTAGGCCGTCTGGAGTTCAGGGAAAACAGCCAGGTCTAGGGATAGACATTTGGGAGTCAATAACATATGGATGGAATTTAAAGCCATGAGATGGATAAGATGGAAAAGACAGGGGGTGTCTGAGATAAGCCTCAGTGCATGCCAACATTTAGAGGTTGAGCAGAGGTGGAGACTCGATAAAGAAGACTTGCCCTAGAATGTAAGCGCCATGGGCGGGGCTTTGTTCTGTTGACTGCCTAGTGCCTAGCATAGGGCTTAGCAAGTGTAGGCTCTTGGTAAATATTTGTTGAAGGAACACATGAAAGAATAAATGAATGAATGAAGAGATTGAGAAGGAGTGGTGAATGAGGTAGTAGGAGGACAGTAAGTTAGGGAAACCAGGAGGAAGAGAAAGCTTTCAAGAAGGTGGGAACGGTCAATTGTGTTGTCAAGAAGTCACACAGGGGCTGGAAAGAGAAGTGACCATTGGATTTGTGACTTTGGAAAGAGTCGTTGAGGCTTAACGATGAGGAGTTTGCCAGATTCTATGGTGTAGGGGGCAGGGTGGGGATTTTTCAAGCAGTAGGAGCAGCATGTGAAAATGCAGGAAGACAAGTGGCGTTGGTTCATGCCTCTGCGAGTTGTTCCAGCTGATGGAAAGGTGAGAGAGTGGCCAGCGAGAGAATAGACTGGGGGATATGGTAAGGCAGGCTGGGTTTCAAGGCAGAGAGGAGAGGGACGGAAGGGGCCAGTTCCACAGAAATTATGAGAGGGTTGAAGGCAGCCCAGTTTTTCAACATTATCACTTAAGCTAGGATTAAGGGGGTAACCAAGTGTCCATGGGTTATTCAAGATTCAGGGGACAGAATCACAATTTGAACTGTCTTAAACTAAAAGTGCTTTGTGTTTTTTTTTCGTTTGTTTGTTTCTGTTTTTTTCTCATGTAACTGAAAAGCCCAGGGATAGTTCCTGGTTTCAGATTCAAGACTTGGATTCTCTCTTCACTCTCCTTCTCTTTTTCTCATTGTTGTCAGGCAGGTTGCTCTCTCACAGGAGTAAGATGGCTGGCGGCAGGTCTAGGCTTCCATCCTACTTCTGAGCAACCCCAGGGGGAAGGCCGGACTCATTTCCAATCTTTCAGTCAAATGGAGTCTCTTTGGCTCTGCCTGGTGGTCATATGTGACACTTGAACCAATCACTGTGGTCAAAGGGAGGGTGTTCTTTTCTGATTGACCAGACCTGGGTCATGTGCCCACCTATAGCTTGGGGATGAAGAGTAGTCTAACCTGAAGCAATCTTCCTTTGGAAAATTAAAGTGCCAACACAAGATTGGGATGAGGAGGCATATAATGCCAGACTCACAGAATTATAAGCATATAAGCAAACTCACAGAATTAAAAGATTACCCAGCATCAGAAAGACATAGATTTGTAGCATCAAAATATTTAAAAAAAGGAAGTCACTTAAGAGATTCCCTAATCCAATGATGTACAACAGAAGTAGAATGTGAGCCACAACTGTAACTTTAAATTTTCTAGTACCCACATTAAAAATGAAAAAGAGAAACAAGTGAAATTGCTATTAATAATACTTATTTAACCCATTAAATCCAAAATAGTACCATTTCAATATTTAATCAATATAAAAAGTATTCATGAGATATTTTACATTCTTTTTTTCATATGAAGTCTTCAAGATCTGTATTTTATATTCAGTCAACATCTTAGTCCAAGATCTAAATTTTCCTCGGAAATACTTGATCAGCATTTAGATTTTATCCAATTTACAATGGAAAAAAAAATAGGATCCCATACCCAAGTTGTTCCAAATATATTTAAAATTTTTCCAATGACTTGTGCATCATTTTAAAAATTCAAATTAATTAAAAATAAATAACAGTTAAATTCAGTTCCTCAAGCCACATTTCAAGTGAATGGCCACCATAGTGGATAGCGTAGCCCTGATCCAACATGTTTGCCTGATTGAAGGGCACTGAGCTGAGCAGGAACAGGACCAAAGTCTCCTGACTCTGTCAGGGCCGTTCCACTCTATTTGATGCCTGCATTATCTTGAGCAGGTCATTAAGCACCAACCCCAGAAGCAGCAATTTCAGAAGCAGAGTGGAGACTGAGGCCTTTCCTGGCTCCCCAGTTCTCAACAGTGAGAGTCCCAGCCTGCAGAAGGCACAGCCTAAGGTAGAGGGAGTCCACATCTTACAGAAGCTCAAATTCTTGCTCAGACTGTAAACTTTTTAGCATTCCTTTATTTTATGTGCATCTTGCCTGTGACCATCTCTGCCTCTGGATGATAAATGTGTGTGAAACGAATGCATAAACGACTTTAGCAAGCATTTATTGAGCACCTACTGTGTTGTAAGCCCTGCACCCACCCTTAGGGACACAGAGAGGAGGCTGGCCCAGATCCGGGCCTCAAGGGGCTCACCATCTGGCCCAGGACAGGGTGATAAAGACCTGATGTACGGTACACACAGCATGGCGTGGGGCAGCGCTTCTGGGAGCCAGCAGATCACGTGCCTTGTGTATGGAAACCAACAGAAAACAGCCTCTGGGGCTGGTTGAGTCCTTGGGAAAATCTGCAGGGAGCCCACACCTGGCACCTGCTCGGTGTTGGGTCTTGGCCTATGGGCGTGGGGTGTTTGAGTAACAGCCCAAAGGCTAGGAGGGGTTGTTTCAGTTGTTGATGTTTGGAACTGAGAGGGGCTATTGTTAGGTGAAGTCTCAGCTTGTTGGTGTGTGTGGTTGGCTCAGGACGGTGACGTGGGTATTGGCTGGAGTGGGTATTTGCCACCAGTTAACACGGCTTCATCGATGAGGACATCTCTTCATCTCTTCATTGAGCACCCTCAGCAGCATCCTTCTCTCTCCCTCTGTCTCCCTCTCCCTCCCTGTTTCTCACACACACACTCACCCCCCACATCCCCACCCCGCTACATAATTTAATCGTGGAGCCCAGTGCACAAGGAAAGTGCAGGGCCCCTTGTTAAAATGAAGAATTTCAAAACGGTGACATTAAAGCAGAGCTTGAACCAAGCTCAGGGCCCTTCTGAGCGCGGGACCCTGTGCAACTGCCCAGGTCACAAGTCTGGGAAGCTGACCCTCCACACATGCAAACACACAAGGTCCCCGGACTTCTGCCTGCCCTCCTCTTCCCCCGCTGTGAACAAGGCAAAAAGTGTGGCAATAGTACCAAGTGCTTTAGGGATTTGTTATCTCATGTAATCTGTTGACATGGGACATAAACGATGACAGTCATGCCCATTTTACATATGAGGAAATGGAGACGCAGGGGAGGAGCTGGAACCAACACCAAACTCAGCAGAGTCCCAAGCTTGGCTCGTCCCTCTGCGCCCCCGCCCCTCCTCCCAAGAGGAGGAAGCCACCTCATTCTCTGTGTCTGCTCTGATTTTTTTCTAACCTTCTTTTCCTCAGGAGTTTTATTTTATGGGGAATCTGGTAGAAAAATGGAATCTCCAAATTCCACTAGTTCCATGGGGCCACTGTTCCCTTCACTGAGTCCCCACCATGGGGACCTGTGGTGTCCCCACTTGGCCCAAATCACCAAAGATTCTTAGGAGCAGTCCCAGAATTCCTCCTCAAGGTGTCACTCACCTGAGCAGCGCAGGCCTTGACTGAGATTTGGGTTCAGTCAAAGAGAGAATGGCATCACAGAACAGCAAACAACTGGAAGGTGACACGAGATGCTTAGCCATCTCCAAGTGCCCTCTGCCTCCCAGGGCTCCTGCGCGACTGAGGCTTCCCGGAGCAGGTTGCCCCTCCTTCCTCTTTCCTGGGATGTTTCATTCATTCATTTATTCATCTGTCACTGAGTGTTTACTGTGTGTCGGGCACCATGTTTGGTGCTGGAGATACAGGGAAGAAAAGCTGGGCAAGTCTCAGCCCCTGTGGGCTCCCAGTCTGGTGGGAGGATAGACCAGAAATAACCTGAAACAGCCACACAGATTGCGTCTGTTTGGTTGTGACGGGTGCTATGACGGTAAAGGATGGAAAATTAGAACAAGATGGGGAAGACCCACTTCAGATTGTGTGGCCTTTAAGCCAAGACCTGACAGATGAGCAGGGACCAGTACGGGAAGGAGGAGGTCCTCACCAGGGGGCACAACATGGGCAAGGACCCTGAGGCATGGAGGAGATGGCGTCCATGTAGGTCAGAAGTGCGTGGACTGTAGCGAGCAAGCGGAGAGCGGAGGAGGTGAAGTCAGGGAGCAGGTGGGACCAGATGGTGCAGGGCTCTGTGGCCATGGAAACGGTCCAGCACGAAGCTAGGGGGGCTTTTGAGCATGGGGGCATGTGATCTGAATTACTTTTCAAGAAAGATTTCTTTGGCTGTTGGATGGAGAACAAACTGGAGAGTTGAAAGGACAAGAGTGGAAGTGGGGGACGATTGCAGACAATCTCAGGGTGCATGTGATGGATGAGGAGGCTGGATCTGGAATGGTGGCGATGGAGGCAGACGACGCAGACCAACTTGTTTTGGAAGTAGAGCCAATAGAACCAATAGTGCTGGAATAGTGTTTGGTGGTAGAAGATGATTCGTACATTTCTGGGACCGCCCCTCTCATCGACAGCCCCACTGACACACCTCACTCAGCCATTAGATGTGGCAATAGCATGTGACACCAGCCACCCAGGGTGCTATGTACAAAACTGTGTTCCTGGGTATTCGAGTTGGGAGGCTGTAAAAGATCCAGCCACCCTTTGGGCAGTGGAGGGTTAAATGGGATGACCTATGATAACCCCATTTTCTTCCTTGTCACTGAAGTAATACACAAGCTTAAAAAGATTGATGAGGGGCAGCCGGATGGCTCAGTTGGCTAGAGTGTGAGCTCTCAACAACACGGTTGCCGGTTCAATTCCCACATGGGATGGTGGGCTGCGCCCCCTGCAACTAAAGATTGAAAATGGCATGCGGAATCTAAAGAAAAGAATAAGTGAATGAACTAATCAGAAACAGTTTTGGAGACAAAGAGGAAAAACTGAGGGTTGCTAGATGGGCGGGGGGGGGTGGGGGGGGTAAAGGGGAAGGTGAGGGGATTAGAAAACAGTCAGTAACCACAAGATGGCCACGGGGTTTTGAAAATTAATCTGGGGAACGTAATTTAGTGGTTACCAGAGGGTAAGGGGGGTGGGGGGGGGTGGGAGATGAGGGTAAGGGGGATCAAATATGTGGTGATGGAAGGAGAACTGGCTCTGGATGGTGAACACATAATGTAATTTATAGATGATGTGATACAGAATTGTACACCTGAAATCTATGTAATTTTACTAACAATTGTCACCCCAATAAATAAATAAAAATAATAATAATCAGTAGAATCATGAGAAGAAAAAAAAGATTGAAAATGGCAACTGGACTTAGAGCTGAGCTGTGCCCATGTTTCCCCAAAAATAAGACCTAGCCGGACAATCAGCTCTAATGTATCTTTTGAAGCAAAAATTAATGTAAGACCTGGTATTATATGATATGATATGATATGATATGATATGATATGATATGATATGATATGATAATGTTATATTATATAAGACCTGGTCTTATATTATAGTAAAATAAGACTGGATCTTATATTAATTTTTGCTCCAAAAGATGCATTAGAGCTGATTGTCCGGCTAGATCTTATTTTCGGGGAAACACGGTAGATTGAAGGACAACGACTTGGAGCTGATGGGCCCTGGAGAAACACACTGTTCCCCAATATTCCCCAATAAAATTAAAAAACGAAAAAGACTGATGATGTACTGTGCTGGCAGAGACTTGGAGAAACAGGTATTTTAAATACCATTAGTGGGAAAATCAGCAGGCCAGTCTCACTTTTGGGGGAATATTTTGCGGTTATCTCTTTAAATCTGACATGTGCCTGACTAATGACTTCACTTCTTAGAATCTCTCCTAGAGAAATGAATATATACCTGCATGCATACAGGCACACACTAGGATTTTTTCACTGCATCTGTGTTTGTATTAGTCAGAAACTGTAAACAACCTACCTATCAATCCATTGTGAATAGGTAGATAAATTATGGTCCATCCATACTATAGATACCATGCAGCAGTTAAAATGATTTAGGTAGATCTCTTTATACCAACATGAAAAAATCTCCTAGGTACATGGGTAAGAGGAAAAGCAAGTTACATATGAAGTCTGACAATTAAGTTTGTGAATTTGTTGCAACGATGTAGCTAACCTTCTTTGATGTCAGAGGGATTATTCATTATGAATTTGTACCAACTGGACAAACAGTTAACCAAGTTTACTCTTTGGAAGTGCTGAAAAGGCTGCGTGAAAAAGTTAGACCTGAACTTTTCGCCAACAATTCATGGCTCTTGTATCACGACAATGCACCAGCTCACATGGCACTGTCTGTGAGGGAGTTTTTAGCCAGTAAACAAATAACTGTATTGAAACACCCTCCCTACTCACCTGATGACCCCAATGACTTCTTTCTTTACCCAAAGATAGAGGAAATATTGAAAGGAAGACATTTTGATGACATTCAGGACATCAAGGGTAATACGATGACAGCTCTGACGGCCATTCCAGAAAGAGTTCCAAATTGCTCTGAAGGGTGGACTAGGTGCTGGCATCAGTGCATAGCTTCCCAAGGGGAGTACTTTGAAGGTGACCATAGTGATATTCAGCTATGAGGTATGTAGCACTTTTTCTAGGATGAGTTTGCAAACGTAATTGTCCAACTGTTCAACCTCATGTCTGTATAATGTACATTATGATACCAATTATGTTAAAAAAGAAACCCTAAAAAATGCTGCATATTTCTAACTATATACATATATCCATGCAAAATACACAGGAAAAGGACTTAAAGGGATGGCATTGAACTCGTAACAGTGGCCGCAGATGGGAAGGGATAGGCCCTGGGAAGGAGTGGGTAAAATGATGCTGGCCTGTGTTTTGCTTGACAGTTTCACCATGAATCTGTTCTGTGCATTAGTGGTGTAATGAAAAAGTTAAAGCTAAAACAAATATATATTCATTGTAAACCCTCTGAAAATGCAGCTATACACGATGAAGGGAAAAAAATACCCATAATATTAAGATATGACTACATATGTTTCCGAATCTTTTCTATATTTTCCTATGCTTAAAAAAAGAAGATGACTACATGTAACACACTGTTTAATAAATCTGCATTTTTACACTTTCTACTATCTTGTGAATATCTATCCATGTCATTAAATATTCTCCCAAGCCAAGTTGTTTGTGGTTTTTTTTTAAGGAGGGCGCAGCTCACCGTGGCCCATGCGGGGATCGAACCGGCAAACTTGGTGTTATTGGCACCATGCTCTAACCAACTGAGCTCACCGGCTGCACCCCCCGCCCCCCCGCAACCCCCACCCCGCCAAGTTTTTTTTTCCAAATGGGTGTATTGTATTATGCTGCAAGGACTTACCAATATATATGTAAATCTTATGAGGTTGACAGAGAGCTCGTTTTTAATTTTTCTTTATTATAGACAATCTTGTAAGTGCCTCTTTATACAGTTGTTTATTTAGGATAATTTATGAGGAAACTATGTGGGCTAAAGCTGGTTTAGAGCTTTTGATACGCGTTGCTAGTTGCCTCCCATAAAGGGGACGCTCACAGCAGACTGAACAGGTCAGTATGTGCTCCCCAAATCCCCCTATGCCTGGAGGCTTTTCAAGAGGAAGAAAGCCAAAGGAAGAAAGGTCCCCCAGAGCATCAGTGGTGTCGCCCTTATAGGATACCTTCAGAGAGGGAAGAGGTATGTCTGTCTGGGTTGGTCCTCAGAGGCGGAACTGCCTAGGTGACTTTTTGAAGTCCTTTCCAGAAGTGACTTGAGGTTCTAATGACAAGAAGACAAACCGTAGAACCAGCATCGAGGTTCACATTGACCTCTGGTTGTGAGTGCCAAGGCCCCTGGGTGGGTCTCCAAAGACTCTGCTCTCAGAGAGCCCTGTCAGCCAGCAGTCAAGTTCCCTTGGGACCGACAAAGACAGAGTCCTAGTATGCATTTGCTGTACCCTCCAAGTGTAGCCACTTCAAAAGGTTGTGTATACCTGCCTAAACAAGATGCTCGGCATTCTTAAGAGGCAAGGAGAAAGTCATGTGGTAGAAGAATTCTATGGTGAGTCGAAAGGTGACTAGTAAACTCTGGAGTTGCCTGGGGGCTAGAGCAGCCTTGTCTGTGAATTACGGAGTCTGCACGTGGCTTCCAGGGCTTGGGCACAGCTCCGCCGGCAAATCCTCAATTCTCCATGTTCCATACAAACTCTCCATCTGTCTTTCTTCAGTGCAGTGCACACAGTGTGTTGATAAAACATTGCCATCCACGTGATCCAAACATGCATGAAAAACAACCATTACCCCTGTAACCGCCAACTGCTTCTCTTCTACTGGTTCCTGCTTGGTTTTCTGCAAATACTAAGTGTATTCATAGATACAGTGAAATCCTAACGTCATGATTGAGTCTTTCACCCCCCATACTCAATCACTCTAAGCGGCAAAGATTTCTCAAATATTTTCCTTTTCCCTCTACACACGACCATTAGCCCTGGCGGACTCTCATTATCGCAACGAGAACAAACACTTATGCAGACCTTATTATGGACTAGGCATTGCTTTAAGCACTTTAACATTCGTGATTTCATTTAATACTCATGACACCCCAGAGAGGAAACAGCCTCATGGTGGGTCTCCCGTCTCCAGTTTCCCCCTTTTGAGTCTGAAGTCGCCACCGTCCTCATGGTTGCCAGAGTATGGGTGCTAGTTGCATTTTCTTTTTGAAATTAAGAACATTTCATCCACCTAAAGCATATCTTATATGTAAGATATTTCTATTATTATTATTAAATTCATACACCCACATCCAGCTTAGGAGAGCTGACTTTACAAATTCCTGAAGCTTCCTCCCGTTTCTCTTCCAGCTCTCTCTGTCCTTCCCATCGGAGGCGATAACTATCCTGAATTTTGTATTTGTCATTCCTTTGCCCTTTCCTTTTTTTTTTTTTTTTAATTTTTGTTGGGGAATATTGGGGAAGAGTGTGTTTCTCGAGGGCCCATCAGCTCCAAGTTGTTGTCGTTCAATCTAGTCGTGGAGGGCGCGGCTCAGCTCCAAGTCCAGGTGCCATTTTCAATCTTTAGTTGCAGGGGGTGCAGCCCACCATCCCATGAGGGAATTGAACCGACAACTTTATTGTTGAGAGCTTGTGCTCTAACCAACTGAGCCATCTGGCTGCCCCTTTGCCCTTTTCTTCATAGTTTCCTCACAGATGGATGCAGTCCTAAACAATACATTGTGTAGTTTTGTCTTTGAACGTGAGAGAAAAGAATTGGACTGTCTGCGTTTTCTCACAGCACGTGTGTTTTTGTTCCACATTTTCTTTGTGAGATTAACCCGTGTTGTTGAGTATAGCTGCACCACATTCATTTTTGCTGCTATAACACACTCTATTGTATGAATAAACCACGTATCATCATTCCCTTCTCCTCTTGATGGATATATGGTTTCTGCCATCACCGGAATAAGAACTGGGTAGTAAGCATCTGAACTTGACCAGACAATGCCAAGTGTATTTCCAAACTGGTTGTATAAATGTACACTCCCACAAGCAGTGTATAAGAGCTCGCATTGTTCCACAGCCCTGACAACACTTGATGTTGTCAGACTTTAACACTGGTGCCAATCCAGTGGGTGTAAATTGGCATATTATGTCGCGTTTTGGCTTGCATTTCCCTGATTTCTAATGAGACATCTTTTTGTGTCTATTGCTAATACTTGATTCTCTGTGCAATGTCCTTTTCTATTATGTTGCTTTTTCTTATTAATATTTTTAGGAGCTCTTTATTATATTCTCATCCTAATCTTTTATAAATTACATGCATTTCAAGTGTCATTTCCTAATCGGTGGCTTGTCTTTTCACTTTCTAAATGGTGTGTCTTTGTGAACAGAAGCTCTTATTCTTAACATTGTAGAATTTATTGGTGTTTTCCTTCATGGTGTGTGCTTTTGTGTCTTTTTAAAGTAATTCTTCCCTCCCCTGATGTCATAGAAATAGTCTGCTATGTTTTCTTCTAGAAGTTTTGCCTTGCATATTTAGGTCTTTCATGCACCTGGAATTGATTTCATATAAATAAAGATTAAATTTCAGTTTTTTCTAAATGGATTAGCAACTATCCTAGCTCTATTTATTAAATAGTTCATTTTCTGTATTATTATTTGCAAAACCACCTCTTGTCTAGATCACATTTCCTTTTATGCTTGAGTCTACTTCTAAACTCTCTAGTGTGATCCACTAGTCTGTGTGTCTACCCTGAGCCAAACCATACTCCCAATGACCAATGCTTTAAAACAAGTCTTAATGATCACTTTATATTGTGTATATTGATACCTGGTAAGTCAAGCCTCACTCCTTGTTATTCTTCAAGAACATCTTGGCTTTCTTTGGTCCTTTGCTCTTTCTTATAAATTATAGAAAGAGATTGTCATATGCCATAAACACCTTGTTGGGATTTTATTTGGAACTGCACTGACTAATAAATTCATTTGTGCAGATATTACATTTTGTATAATTACTATTTATTCATATTTACTTGCATGGTTGTCTGTCTTTTTTTCTCATTGTTTTGTCTTGTATTTTAGATCTACATCTGGGATGATTTTTCTTCTTCCTGTGGAAATCTTTAAAAGTTCCTTTGGTGAAGGTTTATTGGTGGTCAACATACTCAATATTGGTTTGTTTGAAAATTTTGTCCTTGAAAGACAGTTTTGCTAGGTACACAATTCTAGTGACAAGTCTTTTCTTTCTTTTTTCTTTTTTCTGTTGTTGAAGAGTTCAGAAATATATTGGAGGACAAGTCATAGAAATCCAACCTACAAATAATCTGAAAATAAGAGCTGTTTTTGAAGTATAACATGGAACACTGGAACATAAATGAGGATAAAAATGAATATTAAAAAAACTTTCAGTACAGCCTGGCAACTACAGTCAATAATATTGCATTGCATATTTGAAAGTTTCTGAGAGAGTAGATCTTCAAAGTTCTCATCACAAGAAAAATGATTCTGTGATATGTGTGTGGTCATGGATGTTAACCAGACCCGTTGTGGTGATCGCCTCACATATATACAAGTATGGAATCATTATGTTTCACACCTGAAAACAACATTGTGTTGTATGTCAATTATACCTCAATTAAAAGAAATCTGTAATTGGAAGTTGAGAGAGTTTGATATGTGCAAAGAAAAAACTCATGAAATGAGAATAAGACTAGAAAGTTTCCAGGTGAAAAAAATTTTAATTTAAATAAAGACTCCTGCTACCAAACAAACAGTGAAAAACCCCCAAAAAAAACCAGATGTCTCCAAAAGAATTGAAATGTGCAGGACTCAGAGTAACAGTGGGATGATTTGTAAAGAACATCTTAACTCTATAATATTATACCCAAAGTGATTGCTATTTGAGTATGAAAACAACTGAAAGGTCCTTTTATGTCTCCAAATTAAAAAAGAATTCTAAGGTTAACTTTAATTTTTTAAGTTAAAACTGTTGAACATAGCAATGTATAAAATAGATAATAATAAAAAATTTAAATCATATTGTTGTACTCTGCAGAGATCACTACAGTTGTAAACAAAAAGGGGGCTACAATAAACCTGAGAATCCCAGTGATGGAAAGTAACCACACAGGATGGTCTGATGGAGTCCTATCATTCTTGTGTATCTAGGATAACATGTCTTTGGAATGTCCTAGTGACAATTCTTTTCACGAAGGAACAAGTATCTGGCCCTTGAAAAAATTGGTCCACTGTCTTCTGGCTACCGTTGTTACTGTTGAAAAGTCAGCTATCCATTAATCCTTGTTTTTTGTTAGTGGTGGTGATAGTAAATCTGTTGTTTCTTTCTCTGACTGTATTTTCTCTTTGAACATGCTCTTCTAAAGGTTCATGGTGTTATATATAGATACAGATTTAAACTTTAATGTTGCTTGAGATTTACTCTACTTCTTGAATATGACGATACATATCTTCCATCAATTCTGAAAAATTCTTAGCCACTATCTTTTCAATGATTGCTTTTCTCTCATTGTATTAGTTTCCTGTGGCTGCTGTAACAAATCACCACAAACTTGGCGGCTTAAAAGAGCAGAAATTTATTCTGTCACAGTTCTGGGGGCCAAAAGCCCTAAATCAGTAAGACTGGGCTGAAATCGAGGTGTCATCAGGACCGTGTTTCCTTTGGCAGCTCTAGGGGAGAATCCGTTCCTTGTCTCTTCCAGCTTCTGGTGGCTGCCTGCACTCCTTGGCTTTCATCCTCATCACTCCAGTATTCAAGGAGAGAATCTTTGAATTGCTCTCTGTTCCATCTTCATATTAACTTCTCTGTGGCAAATATCCCTCTGCCTCCCTCTTGTAAGGATGCATGTAATTCCATTTAAGGACCTCGAATAATCCAGACGAATATGCCCATCCTGTGCCCCTTAACTTAATCACATCTTCAAAGATCCCCCCTTTTGCCATGTATGGTAACATTAGTAGGTTCCAGGAATTAGGACACAGATGTCTTTTGGGGGCCATTTTTCAGCCTAGCACATGGCACTCCATTGAGATGTAGCTTACATCCTCCCACCGCGTTTTTAGTCTCTTTTTCATAGTTTATACTTTTGTCTGTCTGTGATAATTTCTTCAGATAGAGCTTCCATTTTCTCAATTATCTTTTCAGCCTTATATAATCTATTGTTTAATGCATGCATTGATTTTGAAATTTCACTTAATATATTTTTCATTCCTGGATGTTTCATGTGTTTCTTTTTCAAATCTCCACGGTCATTTTTATGGTCTCTCGTTCCGTGCTCAGTTTGATTCTCTTTTCTAATTGATTCAATTCTTGAAGTTGAATGTGGCTAGAGAAAAATTCACACCTCTTTTGTGAAATTGTACTGTGAAAATGATCAGAGAATTGGGCCAGTAGCTGAAGAGAGATGTAAAGTTAAAAAAAAAAAAAAGAAGAAGTTGAGAAGTTACCTTAAGGTAGAGTGGAGGTTTGTATGATGACGAGCTGACCCAGCAGACAGGGGCCAGTTGATGGGGTGATGCTGGTGTGCAGGGGAGAGCAGACAGCGTGCGACTGGGGCTCGGGTAGGAGCAGGAGAGTTCACTCACAGAGACAGCGGGGATGCAGAGTCATATACGCTGGAATGAGGTGGACGGTGTGGGCCCTCTCTTCTGGTTGCTTCTGCTTTCTCAGTAAATAGGAAAGAAGGTCATTCGCTGAGAAGGAGGATGGTGAGGAGGTGTCTAAGCAATGAGAGAGAGAAGGTGTGAGATGCTCGTTGAAGAGAGTGGGAGAGTGAAGAGACTGGGAAATGGAATGGAATGGATTGTCTGGCAGCACAAAACACCCAGGGGACACTGATGTGCTGAATTTAATGAATGACTGATCAGCATGGTTGCATTTTTCTGAAGCACAGATTTGACCATATCCCTCCTCTGCTTAAAACCCTCTTTGGCTCCCCAACTTCTTTCATGGTCCCCCATGACCCCAGCTCTACTAGATACCAATTCTGCCCTTTACAGCCCAACAACCCAGAGCTCTTTGCCATTTCCCAAACAGATTTCACCCCCCTCTGCCATAGCTCCTGCTGTTCCCACTGCCTGGAACACCCAGCCCTGCCTCTACTCTCCAGGGATGAGTCTGACCGTGAACTCTGCTTCACTTCTGCCTCCTGCTCCTCACCCCACAGTTCCCTGGACAGACTTTTCTCGTCTATTACAGCTCCCATAGATCTTCACTGGCTCTCAGTCATGTATGGTCCTGCCTCGTCCGCCTCATCAAGGGCACAGATTGTGTCCTGTGCTTTTGAGTCCCTGGAGTTCTGCCCTGAGCAGGTGCTAAGACAACGTCCGCTGAGAGGACTGACCAATGGCGAGCTAGAGGAAAGCTGGGTCAGGCCAGTAGGGGTGTGACCCAGAGGGCTATTAGTGGAATCACTGGACTGTAGAGAACAGACAAGAACAGTAGCCAAGAAGCAGAGCCAAGGCCAGAGGTCAGGAGAAAGCAGGCCATGCTCCCAAGTGGAGGGCTGAGGGAGCGCGGGGGGCGCAGGTGGGATGGAGTGCATGGTCCATGACACAAGTCTTCAAACTCTGAGCACCTGGCAGGGTGGTTCTGTGCTGTCACCTGGTCCTTGTGCTGGGGAGGGGCAGCTTCTCAGGGTGAGGCAAGCAGGCTGCTGTGAAGTGCGTTTCTCTCTGGGATCACAGACCTCTAAAGTAGGAGACATGCCCTCGAGGAGTCCCCCAGCCCCTCATTTCCAAAGAACCAAACATTCAGCTCCCAACAACCTCCAAACATGTCCTTGGGGAAGAAGGTCAAATGGGGATCTGGACACAGCCGGGAGTAGTGCCAAGGGCTGTACATGGGGGCCAGGCTGCCTGCCACCCACGGGCTGTGGTGCTGTGGTCAAGCTGCTCTGCCTCTCTGAGCCTCCGTCCTTTCCTCTGTAAAGGGGGATGGCAGAGAAGACACATAACACAATTTAAAAAGGGGTGAAAGATTTGAATAGATACATGTTTAAAGAAGAGAATACATATGACCAATACGCACATGGAAAGCTGCTCTTAGTCATGAGGGAAATGCAAAGCCAAACCACAACGAGATATCTTTTCACACCCACTAGACAAGTGTTGACAAGGGTGGCCAGAATTGAAACCTTCATGCATTGCTGGTGGGAATGTCAAACGGCACAGTTGCTTTGCAAAAGCATGTTCTCAAAGTGATAAACATAGTATTATCAGATGACCGAACAATTCCACCCTACGTATCCACTCAACACTGGAAACATATATTCACACAAAGACTTGTACACGAATATTCGTAGCGGCATTATTCAGTAAAGCCAAAAAACGAATTCAAACGTCCACCAGCTGGCGAATGGATAAGCAAAAGGTAGTTGTATATCCATTCTACAGAATTCTATTTGACAATTAAAAGAAGATTGAAATACGGACACATCTACAACATGGACGAACCTCAAAAACATGATGCAAAATGAAAGAAGCCAGACCCAAATGACCGTCGATTGTAGGATTCCATTTGGAATATGAAATGTCCAGAATAGACGTCTCGATAGAGACGGAAAATAGATTCGTGAGTGCCTAAGGCTGGTGGGGGTGTAGGTTGGCCGAGAAGAATGGGGAATGACTGTAAGTGGGCAATGATCTAACGTTAGATCGTGGTGATGGTGGGCCCACTCTGCAAATATAATAAGAATACACTAAATTGTGTACTTAAAATGGGCAGATTTTGTGGTATGTAAATTATACCTCAATAAAGCTGTTTAAAAAGAGGAGGGAGATAACGCTTCATTTTGCAAGGTCGTTGGGGGCCTGAGTGAGACCTGATGTGTATGGCACCTGAGTGCCTGGAACATAGTAGGTGCTCGTAGCAGATGCCATGGGTGCCCTCCCTGGCTTCACCATCACCGCACCACAGCACTCACCCCACTTCCAGCTGCCGGCCCTTCCAGGTCTTCCCCTGGGAGCTTCCTCATGCCTCGGCATCCACAGTAGGTGTGAAGTGTTGGGGAATTCACAGCCCCACCCCTACCTCCACCCCAGGACAGGAGCCCTAGTGGTAGCTGGCTGCCTTCCTTTTTCTGTCTCATTTACCCAGTCCCCTATTGGCATTTCCTGGGATTGCCTCCCCAATAAACAACATGTTCAGGTACATGAATCCCTGCATTGTGTTGGACTTTAGGGTCACCCCATCTAAGGCGGTGATTAGGGTTCTAATGGGGCTAAGTATTGGACCCCAGCTGGCCCAGCTCCATCTTGCTCCCAGTGCCCTGTACAACCCTGGACTAACTACTCGACTCTGAGGGGGCAAGTATGAGCAGGGAGGACTGCTCTGGAAGGAGCGGAGGCCCAGAGAAAGCAAGAAAGGGAAGCGAGGATTCTCCCAGGTGATGATAAGATCTAGGTGAATTGAAAAATTTATTTGGTGCCTGGCATTGTGTGCAAAGCACTTCCCAGGTAGTATTTCATCCTCACAGCAGCTCTGTACGTCATTTGACTGAGTTGAAAATTGAGGCTCAGAGAGGTGAAGTGAGTTGTCCAAGGTCACAAAGCTATTAAGTTGTGATGTTTGAATTTGAACCCAGGGCCTGAGCTCTTTGCCACTGCACTGCCCTGCCTTTCACGGAGCCCTATTGGGTAGCTAACTCACCTCCTTTCCATTTAGATTTATGGGGACTCTGGTTTTCCTGGGGAGGCTTCGGTTTGCTCTGCATGCTGCTGCCTTGGCCCCAAGCCTGGCTGTAAGGACATCATTCAGGCATGTCTTTGTTGTTTTGTTTTAACAGACCTTTGGTGGAGGGGAGCCCACTCTCAGAAGAGAGCCTAGGAGTTGGACGAAGAACAAGGACGCTGGTGTGGCCTCCTTTGAGGTCCCACTGACTTTGAACAAGGCAAGCCTCTTAATCTGTTTCCTGGCCTATAAACCATGTTTATGGGTTCCTCTCCTCGGATTCGCAAGGGGTTGAAAGGTCAGCTGTGGGGTGGCTGCAGCCATGGCCCTGGGCCCTGGGGCCCTGGTTTCAGGTCAAGGACCTCTGTGAGAAAGCGAACCTGGTGCTTGGGCTAAGCCTCACTCCCAGCCAGTTTGCTTTGTTCAGCTCGGAGCAGAGGCTGGGGTGGAGGTGAGGAGGAGAAAGGTGGAAGGGAACTCCCTTTTACGGAGTGCCTAACCCACACCTGCTGCTGCATTAGGCACTGCGGAGTCACACGTAGATGAGAGCCAGTTCCCACTCCCACAGGACCCCCCGCCCCCATCACTTGGAGAATGGGAAGACATAGATACTGACATTACAATGCAGTAATAACAGTGAACATTTACTGAGCACTTACTGTGTGGAGGGGCTTCACAGGCATTACGTCATCCAATCTGAGCCCAGGCGCAATTTACAGTCGCTGCTGTCCCATTTCACAGGCGAAGCAACTGAGACAGAGTAAGACTCAGTTACGTGTCCAATGATACAGAGCTAGAACTGAGAAGAGTCACATTTGAACCCAGGCGATCTGGCTCCAGACCTGCCTGCTAAGCCACCCCTCTACAGCCTCACCAGTAGTTGGGGGAATGGAGGCAGCCCAGGGGAGGGAGTGATCTACTCTGTTGGAGGTGAGAGTGGGGTACATGGAGGTCTTCGTATTGATGCCTGATTGAGGCTTTGAAGGATGAATAGGAGTCGGGTGCAGAAGGGGCAGGGAAGGTGTTTCCATCAGAAGGAACAGCCTGTGCATAGGTAAAGAGGCCTGAGCTATTGTGATGGGTTTGGGGAATTACAAGCATAAGGCATAAGCCAGGGAGAAGTGACGTGAGGCTGTAGGCCAGGCTCCAGACATGAGACCTCTCCTGTCCTGCTCAGTCATTTGGAGTTTGTATAAAGCAGTTCCCCCTTTCCTGACCCTGGGGAGATGAGCTGAATCATCAGGAGATGATGGTGAATAATCCACGGCCACATGCCTGTGAGTGGGGGGAGGACAGAAGAGGAAGGGGACTGCCCTGGGTCTGGGAGAGGTGGGGAGAGGGGGGAGACTTCCTAGAGGAAGGGCCATCTCGCTGGGGTTAAGAATGGGAAGAGGAGGGAGAGTATATGAACAAAGGTGCAGAGGTTAGCAAGTGCCAGGTGTGTTTGGGGGACATGGAGAGGATGAACAGGTGGGAGTTATGAAAAGAACGATCACAAAAACGTACGTTATGTTCATCCCTGCCCACCAAATGCCCTTTTGCAGTCTAACCTGTGTTCAAATCCCAACTTGCTGCTGATCAGCTGGACAAGTCACTAAACTTCTCTGAGCCTCAGTTTCCTTCTCACCTGAAAACTGGGTGGAAACAAATGATGATACCCTCCCAGAGTTCCCATGAGGGATTCACACACTGGGACCGTCAACGAGCTCTTTGCCACGTCAGCCGTCCCCCTCCACCACGGGTCGGCAAACTCATTCTCTAAAGGGTCAAATAATAAATATTTTAGACATTGTAGGCTATTTGGTTTCTGTTGCATCTACTCAACTCTGCCACTGTAATGGCAGAGCATCCACAGACAAAACGGAAATCAATGAGCACGAATGTGTGCCAATAAAACTATTATGGACACTGAAATTTGAATTTCACATATTTGTCTCATATCACAAAATATTATTCTCCTTTGGTCCCCTACCTCCAGCTCTTTAAAAATGTAAAAATAATTTTTAGTTCGTGAACTGTAGAAAAACAGGCAGTAGGCCAGGTTTGGCCCACGGGCCACGGTTTGCCAACCCCAGATTCAGACTGTTGTTTCTTTAATACTTTCTTGAGATTCACCTTCTACTTATTTAAATACATGCATTCAAAAAGGAACTTTTACATCACATCACCACCACTTACCCTGGATAGAAGGTTGAGCCCGAGGGTCTGAGCTTGGGGTCTGCTCTCTCTTTGTTAAAGAGGGATATAGGGTATCAGGGACAAATGAGAACACGGCTGAGACTTTCTCCTGGTCCAATTCAGGGGAACAAATGGAAAAGGAATGAACAAGCGGCTCTCCCGTTATAGAAGTCAACGTTATTTAATGCTGCGTCTTACGCGACCTAACACCACCCAATGGGAGGCAGCACTGAAATAATATCATAAGGTACCTGACACTACGCTTGGCTATATTACTGGAACCTACTGGCCACACACTATGGTGTTCTCAATTCTCATCCAGGTCACTGACTATCTGGGGAGAAAAATAACGCTGTTTCTGACCAGCCTTTGGGGCGTGAGTCAACCTTTGCTAAGTGTTTTGAAATCACCTAATGACAACTTGATGGTCATTGTAGGAAATTAGTATTGTTAATTAAATACTAATCACAATAATGGTGATGAATTTGGATTGGTGAGACGTTAGTGCCCGAAGGCCTTGAAGCGTATTTTAAAAGCATCACTAAAAATAATAATTGAAATTGCAACAAGGATGAGTCAAGGACATGAAAGTGACTTTGGCCTGTGGAAAAGCCAACCGAGATAGCCTCGGGACCCCACCGGCCCCGTCCAGGCACAGGCTTGCACAGGGCTTCCGGAGGCCCAGGAAGGTGAGACAACAGAGTCAGGCTGTTGAGGATTTTAAGGCCCCAAAAGAGATGGTGCCTTCTGAGGTAGGGCATCTTGCTGGAGGTTTCCAGGCCTCGTGGCCTCATCTGAGAAATGGGTATAATAATATTTTATGCCCAGGAGGAAAGGGGCTGGACCTGACGAGCCCTTTAGGCTCTGTCCCAGTACTGCCCACTGTTACCCGAAGTGAGTCTCAAATCCTGGTGCCTTGGTCCTCTCCATGGACAGGTGTTCTCCATCTAGGAGAAAATACCTAACTCCTAACTAACTAATAGGGGTATACCTATTAATACCTATTAATACCTAACTAATAGGGGTAGCAAATGTGCTGCCTGGAGGCCAAATCTGACCTTAGGTATGGCTTAGCTAACTGGTATAGTTGAATTTTAAAGTAATAACATGCAGGCAGAAATATTCACAGTACGTAATTATATAGTTCAGTGAACTGTCACATAGTGAACAGCTGGGTGGCCACCAACCAGGCTAAGAGAGAGCACAGCATGGCAGACCCCCCAGGATTCCTGTGTGCCCCTCCAATCACTTGACACTATATATATTTTTTTCTTTTTTCTTTTTTTTTTAATTTTTAGTTTGACTACGTCGTGTCTTTTTTTCTGACACCAAATAGTGTGGGGGTTTTCCACACCAATTCTCCAATTCTCCAATACCAGCTAAGTGTCTAACTAGTCACTTCTGACACTAACTGGAGTTAGCACAGAGCCTAGAAGTTACGGGCTCAGTCCCACAAGACTGCCCCCTACTTCAGATATCAATCACAAGTCCTGCGGGGGTGACCTGTCCTCTGACCAACCGGCTATACATGGGAGGGGGAGTAGCCATGACCTCATTAGGTTTGATAATTCACTAGAACAACTCACAGAACTCAGGAAAACACTTGGGTTTACCGGTTCATTGTAAGGGACGCATCTCAGGAACAGCCTGATGTTGGAAGAGATGCACGGGCAAGGTGTGGGGTGTGGCAGGCATGGAGCTTCCGTGCGCGGCCTTGTCACATGTACCACCACCCCAGCACTTATCTCAGTGTGTTCACCAACTTGGAAGCTCTCTGGACCATGTGGTGTAGGGGTTTTAATGGAGGTCTCATTAGCTAGACTGAACTCAATTTCCAGCCCCTCTCTCCTCCGCAGAGCTTAGGGAGGGGAGGCTGAAAAGTCTTAAGGCTCTACTCAGGACTTGGTTCTTCTGGCAACCAGCCCCCATCCTGGAACTATCAGGCTGGGCCCCCAAAGAGTCAGCTCATTAGCGTATAAAAAACAGTAAATTCCAAACGTTTTAGGAGCTCTGTGCCAGGAACTACCGGTGTTTCCCTGAAAATAAGACCTAGCCGGACCATCAGCTCTAATGCATCTTTTGGAGCAAAAATTAATATAAGACCTGGTCTTGTTTTAATATAAGACCCAGTCTTAATATAATATAATATAATATAATAACTGGTCTTATTTTAATATAAGACCCAATCTTATATAATGTAATGTAATATATAATATGTAATATAATATAAGATAATATAAGATAATACCAGGTCTTAAACTAATTTTTGCTCCAAAAGACGCATTAGAGCTGATGGTACGGCTAGGTCTTATTTTCAGGGCAACACGATAGGAACCAGGGGTGAAGACCAAATATTTATTTTTCATTGTACCACAGACCATCTTTAGGCAGGGCATGGGGCACGCACACTCCTCTTTGCCACAGACCCCACCTCCCCTGTTGCACTGCCCAATTCATAGACTTGTGTTGCCTGCTCAGCCTCCGTAGGTATCGGAAGTGGTGATCCCTCTTAATAGATGGCCTTTGTCTTAATAGCAATAGAAACAGTAGTTGTTATCACCATAATAAAGAAGAAGAAGAATGAAAATAAAGTAGTTATCAATTGTGGGGTATGTATAACATGCCAGGGATAGTACTGAGCATGTCAGACACAGTATCTCATTTAATCTTCACAGATAGCTTTCTAAGGAAGGACTCTATGTTCTCCAGCTTTCAGATAAGGCAACCAAGGGTCAAAGAACTTGAGTGTATTTCCCAAGGAAACACAGCAAGTAAAACAGAAAGCGGGTTGTGCCAGACCTTGAAGTGGGAGGAGGAGTCATGTGGGGATTGGGACCTGCTCTACTCTTTGGAGAGCAGTTTTGTATTGTGGGAGCTGCACAGGCTTGGGGGGTCAGATAGGCCTGGGCTTCAACCTTCATGCCATCACGCTGGACAAGTTACTCAGTCTTTCGGGCCTCAGGTTCCCTTTCTATAACATGGGCACCATGACAGCCACCTCATGGGGTCACTGTTAGGACTGAATGAGCTCAGCGCTGGGTGAAAACTCCATAAATGATTCTTCACTGCATCCAGCCTAAGCAGAAGGGCTGCTAGAAAGCTGGGATCCGAAAAAAAAAAAAGAAAGAAAAAAAGCTGGGATGCCCATGGAATGTCCTATCTCTACCTCCTTCAAGACCCAGTTCTAAGCCATCTCCTGCAGGAAGCCTCCCAGGTTCCCAGCAGCCCCATTGTTCTTGTCCTTGCTTTCAAATGTCCTGGAACTTTGGTTTATGGGACAACATCCCATCCCGCACCCGCTGGCCCTCCCAGCCGTCTGCACTCACCTCACCTCCAAATGTCTGTGACCTCCGGGCACATTCCAGACTTTGTCACTCATCACTTTTCATCTGCTGTGGGCGGCATTGGTGGGCCTGCGTGGCCCCCTCCACTGGGCAGTGGGGGCTCCTTGAGGGCAAGGGTCCAGTGGAGAGTGACAATAAAGCCACACAAATGCTCTCCCGCCCCGAGCATGCCACAGGGCGTGACAGAGCGCGCCCGTGTCATTGGTGGACTTAGTGGGATCTGTGCTCCTTCTTGGCAAAGAATTGTGCGGACAGCTTCTGACCTTGTCTCGTTTAACCCTCCCCATGAGTTCTTTTTTCAGATGATATATTTAAAATTTTTTGTTATTGCTGTAAAATGTACGTAACACAAAATGTACCATTTTAACCATTTTTAAGTATGCAATTCAGTGGACTTTAAGTATTCGCAATATTGTACACTCATCACCACCGTCTATTTCCAGAACTTTTCCATCATCCCGCACGGAAACCCTGTACCCATGGAAGAATAAGTCCCCATTCCCTCCTCTCTGCAGCCCCGGGTAATCTTTGTTCTACTTTCTGGCTATGAATTTGCCTTTCTGGGCCCCTCATACAAGTGGAAGCTTAAAATATTTATCCTTTTGTGACTGGTGTATTTCGCTTAGCATAATGTCTTCTGGGTTCATCCATGTTTGTATAGCATGTGTCGGAATTGCCTACCTTTTTATGGTGGAACAATATGCCATTGTCTATCTAGACCACATTTTGTGCATCCATTCATCTGTGGAAGGACACATGGGTTGTTTCTACCTTTTGGCTGATGTGAGTAAAGCTGCTGTGAACACGGGAGTACAAGGGACTGTTGAAGTCCTTGCTGTCAATTCCTGGGTATACACCTAGGAGTGGAACTGCTGGTAATTCTATGTTTCACTGTGTGAGGAACTGCCAAACTATTTTCCATCGTGGCTGCACCATGTTACGTTCCCACCACCAGTGTACCAGGGTTCCAATTTCTCCATATCCTTGCTCACACATATTCTTTTTTGTGTTTTTGTGATAGTAGCCATCCTGGTGGGTGTGAGGTAGTATCTCATATGGTTATCCTCCCCGTGACTGTAAGGGTAGCTCTCGTAGCCCCATTTCATAGTGGGGGAAATGAGGCTTGGAGGAGGTAACTTGAGGTCACATACTCAGAGCTTGGATGTGAACCCAGAACCTGGTGGCTATAAATGTCACTGTCTTCCCACTGCCCCAGCCTCCCTACTTGAATTTCTTGAGGGACTATGTCTTCCTGTTCCTTTGTGGACACCAAGAAGGAAGGGAATGCTATCATAGAACCACCAGATTTAGGGGTACCTGGAAGGTCCTGGGAGATGGTCTAGTTCAACCCTTCATTTTTTAGCTATGAAAGCTGAGGCCCAGAGAGGGACAGTTCACACCTGAGTGAGCCACAGGACAGAAGCAGGTGTCATGTGCCACAGTCCTCGTCCCTGGGTCCCACCGGTTCTCAGAAGCATCCTGCTTTCCCATCCCTGAGCTCTGCTGCTCGAGTTACTCACCAGTCTCTTACCTGACCCATGGCGTGGATGGGTTCAGGGAAATAGGTTTGGACTCCAGGTTGGGTGACCAATTTCCAAGTCACAGGAGATGAGCTGTGCCTCCCCCATGGCAACTTCCAAACATATGTCCCAATCCTGCCTGTGGGCTGGGTGGTTTAAGCCTTGCCTGACAGGCAGGGATGGTGGCCAGCCTTGGATGGGACCACCAAAGAAAGGCTGAGATCTGGAGATTTCTGACAGCTGGCCAGACTCACTCTTTTTCCCAGACAGCCCCAGTGTTGTCTCCAAAGGAGGCCAGATTCCAGCTCAATGTCAGAAGCTTGTCTTAGCGGCATGGGAGGTGGGGACCATCTGTCCTTGGGGACCCAAGGGGTAGAGGGAGGTGTATGTCCATTCACTGAATCAAAAGAGTGCACATCAAAGGGACAGAGTGTGGGATTAGAGAAAAAATATGGGCTATGGGTTTGTACAGCCGAGTGCAGTCATGGCTGGACTACAAATTAGCTGTGTGATGTTTGCCAAGTCATTTGAGCTTCCTGGGTCTCAGTTTCTCCATCTGTAAAATGGGGTGGGGGGGAGAAGCATGTGCTCATGGCATTTCTCTGAGGATTAAATGATGGCCTGCACAAATAAAGCTGTGTGCAGTGCCTATCCCATAACTACTGCTCAGCCAAGGTAGCTATAATCAATTGCTATTTTCTGCCTGATCTTGCACGGCTAGGATTGGGCTGGGTGACAGACTAGATGTTAGAGTTATGACGCTGTTCGAGGTGACCTTTCCTCCCAATTTATGCTCTACTAGGAGAGGTTTTTCTCCTTCCCTTCAAGGCCCTTTGACCCACGCCTCTCCACCCTCATCACTATCTGTGACACCATTGCCCTCTTGCCAAGAGCTTGGCAGATGGAAACTGGTGGTGTTTCCACCCCTCCTGAGATGTTTTCATTTAAACAGGCCCTTAAAAAACCCCAGCAGCAATTATCAGGCTCTGATAACTTCAGAAGTCTTTGCAGTACAAAATAATATTAATAATAATGATGACCATTTTTATTCAGTGTCTACTATGTGCTGGCATTGCTCTGAATCCCTTACATGCATTCCCTTATTTAATTGTCCCAACAGAAGTATGAGATTGGGACTTTTTTTTTTAATCACACCCACTCTACAGATGAAGAAAGTGAGGCACAGAGAAGTTAAGTAACTTGTCTAGTGTTACACAGTAAGTGGCAGAGAAGAGACACAAACCCAGGCAGCCTGACTCGAGAGCCCGCTAGGCTCAGAGCTCACTGGGCACCAGGCGTGTTTTCAAGGTGCTTTACACGCATAGCTATCTCGATTGCCTCACACCAACTCTATGAGGTTGGTATTATTGTTCCCAAAACTGAGAAATGAGAAAACTAAGGCCTGGACAGAGAACTGTCTCTGTTTGCCTCACCTGCTGTTGAAATGTTATTTATGAAGCGAGTTTGAATTCAAAAGCAGCTTTGTCCTGAACACTCCTCTGGGGATAGTGGAAGTGTCAGGAGTGGGAGAGACACCACTGGTTTTGGAGACAGAAGTTTGAATCCTGGCTCTATTAGTCCTGGCTTCATGGCTCTGGGAAAATTTCAGAGCCTTGCTGAGTCTGGATTTCCTCATGAGTGCAGTGATGGAAGTTATGCCCACCCAAGGGCTGCTGTGAGCCCAAAACGGAATAAGGCGCTGAGAGCAGAGGCACGTAGTAGATGCTCGATAAATATTTGTTTTGTGGTCCCCTAAAGACACAACTTGTTCTGTATTCTCATAACACTCTGCTGGGTGTCTCTTGGTCCACTTACCAGATGCAAACTAGCATTCGAGTTATTTAGGTACCTGGGACCGGAAACTTCCTGAAGTCAGGGCCACATTCTATGCAGAGAATTTATCTTTTGATTTCCCACTCGGCCCCGGTGTCTTTTATGCAGCCATATGAGCTATATGGTTTTTTGTTTGTTTTTCAAAGTGAAAATAGTTTTTTCATTTTTCTCCTTATAAAAGTTATAATTGCTCGTTGTAAAAAGGGGAAAGAATTTTGCCGAATTTGTCTTGATGTGAAGATTAGATGAGATACTGCTGGGAAAGGACTCACCAAGACACCTGACACAGAGCTTTGTAACAATTGTTACTATCATTCAGAAAACACATACTTGTATTTTTAAAAAGTGAAAACCACCTGCTGACCTTGTGGATGTCTTTTCAGATTTTTTTCTGTGTATATGCACAGAGACAACCCCTCAGACCTAAGACAAAGACTTTTTAAATGGGTTTTCTCTTGTGCCTTTTCACTTCCACAGTAAATGCTGGGCTTCTTTATGCCAGGAAGGATGGGTGTGTATCATCTTCAGGATTGCTGAGTGTTACTTTTTATGAATGTGCCATGACGTATTTAGTCAATCCCCTGTTGCTGGACACCTAGGTGACTCCTATTATCTCTTTTGAGTTGAGCCGGAAGTTGCAGGGCAGGTGTAGACTAAGGAATCTTCTGGCTGGCAGAGGCCCCTGCAGTTACAAAACAGCTATTGGGGAAGTCACCAAGGCTGACACAGTGACTTCTGCGATGAGTAATTTTGAAGTTGCTTTAAGGACAATTAGGGAGATGTTCCTGCCTTTGGAGCCTGGGATGAGATCAGACGCATTCCTTCTTTACATGTGCTAGAAGGGGCAGTCCTCTGGGAAAAATGCCTTTGACTCACCCTTTTCTTTGCAGTCACCTCCCAGGAGGTATCCTTATTGCTGGGACATCTGTTTCAGCAGAAATAGGACCATGAGGTGACAGAGGACCTGCCCTGCCCTTTTCTGAGGGCTTTCTTTGACACGCGAGGAAGCCATTTGCACACCAGAAATCAGAGGTGAGGGAAGTGGGGATTCACCAAGCTCAAAAAGCAAGCCAGTAGGGAAGACAGAAGGGACCTCACAGGGTAAGGACTCCCCTGCCCTGGCGTGTGGTTTCCAGAACTCCCGGGGCCTCCCTGACGAGCATCCACTCATGCTGGCCCCCCATGCAGAAGCAGGGTCCTCCCTTGTCTTGAGATTGGTGTGGACATTGCAGTATCCACACGGGACCTGGCTTAAAATTTTGGACCTATGCTCTCCAGGCCCTGGAACAGGGGAAAGAGTCGCCCCTCGGCCACCTAGCTTTCCCTCTCCAAGCCTCAGTTTCTCATCTGGAAAAGGGGAAGGATGAGGTCGGGGGAGAATGAGATGATGCATGGGAAGCACTTAATATGATGCCTGCCATGGAAACCATTGCTGTTAAAGTCGATGGAGCAGAGTAATGTGAGAAATGAACGAGACACCACGTGTGGAGCAGAGAAAAGGCTCTCGGTCCGTGTTGGTTTTTGAGGTCAGGGACCCATCTCTCCGGGCAGAGATGGACACGTTGGTTCATGCAGTTCGGCACTTTATAGAGCTTTCTGTTGATGAGCAGAATGAGGCAGGAGAGGTCGTCTCCTCTGAGAGAGGCCTGTGGTTTTCGAGTGACCTCAGAGAGCCACTCCCCTCTGCCAGGCACCCTTCCAAGGACTTAATATATAGCATTTCATTCAGCTCTCACCACAACCCTATGGAGCAGAGGTGTCTTATTTTATAGATGGGGAAACTGAGGCTCCGAGAGGTATCACACATTCAGTAAGAAGCCGGCTCATTAAGCTTTGGGCTTGAAATGAACTAGGGCGCATCCACAAGAGGACCGTTCATTTTCAGGGCTGGACTTATGGCTTCACTGGAAGAGGGTGAATGGCCGAGGACGGGATGACAGGGTCTGGCTTCTCCTGACCCAAAGGAGTTATGGGTCAGATAGATGGTGCCCTTTCCTCCCTCAAGCAGCCCTTTCTCCATGAGATGAGGGAGAGTGAACTGGTGGAAATGCTACAGAGAAGTGAATCTACAACAAGGAAGAACAGGAGGTCCCTACCCTGGTCTGAGGGCTACAGAGTGGCTTCTCGGGGGAGAAGGACTATTACCCTGCACGTTCACCCAAAAGTTTAAAGTAAAAAGGACTGGCTCTGTTAAATATGAGCCAGGATGTGGATCAATGAGAATTCTCAGATACTACTGGACGGGGTGTAAACTTGTATGGCCAGCTTGGAGAACTGTTTGGCAGTAGCTACTAACTCTAAACATACATGTCCCCAAGGACCCGGCAATTCCATTCCTTGACTTACATCCCAGAGGAATAAGCATGTATGTTCACCAAAAGACATATATGAGAAGGTTCATGGTAGCATTACTCCAAATAGCCCCAAACGAGAAAGCACAAAAACATCCATCCACAGTAGAATAAATGAATAGTGATATGTTCAGCCCGTATACTACTTATACAGCAAAACAAAAGAACAAAATGCTGTTACGCATAACTAGGTGGATGGATCTCATATAGATAAGATTGTGCAAAAGAAGCCAAAAGATACGGGATGATACCACTTATACGCGGTTAGGAAAGAATTCATGGTGAGAACAGTCAGAACCTGATTACCTTTGGGAGATGCCAGTGAAAGGGAGTATGAAGAAGCCTTCTGGAAGGTGGGAAACAATGTAGGTGGGGAGTACATGTGGGTGTACGTATGTAGAAATCCATTGAGCTGAACATGTAATATTTGTGCACTTAATTGAGTGTAAGTTATCCCTCAATACAAAGTCAAAACAAGACAACAAACAAAGGAGAAGTAGACCAAAGCTAAGATCTGAAGGATGAATAAGAGTTAGCCAGCGAGAAGGGGGAACAGTGGTCCTGGAGGAGAAACCAGCATGTGCAAAGGCCCTCTGGTAGGCGTGCATGGCGTTCCTTCTCATCTTGCCTCTGGGCTCACTTGATAATGCCACTTCCCCTAGCTTCTCTGCACCTCTTTCTACTCATTGAAGGTTTCCACTGTGGAATAGGTTGGCAGAAATCACTTCAACAGCTCACACACACCTCAGGTCTATGTTTGGATGTTCCACCTTTGAGTTGTTGAGAAAGGAGCTGTAGTCAGAGCGAGATGGAGAGGACTTGGAGTTCAAAGTTGGATTCAGCGCTTAACTGTGCCATGAATGATTGTTCTTAGATAGGGCCCTTCACCCAATGAGCCTCAGTTTTCCCATCTGTAAGAAGGGTCTTTAATAGGTGAAGTGTTAGTGATAGAGTCAGGGTAAAGGAAATGTTCACTAGATGCCTATCATATAGGAATCAGGGAATAAGGCCTGAAAACAAGCCCTCCCCCAAACTTGTGGCGCCCCTCTAGAGTAATCCAGCATAGCCCTAGGTAGGCCTCTGCAACCCCTGGCCTTGATTTCCTGTCACGTGGACCTGAAACCACCATCTAGAACAGTGCCTGGCACATACCAGAGGTTCGAGGCATGTTGGCTCGTGCTAGCTAGCACTTAACACCTGCCAGGTACTGCTCTGAGCTCCTTACACATGTGGACTTGTTTCATCCTCATAGTAACTGCTATCATTTAATTCTACAGAGGGGGAAACTGAGGCACAGAACAGTTGAGTCACTGGCCCACAGCCACACAGTTCATTGATGGTACCTGGCTCTGGATCCTGGCTCATAACCACACCACCATATAGCCAGATTATACAGGACTCCCCAGCTGGGCTTCATGAGACACGCTGCAGAAACCTGGAGAAGGTGCTGGAAGAACCAGAGCTCCCCCAAGGCTGTTGGCCAAGATCAGCGCTGTTGGGCAGCCAGTGGGCACGCTGGAGCCCTGACTCCCGTGAAACCCACGCCCTTTTCGAGGAAGGCAAACCCACCCAGAATAACTGTCAAGCCAACAGGCAGTGTAAACCGCCTGTAAGCCTGGAGGTGCCCAGGAAGGAGGAGGCCCAGCAACATGCTGCCGCTGCTGAGGTGAGCCAGAGTTGCCCTTTTTGCCAGCTTTTTTTTTGGCTGTTGTTGTCATTATTGTTTTTTGGAGGAGAGATGGGACACCTCAAAAATGTTCTGTTTTGCTTAAAGGATTAATTTTCACCTGTAGCATCATGTGGGACTTGCAGCCACTCCCTTTCCTCTGTGCCGTCATGTTTTACTGCTCTCTTTCATTTTGCCATGAGGAAACCTGATGAGAATGTTCTAGAAACTGCAGCCTGAGGGTGGGGACGGGGGATGGAGGGGAGATGGCAGTTTATTCTCCTTGGCAGCAGGACTAAACTTGCATGCCAGAGAGGGCCACTGGGTGTGGGATCGTTGGAGGTGCTTATGGTTTTCCTGCCTCCTTCCACATTTATAGGCTTTCCATATTTGCATAAGCAAGAAGAATGAAAAAAATGCGGTGATAATAGCTAATATTTATTGAGCATTTACTACATACATGTTGACTTTACATGTATTAACTCATTTAACCCGTATAACCATCCTATGAAGTAGATATTTTTTTTCTATTTCCAGAGGAAGAACTGAAGTGCAGAAAAGTAAAGTAAATAAGGTAATGAAAAATTCAAATTATCAAAATTTAAAAAGAGATTGTCAATACAAAGGAATGACCTGCTAATGCTATGAGATGGATGAACCTAAAAACTTGGATACTCACTGAAAGAATCACGACACAGGAGATCACGTATTGTATGATTCCATTCATATGAAATGTCCAGAAAAGGCAAATCTATAGAGACAAAAAGTAGATTAGTGGTTGCCTGGGGCAGGGGGTAGAAAAAGAGAGTCATAGTAAATGGGCACAAGAAATCTTATTAGGAGAGATGAGATATTCTAAATCTGACTTACAGTGATAGTTGGTAAATTTACTAAAAACCGTTGAAATGGGTGACTTGTGTAAATATGTAACATGTACTTCAATAAGTTGTAAAACAAAGAAATGTAATTAAAATGTGAAAACCTGACATTTATTGAGCACCTATTATGCACTTTATAGTTTTTCCCAGTGCTAACAGCTTATTTGTTTACCCAAGTTCATCCTTATTGAGCACCTATTATGTGCCAGGCGCCCTGCCAGGATACGGGGGTGTAGCAGTGAACTGGATCTGGTTCTGGTTCAAGGTCCCTGCCCTGATGGAGATTATGGTGTAGTGAGTGTTGGGGGTTGGGTGGGGGTGGGGTGGAGACATGGATGAAAAAGCCATCCACGACCAGAGAGTGTCGCTGGTACTGTCATGGGGTAGCCATGGTGCTGACATAGCCTAGAGGAAGCACCCCAATCCAGACCTGGTGGATGCTGGGAGGGCAGAAAGGGTTTTATGCGTGTGGTTGGGACCTGAAGGATGAGAGGTAGTTACCAGATGAAATGGCAGGAGAGTGGGGTGGGGAGAATGAAAGTTGACCATTCATTCATTCATTCATTCATTCATTCATTCATTCATTCATTTGTTCGTTCAGCAACTGTTTATTGAGAGACTGCCATGGGCCCAACACTTTGACGCGGCTGGAGGGTGGCCGTGACAGATGTAGAAGGTATAAGAAGGGCCTTGCCCGTGAAGTTATGTCCTTGTAACTGCTGAGGAAATGGAGGCTCAGAGAGGTGAAGTGACTTGCCAGGTGACATGACTGGAGCAGAGATCCAAACCTAAGCCAACATTGGCTCAAAAGCCCATGTCTGGAAATACTCTCCCTTCCTGCCTACAAGAAGAGGCCAGGGGATTCAGACACACCACTGTGATTTTGAGGGCCGTGGGGAGGTGCCCACCTAGAAACCCAACCTTGTTCAGTGGGTGGAGACTGGCATCCCTCCTGGGGAAATTCCTGTCTGTTGAACCCTTGTCTCTCCCTCTCCTTGTGAGAACCCACCTATATTCTTTGGATGATGGATGCGGGAGGTGAGGGTGTCCAGGGCGGAAGGGAAGGGACCACTAACTTCTCTGCACTGCTTGTGCTAGGACTGAGCATTGGATAAGGAGTGAGGCCAGAATTCTAGGCCAGGTTTTGCCACCAATTATTTGGGTAACTGGGGCTAGTCCCTAGCTACTTCTGGGCCTCAATTCTTTTGTCTCTAAAATGGGAGCATTGGGTTTGCTGCACTCTGAGCTCTATCTGGCTGACATTGATGACCAGAACTGCTGGGCTCAGGTGTCTCTAGAGTTCTGTGCTGGAAGTAGGATGACCACCTCGTCCTGGTTTGTCTGGGACTTTCTGGGTTTTAGCACTGAAGGCCCTGCCTCAAAGGAAACCCCTCAGTCCTGGGCAAATGGAGGCAGTTGATCACCCTAGCTGAAAGGACATGAGCTTAGCCTCCCCTCTCATCTTACTCACAAAGAGTAAGACACAGCATCTTGCTTTTGCACATTGGTGGCCACAGAACTATTTTCTAGCCATTTTGTTTGTACGTACCATGTTTCTATGACTCAGTTGGAAATCCCTTCAAGTCATGGTACGACTGCTTCTGCTTCCTTCAGATTGCCTGGTCTCTGCTCAACCATCTCCTCCCGGTCGGGTTTCCCACCCCTGCACCCTCTCCCACTTCTCAGGATGGTGTTTTTGGTTGTCGGTCTCCATTAGCTCCCTCAGAGCTCCTTAAGCTCTTGCCTTGTTTACTGTCCTTTCCCCAGCCTTCAGGCAGGGGCTGTGCCAGAGCAGGTGTTCAATAAACGACCGTGGACTGTCTAACTCTGCAGTGCCCAGGACAGGGCCAGGCATCCCCTTCACCCCAGGGTTTCACACCCCAACTCCAGGGCAATTCTGTTGGCAGAACAGAATCTTCCTAAAAAGGGCTGCAAGGGACCACTCCCCAGGTGTGGCTTCGTAAAGCTTTCTGTCCCACAGACTCGTTGGGCATCTGGTGAAGTCTGTGGACCCGTTCTCAGAATAATTTGTTAAACTTGCATTTGGATTACAATGAAAACAATTTTACTAAAATACAGTCATCAAAGTATTTACAATTTTTTGTGCTTCTTTATTAATACATTAAATGATATTTAGTGGTGAATGATATGATCTTAATTTTAGAGTAGTGGTAGCTTAAACAATAGTTTGGAATATCTATAGTAACTGAAGTGCGATATGGAAAGATCTGTGATTTCTATTTGTGGCAAAACAACAGGGACTCCTACTTGTTGCCTGCATTCATGATCAAAGGAAATGCTAAATACCACTTAGAGACTGGAGAAAACGAAGATATAACTTTTGTCCAACCCAGTATCGTGGACCCCTCAGAATTCTATCCTCAAGCCCCTCAGGGAGGTCCATGAATTCCTGCTTAAAGGCAAAGGGATTTTGACTCTTTAGGTTAGCTAAACAAGAAAATCACCAAGAAAGATGAGAGAACAAAGAGTAAAGAGCAGTGACCACATGGGGTTGGGCTAAGCAGAGAAAGGTTTCAGGACAGGTGAGTTTCAGCTCTGGGTCTTATAAAGGTGAGCCAATTTTGGCAGGGAGCAAGAAGCTGGGGGTGATGGAAGGAAACATGCAGAGGGTGTGCTCTTGTGACCAAATCAAAAACAGCAAACTAACATCACAGCCACGACCTCACCCCAGAGCAAACCAGTATCTCCTTTGTGTCTCTTTTGTCACTGAGAGCAGCGAGTCATTGTCCCTGTTGAACAGGGTACCTACTCTCAAGCTTACACACAACACGACAAAACAAACATAAAAGTTCACAAGACAAATACTAAGTTGCAGTTCAAAAAATGAGGCCAGAAGAATCCGGAACATGCCATATGTCTGATTTGGTGTACACAGCGCAAGCCACAGGCATTCAAAGATGGGGTCACCTCCCTCTGAGCTTTGTGGTGAGGATCAAATGGACAAGAGGACAGCAGAGTTTCAAGGATGGTAAGAGCATCTGCTTTGGGATGGCTTGCTCTCCCTCTGGTCTCAGTGACCTCTGTAAAATAGGGATAATAACTAAGCATGGCACCTAACATACACCAAGCACTCAACAATGGGAGCTATTATTACCCCTTGAGAAATAATGATAGAGGTTTGCAAATTGGTCCTGGTGACATCAGGAGACTGGAGAACTTGGTCTTCAGGGTGGTAGGTCTGAAAACTGATTTGAATGAATAAGTGAATGAATGAATGGAAGGAGTGAATGCGTCCTCGGGTTGGCTCCACCCCTCTACCCATGCTTCCCCCTAAGTGGTTCAATGAAATGGACCCCAGCTCTGAGGTCTGCTGCATCGCAACGTGACAATGTGCGGTGGAGGGGAGGTGGTCATATGGGGCGGGGTAGCTGCAGAAGCCCAGGCTGAGCAGACGGGTGGCATCCCCGGAGTGTCTTCGCTCAGTGTACCCCGCAATTCCTGCAAAGTCACGGGGCCTCCATGGGTCCGGGGACCAGCGGGCTCCACCGTGTCCAGGCCGATCTTGGGGGCGAGGGGGCGAGAAGCCTGCCTGAGTTCAACGCGTGGGAGACGTGACAGCAGAAAAGCAGTCTTATCCTGGAAAGGTCGATCTAGGCCGCCCAGTCTGAAGTGGGGTGGGGTGCGGATGCACCTTCGGATGCTACGATCCGCCAGCCCTTCCAGGCCGAGGTCTCTCGCACCTCGTGGGAATTTGGGGTCTGGGGAATTGGGTTGGGAGAGAAGCGGAGCCTCCTTGGCAGAGGACGTAGGGGAAAGGGATCCCTTAAAAGAGATGCCGGGGCTGCCGGTCCCTTTAAGAGGCCGGGCTGGCTCTGCGGCGGCTTCAGCTAACCGCGTGCCTGGTGCAGCTCTGCGGTCCGTGTCCCCCGGCAAAGAATCCAAGCTGGGCGGGGCGGCAGGACCCGGCACAGGAGAGGGCGTGGTCCAGCGGGACCTGGGCGGAGCCAGAACTGCACGCCCCGGATCGTCCTAACAGAGAAAGCAGAGGCGCCCGGTAGTGGGCGGAGCCACGAGGCCGTGGGAAGGGCCTGCAGCTGCAGGTCTTGGGGGCGGGGCCTCAGGTTCAGGATGCGTCGCAGAGGGTGGTGGGCGGGGCAACAGCGGGGGCGGGGCCTGTGTCTGCAGTGGGCGGGGCCCGCCGCAGAGGGGCAGTGCCAGCCAAGAGTCCTCTACGAGCGGCTGCCGCGGCGCCTCCACAGCGTCTCTGACAGCCCCGGCGCCGGTACCCGCAACCCTCGCTACCTCGCGCAGCCGCCGAGGCCTCCATCGCAGCCCGAGTCCCATTTTTTGCCTCGGCGCCCACATCCGGGGCCGGTCCGCCTCTCAGTCGCTGCGGAGGCCGCATCTGGCGCGCATCTGGAACCGCCTGGCCGGCCACGCTGGAACCCGCGCCCAACCTGGCCCGGCCGCGCCGGGAGCCCTGCCCGGAGCTGGAGCCTTCCCTAGAGCCGCGGGCCCGGGGCCCTGAGCTGCGCAGCCGGCGCATGGTGAACTCGCTGCTGTTCGGAGAGATGGCCTTGGCCTTCGGCTGCCCTCCGGGTGGCGGCGGTGGGGGCTGCCCAGGCGGGGGCGGCGGTGGGGTCGGGCCAGGGCCATCGCCGGTGACCGCGGCGCTGCGGGACGACCTGGGCTCCAACATCCACCTCCTGAAGGGGCTCAACGTGCGCTTCCGCTGCTTCCTGGCCAAGGTGCACGAGCTGGAGCGGCGCAACCGACTCCTGGAAAAGCAGTTGGAGCAGCAGCAGAGCGAGCGCGAGCGGCGGCTGCGCTACAAGACCTTCTCCCGTGAGCAGGCCGTGCAGACCGGGCCTGAGCTGTTGCGGCCACTCGCGCCGGGCAGCGGACACGGCATCGGCAGCGGCGCGGCGGCCGGCGCCAACGCCAACGCCGTGGCCCTGGGCGGCCTGCCCCCCGGCGGCGGCTCGCACCCGCAGCACTACGGCCGCTTGCCCGGGACCATCTGGAGCTACACGCAGGTGCGGCGCACCGGCGGCGGCGGCGTGGAGACCGTGCAGGGCCCCGGCGTGTCATGGGTGCACCCCGATGGCGTGGGCGTGCAGATCGACACCATCACGCCAGAGATTCGCGCGCTCTACAACGTGCTAGCCAAGGTGAAGCGCGAGCGCGACGAGTACAAGCGGAGGTGAGTGGGGCCTCTCCCCTCCTCCCGCAGCTCCCGGGTTGGGGGCATCCAGGTCCCGGCGGCCGCGGAATGTGTGTATTCGGGAGGGATGGGTGGCAGCCAGCTGGTCCTGGCAGGTGGGCTGGAAGCCGTGTTTGCCGAGCGCCCTACACACGTCTGGAAAACTCAGTTATCTAGTTCCAAGAATGGGAGCGGGCGCTGGCTACCGTAGGGCACACCTCCGAGCAGTCCTTGGAGCAGGCACATTGTTTTCTTGGTGACAAAATAACCATCGGTGTTTTATGTGATCTCATTTAATTCTCACGGCAACACAGAGTGTGGGACATTCTTATCCACGTTTTGTAGGTGAGGAAACTGAGGCACAGAGATGCAAGTGACTTGCCTGAGGTGGTTTGGCTAATAAGTGGTGAAGCCAGAATTTGAACTAGTGATTTTAACTACTGGCTAGTTTGTCTCCCAGCCCAAGTGTTTTCCCAAGGATGTGGAGGTGAGCTCCTCTCCCTCCTTTGGTAAAAAGAAAAAACTCTTAGTTACCGCACTGGCCTTTTGTTCCTTGAATTAAATGAAATCGTGTATTTGAAAATGGATGAATCTGTCCCTACCCACTGGGGCTAGGGTCTGACTTCTTGTTCCAGATCTGTAAGATCCAACTGGCTGGGCTGGGTAACCAGACTTACATCAGATTGGCCACATGCTTTTAAAAATTCCTCCCTTTGCTTCTCTTGTCCCCCTACCCTTTTGTCATGGTTTATTGGGCCCCAACAAGCCCAGCCCTAAAGGTCCACAGGAGGAGAAAACCTTGGACTGGAAGACTGGACATTGAATGGACCCAGACCACCACCTCTGGCTAGAGTGCAGGGCAGACTGCCTACTGGGCAGCACATTTCTGCCCAGTCCAGATTCCCCAGGTGGGAACCTAACATTGTTTCCTGCCTAGGGCCTGGCTGATAGTACTGTATGCTCCGCTTTCTGATAAGAGGTGAGGGGTCTGTCTGTAGCATCTCAGACCTGGGTGGGGGTGGGGCCCTCTGCTGTCCCCGCATGGGCAACTCTGCATGGGGAGCCTTGGCTCTGAACTCCCGGGCTTGGACGATGTGCTGAGAAGGATCTTTCCTTCCATTCCTTGAGTCCTGGTGCTCACATGAGCACAGAAGTCTGCCCAGGGAGCTGGGCATGGGTCTCCCTCCTTTTCCTTCATTGGGAAGGACTCAAATGCCAGCTCCATCACCTGCCAGTGAGATTGTTGAACCACTTGGAAGCCTGTTTGCTCATCAGAAAAATGGAATAATGAAATCCACCCACAGTTGTATGAGGGGAGAATAGGACCATGATGCTTTTTGGAAGGTATAAAGTAATCAAGTTAATGTTATTAAAAATGGTGGGCTCTTTGTCAAACTAGCAGGGAGCAGATACCTGGAGTCTCAGGTCTCTTTCATGCGGGGCCTGGCTTTCTGGGGTAGGTCTTACACCCCCTACTGTATACCAGCTACTCTCCTGGGCTGGTTGTCTGTCTTGAGGACTTCAGAATGGCCTGATGCCTCACTGTGGAGAGCCACCTCTCTGCTCCTTGTGGGCAGCTTCGTTCGGGTGCGGTAGGAAAATAGGCACTTGCTCTTGATGGTGAAACTCAGAGGGATGGGCCCTTCTGTCTGCCACTGTTGATTGTGTCGTCATGCCTCAGGCTTGCGTTGTGTTTGTTTTACTGTATGCATGCTTTTTGGACCTGGCTACTAAGGAGATGGAAAAACCATGCCCAGTCTTAAAGAGAGGTAGGTTGGCATTGAGCAATGCTCTGTTTAAGTTGCGCCCAGGGTGTGGGGGGTGATGTCAGCTTCTGGCGCTGGCCTGGAATGAGATGGGTGCTGTTGAGAAAGGTAGAGTGCAGGTGTCTCTTTTCCTGCCCTCTGGGGTATGTGTGTACCGTCCCTTCCTCCATATTTTTTTTTTTTTTTCTTTTTGTCAGTTGGGAAGATGCATCTTTTCTGAAATTGATTCAGGGCTCAAGTTAGATATTTCCAAAGCAAGTATTCTCCCTTCTTTGGGCTTCAGGTTCCCTATCTGTAAAGGGAGAGGTGAGTGAGCTAGCACTGTGCTCTTTGAAGCCCCAGGCTTCCCTAGAGATGCCTTAGGGGATTCCTTGAATATTAAATAAAAATTAATATTTAAAAATATATTGAAATGTTATCATAGTCGTAAAAATGTGCTTACCCACTTCTAAGTTCTTAATGTCAACTCACTGAAGTTCTCTTACACATTAACGTGTTGGTAGTAGTTGGGCTCCAGTTCAAGACTCCCTCCTACCTTCTCTAGTTGTCTGAAGAATATTCTGAGATCACAAAGCAAACTGCTAAAAACTGTCCCTACTTGTAGCTACCACTCTATGTGAGTCAAGATTTTCTTGATACTCTGCAGCTAAAACTGAAGATAGAATTAAACGGAATGTGCAACTGTCATCCATGATCCCAAGTCTAAATATTAATGGATCCAAATCACTTCATCAATTGCAGTGGTTGAATTTAGAATAGGTAACGGTTATATATTTGAACGGGAATACAAATTTACACAAGTAACATTCTGGTTTTATTTGTTTCTATATTTGGGTTTCTCATAAGAATTTTCTTTTGGGAGGAGGGCAGGCAAGCAATCAACTTTTTCAAAAGTTTGAAAACCACTGGGCTAGGTCATCTTAAAGGGTCTTCCCAGCCTCGCCAAAATATAAAACTGAGTTTGAGCTCCCAGCCCTCTTTTTTTTTTTTTTTTTTTTAATAAATTTTATTGGGGAATGTTGGGGAAAAGTGTGTTTCTCCAGGGCCCATCAGCTCCAAGTCGTTGTCCTTCAATCTAGTTGTGGAGGCACAGCTCGCTGGCCCATGTGGAAATCGAACCGGCAACCCTGGTGTTCAGAGCTCGCACTCTAACCAACTAAGCCATCCAGCTGCCCTGCCCATAGAGAGGTCATAGTCAGAGACATAAGACCAAAGCGTTTGCCTGGGCTGGTGGCCACCGTAGCCTTCAGGTTCTTCCAGGATGTCTATGATGTAGCCCCAAGCAGTGAGCAATGGCGTCTGTGCCAGGAAGGAAAGGTTCCATGGTTTGTTCTGGTCCACCTGGAGGAACTCACAGCTTGGAGACCCCCATTTGCTTCCCCTTGAATGTGTAGCTCAGTGTTCTCCAATTTGGAGGCTTTTTGGGTTCTACCTCCATAACTTGTGGCCATATCCATGTACCACCCTGTATTATTTCTTATGTAAGATTTTTAACAGCTTTATTGAGGTATAATTTTGCATATCATAAATCCTCTCATTGTAAGCATCCAATTCAATGATTTGTAGTAAATCCACAGAGTTGTGCAACCATTACTACAATCCAGTTTTAGAACGCTTGCATCACCCCCAAAAGATCCTTCCTCCCCATTTGCAGTTAATCCCCGTTCCCACCCCAGACCAGGCAACCACTGGTCTGCTTTTTGTTTCTCTAGATTTGCCTTTCCTGGATATTTCATATGAATGCAATCATGCAATATGTAGTCTTTCGTGTCTGGTTTCTTTCACTTAGATAATGTTTTTAAGGTTCATCTAGGGTATAACATGTATCGAAAGTAAATTCCTTTATGTTGCTGAATAATATTCCACTCTATGGATAGACCACATGTGGTTTATCCATTCACCTACATACTGCGTTTCCCCGAAAATAAGACCTAGCCGGACCATCAGCTCTAATGCGTCTCTTGGAGCAAAAATTAATAGAAGACCCGGTATTATATTATATTATATTATATTATATTAGATTAGATTAGATTAGATTAGATTAGATTATATAAGACCCAGTCTTATATTAAAGTAAAATAAGACCGGGTCTTCTATTAATTTTTGCTCCAAAAGACGCATTAGAGCTGATGGTCCGGCTAGGTCTTATTTTCGGGGAAACACGGTAGTCAATAAAATTTAAATTTAAAAAGCCACCTGTGTACCTCCTCACAGCATCTCATGTGCCATCAGTGGTACAGGAAGCATGCTTTGGAAACCCCAACCCAAACCAGAACCCCTGGCCTGGGGCCCTCGACTCTGTCCCCATTCACTACTAATTTGGTTTTGTCTGGTCCAAGTATCTGAGCTCTTCACTGGGGGTGGGAAATGTGGTCGCCGAAACTGTAACACCGGCAAGGTTGTCAAGCATTGATTTGGAAACCAAAACAAACATCTCTGCCCTGTCACCACCCAGTACCACCAAAATATCCTGTTCTGAGTTTGCAGGCCAGGGGCTTTTCTCTGGGAGATTCCTGCTGAGTCCCTCTGAACTTTAAACTACTGGAGAGTTCTCTGAATTGGTGTCCAAGAGACCCAGACTCCAGGTCTGGCTCTGCCACTAGGCGCTGTGTGACTTCAGGTTAGTTGCTGCTCTCTCTGAGCCTTAGGTTTTCCACCTTTCCATAAGGGGGGTCCTTTAGGTGATCCCTCCCAGTTTGCTCTATACATCGGGTCTGTGACTTGAAGGGGCCCGGGTCAGGGCTGCTCTTTCTGCCTCCTGGGATGACTGTCTGGGCCTCCCCGTCTCCTGCCCAAGGCCCCGAGTGGTTTGGAAGCAGATGGCTTTATTCCCTCCTTCTGTAGGTTGCCAAGTGGCTGTGCCCCAGACTCAAATTAGCACAAAGGACTTAGTTTGTTTTTCCCTGGTACCTGGGGGGTTGGAGCTTCCTTTGAGAGCTAGGAGGGACCAGTGTGATCCTTTAGTCTGGTGGTTTTCAGATAGGCCCTTTGGAGGTCTGGGGTCCAGAGCAGGATGCCTTGGTGTAATTCTGGGGACAGTGGCAGGCACATCTGGGATTTGGCCCACGTCAACCACAGCAGCTCCATTTCCATGACTCTCCGATTGATATTCTGAGGAAGATTCAGTTGGAAAACAGTGTTCTGCAGGTAAGAAAAAGAATGAAAGAAATCACTGATTCAGCTGAGATGGGGAAACTGAGGCCCAGAGGGGCCTGAGCCACAAAACCAAGTGGGCATATCTTCTGTTGAGAGCTTTCCTCACCGTCTCGAAGTGATGCCTATATCATCTACCTGAGGTCCAGGCTTGGCACAGTTCTTGCCACCTTTTTGTGTGTCTGCCTTAAGTATTTTTTAAAAAGCCTTTTTCAGGGATGGGAGAGAATTTTGTCACAGCTATTTCTGCTCATGAGCCGGAAGGGGCTGGGCTGTTGGCCTGAAGGGAGGGCTCCAAAAAAGGGATGGTGGGTGTGCCAGCTGGAGTGTCCCCTGCCTTTCCCATCACACCCTGGTGGGTGCTGGCACATGAATGTCCCAAAACCAGAAGACTGTCCCTGAAAGCGAGTCACAGGGCTTTGTTTGCTGCCCTTTCCACGGACACTTATTATTTCTGAAGCTGCCACTGATAATGGATTCTTTATTTCTGATTTTCCTGGGAGGCAGCCTGGGATGGTGGAAAAAGTGTTCGCGTCCTGGCTCTTACACTCTCTGTGTGACTCTGGGCAACTACCTGGCCTCTCTGAGCTGCCTGAACCACTGCTTTCTGTAAAAGGACAATAATGTTGCTCTCCCAGGGATCAGGAAAGAATAAATGAGCTCACGTGTTAAGGCACCTGGTCCTTGGTAGGCCCCATACGTACCCTCCCCCAGCCTCCCCCTTTGCCCCCCCCACCAGCGTCTGTTTCTTTCATTTATGGGGATCTCTCAGTAAAGCCTGGACTGCTCAACACATTCATTGCAGGACACGTCGCCACTCTCTGTCCCGTGGAAGGCGCCGAGATGGTGTTGGGGGAGGAGGGAAAAAGGGCTACTTCTTTGTCCAGCGTGGAAGGAGGGTGTTCTGCCTACTCTTAGCAGTTGATTTGTGCCTCCGGAAATCTCTGGCCAGCCCCCACCCTTCTGACCTCTCTTAAAAGAAATGCACAACCCCCCTCCATGTAGCTCCTCAGTATTCCAAAGTCTCCTAGCTAGGCTGGCATTCTCTCTGGGGACAAATTTGCGGGGGGGATTTTCAGAGCCTCAAGCTAGAGGGAGGGGGATGAGGTCCTAGAAAAGAAAAGGAAGCCGAAGCTGGGAGACAGCTGACGCTGAAGATTCTTCCTCCCAGGAATTCGAGGCGGGGCTTTTGCCTTGGCCACCGGATGCAAAGTCCCCCCACCCCCAGTGCAGCCTCTCTCTCTCTCTCTCTCTCTCTCTCTCTCTCTCTCTCTCTCTCTCTCTCTCTCTCCAGGCCCATGGCCTGCATCCTCACACGTATGGGTATTTGAAGGACACAGAAGGCTAGACACAGAATTGGAACACGCCCTTTGCTTCAAGGCAATGCCTTGACTTCGAGGAGAATTGATTTAAACCATCCCACCGGTATCAGTGATACCGGGAGGCCGTGGGCTTTGCCTTTGGAATCCTGGCTTTTGATCCCATTGCTGAGATGCAGCCGGGCTGCTGTTCTGTTTATTCCCCCTGTCATGGATGGCTGAAGGCCTGGGATGCTGAAGGAAGCAGCCCCAGTGTCCCGTGTGTTGGGATTAGGATGTGTTGCTCTTCCCTGACTTGCTTCCACTGGGCATGTCTGAGCGCCCACTACTTCCCCCATCACAGCACCCTGCACCTGAATCATAATTGCTTGGGATGTGTCTGCTCCCCCGCCAACCGTAAGCTCTGTGGGGGCCAGCTCCCGGTCTGTCTTCTTTGTCTCGGACTTGAAGAGCCCAGCCAGGGCCTGGCCAGAGTGCCCCCTGAGCCAGCGAGTATTTGTGCAGCGAGGGAAAGCTCTGTGCCTGGCTGCTGCCTAGGCCCCAGTGGGGCTGGGAGACGTAAGGCACAGATGCCATGGATGACAGGCATGGACTCCATATCAGAGACTTACAGCTTGTGGAGGGAAAGGTTTGGAGCTGGAGTCAGGAGACCCGTACTCTAGTCCTGACACATCAGTTCAAGAAGTTTGAATGAACACCCGTTGCTTGGTGCCAGATGCTAGGCCCTAAGCATGGGAGTTAAAAGCTGAGCTAGCGTGGGCTGGTCAGTTTGCCTCTCTGAGCCTCAGCTTCCTCATCTGGGAAAGGGGGATGCTGAGAGCTCTGTGCCCCAAGGCTGTGGGAGGAATAAATGGGCCCATGCAGCTACAGCTCTTTGTAAAATGGTAAAGTTCCAAAAGAGTTAACACAGCACAATTTCACAGGGCAACAGGATGGGTGCCCTAGGGGCTGAGCAGTGCTGGCTGTGTGATGTGGGAAGAAGTCCAGAACCAGGATGGAAGCTGGGGGGAGGGGAGTCCATGCCCTTGCTGGCAGCATCTGGGGGATGTGCAGCGTCTGGGCATTGCGGGCTGTGAAGTACTTAGAAGATTGCAGACCAGACGGGAGCCTGGTGAAGATTTCTGAGGGTGCTGCTTCCCTGCTAGAGCAGTGCCCTCCCACCCTCAGTGGGCACTGGGTGCTTTGTTTCCTGAGCAGGATGTGGTTTCTTACTCTACTTCCTGGTACAAGAGAGAGTAGTTGTCACCCAATGGTAACCTGGTAAATGTCTCTGGTTGCCTTGACAGCCTGTGGCCTGGCTGAGCCCCCTGGGTGGCGGCATGAGGCAGCTAGAGCCCTGTGGAGTCCAGGTCATGGTCCTGGCTTGCTATGGGGTGCCCCGAGCTTCCAGTGGTCTACCTGCGAATGGGGCCATGAGAAGATGGGCTAACCCAGTGCCCTGTGAAAACTGTTCTCTCTGTAACTTTATTGGAGTGGTCTGGAGTCTACACATGCCATTTAATCTCTTGCACATCAGTTTGTTGCTCTGTAAAATGGGGATAAGGTTTCTTTTGGGTTCTGCTTCCCAGGTTGATGAAAAAATCAATTGAAATAATGGAGTGTGAAAGCATCTTGGAAAAGGTTTAAAAATAAATCACGATGACTTAACAGGGCCATTGATTGAGCTCCTACTATGTGCTAGGCTCTGTGCTGATTTCTTTAAATAAGTGAGATTTAATTATTAGAGCAACCCCCCGAGGTGGGAATTGATTATGCCCACTTTACAGATGGCAGGTTCAGAGAGGTGAAGACATCTGGCCCAGATCTTGTTGCAAATCCAGTCTGGATCTCCAGACTGCAGGTTCAGTGCTCTTCCCAGAGGGAGACTTGGGCTGGCCTTGTCCCAAGCCACCTAAAGATGGTGATGGCTGGCCCAGGGTGCAGAGGCAGGCCAGAGGCAGGCCGAGGCATGGGGTCTCCCCAGTGCCTGTCACAACATTGCCCTGGTGAGTGGCAGAACAGGAGGTGGCCGCTGCGCTAGGAAGACTTTCTGCTGTCACTTGATGGTAATTGTTTCTTGAGAAGCCAGGGAGTCACTGACAGCAGCAGGCAGGTGAGGCTCTCAGGCCACCATACTGGGCAATCCAGCCCTCCAGCATCCTAGTAGGGGCCAGACTCTGGGTAAGGGGTAGTTCCTGGTCAGCTACAGAGGGTGGCATGCCTCGGCTGGCGGCCTGGCCGGCGAAGGGAGGGGGAGCAGGGAACCTGTGTTACTGCCTGTCTGGCACTTTGCACACGGCCTGGTTTAAACCTCGTGGCAACTTTGCAAGACGGAAACCAAGGCTCAGGGGGAAAAGTAACTTGCCTCAAGTCACATAGCAAAGCCAGGGCTGGATGTGTGTCGCATACTCTAAGTTTGAGCTCCTTTTATCACGCCTGGTCCCTAAGTGCTCCCGGGGAGTGGCCAGGGTTTCTCACCAACTGATAAGCAGGAAGAACTTTGGGCATTCTGGTGGCAGGAGAGAAGCTGGCCTCTGCCCTGGGCTCAGGTCTCCCTAACTTTTGCTTTCACTTTGCCAGGGTACAGGGAACTTGTTATAGTTGTTCTGTGCCTCTTGTTGGGGAAGATGAGACCGCTGGGCGTGGATGTCTGAGAAGCCAAGGTTCTGGTCTCTTGACAGTGACTAGGCACCCATTGTGACAGACACTTCCCTCAGGAGCTCAGACTCTGGGGACACAGGCAAATGTGACAATGCGATGTCACTGTATCTGCTCAAATAGTGAACATGTATAATTACCCGTGCATACTAGGGGCACAATAAATATTTATCAGTTAATTTGTTAAACATTTATTGATATAGCATTTACTCTTTGCCAGTTTCCATTCAAAGCAGTTTTCATTCAATTCGTGTAACCTCATAATAACCCTATGAGTTAGGTACTGTCATTAGCCCATTTTAGAGATGCTGAAAGTGAGCCACAGGGACACTGAGGGAACTGGACCAAGATACAACTTGTAAGCAGCAAGTCAAGATTTGAACCCAGGAAATCAGATCCCACCCAGGAAGGGACACGCTATTGCAACTAATGGTCATGCTCTGAGCCTCAGTTTTCACTTCTGAGAAATGGGTGTAATATATCTGACCTCAAGGAGCTGTTGGGAAGATTAAATGAAGTGATGCCTGTGGAAGCACTTTATAAACTGTTTGAGTGCATGCAGTGGGGACTAAATGGTTGGAAGCCCTGGGCCCTACCCACGCTGGCTGTTTCTTCTCTAACTTCCCATGCAGCCTAGGGCTACTCGAAACTCCATGTGATATCCCATCCTCCCCTCGCCTTTATATTCACACCTCTCCTGGATCCTGAGACAAGCTGTGATGGGGTGTTGGACAGAATCCTGCAAAACTAGATAGCTTAGAGGAGAGTGCTTGTGTGCTTGTGTGGAACTTGGAACTTGGAAGCTGGGAAGAGAGGAAGCTGGAGAGTGTTTCCGCTGCTTATCAGCTCTGTGACCTTGAGAAAGTCATTTGCTTTTCTGAGCCATGTTTCTTCATCTGCCAAATGGGGATAGTCATACGGCATGGATGGCATGAGAAAACGAATGGGATAATGGAGCTCAGACACTGGCAGCTGCCGTGGCAATAATTAAATGAGGCTGGGGGTTCAGGGAAGAGAAGCTGGGGCAGGAACTGAATGGTATTTGAACCCTGGCCTGGGCAGGAGCCCCTTCAGTGGCTGTGCTGGGTGAGGGCTCTCTGCCGTCTCTGAGATGCTTGCTCAGCGCTTTCCGGCCTGCGTGCTCTGACTTCGGATGTGCAGGTTCACACAGCCTCCCTCCGCTCATCTACTGTTGGAGAGAGAGAGACGCCTCCACAGTGTAGACACTGCCTTCCGTCCTCTTAATTGGCCATTTTTATTACTTGGGTTATTTAAGACAGTTCTTGGCTTGCTGTTATCTGTTTGCTCTCTTGGGGGAGGGGAAGATCTGCTGGTCTAAATGGACCTTGTGAAATTCCCAGTCAGACAGGCTCCTCTCTGGACACAGTTGGTATATCTTCCCAGGGCCCCTGGCCTGCTGTGGTAATGGGCAGAAGGCCATCTGTGGGTGCAGTGGGGAGACTGGGACTGGAACAGCTTTGGGGAAAGCTTGTTGCAAAGTCAGACCACAGGACCCAAGAGCCTTGGAGCTCTGAGTGGGAGCCTCAGCGGGGATTCTGGAAGGCACCTAAGCCAGCTTAGGGCCAGTTAAGGAAGGCTTCCTGGAGAAGACATCACCTGAGTTGTGTTTTGAAGGTTCAGTAAGAGTTTGAGACGGGGAAAGGGTGCTCCAAGTAGAGAGAACAGCTCGTGCCAAGGCCTGGAGGTGAGATAGCCATGCCAGTGCCTGGTCTAGAGCCTGCTGCTCATGCCCGGGCCTGAGCCTGGACACAGCCAGAAGCTGGCCTGCCTGCTCTTTCTTCTTCTCCCTCTTGGTCCCCTTCCCTCTTCGTGGCCTTCTTGGCTCTCTTTGTTCTATTTACTATCCTGCATCCTCTCTCCTTTCCTTCTTTTTTGTTTTGTCTGTATTCTCAATGGCTGGCTCTCTCACCCCCGACCTGTCCACTATCTGAGGCAGGGGAGGGCTGTGAGGGGGTCCTCTCTCTCACCCCTCCGCCAAATGCCAGGTCTCGGTTTGGGGCTCTTTGCTGCTGGGGCTTTGTGAGGCCGTGCGTGTGCGCGCGCGTGCGTGTGCGCACGTGTCTGAGCGCCTCTGTCTACGCCCTGTGGTCCTAGGGTCAGGACCGGCCTCTGGCCACCCCAGACCCTTTGTACTACCCCTTGTACATCATGGTGGAGGGCAGGGAAGGCTGCCTGGAGAGAAGGATAGCTGCTGGGTTTTGGAAGTCTATGCTGGTCACCGGGCGACTCAGCCTCCCAGCCCGCATTAAGGTCTGGGCCCAGAGTTAGACACAGATGGCGTGGGGGCCAGGGAGGCTGGGCTGCTCAGCTTACCTCTCCCCCTTTCCCCTCTGGCCTGACTGCCCTACCTGTCCCTTCCCTCGCACATCCTGACCTCCTCTTACCCCCTAGCAGGCCCAGAGGGTTTGAGACATTCTCCGAGGTCACGTAACCTATCCCCCTGCCTCCAGGCAATGTGATTCCCCTCACCCCAGATCAGTAGATGTGCCTTCTATCTTTCTGAAAAGACCATCTGAGTGTTCATCCTTTAGTGTTTCATAGTTTTCTCTCCACCTCCATTACAGATGAGAAAACTGAGGCCCAGAGAAGGGGAGCAGCTCCCTTGAGGTCACACAGCGGAGTAGCGGCTGCAATCCATGTTCCCTGAACAGGGTTTCTTTGAAACCCTTGAGCTAAGGGACCCTTCCTGGGGCTGCTAGTCCTTTCTGGAGGGGTTTTGAAAACTCCCCGAGGCCAGAGCACTTAGAGTGAAGAAGCCTCTGCAGAGTAACTCAGCCCCTGTTGAGTGGAGTCCCCAGGGACCAAGCCATACCTCTTGGCCCGACATCTGGGTCCTCAGGGCTACAGATGGGCTCTCTTGGCCTACGAAAGGGACATCTGAGGTCACCGTGCGTTTATCTCCTTATAACCAAAGGTACTTCCTGGGCTTTGGCCCGGCTTTGGGGTCTTGGGGATTGACTGACTGACCTGCTGTCCCCGTCTGCCAGCCACATACGTGGCTGCATCATTGCTCTGTGCCTCGGTGTCTTCCTGTATAAAATGGGATGACCAGCCCCACAGGTTTCTTGAAAAGCTTGGTTCAGTGAGGGCCATTCCAACTCCCTTTTCTCTGGGGTGAGCCCTGGAGTTGGAAGGTCTGAGAACTCTCTCGAGTGCTGGAATTGGGTGAACCATGAAGGCGGGTCCTCCAACCCCCACAAACACCCTATTTCCTGAGTCCTTATCCTGGGGCTGCGGTCTGAGAATTAGTACTTCTGGATGTGTATAAAGTTTCATATGGAAAATCTTAATATTATACTGCAATTGCTTTTTATACTTGGCCTTCAAAGAAAATACTAACATTTAAAACATCTGGACTTATCCAAGTTGGGGAAACTGAGGCCTGAGCTCAGCCAGCCACTGGCAGGGCCAGGATTCACCTGATGCCAAGTTCAGGGACACCCCCCCCCAACTCATAGGTGTTCCTCTCTGTGCCTTATGGTATGATACATCCACAGGCACTTAAAAAGACATTGCTTTGTGTTCTCTTCACTGGTGTACACTGTTAGCTCGTGATCTTGGCCTTCACACAGGTAAGAGCTCTGACTCTGGAGACTGCCTGGTTCACATCACCGTCCTGAGCCTCAGCTCTCTCATCTGTAAAATGGGGCTGACAACCTTAGCTCACAAGGTGTAATGAGGATTTAGAGAAATGGTGCATGCCCAGTGCTAAGTGGGGTGCTGGTCCCTTAAATGTCATCACTCTGTCCCTCCTGCCCAAGCCTGGCCCTCCCCAGCTCCCAGGCCCATGGAGTGGGAACTGCTTACTCCCTCCCCCTTCCTGGCCTTTTGTATTCAGGGCACTTCCTTTCCCCAGCAGAGATGCCTGCCTGGCCAGCGAGGAGGAGGTCACATCCCCTTTCCTCCCCAGCAGACTATGTACAGGGTCACTGGGAGGACAGGATCTAACCTTCAAGGCCATGGACAGCACAGCATGTCACCTGGAACCTGTGGTTTCCAGTGGCCTTTTTGGAGAATGGTCTTGAATGGGGGAGTCTGTCCCTGTCCCTGCCTCCTAGCTTCCTTGTGTGGAGGTAGCAGCAGCCTTAGGAGGTCACATCCTTGGCCTAAGGTCTCACCGTGAGGCAGGGGCAGAGCTGGGATTCGAACCTGGGTCTGGCAGACTCTTCTAGAGTACTTCCTGTCACATGGATGGGCTCAGTCTCCCAGGCTGAGAAATGGGCTGCACTGTCCTGACCCTGGCCCTGGCCCTTGGGCTGAAATTCAGGAGTTGGAAGTTCACGTCTTCTTGCTTTGTCCTTCAGCAGGCAGTGGGGCAGCTGTTTTTCCTTCTAGGCCTCCGTAAGGGCAACGGGAAGTTGGCTTCTGGGTTCTTCTCTGTGAGGCATTGTGGGTGAAGTGCTTGCTCCCAGACCTTGGTGGAGAGGTGATGGTGAAGGCTGTCTTGGCACCGTTTTTCCAGGGTTGACGTCAGGGCAGCTGGTTTAGGGTTTCGCCTGTGAGACAAAGGCTGCTTTGTAGCTTCTGCCTAGTTTAAGTCCAGGCACCTCACCCCCCAAGGTGGGAACGAGGTGGAAGTGATTGCGGGGCCCAAGTGCAGGAGCCCTGGGAGACTTGGCTCTCCCTCAGCTCCGCCAAGAGGAAAGCCAGGATCTCATAATCCCACACTACTCACCTCACCATTTCCCGAGGGCATCCCATGTGACCAATGCAGGTCCAACTTGACAGATGTCGTCTCCGGACATCACGACACTCCTGAAGGGTGACTGTGGTCACGCCCACTGTACAGATGAGAACATAGTCTCGGCAGCTGAAATGACTTGTTACTTGTCATAGTTAGAAAGTGGCAGAGCTGGCATGTGAACTTGGGTCTCTCTGGCTTAAAAGATCCCCAGCGGCTTCCATCAGTGTTATATTTCCTTTCAAACCCAGTTTTGGGAGGGTATTTCAGAAATCCAAGGTACCCTGGGGAAAGGCCAGAGCAGATATATCTCATGGCTTCAGGGATCCATAGCTTTAATTTCTCGTCTCAGGATTCAAAATTGGGTCACTATGCTTGGAATGTGTGTTGCATGTGTGACCAGGCATCTGTCGGTATGTGCACAGGTGTACAAATTTCCAGAAGGGGATTGGACACGGAAGGGTCTGCAGTTATGAGAAAGGGGTTCCAGGGAGGCCTGCTGGGTATGTGTAAGGAATCATTCTAGGGAATGCCTAGGATCTTCTGCTCTGCTTTTTCACTCATCCATCCAGCCTGCCAGCCAGCCAGCCCACCAGCCATCATTTTGCTCCAGCCATCATGTGCTCAGGCCCTGGGGATAATGCTGCGTGGACCAGAAAGGCAGACTCCTGTCCCTAGGGAGCTTGCCAAATGACTGTAAAGTCAGAGCTGGAAGAGTCCTTAGAGATGGTTTAGTTTCTCCCCCAACACAGTTTTTTTCAGAGGGGCAGTGACTTGTCCAAGGTCACACAACAGAGCTAGGACTCACAGCCAGGTCTGTGGGCCCCAGCCCCACGTTCTCACCTCTCTGCTGAGTAGACAGATGCGTCCTCTCTTGGCTGGCAGCCCTCTTGCCCAACCCTTCCCTCCTTGGCTTTTCTGGAGTCCTCTGCAACCAGCGTGCAGGCCCCAGGCTGGAGCCGAGCTTGGCCATGCTCTGCCCTGAGATGACACACTTGTCCGTTTCGAATGTCACGTTGGCTGGACAGCCGAGTGCAGAGACTCTGAGGCCCTGCTTTACTGTTCCTTGTGGATTCCAGCTTGCTGTCCCTAGGGGGTCTCCTGAGGTCATCTGTCCCTTCCTCACCTCGAGGCTAGGACCACTGCAGATCCTTCTAAAGGTCTTACTGCTTCGGAAGGGCATTCCAGAGCCTTCCCCAGAGGTGCCTTCCAGTGACCTTGTAGCCTTTTCTTTTGGGGAATGCTTCCTGGCCTCCAGCCCTAATCCCAGACGCTGCATTTCCCCCGTTTAGCCTTCCGCACAGTAGAAGCGTGGGTGGATGTCAACCGCCCTACCCACCTGAGGCTTGCTTTCTTCCTGCCTGAACCCCTCTTGACTCGTGCACACTGGTTGGGGCATGCACTGTGTAGACAGGATCTAGTTGGTCTCTTTAGGATCGCACAAGTTCCTGGGAGGGAGGCACATCCTGTCTCCTGGAGTCACAGAACCGTCTGAGGCAGAAGTGGCTCTGGAGCCCGGGCATCACCCCTGCCCCACCTTTCCTGAGGGCAGAACTGAGGCCCACTGAGGTAGAGCAACATGTCTACGGCCATTCAGCCAGCCTGGTGGGGTTGGGTCTCCCCTTCACAGGGCAGTGCTATTTCCAGGGTTTGGTTGGGGAATGGGTGTTGCAGCCCAATAAAGGTGGCCGGTGGCCTCCTGGCCTGGCGGTCCCTGCCCCAGACGGGTATCCTGGAAACCAAGCAGCTGGCTCCACCTGGCCCCACAGGGCTCCCCGGCCCAGAATCAGTGCCCTCCCCAGCTGGCTGGCAGATTCCTGGCGGTCCAGGCCTGACCTCAAAGCTGGGCAGCAGCCTCCTTTACTCCCACGTGTCCCATAGTTCCCTCTTACCCCATAGCCTCCCGGACTTCTTCTGGGCCCTGGGGAGGCCCCTTGCATCCACGGGTGGAGGACAGAAGGCCTGAGTGTATGACAGTGGTTAAGTTGCCAAGGGGATGCGAACTCCTACGGCTAGGACAAGAAGGGGTTAAGCAGCTCTGCCTGCTGGGGCTGGACTCCCAGCTGGTGTCCTGGCCCCTCAGGCCAACCAGGCCATCTGGCTTGGCAGATGCCACATGGTGTTCCATCTGTCCCAAGGCAAAGTCACCGGAAGGAGGGCTTTGTGGGCCTACTGGGGTGGGCGTGGACCCGGCTGTCTGTCCCGAGCAGGCCAGGCAAGTGGGGAAAGGGCCCTCCTCTGTGCAGGCTGCCCTGGGCAGAGCTGGCCCACCATCTCCCAGAGGCAGCGGGAGGGACAGCCCGAGTTCCCACGGGTGGTGAGAGCCTCCTGGGCAGATGGGTCTAGGAGGTACAGGCAAGGACCCAGGGTCACACGCTGAGCCCCTGCTGGCACAGTGGGACCTGCACCCAGCCCCTGCTGGCTGCTCGACCCCGTGGCTCCAGCTCACAAGCTCCTTCATCCAGTAACTACCAGTTGAGAGCCTACGATTTATATACTGGGCACTGGAGACTCTGGGTAACAGACAGCACCCCAATCCCAGGTGGGGAAGAGGGAACCTACAGGACAAAGCCTCTGAGGGGAGCAATGGTACATCTGAGCCAAGCCCAGGACCCTGGACCCTGGAACAGCACTATCTCCACCCCCACCCAGCTGGAAGTGTGGGGCCTACTTGCTAAGATGAGAAAATAACGTTAAATGCTTGGTGTTCACGATCTTATACAATCCTTACAACCCAGCAAGGTAGGTATTGTATGTGTTCCCCACATTTTATGTGATGGCAAAGTGGAAAAGGGGCAGGGCGTGGGTACAAATGGCCCTACCCGTTTCCCCAGGCTGCTCCTTCTCTCCCTCTGTCTTGGACCGTCTCCTTTTTGGCTTCTTGCTAAGTCCAGGCCAGGGATCATGTGGCTGGAGGACCAAATCTCAGGGGGAAAAAAAGGCCCTAGTTAGGTTTGAGCTGAGAAGAGAAGCTGTGCTGGTCCCTTGGCAAGGTCGGGGTCAGTGACCCTCTGCCTCCTGCTGAGCTGGGCACCTGGCAGGATCCAGACAGCTTGGGGGACTCCCTCTGGAGGAGCTCCAGTGTCTGAAGGACCCTGCCTCTCTGAGAGTTTTGGGGGCTGGACAAGGACCAGAGGGAGCTTCACTTCAGGGCCATAGTCAGGGCCAAGAGCGGCCCAGCCTGGCAGCCCAGGGTGGGGGCCTCTGCACTTCACTCTTGCAGTTTGGAGGTCATGCAACTTGGGGTCCATTCTGACCCTCAGGAAACTGAGGTACATGCACCCTGACCTTCTCCATCCCCTTATGAGTCCACCTGGCACAGAGAAAAGAGCCCAGGCTTTGCAATTAGAGAGACCGATGTTCTAATCCAGCATCCACCATCACAAGGAGGCAGGCAAGCTTGGGCTCTGTAGCCAGACTGCCTGGATTCAAGCCCTGGCAAGCTCTAGGACCTTGCACAAGTTGCTTCACTTCCTTGGGCTTCAGTTTCCTCGTCTGTAAAATGGGTACAATAATAGTACCCACCTCATAAGGTTGTTGTGAGCGTTAAATGAGCTAATGATGCCTGTCACATACTAACACTTCCTGAGGTCAACCATTATGATTATGTGACCCTGGACAAGTCGCCTCTCCTCTGTGAGCCTCAGTTTCCCTATCAGCAGAATGGGAGTGAGGAAAAGAGAGGCTCCAAAAAAAGTCCTCTGTCAGGGGCTTTACTGTCACAGAAGGTTCTCTTGGTGTCTGCTCCATTTCATTTCCCCTCCTCTCGGGAGGGAACTGACTTCTCTCTCCTCTGAGATGGGTACCCCAGCTCCATGGATGAGTGGAAGGAACATTCTGTGTGTGTGTGTGTGTGTGTGTGTGTGTGTGTGTGTGTGTGTGTGTGTGTTGGGGGGGGGGTGCCCCGGGGCCCTCCCCACTCGTTCACATTAAGTTGCCAGGGCCCGCGTGATGACAGGAGGCTGGTATTAAGTAATGAGTCTGTCCCCTTGAGCTGTGTTTAGTCACTAATCCCTCTCTTAGTGCAGGTGATTGCAGTTAGTTACCTGTCCCGGCAGTTCCTGCAACCTTCCCAGCCAGTTATGACAATTAGGGAGCTGTACACACACACACAGTGCTCGCCACGACCCACCCTCAGTTGCACAAGCCCCAGGTGTAATTAATTGATTTCCTGGGTCCTTGCCTCTCTTCCTGCCTCCCTCTCTGGTGATTATTCAGGAACATCCTCCTTACAGGTGGGGGTGGGGTGGACTGGCAGGAAGCATGGGCTCTGGTTCCAGTCCCCGGTCTGCCGCTTGCCTGGCTGTGTGACCTTGGGCACGTCACTTCACCTCTCTGAGCTTCAGACGTCTCATTTACAAATGGTCTGGACTTCTAAGCGTCCCTTGCTGATATCCTGGGATCCCATGTTCTATGATTTTTTTTTTTTCCTCACCTCACATGGAGCCTGTTTGTGCTTGCCAACACTCATTTAATCCAGGTGGGGGTCTTTCTTCCCCATTTCACAGATGAGAAGACTGAGGCCCGGAGAGGTGAGTTTCTCAAGGCTGCAGACCCTTGGTTTAAACTCAGGATGGGGGTGTGCCAACTCCTGCAGCTCTACTTCCAGGCTGCAGGTGATAAGGGAAACTTGGAATCCCAGGCAGTTGGCCCAGGGTCTCCAGGTGAATAAGAAGGCTCTGAATGAGTGAGTAATGTGGCTTTGATGGGGGATCACACTGAGTTGCAGATCCACAGTGCCTTGCATTTATTTACCTGCAGGGCCGTCACTTGGGATAAACACCAGCGAGATTAAAAGTGCACATTAGGTTTCCAAAATAGCCCTGGGAGTTGCTATTTTCTCTCAAAGCTGTAAACATATACCTGGGTGGGGTCCCCCAGACTCCTGGGCACAGATCCTCTGGGCCTCCTGGTTCTTGGCCTGGTTGTCCAGACCCCCTGCTGGCTTCTGGAGCAAGAGCTGGAGCCCCAGAGGCTGAGAGCCGACTGACAGACTGACACTGGGGACGGGGTTCGGTGGAGCATCTCAGGGTCATGGACAGATCCGCACAGAATGGCCACGTCTGGGGATGGAGAGCTATGAGCACCAACCTCCTGTTGTCTGCCCCACGCGAGGTAGGCCCAGGCATGCAGGTGAGAGAAGAGGATCACTGGAGGAGAGGAGCAGAGGTGGCAGGGACTGTGGAGGTTGTCTGGGGAAACTGAGGTCCTTGGGGAGGGGCAGGCAGGGAGGTATGTCCAAGGCCACTCAGTGAGCCGTTGCTATACTGACTCCAGAGTGGATCTCCTAAGGAAGGTCGTGGAGGTGACATCCAATGGCCCTTTTATCCAGCAAACATTTATTTAATGCCTGTGTACTAGGCTCCATGTTGGGCTCCGGAGTTGCAGCTGGGAGCCAGAGATGGGCCTGATTTTCCAAGAGCTGAGTTCAGTAGAGGAGACCAACAGGTGACTAGGTAATCTCAGTAGTACAGAATCTTCAAAGTACAGAAGAGCAGCACCTGACCTTGACCAAGGAGTCAGGGAAGGCTTCCTGGAGGAGGGGTATATAAGCTGGACTTTGAAGTTAGCATAAGATGAGGAGAGAGAAGTGACAAAGGGGCAGGTAGAGTACACAGCACATGCGAAGACCCTGGAGGCGCGATGCAGCTTGGCACACCCGGGGCTGGAGGTGCCATGAGGTATTCTGTTTTGTCTTACTCTGCCCTAGCATGTGGCCACTTGCTCCAGAGCTTATCATACACTAGCTGGAAACCTCTATCCTCTCAGAAAAGGGGTTTCAGGCCCCTTTCTCAAGATGAGCCTGATCTTCCAGCCCTTGCTCCTTGCAGAAGGCAGAGAGCCACCCCATTGAGGGTGCAGAAGGGCAGTGTTTATGGTGGGGTCTTTCTCCATCCGAGCCTTTTGACTAATAGGGAAACCAAGGCACAAATCAGTGTTATTTGCAGGAGCTGGGGTGAGGACCCAGGGACCCTGCTTTTCCTTGGCTCCCTGGGCAGCTGAGCGCCACGGGAGTGTAGCCTCGTCACACACAATGCTTGGAGGGGCCCAGAGCCTTTTCCAAGTCTGCACCCATCCTTGACCCAGCCACCCATTCCGCAGAGATAACTGGACAAATACGCACGTGTGTGTACCAAGGAGTTCTTCGCAGGGTTTAGATTGCTAGGATTTGGGAATGACAACGCAAGCTTCATTAGATCAGTGATGCCATAGCTACCTGCTGTGTCACCTACTCAAAAGGATGCTTGCCATCCATTGTTCAGGGGAAAAAGAATACTCGAAACCACATATGGTCTGATCCTATTTTCACCTTTAGAAGATCTCATAAGGAAAACAAACCTCATAAGCAAGCACTGGGGAGGATGTGCAGCCAGTGTGAAGTGATTCTCTCAGGGGCGGGGGATTGGGTGGGTTTTTCAGTCTTTTATTTGTTTTCGCTTACCTGATTTTTTTTCCATTTCTTGTGTAATCATTGTAAAATGCTCATGTAATTTAAAACGGAGGAAATGATCAGGTACTTTTTGAAAATGACCAGGTACTTTTTGTCTTTTTAAGTTGTAAATGGTTTCGGTTTTTTGATTAGGTGATACAGTGTCTCATTCAAAATTAAAAAGATATAGAAAGAGAGGATATTCTGACACCTGCGACAACATGGATGAACCTTGAGGACATTATGCTACGTGCAATAAGCCGGACACAAAAGGCCAAATACTGTGTGATTCCACTTACAGGAGGCACCTAAGAATAGTCAGCTTCATAGAGAGGAAATGAGAGTGGTGGTTGCCAGGGGCTGAGGGAGAGGAAATGTGGAGCTAATGGTTAATGGGTGCCAGTTTCAGTTTTGCAAGATGACGAGTTCTAGAGCTAGACGGTGGTGGTGGTTGCACAATACTGTGAAAGTACTTAATGCTACTGAATTGTGCACTTAAAAAAATGGTTAGGATGATAAGTGTTATAGTATGAATATTGTACTACAATTAAAAGAAAGAGACAGAAGGGGACAGAGTGACAAGTCCTCCCTGCCCCCCAGTCACGTGGTTCTCTCTGGATGCAAGCACTATTTTCAGTGTGGGGGTGGAGTCCAGTTCTCCTCCCTCCTTCCCCGGGTACCGACGGGCAGGGGCAGTTTGGATGGGGCCCCGTCACTCATGGGCGGAGCAAAGGTGCCTCCCGGCCCTGAGAGCTTGGGATGAGCATCCCCTTCCGTCCCCACTTCCAGGGCACCAGGCTCCCGGTGCCCAGATCTTTCTGCCCTGCTGGGTTGCAGGGAATGAGGACCTGAGGCTAGAGGGCCAGAGGTCTTGTCTGGAGAGGGCTCTGGAACTCCCCTCCCCTCAGTGAGAGCAGAATACTTTGTCCACTCCTGTGCCCCCAGCACTTGACTCCCCAGTGGGCACTTGTTTATATGAGTTGAATTGTTGAATGTGCTGTAGGGGAAAGACGGAGCTGGGCTATAGCAGACACTCCCTGGGGCGCCCTCGGTGCCAGGTTTTGTGCCAGCACTGGGACGTGGCACAGGATTGGACATGAGAGAGATGAGAAGTCTTCCCGTGTGTCTTTGTTGGACGGCCCCATGTGTCAGCAGGCATTGGTAGCAGGGGGTGGGGCCCAGGTGCTTGGCGCCCTGGCCAGTCCACTCAGCAGGGCTGTCACCCCAAGTGGAGCCGCCCGTTCTCCGTGGCAGAAAGGACAACACCGAGACCATGTTCGTGGCTAATACAGCATCCATCTATTGGACATTCACTACCTGGGAGCTGGCCTCTGTGCTAAGTGCTAACGCATACTGACTCATTGAACACACCAGCCCCACACCATAGGTCCTTCTATTGGCCCCCACTGGAAAGATGGGAACCCAGGAGGTTAAGTGCTTTGCCAGAGGCACACATCTGTCCCTCCCAGCATCCCACTCTGGTGGTAGACCACGTGGGACCTCTGCAGCCAGTGCCTGGGAGCCTGCTGACAAACTGCAGCCTTCCCCCACCATGAATTCCATAGAGCAGCAGAACAGAAAGAAACTGAGACCATTTTACAGCTGGATAAACTGAGACCCAGAGAGATAGGGGTGCTATCTCAGCCCTTCGAGCTAGTTAGTGACAGGGAGGGCAGGGCCGGGCGGGAGAGCCGCCATTTATTCAGAACCTGTGTGTGTCATCTCTGTCACAGACTGGAGCAGCCGCAAGGAGGGGGCCTTTATGGTCATCCCGATTTCATGATGACCAAATGGAGAGGCTCATGGGGAGGAAATCATTTGCTCGGAAGCATGTGATTGGGATCGGAGCCCAGTTCTGTCCGATTCCAAACCCAGTGCCTTTTTAGCTCATTGTGTGCTAACCCCAGTCAGTTGTGGGGTGGGACAGTGTCAGGGCCAGGAGCAGCTCTGTCCTGGCCAGTGGGAGTAGAATGCGAAGCTCTCTCGACCTGGGTTCTAGGGCCCTGAGAAGTGAGTAAATGGCCAAAGCAATACTCTGGCTAAGTGACTCTTTTCCAAGTCAGTGGCTGTGGCCCCGTGGGCACACACCTGTGCATCTGACCCTGGCCTGGTCATTTGGGGGTGTTTCCTGGACAGTGTGCTGGGGGCATGGTAGGGAGTGGGGCTTATGGAGCTGATGAGATGCTCTTATGAGAGGCTGCTCATGCTTGAGGGTCAGATGGACCTGGGCTTGACATGGAGCAAATCATTTCACCTGAGCCTCAGTTTTCTCATCTGTAAAGTGGGAATGATAACACCTGTCTCCCAGAGCTATGGTGGGAGTAAAATGCTGTAATCAACATTTCACAGTAAATGCAAGTCCTGTCCTTCTCCTGGGAGAGCAGAGTCTGATGAGAGAGGCAGAGAAATAACAAATTAGAGCACCTTGGATGCCGTGAGGAAGGCATGTGTCGGGACTGGAAACACCAGGATGGGCGTAGTGACCCATCCTGGGGAAGTCAGGAAGGGCTCACTGGAGGAGGTGATGAAGGTATAGCAAGCCTGGAAAAGGTTGGAAATGGTGCCCCAGAAACCTCGCGGTGGCCTGCAATTTGGGACGCAGATTCCTCCTTGCCATGAGATGCTCACTGAGTCACTTTCCTTGTTGTAGTGGCCCGGTTTGTGGGGGGAGTGCTCACTTGGGATGTGGTTTCTAGACAGAGGACTGAAGGAGGGCGCTGCCCAGCATACAGCTCTGGATTACAGGTGTCCACAGAGCTGCCAGGTCTCCAAAGGTGTTTTTTCAATAAATGACACCAAAGTCGGAGTGACACTGGGGACCTGGGCAAATACGGGCACTGGGTAATTGGGACAATGACTCCTATGAACAGCCGAAACCTCAGACTGTCACTGGGGCAGGCGACCAGCGGCTTCTTTGGGCCTGGGAGAGTACCTTAAATGGCTTTTGCCTCTCAGGGTGGCACCATGAGACGGGATGGGCTCTGGCTGGTGGGACCTCTCCTGCCTTGGTCTTACCAGCTGTCATGGTGGCCCTTGTCAGGACAGACCTCAAAGGGCTGCTGGACACATGCCCGTTCATTCTTGGGGCACATCTGGGGGCGTAGAGGGCAGACGCAGGACATGTGCGGGGTTTTGCTGGCAGGGGAACTGATGGTGTCGGCATCTGGTTTCTTTCCCTCTGGCACCCCCACCCCTCTGTGCCCCTGTCACCCATCCGAGTGATGGTGGCATCTGGCTCACAACCATTGTCATCTTCATCAACATGGCAGCTTATGTGGCTCTGGCATCAACCAGCCCTTGGTTCAAGTCTGGCCCTGTCACTTGCAGTGTGGTCTGGGACCACTCACTCGGTCTGTCCAGACCTCTCTGACCATCTGTCATTTGGAGGTCATGAGCGCGTGCTCACGGTGTCCCAGGCACTGTTCTAGGCCCCTGCCATACATGTGCCTAGAATATTTGCAAAGAAACCTACGAGGTGGTGGTCTTACCAAGGCCCAGAGAGGGTCAGTAGCTTGCTCCAGGCCACAGAGCTGTAAGATGTGTAGCTGGGTTTGATCCCAAGACTCTCTGGCGCCAGAGCCCCTGCCCTTCTCTCCACCACACTCAAAGAACTCAGAGGCTGATGTCCCAGCTGGCTTTGCGACTTTGTGGTTTATTGGATAGTTTTGTGGTCAGCGTGGGGTATTTGCCCAGGGATCATGAACATTGTTTTCTGGCATGGCTGGGTGGGTCCTTAGAGTTTATCCAGTCTGACACCATTGCATTAAGAACTGGAAAGTGGTACTAGAGGAGGAGAAGGGACTTGCCCAAGGTCACATAGCAAGTTAGGGCAGAGACAGGACCAGATCAGGCCTTCCTGTATAAGGCAGGCTGCCTTGCTGCTGCCTGAGGGTGTGTGGCCCTGGGGGGTGGGGTCCAGGGAGGGGCTCGCCAGTTTCTCCCTCCCTCTTGCAGCTCCTCACAGAGAGCCCCAGAGGCTAGCCGGCTGCCCTGCAAAGGGTACTCTTGGTCATCGAGAAACAAAGAGTGGATGACTCTGCGGCTCATTTCCACAGACCATGGGGAGGGCTTGCTCTCACCTCCTTGCTGGGAAAATTCACTTAAACTGAATTTTAGTGCCACCTCTTAGTTGCTTCCAAATCCCCAGAGGGTCAGAGCCAGATGGCACACTAAGAAGTGTCCCTGCTTAGGTAGTCCAGGCCTTACCCACCCACCCGCCCCTCTCTCCTCCAGGCAAACGCAGGTAGGGTAATAATACCAGTGATAAAGATGGCTGTTGTCCATCAGGGCTGCCTGTATACCTTCACGTGAGCTCATTTAATCTGTCCATGAACCCTGCTAGTAGGATTGCTGCCCCATTTTACAGAGGAGGAAACTGAGGTACTAGCTCATGGTAAATGGGCTCTCCGGGATTGCACAGTGGCAAACAGCTTTCTCAGTTTGCTTGCCCTTAGTGGGGTCGGTAGAGACTCCTATAACTGTTGATCTGTGAGGCCCGAGTGCACATGGCAAGCCCTCAGGGACGACTATGGAATGAGTGAGAGGATAGACGAATAAGCCAATACATGCTGCCACCCCACCTCCTGCTCTTGGTAATGGTGCTGAAGTCAGGAGTCGGAGGCCTGACTCCATTACCCAGGACAGCTCTGGAATGGAGTTGACGTCCCTGAGGCTGTCTCCCCTTCCAGGCTCCAAGGAACGGCCACATCCAGGGTCTGCAGACTGTGCTGCAAATGTCATATCCAGAGGGACTCTTAGAGATCATATTATAGATGAGAAGACTAAGGCCCAGGCAGAGAAAGGACTTGCTGAGGTCATGCAGGCAATTAGCGACAGAGCTAGGATTCGAACCAGGATCTTCTGCCTCCTGGCTCAGAACCCTCTCCTCCACAGGGTGCTTCCTTATGGACATTAGGTCCCCACCCAGCCCCTGAGTAGCTTTGCACAGGCTTTGTCCTCTGGAGGGGGCTGCTGTTTCACATTGAGAGCAGGTGTGTGTGTGTGTGTGTGTTGGCAGCATGCTGGGCAGAGGGGCATACTTGATGTGGTGGCCTCTCAAACCCGTCCCAACAACGCTCGCAGCCTGTGCTCCGGCCCGCCCGGGCCATTACTGCCGCCTGTAATGGAGTCGGCTGCCCTGGTTAAGTGTTCACATTAAATTAATACCTCCTCCGTGGAGACAATCAGTTGGCATTTAATTTGTGTTTCCTTCTGAACAGCAGAGTGCAGCGGAGCAGGCAGGCCTCTGATGGGCACGCCTTTGAGCCGTCCCTTCCCTGGGGTCAGGGACTCGGTGCCGATGGCGCTGAGTCCACAGGGAGGAGAGGACGGTGAGTCTGGGTGAGGCTGTGCTGGCAGGTACCCATTGGAGTGGCGTCACGGGCATGGGGGCCTCCCCACTCGCAGGTTGGGGGACCCAGCCCTCCTTTTACTGGAGAGAAAAGATACAAAGATACAGTACACCAAATGAGGGGAGAAAGTTAGGAGATGAGATTCCTTGTGTTTCCGCCTTTAGGTACCTGGGAGGAGGATGCCCTTGGAGGGGTGGGTTCTCGTTTATTCCCAACCACACCCCCTCCCACGGCCCTTTTTGCTTATCTGTATTATTTTTTTTGCCACAAATGTGAATTGTTTGTGGTATAGGACAAGTGGGGGTGGTGGGGTGGTGGGGGAGTGGAATGAGGAAGTTGACAAGGTTGTGACTTTTAAGCTCTCCAGGGGGGCTCAGCAGAAGCTACGGGGGTGGGGCCCCGATCTTCATCAGCAGCTTGGGCCCACCTGAGATCCCACGGTCATCTGTGACCTGTCAGCTTCTGCAAAACTGCATCGGAGAAAGGCCCCCCTGGCCTGCCTCTGTGCCTGCAGCTCCCTCCTCCCGCTCAGATTCGTCTAGAGAAGACCCTGCCAGTCAGAGCACCGGCTTGGCCCCCGTTTGGCAGCGAGGCCGGGAGGCAGGGGAGAGGTGCTGCTGTGCATCTGTTGGGGGGCTCACAGAAAACCCAGGTCAGCACAGAGCCCGGGGGACAGCAGAATGGCTCCGGCACACCCACCGGCCATCCCCTGGCAGCCCGCACCTGGCGGGGATTGCTCTCCGCCCACCTGCCCTCTGCCAGAGGCCAGGCCCACGCTTGGCCCAGAATGAAGGTTTCCAGTGACGGCTCCGGCCCAGCCTCACCTGAGCCAGGTTCCCATTGCCTGAGTCGGCCCGGGTGTGTCTCCGCTTGTCTTTCCTGGAAAGGTGTGGACCATTCCTGTGGTGCCCTCCCAAGCTCTCTGAGGTCTGCTTGCTGGAGCCAGCCGCAGCACTCCACAGTTCCAACTGAGCTGCTGAGCACTAATTATTCTGGGCCAGGGGTGGGGCACAGAACAAACTGCCCACCTCATGGAGTTCTCACAACCACCTTCCAAAGAGGTGGTGTGCTTGCCATCTCACAGATGAGGAAACCGAGGCCTAGAGAGAGTAGGTCATTGACTTGCCCACGGTCACACAGCTGAGAAGTGGTTGGGGGAGCAGAGTGTGAACCCAGTGTCTTGCCGCCCAGAAGTGCCCAGGACTTTCTCCCCAGAAGCCCTAGGGCTGCCCCTGGAACCTTGATCGTTTTGCTCAGCTGCACCCACTTTCCTTTGAAGCTGGAGCTCGGAGCCTCTTTCTGTGATTGCACAGGAAGTGAAAAATCTGTGAGTCAGTCCCTCTGTCAATGACTTCAGCTTGGCTTTCCGTCCTCCCTCAGTAAGCCAGGCTTTGTCAGCCCCTTCCTATGGGTCTGTGTGTCATCATGAGTTGCTGGGGGAGGGGGACATGGCCCTGAGTGTTGGCTGGGAGTGGGGGCTGGCTTTGAAGCTGCCCTTCTCCTGGCCCCAGTGGCCTGTGGAGACTTTTCATCCATCACATGGTCATAGCCGTGGCTTGCTCCTCAGGAAGGCGGGGAGACCACATCTGGTTGGGGTGGGTGCTGCCACCTCCCCCTCCTGGCCACTGGCCTCACACATGTGCTCCTTCTGCTAAGAAGGTGGCCCAGGCCCCAGATCTCAGCGGCAGTGTCAGTCGTGGAGTCATTTCCTCTCCCTGTGCTCATTGTCCAACATCCCTGCCTTCCCTCCCTGGTTGGAGGGCTGTGCGAAGTAGGAGAGGAAAGCTTTTGCCTTCTCCCTGCCACTTCCTGCCCTAGCTATGGCCCCCCCATCCCCCGCCCGGCCTCTCCCTGGAGAGGCTCTGGAGGAGTGGACCACACTGAGCAGAAAGCCAGTGCTGGGAACTCAGCTCGCTCCTCGGAGCCCCCAGGCTGGGGCTGTGCAGGCAGAGGCTGTTTTAGGCAGAAGGGGCCCTGACTGGGGAAGGGGCAAGCAGGAGGGCTGAGGAGTGGTTGGAGTTTGAATTCATTCATTCATTCATTCATTCATTCATTCATTCATTCATTCATTCAACAGATCCATACAGCAACTATCTGACTCCTTACCAAGTGGAGGTGGGTTGAAGTAGGGAGTACAGCAGTGAGCGTAGCAATAGTACTTATAACCCGTTCTCCGGACTGCTGGAAGGCCTGGAGCCCGGCTTTAGACCCAACTCCTCAAATGGCTTCTTTGATGGTGCCTCGCCTCTGTGCCTCCACCCCCCCAGAAGAGGTGTCTCACCCATGTTTTCCCTGCGCCCCGACAGGCCAGGGCACAGGGTGCCTGAGACCTCCTGAGATGGGTGATGAGGGCTTGGCTGCGCCTGCCCGCACACACATCCAAGTTCCCGACTCGTGGACTCCACGCTCTGAGCCCCTGCTTGTCCTTGCACTGGCACGGAGACCCTCCAGGACTGCCCCTGCCCTTGTCCAGGACCCCATCCCTGCTCCCAGGTTGTGGGTCTCGCCCGGCGGGAGTGAGCGTAAGAGGATGCCGGAGGCACGAGCGGGTCTGGGGCTTGGGCCTGGGTACTTTCCGGAGGTGGAGAAGCTGAGGGCGGTCCCTCCTTGTCCCTGGCATCAGAGCTGGCTCTTTGGTGAGATACTGTGGCCAAGCCGCCCAGGAAGATGGGATCCTTGAGGAGGGAAAACAATTGAAGTGGCTTCAGAGGTGACATTTGAGCCTACCTGGGAGAATGAATAGGATTTCTGGAGGCTGAGGAGGAGGGAGGGAGGGACAGGGGAATTGAGTTGCCTCTGAGCCTCCGTTTCCTCATCTGCAAAATGGGGATGATCCTTAGGGGACGGTTAAATGATCTGTTGTATTTTATGTGTATATGAATGCCTGACATGGTGAACACCACCCAGAAGGTGACCAATAAATGTCCCTCCTCTCCTTTCTCTTACCCAACACTTTAAGGGGGAAGAATTGGAAGTTTTATGAGCTGTTCGGTCAGGGTGGGCAAGGGTGGCTCTAAGAGATTCAGGCTGTCTTGGCCCGGGCTCAAGTTGTCTCTATGCTCTGGGCCTTTATTTTCCTACCTGTAAAATGGGGAGGGGGTTTCTCGGTAGCTTTAAAGCATGAGCTCCTTTGCTGAGCGATGGGTTAGGCGAGAGAATCGGGACAGCGAAGGTTAAAGGATGGGACATCCACCAGCCTCTGACCCACGGTATGCATGTCCCCTTCTCTGTAGGGGACTCCCTGCAGGCTATTCCCTGGACTTCCTGCTGCCCCTGTTTGTTTGCTTATGCAATCCCTCTGCCTGAAACACCATCCTGCTGAAACCTCACTCCCGTGGGCAGATCCAGGGCCGGTTAGGGGACTGTGCCTGAGAAGCAGGTGTAGAAATGTCGAAGCCCACAACTTGATGGACCAGTTCTCGCTTTCTCTCCCTGGGCTGAGTTACAGTGAATGTAGGGTGTCTGGGGCGTCTTAAGAAGCACATCACCTGTCATCATCCTCTCACCCAGTCAGCCAGAGTAGCTGAAGGGCAAAGCTTTTTTGCACTGTCAACACTGGAGCCGGCAGAGCCAGGTTTTCCCGCCGTGGCTGGGAGGCACGTCGGTGTGGGCAGTGGATTCAGTCTGCCAAGCCAGCTGCTATCTGCACGCAGGGGTCTGTGCTCGGTCTTCTGGGACCAGGAATGCCGGCTACCCACCCAGCCTGGCCGTGAAAATAAGAGGCCCATAAAATCATTTGTGCAAACTCATCTGCTGGGGTGCAAATTAGAAACACTAGTGAGGCACAGGGTCACTCAAAGTGCCATCTGCAGGGAGCTCATTAGAAATGCAGTGTCTCCCCGTCCCCAGACCTGCATGTGAATTCAGACCTGCTGAATCCGGGTCTGCATGTCAGGAAGCTCCCCAGGGGTTTCCTGTGCATGTCACAGTTTGAGACTTGCTGCTTTCCAGCGTGGATTGGCTAAGTTTCAGTCCCAGCCCTGCTTACTAGCTGTGTGACCTTAGAAAGTTAGCTCACCTCTCTGAACCCTGGCTCTGTCATCTACAAAATGGGTTTGGGAAAAGATTCTTTACCCAAGAGGGTTAATAGTTCACATGAAAGCCCATGAGATATGTGTACAAGGCACTGAACCCAGTACGTGGCACCAATCAATGGCTGCTGCTAATGTGTCTGGAGATCCAAAGACATGGCTCGTGTTCTCACTCTGGGTTGACTTGGGGCAAGTCCCTTTTCTTCTCTGGGCCTCATTTTCCCCATCCGTACAATGGGTCTGTTGACCCGTACCCCACCTTCGTCTCCTGAAGGTTGCTGAAAGGAAAAGTGAGAGGGGCTGGGCCTCATCCCCAGGAGCCCAAGTAGGAAGTGGGTGTGTGGGGAGGGGAGATGCCCTTGGGTGCCCCTTCTCTGCTGGTTCTGCTGTTGCTGTAAGAGGCAGTGGCGAAGCCGGGCCCTCCCTTGCACCTGCTCCTCTCAGTGGCTTTGCAATCAAGTCGTCTGTCCCTGCTCAGAGCAGAGTGGCTCGCTCAGGACCTGGTCCTTGGCATCTGTCTCCTGAGGGCAGCCCCAGATGCCCCATGCTGCTGGGTGGGGACAAAGGTGGCCTGTGAACTTCTCCCCCACCCGGGATTCCTGTCCCCCATGTTAGGCCCAGGGCTGGACTCCTGGCCTGGCCCTCAACATATTTTTGGGGTGACCTTGCAAATTCCTGGCACATTCTGGGCCTCGGTTTCCCTATTTGTACAACGAGTGTGTTCAGTGAGATGGTCCCACCTGGGTTAGAAACTTAGATTCCCTCTCTGCCCCTCGTTAGCTTCCTTTGTGACCCTGCTGTCTGGCAGGAGCCCCCGCCCAGCCCCACTGCTCTCTAGGTCAGTGGCCCACGGCAGATCTAGGCCTGGCTGCCAATGTCAGGGGCTGGTAAAGACCAAAGGGAATGGGGCAGAGGGGGAGCGCCACGTGTGTGTGTGTGTGTGTATGCGTGTTTGTGTGTCTGTGTGTGTGTGTGTGTGTGTGTGTGTGTGTGTGTGTCCCCTGGGAGCCCTGGCCCCAGGCTGTCTTGTCTCATGGGGGAGAGAGGAGGAATTTTCCTCTGTGTGTGCAAACAATATCCGTTTTCTCTTGTTTCCAAAAGCTGGTGACGTAACCCGCTCTTTATCCATTCCTCCCCTCTGGCCTATTTTTAGCTGGCCCCGACAGCATCCGAAAAGGCTTCCAGACTTGCCTGCTCTGCGGCCATGTAGGGAGGCAGCAGAGGGTGAGGAAAGAGAGAAGTTCATCTGTCTGTCCCAGGATGGAGAGGGGAAGGAACCTGCCCCTGGCTTCCTCTGGGGAGGGAGAAGACTGACGGTGGGGAGCCAATTAGGGCTTCGATGGGCCCTGGGTCCATGGGGAGCCCGACAGGGTTACAAGCACTCATTCTGGAGCCTCCAGCCCAGGTTTGAGTCCTGGCTCCACTTGTCCTCACCCTGACCTTGGGCATCTGACTCGGTGCCTCGCTTTGTTCACCTGTAACATGGGGGTAATGGAGGCACCTATGCTAGAGGGTTGTTACGAGGATTGAATTATACTGTGTAGAGCGGTGCCTGGTACAAAGTAAGCATTCAGTAAAGGTGAGCTTGTACTGTTGTGGTGATTATATTGGTTGTCATCCCATTCTACTCCCAGTGATTGCTGGGGGTACACTGTGAGCCTCCTCTCTTCTATCCTTTCCTGCCCAGCTTCAACCAGTGTGTATACGAACGAGGTAATACATGTAAAGCCCCTGGAACACGGGGCCTGGCACAAAAGAACTGCGAAAGAAGTGAGCGATGTATTTATTTTTTGTTTGTTTGTTTTGATGTAATAAAACAGACCTCTGTTTGAAGTCCAGCCCCACCCACTAATTAGCTGTGTGTCTTTGGGCAGGACATTTAACCTCTCTGAGCTTCAGTTTCCTCATCTGTACGATAGGGATGGTAAGAGCTATGCAGGAGATGTATTTGTTGGTTAGGGTAGGCTACAGGACACATAGACTCGAAGATTGTAATAGTTAACACAATAAAAAGTTTGTTTCTTGTGGGTGCAAAGAAGAACGTGAGTGTAGTGCTGGCTGCAGCCTGGCTCCTCAGTGCCAGCCTCCATACCACCTCTTACAGCAACAGCAGAAGCAGCAGCACTTTACAGTTTGCACGAAGGTGGGTGGCAGTCTCTCCCACCTTCGTCTCCCCCTGGGGCCATGCTCTTGCATTGAGCATGACACCTGTCACCACCACTTGGTATGATGGCCATGCGTCAACCTGGCTGTCTCACCCACTACCGCCACCACCCCTAGACAGGGAGCTCCTGGATGGCAGACAGGGAGGGATTCACTGCTGTGCTGTCCTTGCCCAGCCTGGGGACAGACGCCTGTTCTGTCCAAAGCCCCCTCTGACCACCTGTCCTTCTCGCCTCTTGCAGATGGGAGGAGGAGCTTGCCAAGCGCATGAACCTGCAGACCGTGGTGGACACGCTACAGGAGGTAAGAGCCCTCCGACCTCCTGACCAGAGGCTCATGGGAGGACCATGTGGCCAAGGGGTACATCTTCAGGGGGCCAATCTGGGAGCTTTGTGTTACCTCCTGCTGCCTCAGTCTCTCCTCAAGGGAGCCAAGAGGCCTTTGCTTCGTCCCCTGCAGGGACCAGCACAGTGTTGCAGAAAATCTCGGGTCTAAGAGTCGGGAAGCCTGGGTTCAAGTCCTGCCATTGCCCTGGCTTTCGGGGTGACCGTGGGCTACTGAATCCCTTCTCTGGCCTCCCCACTTGAGTCTCAGACTGTATAGTCTGTAAGCATCCTGCCCCCAGCTTGCAGGAACTGACTTTGGGCTGAATGCCTTGGAGAAGGCAGTGGGCAGGCTCTCAGCCCCCGTGGGCTCTCCACGGTGGGCGTGAGGACCTTTCTTTGCTCTTCTGCCTCGGTAGCTCTGTGTTCTGGGCTCTGCTCCTCACCCGCCTGCTGGGTCCCCTGGGCAATAAACTTCACCTTCTTGGCCTCTCTTTTTCCTCTCAGTCAAATGGGCACAAGAATTGCAACCCCATGAGAAGGCATGGAAAGCTCTTTCAAACATTTTTTCTTTTTAAATCACTTTCTGATATTTACAGCATTGCTTTTCTAAGACAGAGACAGATTAAAATAATGTCAATATGTAGAAGGACAAGGATGAACATCCCCCATTTTTATAACAAAAGTGCTTTTTACTCTACCAACATGACCAACATGTTTATGGTCAAATATTTGGAAAGTTTAAAGAAGCTCAGAGAAGAAAACAATACTTTCTTTCAGTTCTGCCCCTCCACCATTGACAAATCGGCGTGTGGTCTTCCGGTCTTTTCTGTGCAAGCACACACATACTCTCTACGTGTACGTGCAATTAGGTTGACACACGTGATGCCATTTTGGAGATCAGAGATAGTCAAATACTGGCAATTTCGCATGAACGACCTAATATTTTATCCTATTGGGATCACCTGTTACCTCAACCTGTTCATGTCCTTCTAATGTCTGCCGTGGAGTTTTCCATGCAGTCAATATTCCTTTGAGAAGTGTTTTAAGCTGGGCGGTGGGTAGCCAGGCTGGGCCGAGGTCGTTGGCACCCCTTCCCTAGCACTCCGTCACCCAGCCTGATTGGACCCAGGTGTCGAGTCCCTCCTACCCCTCAAGGTACTTGGCACCGCCCTAAACCCTGCCCCGTCTCCGTCCCCATAGGCGGCACAGGAGGCTGAAGCCATCCAGGAGGAGATGAATGAGAAGATCGAGCGGCTCAAGGCCGAGCTGGTGGTGTTTAAGGGGCTCATGAGTGATGTAAGTGCCACCGGCCTCCACCCCCAGGAGCCATGACCTCCCCCCACACCCATCATGCAACACGCTTCCTTCACTCCGAGGCTCCAGAGCTCGGCTTCTAGTTAGAGTCCTGGCTGGCTGCGTTTGACCCGTGAGGATGACAGATGCATCGGAGACCAGGCGCCCTCCTCCTGCCCCCTCCCCACTTCCGCTTCCCTTGGTCTGAGTAGAGATGCATTAATCTGCTGCTTAACCCGTCCTGCCCTCCCCTGGGCTCGTCTGATGGTTTGCGTGTGTTGGCTCCGACTCCTCCCCAGCTCGCCATGATGAGGTGGGGTGGTGGCCATGGGCCTTGGTGTCTGGGTACAGGTTCAGGGAGGCCCTGTGCCAGCCTAAGAGGCTCCCCAGGCCAGCGGCCTTCGGCAAGGGTGCTTTGTAAAGTTGGGGAAGGCCGGTGTGTGCATCCTTTTGACGATCAGAGCCCTTCCAAGTAACCGTGGGAGGGGAGAGCTGTTAGCAGCCAAGGACTCCTTCCTGCTGGGGACCCAGGTTTCCTGCCATCTTCAAGCCGCCAGAAGGAAAAAGACTGATCATGGGTGACTCAGCCTGGTGTGGCTTCTCTCCTGAGGGGTGTGAAGCTGGGTGTAGCAGGAAGAAGCCTCCAGGGGCACCAGGTGGAGGCTTCCTGGCTTCCCCTCACTGAGGTCCAGGGGGACACCCCTTGTCCTGGGCAGCCCCCACTGTCAGCTGTGGGAAGAATCCGAGAAAGAGAGAGAGAGAGAGAGAGAGAGAGAGAGAGAGAGACCTTGGCATGCATCTGTGTGTGGGGGACAGGTGGGGAACGCCGGGTGGGAAAGAATGGAAGTCTTTCAACAGTGGGAGCTGTCTTTCTTTTTCCTTGCTCTAACAAAACAGACACTGACACTGTGTGTGCTGAGAAGATGTCTTCCAGCCCTTAGGGAGACTGGCAAACACGGTCTCACATTGTCCACTTGGCGCCAGAGCCTGTAGTTCCCACAGACCCTCTACCCCTGCCCCAACCTGAGCAGCGCTGGTCCAACCCTTCATGCCCAGGAAAAGCTCAAGGCCCCCCTTGGACGCTGGAGCCTCCCACCCACCACCGACGGGTCTCCCACCTCTGCCCAGCAGGAGCCTTGAGCGCTCCCCATTCCCATGCTTGCTCCATCCCTCGCTCACGTAACCCCTGCTGTCCTCCCTGCAGCCCATGACAGACCTGGACACAAAGATCCAAGAAAAGGCCATGAAGGTGGACATGGACATCTGCCGCCGAATCGATATCACGGCCAAGCTGTGCGATGTCGCACAGCAGCGGAACTCGGAAGACGTGTCCAAGATCTTCCAGGTGACTAGGGCCACCCTGCTCACCAGCCGCCACTCCCACCTGCCACTGCCACCCTCCCAGAGAGCCTGGCCTCAACCCCGCCTGGCTAGCCCCTATTTCCCTCACATCCCACCCACTCGCTTCCCCTCCCTCCAGAGCTAGCATGTACCCAAGCCTCCAGCCCCATCAGGAGAACATAGAATCAGGGACTCGTGGACTCATAGGCTCCTCCCACTCCATCATCAAGGCTGATTGCTTCATCCTATGGCCGAGGAGACAACTCCCTCCGGGGGCGGGTGGGGGAAGTGATGTAACAGGCTCAAGGAAGGACATGGCAGAGCTGGGACTAGAACTCCGGTCTCCTGACCCTCCAGGGCGTTGTCTACCAGCCCACGCCAGCCCTGCTTCCTGCCTCTTCCTCTGGCTGTCAGACTGGGCACTCTTGCCACGGTTGAGGAGCCCTGGCCAGGCTGTGGGAGCACTGGGTGGACTGGCCTGAGCCCTAGCAGATGAGCCTCAGCGTTCCGAGGAGGAGCAGTTGGCCTCTATTTTTCATTCCCACTGGAGAGGCTCTCAGTCTCCCCCCGTCCCCCCTCAACAAACAACTGTGTGTTCTGAGAGAAGGCAATGGTTTCACTGGCAGCTGTCCTCCAGGGAGGGTTTGGGGGCTAGTCCAGCTGCCTGAAGGGCACTCGTTCTCCGAAGCCTGCTTCTTGATTCTGGTTTGTGGTTTGGCTTTTGCTTGAGCCCAGGGCAGTACGGTGTGTTGTTGCTGTAAGTGTGTGACTTTGGATGTGTAGTGGGGTGAGATCTGGGCTTCCCTGATCTCACATCCAGGCCTTCTCACTGCCCCTCTGCTGGAAAGCAGGGGAGACTATTTCCACTTTTGTTTGGTTTGCTCGTGTCTTATCTGCTTGGAGTGGAGGAAACTTGGTGAACCTGGGGCCGCCTGCCTGTTGCCTTTGCATGTAAGCAGGAGGGCTCCGGGAGGCATGGAGCCACGTGGGCCTCCCTGAGGGCTTCTCCGTCTCTCTGGCTGGCTCTGAGACATCCCAGGTGACTGCGTCCTAGTCTGGCCTGCTCCTCTCCCCAAATGTTGGGGCTGCTTCTCTGGTGAAGGGGTGAGCTGAGCCAGCCCAACCACTGGGCAGGGAAGGGTCCAGGGTGTCTGTGTCCTCCACCCTGCATGTCTTCCCACCTCACGCTTCCTGCTAACATTGCCTGCTTCTTAGAGGACCTGTGCATCTTTCCCAGCCGTGGCTGGCCCCAGCCACGCTCCATCTATCCCGTGGGATGCCGGCTCCCTTCCCAGCCCACCACTACCCTCCATCCCAGCAGAGCTTCCTAGTTACCTTGATTTCTTCCTTTCCGGGTCAGGTGGTTCCCAAAAAGAAAGAGCGTAAGGTGGCTTCGGACGATGACATCTCTGAGCAGGACGGGGAGGTGAACCGGTTCTCAGATGACGAGGTCGGTTCCATGAACATCACCGACGAGATGAAACGCATGTTTAACCAGCTGTGAGTATTTCCGCTGCCCTAGCTGGGGATTCCACCCCGTTTCTTCAGATCACTAGGGCAGGGGTGACAAACTGATGGCCTGCGCTGAATGTAGCCCCCACATGTGTTTTGTCTGGCCAGCATGGTATTCTGAACAAATCTGGATGTATTTTTAACATTTGTAATTTGGGGAGTTTCACATTTTCAGAAAAGGCCAAATGGTAGTGGTGGTCGTATTTATGTGGGAGTCTTGACCGAGCCTTAGACCCACTCCCCCTAGTTTTCCTTGTGGTGGGATGTTGAGCTGAGCCACACCCCAGGGCCACCACTAGCCAAGCACCCTCTGTAGGATGCTTTACAAACACGATTTCATCGACTCCAGACAATCAGCCCAGGAGGTGGGGTTATCACTCCCCTTTTGTAGACGAGGAAACTGAGACTCAGAGAAGGGGAGCAACTTGGCGAAGACCCCTCCGCTAACATGTGGCAGAGCTGGAATTTAGAGGTAGCCTGTCTGCCTGTGTTCTCTCCCTTTGAGATGCTGCCTGGGTTAGTGGCAGAGTCTGGGCTGGATGTGGTCAGTGGTAGGCTGGAACCAGCTTGTGAAAGCCGAGTGCGCACCTCTGTCCACTCCAGGTTCAGTGATGGCACATTAGTAGCTTAAAATTTGCCAGTGGGAAATTGGCAAGTGCTACTAATCAGCACCTGCCCCCACCCCCACCCTCACCTCCCGAGAGCTGGTTTACCTGAAGCTCGCTGTGTATCGTGCGGACTTACCTAAGGGCCTGCAGTCAAAGGACAGGGCTGGGACTGGGTCTCTGGCGTCACCTTTCCTCCTTCCCCAGTGGCCTGTCCCTGTCTGCTGTTTCTGGAGTCCCTTGAAGTTGGGCACCTGAGCTCTGAGAACTCAGTTTTTCCCCAGGACTGCACCCTCACCCCCAACTTACTCTTCCCCTGCATCAGAGTCTCAGGGCTGAGCAAAGCTTTCTGACCTGTCATCTCTCCCCCGGGGTCCTGGGTTTCCAACAACAGGGCTAGGTTTGAACTATTGGCTCTGATGGCCGTCATAAAACCTCCCAGAACCCCTCCTGAGAGGGCACGCTCCTCTTAGCAGATTCCTCTGCCATTGTACTCGTTTCAAAAGTAAGGGACACGGGACTCTCCTTACACTTCCTGCAAGGCTCTGGGGCTAGCTTACCATTACAGAGTCCAAAGATCACTCTCCCAACCCCTTCCTGTACAGATGGGGAAACTGAGGCTCAGAGAGGGGTGTGCAAGGAGCTGGGACACAGCCTGGCTCCCGACTCAGTCCAGTGCTTTGTCCCCGGCCAGCTGTCGTCATGTTTAGAAGACATGTCCCTCTGCCCTCTCTGCACCATCCCTTCCCTGGTCCCACTGCAGCTGAGCCCAGCAAGGAACGTTGGAACTGGATTTGCTCCACACTTCCCTGTACTTGCCACTCCCCTGAAACAGAACTGAGATGGGGCTATGTTTTGGGGGTGTGCTATTTGAGGGTGACCCAGAGACTCCTAGACTCTTGATTCCTCTTTCAACATCCTCCCCCCAGATCTCACACTCTCATCTTTTGCTGACAAGAGGGGCTTTGGAAGAGAACCCTTGGTTGGGTCTATATTTTCCAAATGTTGCTCTGGGCATTCCTGAGCCTAAGGCTGGATTGTATGCCCCACAGACCCAGGCTCATTTCATTGAATTAAAGAAATCATGGTCCCCGTTTTCATAAAGACACCAGGGCATCATTACGCTGCCCAGGAATGGGTGAGCTGAAAGGGACAGACCCCAAAACAGAGTCCTGGGGCTCCATCAGCAGTATTCCTGTGTTTACGAAAGGGTTTCTGATGCTGCAGAAACGGGCATCTGAAGTGTTGACAGGTCTGAACTGGATTCAGTATCCAATTAGATCGATCAGGTGGGTGGTAAAGTTGCCTAAATTAAAAAAGTAATCTGATCACCCCTCCACACTTGCAGTTAGTTCTCGCCTAGGCCATGCTGACCCCACCCTAGGTGGGGCCTAGGCCCCTGCCGTAGACATCTCCGCTAGCTATGGGCTGAGACCCAAGCCAGTTCTGCTGAAGTCTTTGAATAATGCACCCGTGTCAGGCTGTTTTGTTTTGATCAAAATCGGTTGCTTGGGCTTCAGACCAAGGAGAGGGGGAAGAATTTGTTGCTTTCTCTGTACTGCGGCCAGGCCTCCTCCTCAGCCCCGCCCTCCTCCTCAGCCCCGCCCTCCAGATCTGTGGGGAAGGAGGGGGGAGGTGCCTTTTCCGAGCCCTTTCTCTGGTTCATCTTCCTGTCTTTTCTGGCTTCCCATTCCTCAGCTGGGGTTTTCTTCAGATCCCAGACTCTGGAAGGAAGTGAAGTCAGCAGTCGAGTTTGGGATCCCGTGCCGGTCGACCCCAGGGACTCATCTGGAGCTAGCTCAGGCTGGTGGCGCCTCCGCCTGCAGCCCTGGCCCCCGGCTCTGCTCCCTGGACTCACAGAGCCACCTACAGGCTCCGGCAGGGACTACATTTTGGCAGCAACCTGGCTCCAGGGGGCGTGCTAGTCAGCTTTTTACCAGAAATTCTTCTTGGGCCCTGCCCAGTGACCCCCCCCTAGCCTGGACCACTGTGGGAAAGTTGGGAAGATCCCGGAAGGAGTTGAGGGAGGGATTGTAGGCAGTGGGGAGAGCCCTGGGGTGGGAATCTGGAGCTTGGGACACACATCTTCCTTTTTGGCTGACTCACCGGGTCAAGTGATTTAACTACTGTAGACACCAACCAGCCTTCCCATCTGAATAACATTCAGAGCATGTTGCGCTGAATGATTTTTAAGGTCCCTTCCAGTTGGGATAACCGTGCATCTCCAGAAACCCCTCAGTCCCAGGCAAACCCATATGGTCCGTCACCCGATTTAAAGTTCTAGTAAATAGGGAAGCCCTAAAGTCACCCAGGCTTTGAATTCAAACCCAATTCCCAGAACGTATTGTTCTAGTCCATCTAATCCCTCTGAGCCTCAGTTTCCTCACCTGTAAAATGGGAATGATAATCATGCTTGCCTCATAGGATTGTTGTGAGGATGGAATGAATTGCATTTTAATATGTGCTTAGTGGCCAGTCTGTGCCCAGCCCGTGACGGGTACTTGGTGATGTTTTAATGGGGAGGGAAAAGCTGTAGGAAACGGAAAGAGCTGGCTTTCAGCTCCAGGGGCTGTTACAGGTTAGCAGTGTGATTTTGGACAAGGGAGTTCTTCTTTCTGAGCTGCAATTTCCTCATCTATAAAATGGGAATAATAAAACGAACCTTTCTGAGTTGTGAAGATTATATAAATCACCTCGTGCAAAGTAGGGCTCAAGAGATAGCTGTTCAACGAATGAAAACGTTACATGATTGGACTTGGGAGGAAAATCCCTTTAGTCTCCATTAAAGATAAAGCCTGGCATCGTAAAAATCATACATTTTCCGATTGTATAAAGAGTATGTAAACACATTCTACATTTTAAAAGAATTAAACTCCAAGTATAAGGCGCATGTCCCCTTTGTCACCACCCCTGTCTTTTTGGAGGGCTGCCCCGTAGGAGCATACCTATTGGTTCAATGCCACTTTGTCTCCGCATCCCGCCCCCTGGAGCCTGGCTCCTGTTCAGTCATGCCCTCCTGTGTCACCCCCACAGACGGGAGACTTTTGACTTTGATGATGATTGTGACAGCCTGACGTGGGAGGAGAATGAAGACACGCTGCTGCTCTGGGAGGACTTCACCAACTGCAATCCATCCATTGACCTTCAGGGCGAGGTGAGCCCCAGGGCTGGCTTCCCAGGGCGGCGGGAGCTGGGGGTTTGGGGACACCTCCTTTCAACTGTCTCTCGTCCCTGTTCTTTTCCTGCCGCCCCCACCACCCAGTTACATTGTCCCCTTTGTTCTTTTTCCCCAGCAAGAGGAAAACTTGGGCAACCTGATCCATGAGACAGAATCCTTCTTCAAGACAAGAGACAAAGAGTACCAGGAAACGATAGGCCAGATCGAGGTGAGGGCTCGGGCTGTGCCGCCCTCTAGTGAAACTCACTGAGGTCACCTGGTTGAGACCACCGGTGGCTAAGTGGCCGCGTGGGAAGGGGCTGCTAGACTGGGGCAGGCACAGACTTGGGAGTCAGGCGGCCTACCGATTCCCTGCCTGGTGCTGGCCAAGTCATAACCCCTCATAGGGCCTCAGTTTCCTAATCTGTAAAATGGGGGTGGTGATCCCTGTCTGCCCCAGAGGGTTTTTTGTTTTGTTTTGTTATTTTTTCCTTTTTATTATTAGTTTCAGGTGTACAAAACATAATGATTAAACATTTACACCCCTCACAAAGTGATTACTCCAGCAAGTCTACTACCCCTCTGACACCGTACAGAACTTTTACAGTACCATCGACTATATTCCCTACGCTGTACTTTACATCCCGTGACAGTGTGTGTGTGTATTTTTTTTTTAATTATACTTGACATTCAATATTATTTTATATTAGTTTCAGGTGTAGAGCACAGTGGCTAGGCATTTATATAATTTAAGAAGTGATTGCCCATAAGTCTAGTACCCATCCGACACCATACACAGTTTTACAACATTATTGACTATATTCCCCATCATTGTTTGGTGACTACCAATTTGTATTTCCTAATCCCTTCACCTTTCTCACCCATCCCATTTTTGTTTTGTTTTGTCTTTTTGTTATTCAACTGAGATGGTGATCCCAAAAATGATAAGAGCTGACATTTAAGTGCCATCAAGGGATGCTAGCACTGAGGAAGCCCTTTACAAGTACACCGTCCCTAGGGGGACGTATCATTTGGTGGAGAAGGGTCAGAAACATGAGAGACATGAGGACTTTTCTAATCACGTTCATAGAAAGGAGGGCAGAGAGGCTGGGCAGGGTGGAGTTGGCAGAACTGGTAGGGTTCACCAGGGAAGACTGCCCTGGTGGTTGCTAAGCAACGGTTCTCCTTTCACCAAAGCATTTCTAGGGGCCATAGACCAGTATGCAGAGAGCAGAGGCCGAGGCAGGGTCCTAAGGACGTGGTGTCCAGGGATGGCCTCAATGCTGCCACCACTGAGGACATGAGGAGGGACCTGCTGAGGGTTTTACTGTGGGGATGACTTGGCCTCCCCCTTAACCCATGTTGGTTCCCCGCAGCTGGAGCTGGCCACAGCCAAGAGTGACATGAACCGACATTTGCATGAGTACATGGAGATGTGCAGCATGAAGCGTGGCCTGGACGTACAGATGGAGACCTGCCGCCGGCTCATCAAAGGCTCTGCAGACAGGTACTCGGCCCTGCCCTCCCTGGGGATTCAACAGTTGGGTTCTTGTGGGGAATTTGTGGGGCTGCAACTTACACGTCTGGCCTGTTTCATCTGCCCAGCCCATGTGTCCGTCTGTCCATCCATCCATTGAATATTAGTCACCTACCTACTACCGTGTTTCCCCCAAAATAAGATATAGCCAGACCATCAGCTCTAATGCGTGTTTTGGAGCAAAAATTAATATAAGACCCGGTCTTATTTTAATATAAGATCGGGTCTAATATAATATAATATAATACCCGGTCTTATATAATATACATTAATGTTTGCTCCAAAAGACACATTAGAGCTGATGGTCCGACTAGGTCTTATTTTCCGGGAAACACGGAATGTGCTAGATAACTTACCTATCTAATCTCACATAACTCCCTGCCCCCACTGATTTAACAGCTGCTTATCAGAGGCCTACTGTGTGCAAGGTCATGGGGATACAGTGACAGCTCCTGCCCTCATGAACTTATGCCCCACTTGCTGCTGAACTGGGGAGTAGAGGAGGTGGGCAGGGCACTCCTCTCCACCATGCCTGATGGGCTCACATTTGTGCATAGAAAGCAATTTCACTTCCTTTCCCATCTTCCAACCCAGGGTCTGTCCCCAGGCGACTGACGTGCTTCAGGAGACTGACGTCCCCCTTTTATTTGCTGGGGGACACCAAAACAAAGACAGAGCCCCTGCCTTTAAGGAACATGCAGCCTCGTTAGCGAGACAAACATACTACTAATAAAATGGGATAATACATGTAAAATACTTGGCACAAAGCACAAACAAATGTTAATTATAATTATTTCTCTCGTTATGAGTATGTACCTGCAGGCTGTGATTCAGGCTGTAAGGGAGAGAGAGGCAGTTCTGTGGGAAGCTGCGTATAGGACCCTAGGCTCAGCATGTCCTACCTTTAGGTCACGGAGTCCCCCACAGCCCACTGTCATTATCTCCGTTGTTCCGATGGAGGAGCCAGTACGTAGGCAGGTTGAATAGTTTGTCCACGGCCCCCCACCTCATCAGTGATAGAACCAGCATTTGAACCTCGTGCTATTAACTGCTCTCCAGTATGGCCTCCCTTTGAGCTCTGAGTTAATTGGGGTTCACTGAGCACCAGATCTGTATTAGGTAATTGGAGGGTAAGAACCAAGCTTGATCCATGGTCTCTGCTCCCAAGGGGCTTTCAGCACCCAGAGCAATTAGAGGCTGGTACAGGGGTTCCCAAGAAGTCTCAAGAGCCACATTCGACTTGTGAGCTAAGGGGTTTCTAAGGAAAGCAGAGTAAGGGCAGGGTCTCAGGGCAGCATCTCCCTCTGAAGTTAGATCTTACAGGAGTGGAGGGGCTGCTGAGCCCTTTCCGCTCCTTGAATCCCTTCTGGGGTCCTCAGGTTACCCTCTGACCATCCCCCCTTCTCTTGCGCCTTCCAGGAATTCACCGTCCCCCAGCTCTGTGGCCAGCAGTGACTCAGGAAGTACAGATGAGACCCAGGATGAGTTTGAACGGGAGGCAGATGTGGAACCCATGGTCAGCTGATGACTGAGGCCCCCATGCCTGGTGGTCTTGGTGGTGGGGCCTCTGCACCCCTCTCCCCCTGGGGCCAGGAAGGCTCCTCGGAGTGGAGCTCCAGCCTCACTACACCAACTTCCTCTGCCCTCCCTTCTCTGGAGGCTCCAAGGGACCGCTGCTTCCTTCCACCCACCACCGACCAGTGCCCCTTCTCCATCCACCCACCCAAGGAATGGTGCTCTCAATTTCTATTGTTCTCCACATTACAAATGCAGACTTCTGTCCGGATGATGCAGTGTTAACTGTGCCTTTTCCCTTAAGCTGAGCCACTTTGAGCTCCAAAGAATTATTCCTAGCAGGTGTTTTTATACAAAACTCTTAAGGTGAGGGTGGGGCCCTGGGCATGGTTTAATGTGGTTTTTTTCTACCCTCCCACCTGCTCCTCTGATTGGCCATAAGTTATGCCCTCCCCTCCTCTGCCAGCCAATGATGACCGAGTCTGGCTTAGGGTGGTCCCCCTTCGCCCGGGATGGCCTGTTTGCTTCTGCAACCTTCCCAGACCTGGGTGAGGACCTCCCAGGCGTTTTTTTGCTTACCTAAAAAGAAAAGGTGGAAGCGGGGAGGGAAGACAAATTTGTATTTTTTTGGATCCAGTGGCAAAGCAGAGGGACAAGGCACTGTGAGGGAAGGCGGAGCCTCACTGTGTTTAAACTACTATGCAAAAAACAAAACAAACAAAAAGCAGCTTGCCTTATATGCTGTGGAAGGTAGGCCCTCTCCCAGACTCATGGTTTTCCCTTGGAGCTGGGAGGCCAAAGCTAGGGCGGTGTCTCTTGCAGCCTCTCAGGGTGAGCACTGACTCGGGAGGGGGTTCGGTCAAGGTCAGTAAGGGGGCGGGGGACCTGCAAGGCCGTTGACCACCTGACTGCTTGCTTGGGACGTCTGTGGGTTTTGGGGGAATCTTTTATTGCCCTGATGACTTGATGATTTTCCCTCTATTTCCAGCCAACTCTAAGGGGTTATAGATCTGTAATTTCTCTGTGAGAAAGTCTGAAGGGAACCAGGCCTGGTATCACCCCTTCCACAATAGAGCTGGGTTAGACCCACCTGCCGCCGTCTTCGTTCTCCACTGTGCCCCAGTCGCCCACTGTTTGGCCACTGGCAGGCTTTGGAAAGGGAAGAAGTGGGAGGCGATGAGGGCTGCTGGCAGATTGGAGGTGGTGGGAGTAGGCACTCAAGTGAGAACCATCCTTGTTTTGCTCGTGGACATAAGTAAGCTTCTTTCCATACTTTACTCAACGGACTAGTTGCGTAATTAATCAAGCCAGTACCTCTCCAAGACTTGAGTGGGCCTGGGTTGAAGGGCACTCTGTTTAGGCCACCTGCCGAATCTCAGCTTGGAGTCCGCTGACCATGCGGGGTTTTTTTTCGTTTGTTTGTTTTTTCATTTGTATCCACTCCTCTGGGTATGAGCGCTGATTTTTGCTTTTGTTGGTCCCGCGGCTCCCCCTGGTGGTCAAAGGAGCAAACTGTACCCAAGGATCAGAACTCCACTCACTGCTTTTGTCTGGAGGCAGAGGATGTGGCCCTCAGGGTACCAACCACCTTTAAGAGCCTTCGTTCTCTTCTGTTTCCCCCACCTGTTCTGCAGTCTTAAAACCATTGTATATAATAGTCACATATATGTAGAGAGAGAGAAAAAGAGTGTATGTTAGTATGTTATTTTTATTTATCAGAACGTGGTGGTCTTCATCTTTTTTTTCTTTTTGTTGTTGTTGTTGGGGAGGGGGCGGACCTCCTACTGTTCGCTGTGGCATTCTGGCAGAGAGGCTTCCATTCCCAACATCTCTTTTTAGCTACACAATCCCTTGGCAGGTACCAGGAGGAACGATGGCTTCCCTTCCTCCTTACTGACCATTGTCCTAAAGGTTACAGGGTTCAAACATACCTGATTGTTATTGTCGTTATTGTTATTATTGTCTTAGTTTAGTTTTATTTTAACCAAAGGTTATCAGAGCCAGTTGGGCTTGGACCTCAGCTGCTAAAAGGATTTTCCGTTTCCAGGAGGGTGGGAAGATGGCCGCCCTCAAAGGCCTCGACTGTCCAGGACTGAGGAAGGCATCGAATGGTGGGGTCAGGAAGGTAGAGTGGAAGCCAGCCCTCAGTTGTCCCTCAAGGTGGTAGGAGGGTGACAGACCTACCTTCAGAGCTGAGACAGAGAGGGTAATTAAGGTAACTGGCGATTGGATCCAGTGGTATTATTTTTGCTTTCCCCCTTGTATACATAGGACTTTTGTCTCTGCAGACTAGAATACTCTGAATTTGTCCAAGGGGTATGGAAATGGCAGGAGCCAGAGACAGACACTGGCTGGAAGTTTCCTTCCTGCTGGTTTTCAATAGCTGCTCTCCCCTGGGGAGCAAGGATTTGGGGCAGATGGATGGTGAGGGGTGGGGGAGCAGCAAGGGTGTGGTCAACCTGCCTCCTGGGCAGGGTCCTGGATCTTGGCCTGGCCGCCTCCCTCCCCACCGAGTTCTTTACTGAGTTAGTTGCTGGTGGGCCTTGCCTGTCCCCTTGCCACGAGCCCACAGCTTGCCCAGAAAGACCCCAGTGTTCGCTGCAGCAGCCCCAGGTCCAGATGGGACACTGGCCCATCCTTTGTAAAACTGTAAATACTTAATTTGGGTTTTCTATTTCTAAGCCCAGTGTCATATTGACATTGGTATTTTACATTACTCTCACATGGGCTTCCTGTGCTGCCTTCTCTCACTCTCCTATTTTTGGGGGTTTTATAAAAAGAGAGGATTGGGGAGGGACAGGGAGAGGTGCTTCTCTTTGGTTCCCTGGTTGTGGAATACACACACACACACACACACACACACACACACACACACTCACACACACACTCACTCCTCTGAGTCTCTGAACAGGAAAAATAAATTATTGGCAAGTAAACACATTTTGTTTTCTTGTGGCAATACGTCTTGAGGTCTCTGAAGGGCCAGTCCATCTCAGACTTAATTCTGTGGTTGCAGCTCCGATGACTTAGGGAGAATCAGACCCCGTGAGCTTGGGATGGCGGAGAGGGTGTGGGGTAGGGGATAATATAAGGTGTAACTTAAGCTAAATGTAATCTATTTATAAAGCAAGAGACTCTCATCTATTTTTATGAAAGGAAAAGTTTTTTAATCTAGGGTAGACAGTTGTAGTAGCCCAGCATTTTTCTGTGGACGCGATGCATGTTGCTGCTGGAGTTATGTAACCGGTACCCCTCACCCTGTCTCCCTGTTCTCACCGCCTACTCATGCACACCCGGGAGTGGCTTCATAAGAGTGTAGGCTCCACTTCACCCCATGTCCCTGTTCCCTGATCCCCCAGCTCCTGGGTCCCTGGAAGTCTTAGGGGGAGGGCACTTGTGGGAGTGGGTGGGCAGTGGTGAATTCAGAATGGAGGTGGGTGGGGGGAGGGAAAGGGGGACAAGCTCTGCTTCAGAGGGTGGGCTCTGATTAGTTACTCGAATTCTGGTCTGCCAAGCTCCATTTCCAAGGTAGCTGTGTTTGGCAATGGGACTGTCGGTTCAGGGACCACAGAGCTTACTTGGGTTGTTAGGCAGCTGGAGCAGGAGTGGAAATGTCATGAAATACCCATAGCCCGGTCCTGGCTGTGCTTACTGCTTGGGCTGCCAACCTTGATATGCTCCTCCAGGGTGCTGGATGAGGGACTAGGGTGCTGGAGGCTTCCTCAGACCTGTGGCATCTACCTTGAGACTCCAAGCTCTGGTTCTAGAAGGGCAGTCCCCTAGAATGGGGAGTCTGGAGGCAGCTAGTTGGGTATAGATAAAGGCAAATTCTCTCTGGAAGGGAATTTTCCACGGGTGGAAGTTTTTCAGGCTCAGGGTGGGCTGTGTGTTAGTCTTGGGCAAAACTCTCACTATTCCTGCTGTTAAGCCCTCAAGGAAATAAGACAAAGTCACCTCCCCCCAACACCCCCAAGACCCCAAGACCCCTTTGTGGACATTTTAACATCTACCTGATTTTCAGTCCCGTCCAGGGAGACTTTCTATCCCATAGTCCCACATCCCACCCCACTGTTGCTGTTTGTCTGCCAGCTGGGTCTAGCATCAAAGGAAAGGGGGGGGTTTATACTCATTGAAAGACTACTGATCCTACCAGAAACCAACCTGTTTACTGTACTGTTGTAAATATCATGCCCTTTATATCCTGTATATTGGCTTCTTTTAAATAAAGTGAAATGTCTTAGAATTGATGGCGTTTTTGTTTTTGTTTTAATCTCAGATAAAGTGTTGATGGGGGTGGGAGGGCAAGAGGACTGAGCACCATATAAAGAGGAAAACAAATTAGCCAGTGATAAAATAGGGACATGTCACATCACCTGTTACATTTGCGTCCCACAACAAAATCTTTAGAAGTAGATAAAGCAGAATTTATAATACACATTTTACAAAAGGGGAAGAGAGAACCAGAGGCATCACAAGCTGAGTAACTGGCATTACCTGGTTTGGAAGTGAGGTCCTATTAATCACAAAACCCCCATTTCTTAAAGGGCTTCTCAGGGCCCACGAGAGGCCAAGTCCTAGGCTCTGGATTTGACGTTGTCCAATGTTCTTGTTTCTTTTTAATGGACAAATTCAGGGAGACATTGCCCCATCTGAACTACTTCCCCTGCCCCCCCACCTAGGGTTTTCTTCAAGGATGAAGAGAAACAAACAGCCACCACCAATTCCAATTTACTTTTTGCCATCCCCAAGACTTATGTGTAATGTAGTTTCTTCTTCCCACTCCCCACTCCCCACTTTTTGTTTATATTCCCAGAAATGTCTTAAAGGGTGTGACCTTCCGGAGGAAAAGGAGGTAATGAGGACATTCTAAGGTAGTTATTATTACCCCCACTTTATAGACAGGGAAACTGAGACCCAGGGAAGTTACGTATTTTGCCAGTGTCATAGAGAGGAACCACAATCAGCACTGGAACTCGCCTGACCAGGTCCTTGATTCACGCTGCCGGAGGAAATATAAACAGATAAATTAGAAGAGAGTGTAAGAAAAGCTATAACTTTAGGAATAGATTGGATCCCAAAGACCTACTCATCAGGAATTCTTCACAACCCAAGTTTTAAATAACATTCAAGCCTTCACCAAACTTCTCCAAGAGAAAACTGAAATTTTGATCCAGGGGGAAAAAAAAGCGCTGAAGCCCACTGGTTCCGCGGCCAAAGGCTTTTAAGGAAAACCTGAGCATGTTTGGTAATCTGCAAGGAATCAGGCTGATTTATCTCAGTGCCAGGCTAGGAGGTGGAAGGTGGCTGGGTCCTGGCGTGCGCTGGAGGCAGGGACTACAGGCTCATTCCCGGGGCTGCAGCCCTTGGGGATGAGGCAGGGGACTGGACGCCGTGTGGCCCTGAGGTGAACCAGAGTCTGGTAGCCAAAGGCCAAGGGATGTCCAAGTGGTCTGGCTGTGACAGCTTATATAGAGCATACAAAATGTATATGTTGGATTGAGGTGTGCAAAACAAGTTGTTTACAGTAGGGACAGGACTATGACTGCACACGTGTGAGACTGGTAAGAGTAAAGTGAAAGTAAACATGTTTATGTTTAGAGCATATACATGAAAGTAAACATGTTTATGTTTTTGTGTGAAACTGAGCATAACAAAATTGAGTGATAAACCTAAGAGGTAAACAACTTCTGGTTATCACCTAAAAAGTAAACAAGTCTAAGGAAAAGCGGATAAAAGCAGTACTCCAGAGTAATGCCATGAGTGGTCCGACTGGGCGCTCCGGCTAAGATCCTCTAAGCCAGGGGTGTCCAAACTGCGGCCCGCGGGCCAACTGCGGCCCGCAATCCTTTTTTAATTGGCCCGCAGCAAATCCCAAAATATATTTAGTTTACTTAAATAAACCAGGTGAGGCAATACGTACTTCACCTCCAGTGAGTGGCCCGGCTGTTTGTGTATTTTACCGCATATGGCCTTTGGTTGAAAAAAGTTTGGACACCCCTGGCCTAAGAGGTGCAAGCTGTGAAGTTCTTCCTTGCAAAACCAGCTCGCCTCATCTCTCCCAGACCAGGGACCTTCACCACCTCAATAGACTCTGGGACTTGGTTCGTTATTAAATTCTATTCTATTCTGTATAACCTTCTCTGCTTACCAGAGCATGGGCCTCTGGAGGGACATTGGTGCCCAAATAAAGCTGCATCACTCGCTCTATCTGAACCTGTGCTCCAGGACTTTGTTCCCCACTCGCGTGTGGAGTACCACGCAGGGACGTAAGGGCCCTGCGGAGGGATTAATGTCGCCTTGATTTTTCAGGAATAGACAAGTGTGATAACTGCCCTACAGGTGCTGGCAACACAACTTCCCCACCTAGACGCACAGACCAGCGGTCGCTATGCCCCTCTGCACACAGGTCCCATTCCCGCTCTCTTATTGGTTCTTTCAGGCCCTCTCCTAAGGCTGCTACATGACCTCCCCTCTGATTGGGCCAGGAGCTCCCATGTGTCACTCTGATTGGCCGATGGGGCTCACGCCCTCTCTCCCTGGCTCCCAAGAAGAAGGCTGGGTCATACTATAAAGAGAAAAGGGGGAAAAGTGTCTGTTTCAAGACTTCACTTTGGATTACCTCGTCCTATATCACGTAATAGCCCTATCATACCCTCAAAGAAAGAATTATTTCATTAATATAAGGTAAATCTAGAGGTATTTCAGTTAGTCCTGACTCGGAGGGCGGTCGGGTGATTCGGCACCCCCTACTTTCCGAGATGGTGCGCTCCAGGAGGGGCAACGTCTAATGACTACGTCCTGGTTGCGCCGCCTCGCATGCACCGCGCAGCGGACGCCGCGCTCTGAGCTGGGGATGCTGCTGCCGCCTGCTCTTCGTCGTGTCATGCTGGCCCACCCCTGCAGGGGAGCCGGGTGAGTGAGCACCGGGCTTGGGGAGGCCCCGAGCGACTCTGCGGGCCCGGGGTCCCGGAGTCGCTGGGCGCTCCCCGCACCGGACTCCCTTCCTGCCGGACTCCCGCTGGGTTCCCAGGGTCTCCCTTCGCCCCGAGTCACTTCTTCTAGCGCCTCCCCCGACTCAGACCTTCCACGCATTGCGACCCCCCTGTCTCCTTCCTTCAGCAAGGGGGAACCCCTGCCCGAGTCCTGCGGCCGAGTTGGGTGCCTCGGTGCTCTCCCCGCTCCTAGGCTCGGAAAGTAGCCTCTCGCGCACTCGTCTTGCTCCTAACACTTGATCTTCTAAATGTGCTCACCCCTGCAGTATGCTGGCTTCCTCCCAGGGGCACCTCTTTTTAGCACACCATGCTTCTCACCTCCCCACCCCGTTTCACATTCAGGACCCACCAGTGGGATCCCCTGAGTCTTCCCTCTTCTCTCCACCGGGATTTCTACCTCTCCCTTCCTCTTCCCCTTTTTCAAGTTAAGTGTCCTTTCTTCTGGTAGGTGGACTAATAATTATGGAGTGCTTACAATGTGCTAAATGTTGTATTAGGCATTTTGGTATAGGCCTCCTTGTGGTGACTAATGAGTTAATACATTCAAGTGCCTTGAACAGTGGCAGGCGCGTAGGCAATGCCCGGTTACTATCATGACCATCGTTATCACTTGTATTTAAACTTCTGTATGGTAGATACTGTTATTTCAAATTACAGATGAAGAAGCCAAGGTGTGGTTTCACAGTGGAGGGGCCCTGCAAACCCAGTTTTGCAAACGCCCAGAGTGTAGAGTTGGTTTCCTAGACTCTTGCCCACTCAATGGCAAAGGTTCTCAGAGCCCCTTCCTGCTCTGAACTAGGTGGGAGAGGTAGGGCACAGACCCTGCTTCAGAGGGGCTCAGTCTGGTGAGGCTGCCCCCTTATGAACCAGTGTTTCTGTCTGTCTAGCTTTCAGAGCTGGGCAGCCTCCACCCCCAATTCACATTTTGTTTGCCTGACCCCTGGGACTGTGACCAGCTATGTCTCCTGCTGAGTTAGGTCCTTTCTGAGTTAATCAGTGACCCAAGGGATGGCACAGGGGTGCCCTGGGCAGAGGCGAGTGTCAGTACTATTGTGTGTCCTCTGTGGGTGAGGATGGGATGGGGAAGAGCACAGGAAGAGGACACGGGAGAGAAGGGTTCCTCCTCCTCCAAGCCAAGGTTGGGGCCACACTTGCCACACCCTCAGCCTGGTCCCATTTGCTGGCCTCTCTGCACTTTGGAGACCACGCCTCTCAGACCTCAGATGGAAGTCCCATAGATTTACTTGTTTTCTGAGTACCTACCAAGTGCAGGTGCTGTGCTAAATACTGGAGGGAGGGGTACCCAAGGGATTTACATGTGGATGGGCCTTCAAAAATTTTCAGTTTAATGGGGGAGAAAGACATTTAAAAAAACAACAACATTATAACAATAATATTTATCAAGCAATCAAGTACCATAGGAGTGGCACTATGCTGATAAGTATTATCCCCATTTTACGGGTGGGAAACTTATCTGCCAGTTAAGGCAAATGCAGGACTAAAATTGCGGTCAGTCTGTCGCCAGATTCATGTTCTTAATTACAAAGCCTCTTGCATGGAGAAAAAGCATTCTGTAAACAGAGAGAAAGCGTTTTGCATCCAGACCTGCAGGCTCAGGTCACCTCTTCTGATACAGCAGCTAGACAGGCTTTCTCAACCTCATGGCACTGTTAACATTTTGCGCTGGATAATTCTTGTTGTGGGGGCTGACCTGTGCAATGTAGGATGTTTAACAGCATCTCTGCCCTCTACCCACCAGATGCCATTAGCACCCCCCAGTCATGACAATATAAAAATATCAGACATTGCCAAATGTCACCTGGGGGGCAGAAGAACAGTTTTGGTGTTGGTCACTTGTTCTTTACTTCAACAAATATGTAGGACACATCTGTGGTGTGCCAGGTTTGCATTTAGGAAGAAACACTTTTAGGACAGTTTTAGTGATCTCAGCGTCCTATACAAAAAACTCTAGTGCTGAGAAAAACCATCTCTTGAGGAACTGATATGGATGATGGTCTGTAGTGTTTCCCTTTTTGCCTGGAGTGCCAGGAATCTCAACCAATTAAAAAAAAATACTCTTGATTGTCTTTTCTTTTTATTTAATTCGTATGTGTGCATTGTAAAAAGGGCAGATAATACAAAAAAGAATACAAAAACATCTGTAATCTCACCACACAGAGATAACCACTCATCATTTTGATATCTTTTTAACTTTCCAAGAATGTAACTGCTTTAAAAAGGAAACCGAAAAAAAAAAAAAAACATAAAATGAGCTCATCTGCAAATACTTCTTAAAAAATTGTAGTTGACATACAGTGTTATATTAGTTTCAGGTGTACAACACAGTGATTAGATATTTATATACCTTACAAAGTGATCACCATGATGTCTAGTAACCATCTGGCACCTTACATAGTTATGAAACGACATTATTGACTATATTCCCTGTGCTGCACTTTACATCCCTGTTACTTATTCTGTAACTGGCGTTTTGTACTTCTCAGTTCCCTTCACTTTTTTCCCCCATTCCCCCATCCCCCTCCCATCTGGCAGCCATCAATTTGTTCTCTGTATCTATGAGTTTATTTCTGTTTTATTTGTTCATTTGCTTTGTGTTTTAGATTCCACACATAAATGAGAACATATAGTATTTGTTTTTCTCTGTCAGACTTATGTCACTTAGCATATACCCTCTAGGTCCATCCATGTTGTCACAAATGGCAAGTTTCATTCTTTTTTATGGCTGAGTAATATTCCATAATATATATGTATCACATCTTCTTTATCCAATCATCTATTGATGGACACTTAGGTTGCTTCCCTATCTTCGTTATTGTGAAGTAATGCTGCCAGGAGCATTAAGGGTGCATATATCTTTTCTAATTAGTTTGTTGTTTTGATTTGCATTTCCCTGATAATTGGGTCGTGCTGAGTATCTTCTCATATGTCTATTAGCCATGTGTGTCCTCTTTAGAGTAATGTCTATTAAGGTCCTCTGCCCATTTTTTAAATTGGATTTTTTTTTTTGAGGTTGAGTTGTATGAGTTCTTTACATATTTTGGATATTAACCCTTTTTTGAATATATCACTTGCAAATATATTCTTTTATTCAGTAGATTGCCTTTTCGTTTTTTTGATGGTTTCATTCACGCTGCAAAAGCTTTTTGTTTGATGTAGTTCCATTTACTTATTTTTGCTTTTGTCGCTTTTGACCTAGGAAACATACCTCCAAAAATATTGCTAAGAGCAATGTCAGAGTTTACTGCCTATGTTTTCTTCTACGAGTTTTATGATTTCAGTTTTTACATTTCGCCTTTAATCCATTTTGAGTTTATTTTTATATATGGTGTAAGAAAGTGTTCTAATTTCATTTTTTTGCATGTATCTGTCCAGTTTTCCCAGCACTATTTATTGAAGAGACTCTTCGCCCACTGTATCTTGCCTCCTTTGTCATAGATTAATTGACCACATAAGTATGGGTTTATTTCTGGGTTCTCTATTCTGTTCCATTGATGTGTATATCTGTTTGTTTTTTGTTTTTTTAAGATTTTATTGGGGAGGGGGAACAGGACTTTATTGGGGAACAGTGTGTACTTCCAGGCCTTTTTTCCAAGTCAAGTTGTTGTCCTTTCAATCTTAGTTGTGGAGGTGCCGTTCAGCTTCAAGTTGTTGTCCTTTCAGTCTTAGTTGTGGAGGGCGCAGCTCAGCTCCAGGTCCAGTTGCCGGTTGTTAGTTGCAGGGGGCACAGCCCACCATCCCTTGCGGGAGTCGAACCGGCAACCTTGTGGTTGAGAGCCCACTGGCCCATGTGGGAATTGAACCGGCAGCCTTACGGAGTTAGGAGCATGGAGCTCTAACCGCCTGAGCCACCGGGACGGCCCGGACGGCCCTGTATGTCTGTTTTTGTGCCAGTGCCATACTGTTTTGACTACTGTAGCTTTGTAGTATAGTTTGAAATCCAGGAGAATGATACCTCCCACTTTGGTCTTCTTTCTTCAATGGCTTTAGCTGTAAATACTTTTTTGTTGCTTGCTTTTTCACTTCATAGACCTGTCTACCTCACTATATGTTCCCAGAGCCTAGAACTGTGTCTAGTATCTGGCAAGTCCTCAGCAAACATTTGGTGAATGAATGAATGAATACAGTCCTTCCTTGTCCACATATATTTATCACAATCAGTCTTGAGACAATCACCACAGACATCTTATGGATGGCCCACGGATACTCAGTAATGGCAGTGGCTACCATTTGCCTTTTATATGGGTAATTTTACTTAGCTCGTCAGCAACCTGTGATGTAGGTTTCATTATCCCCATTTCACAGATTACACAAGTGAGGTCCATGGAAATTAAGGAAAACTTGTCCAAGGACTTAAGCTAGTAAATACCAGGCCTGCCAGTTGACTGCCCCCTATCTCCTTTCGCACTGACTGACCTCCTGCCCTTTTCTCTATTTCATTAACTTTATCATGGATGCCAATTCTTTTTGGAAAGGGCCAAGATACATATTTATGTTTATATATAAGTTTCATAATAAACAAACACAAAAATACCAGCCTAGGGCCAGGCACATAGTAAGCTTACAGTGGATGTTAATTTTTGTCCCTTACTTGCTCTGGTACCACCCTGCTGGGTGCCAGGAGTCCAGAGATGACCCCACCTGAGTCCCCCAATGTCAGGGGGCTTGTGGGCTGGAATTGGCCACTGTCCCTTCCCCTGCCGGAATCTTGGGTAACTTTGGCCTCCTTTCAGCCCACCTGCCTGTTTAATTTTCAAAATTTCAAGCCCACCCAATGCTTATCCCAGCCTGCCTGCCCCTTGGCTGGGCATAGGTTGTGCTGGGCAGGGGCCTGGCACTTCCCACCGTTCCCTGGACATACTCTGCTCTGTCACTCCTCCAAGCAGTAGCTGGGCAGTGCCTCTTGCCTGGAATGTCTTCCCCTGGGGAGTCTGCACTCACCCAGTGCATTGTGGCCTTGGCAAGGCAGCTCTCCTTTGGCCCTTCTGTGTCCGGTCTGTAAAATGGGGATAATCCTGTAACAGCCATGTAGCACAAGGGTTAGAGAGACGATGTGACAAATGGCTTGCTTGGGCCTGGTACCCAGTGTGTTGCTCTGTAAATATCAAGTGAAGGAATAAGCAGAACCTACGGGGATCCTGAGACTTGCTTCTGAAGTTGTTAGAAAGTCCCCGCTGGAGCAGCAGTCGGCATGGCACATCTTGGAGCCCTTGCTTCGGTTGCCGGGCTCCTTGCTCCACGCACTGTAGGTGCTGAGCAGTTGCTGTTGGAGACAGGGGAGCAGGGGTGGCCATTTGCAGGACTGGGCAGAGGACAGCATGCAGTGAATCCTGGCTCCACCTGTGAGGTCTGTGGCCCTGAGCAGGTTACTTCACCTCTCTGGGCTGCCTCGTGTTCTCATATGGAGAATAAAGCTATTAAGAGCCACCTGATAGAATTGTCTTGGAGATTAAATGAATGCATACACGAAAACCACTTTGAGGAGTGTCTGGCACCTAGCGAACTGAATACGTGCTGCTTCCATCATTGTGTGGATCCCTTGTGCCGCTCATGGGCTGCCCTGAATGACCGTCCTTTGTCAGGACTGTCAAGATGAGAAGGTCCCAGCAGCACCAGGATGGTGGCGGCTGCGGAACTCAGATGTCCTCAGTCCTTCCCTTTTATTCTGATTGATTCCCCCCATGCAAAACACCTTCTCAGGGGATGGGCAAGACATCTGCCTTCTGGGGGGCTCCTTACCCCCCACGCCCAGACCTTTCCTTTCCTGGCAGAGACAGCATCATGGAGCGGATAGCCCTGGGCTGAGCGGGCAGTGCCAGTGGACAACTGTGTGACCTTGTGCAAGCCACTGCCCGTCTCGGGGCGGCCCCTTTCTCAGGTGGGAACTGGTAGGAGAGAGGAGGTGCTAGCTGGATGGTGAGGAGGATGCACCTTTCCTATCAGCCCCAGCTGACCATGGGCCTCTGAGATGATCCAGGTGTATATCTCCTGCGTGAGGAAGACCTGGGTTCAAATGCTGCTCTCTCATTTGACCTCGAACCGTGAGGAGTAACATCATCTCTGCACCTCAGTTTCCTCCTCCATCAAATGGAGGTAATAATACATTTGTAGGGTGGATTCACAGAGATAATCGCTTAGCCTTGTGCCAGCCATGTTGTAAGTGTTCAGTAAAGGTTCCGTGAGGTTTTCTGGGGCTTTAAAGTATAAACAGCTCATCCTAGGTTTGACGCCTCTCCCTTCTGGACCTGCCCTGGGCCTTTCTCTCTGCTCACTTCCGCTGCTGGCCCCTTGTCCCAGTGATAAGGAGGATTCGTCTTAGCAAGTCCCAGATATCAGCTGGGAAAGCCTGGGCACTGAATGAAGCAAGAGTCATTCATTTCCTTTCTACACCTCTTCTTGGACTTGAACACCTCCAGGCTCAGCCACTGGGGGGCCCAGGGGGCCTGCATCCAACCCCCTCGGTGTTGGAGGGAAAGCACTGGCCTGGGAGTCCACCCCTGGGGGCCTGGCGTTGGCTCTGACACCATTTGTGCATTAATTGCTTTAAAGGGTGTTTCTCAAGTGCTTACTGTGGGCGGCCACGTATTGTGTCCAGTGGTGAAGGGAATGGACACAGGCCAGCCAAGTGGAGCTTACGGCCTGGCGGGAGCACAGACAGCCAGTCAGAGTTCTGTAGTGAGGGTTGTCACTGGTGCTTTGAGAAAAGTGAAAGGCTAAGGAGGAGCCGTTAAGGGTGCATCCAGACGGCGTGAGGCCAGCCACGCAAAGAGCATCCCACGCAGAGGGGACCGCAGAAATGACCAGGGCGACTGGATCGCTGCAAACGAGGTGGGAGGCGGTGGGGGCGGTGGGCATTGGGTCTGGAGGCCTCGGTAAGGATGCTCATCTTTCTATTGTAGAAGAAATGCGAGGCCACTGAGTCGTTCTGCGTCGACCACTTCCTCTCTGTGTTTGTTTCTCTGTCTGATGGTCTCATTTTCATGTTAAAACTATAACTTTGGCTGCGGTTTGGAGAGTAGCTTGGAGACAGTGGAACAGGAGTGGCCATTTGCCGTTGTCCAGGCAAAAGCTGATGGTGCAGTGGACCCGCGTGGAGGCCACCGGTGACCTGGGAGCTCGGCCCACCCCGCTTCCCCTCACTTTTCCTCTCTGTGAACGTCTGAGGTTGCGGTGGCTGGCCGAGAGTGCCCTCCAGCCCTGATGTTGCCCGTGGCAGGAGAGGTTTTGATGCTCTGGTTTGTTAAGCTCAGATCCTGGTATCCGCAGAGGGTGGAAAGGGGAGCTAAGGTCTCACACCGAGGCAGGGAGATCCCCCGGGTGAGCAGAAGGGGCACCCCAGGTTGTTAGGAAAATCCGAGTCAAATTCAGACTCTGCCGTATGCCTCCTCCTTAAGTGGACGAGCTGAGAGCTGCCCTCAGCAAGGTCGGGTTTGGTTTATGTCTGCATCCCAGAGCCGGGCACCTGGTAGTTGCTCAGGAAATGTGATGGAAAAGTGTGTGAGCCCTTTGACCTCCTCTGACTTAGCTCTGTCTCCTTGAGGTGTGGAGTGAATGTCCTGCCCAGCAGGGCCTTGTGCATCCTCACAGAGGCTGCAAGTCCGAAGGTGATTCATCTCTGCCGTCCCCTGAGCCAATGAAAGTGCTTCTGTGAATCCCAAATGGCCCGTGAGCCCCCTCCACTCCCCACCCCCAAACTGACGGTGTGGCCTGGGTTTTTTCGGCTCAGGCTGATCTTTGAACTAGTTTCTGTCCCCCAGGCCACACTCAGACAGATGGACAGCTGGGCCAGGCAGGGCCTGGAGAATTTCCAGGCACAGAGAAAGCCAAGTGGGTGTGTGATCCTGAGGTCACAGTGGGCCTCTGCCCCGGGGAAAGTGGAGGGAAGCCTGCAGGATTTGTTTCTGACACTGGGAGGGAACAGGGAAAGGAGAGCTGTTGGCTATGCCATTTTCAGCTCCTGCCTGGGTGGAATATGGTGCCGTTTATTCCAGCAGCATCTGGTGAGTACCTGGACCAAACCCCTGCTCCTTGGGGGTGTCTGGGGACCAATTTGCCTTGGAAAGCCTGGCCTGGTGAGATGAACATTCTGGGAGATCTTTACAATTTTCTTTACAAAAAAAAAAACCTAAGAGCGGCAAGCAAGATGAGGAAAGGCAAGCAAGTGCTTTTGGTTTTCACAGTGACCTGCAAGGAACGCAGGCTTACCCCCATTGTTTCAGGTGAGGAAACAGAGGCCTGCAGAGTTGACGATAATAGGCTGAAGTCTCAGAGCAGGTGTAGGTTTTGGTCTGGGATATGTCTGCTTTTTCGCACCCACCAGGAACTGGGGTTCAGAGAGGGGTTGGCGTGGCCTGCCTCCTGGCTCCAGCCCAGCACCTGTTCTCTGCTGACTCTCATCGGCATTCTCTTGGCTTAAAGAGCACATGGCCATGTCCGATTTTACTGACTGGTGGTTGTGTGCTGCTACTCAGGCCCAGGGAGGGGCTGCTGGAACCTTCTAGACAGCCCTGGGAATAGACACTGCTCTTCCCTTTCCTGAGAGGCTGTTGGGGCTTGTGGCTGCTGGTCTCTTCTGGCCTCTCCATTCTTTCCGACTATAATAGGTGGGAAGGGTGGTGTGGATTTTAATTTATTGAGCACATCTGTAATTTAGCATTGTTACCTCTTCAAATCTCCATAGTAGCCCCACGAGATGGGTGTCACCCCTGGACAGTGACTGTCCCAAGGTCAAACAGCTAGTGGGAGGCTGAGCCAGCCCCACATTTCTTCCTGTGGTCAGGGGCGGGTGGGGCCTGAGGGATGTGCCTGGCTTCCTTGGGTATGGTGGGTGTGGCCTAGGGGTGGGTGTGGCCTAGGGGTGGGTGTGGCCTAGGGGTGAGGGAAGAGGAGGTAGAAGGTCCCTGTGCTCACCTTGCCCTTGAGGATCCTGGGTGACCCGGCCCTGCCCCATCTCTCCCCTTCCTCAACCGCACAGGCCCCTTTCTGCTCTTCCTATCATAGGCTCCTCATTCAGGCCCTTCGCACTTGCTCTTCCCTCTGCCTGGACCGCTCTTACAAGGTCGGACAATTAAGTTCGCGAACTCATCCTAGAAAAAGTGCTACATACCTCACTGCTGAATATCACTAAGGTCATCTTTGAAGTACTCCCCTTGGGAAGCTATGCACCGACGCCAGCACCTAGTCCACCTTTCAAAGCAGTTTTGGAACTCTTTTTATGGAATGGCCATCAGAGCTGTGATTTTATTACCCTTGATGTCCTGAATGTCATCAAAATGTCTTCCTTTATCTTCGGGTAAAGAAAGAAGTCATTGGGGGCCAGATCAGGTGAGTAGGGAGGGTGTTCCAATACAGTTATTTGTTTTCTGGCTAAAAACTCCCTCACAGACAGTGCCGTGTGAGCTGGTGCATTGTCGTGATGCAAGAGCCATGAATTGTTGGCGAAAAGTTCAGGTTGTCTAACTTTCTCACGCAGGCTTTTCAGCACTTGCAAATCGTAAACTTGGTTAACTGTTTGTCCAGTTGGTACAAATTCATAATGAACAATCCCTCTGATATCAGAAAAGGTTAGCAACATCATTGCAACAAGTTCGCGAACTTCATTGTCAGACCTCGTACATATACCTCCTCCCGAGGTCACCTCCTCAGAAAGGCCCTCTCTGACCATCCTGGCTGAAGTAGCCCCACCCATCCCCTTACTTACTCAGTTTCGGGTGCCCTCTGTCGTCGTCGTGTTTATTTCTTGCCCACGTCCCCGTAGAGGTCAGCTACATGCAGCCAGAGGTCTCGTCATCTTAATCACCGCTGCATCTCCAGTGTCTAGAATAGCGTCAGACACGTAGCAGGTACTCAGCCACTTTGTAGGACCTGCCCTTGGTTTTGTGTCCTTCCTCTAGGCCTCCTAGGCTGTGTCTTTAAGCCCCCAGACCTCTTCCTAGTGAGAAGGAAAAGCAAGTGGCCCCGATCCTCATAGCCGGGCCATTTGGTTCTGTTGGGCAGGAGCCACCTCACAGAACCCCAGCCTCAGATGACGTCGCTCTGAGACCGTGAGATGAGACGCAACAAGCCCACTTCCAAGTTTTATCTAAGCACAGACAAAACCAAGGTCACCGTGCCACCGCCAAAGCACCACACGTCCCCGTCTCTTGCTAAATGAGGGACTGCGTTCCCCAGGTGTGCATTCTCCCTCTTGCCGTGGCCGGTAGCCCCGTGTGTACAGCCCCAGGTGTATCTCTGCTGGTCTCGGGCTGGGGGCGTTGACACCAGAGGGAGGTGCTGCCTGGGTTTTTCAAATGCAGTTTTCTCCTGATCCTGGTCGCGAACTAGTTGTTTTTCTTTCGGGACCTCAGTTACTTATTTCTGTAACACAGTCTTTGGTGACACCCCTCTGATAGCCCCATCTATGATGGATGGGAGGTGGTAGCCAGTCTAACAAGCCCTGTGTGTGTTAGCTGGCCTTTGTCACTAATGTCCTCATGTACAGATGAGGAAACTGAGGGCTAGAGGAGAAGTCCCACAGCGGGGGCTCCAGCTCTGGACTGACTGACCCCCAGACACATTAGGGGTCGTGGTCATAGAGAACACTAATCAGTGATGTCGTAGGTTCCAGGTTGACTAGTGGCTCCAGAATAAGGAGTGCTTGGAACTCAATACCCAGGAATCAGGCCCTAAACCCCCAAACCAGCCCTTTCTGTCCCTGCGAACAGCTTAGGTCACTCCTCCAAGTTCACGGTCCACCCATTCTTGCTCAGCTTTTTGGGCCCAAGACTCTCAGCTGGTTCACATTCTGATGAGACCCAGCTCTGGGATGTCTTGCGTTTTCAGCTTAGAGCAAGAAGTGACTTGGGTCTGTTTTGGGATCAAGTTTGCATTACGGAGAAATGAAGGGAGAATAAACCCTCTCCATGTCCAAAACACTTACAAATGGTTATGCATCTGTGGATTTAAACTTCCAACAACCATGTGAGTTTGTATGATTATTCTCACTTCCTAAGTGTAGGACAGGCTCAGAGGAAGCAGGTCACCTGCCCAAGGACACACAGTAGCAGGACTGGGATTTGAGCTTGAACTTTGGTTTTTGGACCCCAACGCCTGTTCTCATGCCCTGGGGGTTCTATAGTTGCTCTGGATTTCAGGATTCGGGGCCAACACAGGCCTCCCTGTTGGAGAGAGAGGGGCTGGGGCTGGTGGTGGTCACAGCTGACCTGTCTGCCTCTTTTCCCCACCTTTGCATCCAGGCTTCTGTGGAAGCACACCTCCTCCCTGACGGTGGCCAACGAGCCCATCTTGGCATTCACGCAGGGCAGCCCTGAGCGAGAAGCACTACAAAAGGTAAGGAAGGGTAGGGGCACCCAGCGGGTGTAGGGCTTGGAGCAGAGCCTGCAGCCGTTACCCCCTCCTGCCCCTGCTCCCAGCCCTGGAAGGAAACCTGGAGTCTGGGGAGAGCCATGTGTCTGGAGGATGGCAGAGGCTAGGAGCAGCAAGGTGGCAGCCGGGGCCTCTTTGGACACTCAGTCCAGGTCAGGGCTCATAAGCCCTAGATGTTTTATTCTTCCAAACATTCTTCCATTAATTGCCAGTATTTAAAACCTTGTGAGATTTCGTGTATGAGTACATTTCAGTTGCAGTTTTAAAAATCTCTTTTTGTAACAGGAAAACCTGGCAATGCTGGCCTCACCTTTCTGCATGATATGAAGTGACAATGGAGGGGGGCTAGTCCCCTGAGGGGAGCCATGTTCTCTGACCACAGCCCCGCCTGGCACCCTTCTCTTTCCTGTTCCTGCCTGGGCATCTGTGTTTGCAGACTGCTTCGGGTTTTAGGTGGGGTGAAGCGGGGAAGGAAGTGCCCATCTGACACCTTGTCCTTTCCCAAGGCCTTGAAGGACCTGAAGGGCCAGACGGAAGCCATCCCGTGCGTGGTGGGGGACGAAGAGGTGTGGACCTCGAACGTGCAGTACCAGGTGTCGGTAAGTGCAGTGAGTGGGCCGGGTTCGGTCTCTCCCTGAATCTGGGCTCTATCTCTCGGGTAGCACATAAGCATGTGACGTGGGATCTCTGCCTGTGGAGGGGTTTGTAGTCTACTCCCAGATTTTGGATTCCATGCACCGGTATGAAACTTCCAAAAGCAATTTGGAGGGCTGTCATAAAAGGTGCCAACTTCACACCTGCCAAGAGGAAGTTAAAAACGACTGTCACCAGCTTCACCATCACTAGAAAAGTTGACCACCTAGAGAGTAGGAGGTAAGGTAGAACGTCGGGATTTAAAATAATCCTTCCAGAGAAAGGACAATCACTAAAGCCCTGATCTATATTTGGGAACCACTGTTCTGGCAGATAATGAGCTCATTTGAGGTAAGCACCCAGGCTGTACCCTGCTGGAGCCAAAGCTCCTTCCACAGACACATCTGGGGGGCCCTGTCCCATCTGCACAAGCTCCTCCTTCAGTCTCTGCCATTCCCCTTAGAGGTAGGAAGATTTGGAAGTTAGCTGCCCATTTTACAGATTGGGAGAAGCTCAGAGATGTCAAGTGACTGGCCTGGGGTGACCCAGTTAGATACAGAATGGGGAGGACAGATCCAGCTCTCTAGAATCATATCCCTCTGAAGGGGTTTATAGTCTACCCCTTGATTTTGATTCAGATGAATTCATTTGCACTCTGACTGTTCCTAAAGAGGATTTAGAAGCAGCTTATTAATTAGCATTAATATGTGTTTTAAACCACTGGAAGTTATTCACTGTGATGCCAAGAGACTTTTCTAGCCTGCCCTGGTTTGCACAGGGGTATAGTGTGGGTTGTGTGATGTCACTAGCTAGCTAGACAGCCACACTGTGCCCAGCTCATAACTGAGTCCTGTCCACAGGCAAGAAAGAACCTGATGAGTCCACCCAGCATTTTCTGTTTTTCTTGATGGATTTCTCCACTAGGGGGCTTAGGGGGTAACGGTGGGCTAGGGTGAGAAAGCTGGGCTCCAAGCCCCGTGATGACATTGGCCTAAGAAACCCACCGGCATGGAGTTTATGGAGCCAGGAACTAGTGTACACTTTGTATGGATCAGGAAACTCATAGGTCTATAATTTGGGGAAGTAAAGGGTTGGCCCTTTTGTAGTTAGGGTAAGCATGTTCTATGTCTGTCCAGATGGATCCCTGGGCAGGTGTAGGCAGGGGTAAGGGTGAGGACCCAGGGGCCCCACTCTAAGCATTCTGAGGACAGCCTGGGACAGGAGTGACCTGGAGCCCCTGCTGCCGAGCAGCGACCAGAGGTCCTGACATCTGGAGTCGTCGGAGCGCAGCCTGGGATCTGCCAGCGCCTCCGGCCTGCACCCGGTGGTGCCAGGCGCCAGCCCAGAGTGGCTCCTGCGGCCTCACTCACCAAGTCAACCTCTGTAACTGCCTAGAGCCCGCCCTTACCTGCGGCTCCCCAGGCCTCCATGGCTGCCGTAGCACCCGGTTTTCTTCCAGGCAGCTGGGATTTCAATAACCTCCTGGGTGGGCGCTTCTGCTTTTCATTCCCCATGTTGCCTGTCCGAGCTGGCCATGTGGTAATCGTCGGAGCCCAGGCACGTGGGGCAGTTGGAGGCGTGAGGGCAGGAGCTGTGTTGCTGGGACGTACTGCTCACTGGGGGTATCGGGCTCCATTCGGATGTACTGAATTGAAGTGCCTGGGTTCTAGCTGCCTTCTCAGGCCCCTAATCATCACAGGTCCATCTCGGGTATGGACAGGATACAGGTGGTCATGCCAGGCGTTAAAATGAAGGAAAAGGGGCTGCTTCTACCGAAACCTAGACCAGCACTCCCCAACAGAACTTTCCGCGATGATGGTGGAAACCTTCTGTATCTGCATGTCCATCACAGCTGCCACCAGTCACACGCGGTTATCAAGTGCATGAAATGTGGCTCGTGCCGTGGTCGGAGTTTAAACGCCCATAGGCACGTGTGGCTAGTGGCTGCCCTGTTAGAAAAGTCCCACACAGGCCATTGGCAGACTAACAGGCGGCAAAAGTGTTGATAATTACGGTGTAAAATAGTTATATCACCAGCCCTGAGTAGGGAAAGAAGTGAAATCTCTCCCTGCTTTATTGCTTCTGCTGGCACTCAGCACGACAGAGGTCTGTCAGGGTTTGTTGGCATCGTCCCTTTTCGATGAGTAAATCTAGGTTCCACGCAAGCGGCTCAGGAAGCAATGGCTCGGTTCCCTAGGGACTTTGGGGGCATGGCCGGACTCCTGAGTGTTTCACCACACCAGTCATCGTTTGGTGCCTCCCACGGTAGCAGCTCCCGTCACTGAGCAGGCGCCTTGTGCCAGACCTGGTTTGAAGAATCTCCACCTATGGCCTCTCCATGCTATGAGGCACAGAATTCCCCATCTCCCAGATGGAGAGACGTGGCGAGGGGAAGTCAGTTTACAGAGGCCCCACACAGCTAGTAGGTGGCAGACGGGGATTCGAACCCGGTCTGTCTGACTACAAAGTCTATGCTGTCCCTGAAAGACTGCGGACCGTGCCTTTCTTAGAGACTGGGGACCTTCCAGAGCAGGAACTATGTCTTAACTCACCTAATAGCAGAGGCTCTATAGCCCTCGAAGGGCAGAGGTCCATGTGGCTGGGGCGCCTGGAGAAGGCTTCGTGGGGAGTGGAGGGGAGAGAGCGAGTGCGCCGAGGGCTGTCCCTGGAAAGCCAGCTCGGAGCCGCACGCCCACCCTGGCAGCTCTCCTGAGCCGTGACCTCACTCTTGTCTTCTTTCAGCCCTTTAACCATGGACACAAGGTGGCCAAGTTCTGCTATGCAGACAAGGTGAGTCCCTGGTGGCTTTGTGGTAGGGCTGCCGCTCCTGTGTCGTCCTGCTGGCTGCTGACGTGGAGGTGGACGTCAGACTCTACTTCCTTCTGGTCGTGGGGCCGCAGTGGGGGCAGCTGGGACTGAGGGAGTCCCGGGGCTGGTGTCTAGAACAGGGCCAGACATGAAAGGGGTAACTTTAGCCAACGGGGCGCTGCTGTGGTCAAGGCTGGGACATCTCTGGACATGCCCGTTACTGTGAGGCAGTCCCTGATCCAGGCAGAGGGAGCAGATTCTGGAGGCTGAGGCAGGGAAATTGGAGACATCATGGATGGAAAGCCAGACAGGGAATTACATCATGGAGGACCATCAAGAGGGAACGGGGTGACCTGTGGCAGGGGGTCTGGGAGGTGGCATCACGTGGCTATGAGGGCCGTTGGCATCTGGGATGCCAGCAGTATGTGTATATCTCAGGCTGTGGTTCTGGCCTGTCAAGGGGAAGGCCAGGTCCCTGACCTCGAAGGCTGGGGTCTCTGGATGGTGGGTTCAGGGGCCCCAGGAATAAGGTGAGCCCCTGATGAGACTGTGAGAGAGAGTGGAGTAGCTTTAACAGCTGAAGGATTCAGTGCCAAATGCTTGGCATGCTGACCTCGCTGGCAGGGCCCTCAGACTTCTCCAGACTGGCAGCAGGACAGGTTCTGAGTCTGGGGTGGCCCAGCTGGCGATGGGACACAATGTCTGCAGCTGTGGGGTGTGGGGGCTGAGGGCCGAGGGAGCCAGGAGTCTTCCCGGGTGGAGAGTGGCCTCCAGCTCGCTCTTGCCTCGCTCATTCCCCTGCGACCCTTACTGCTACAGGAGGAAGCCCCCAACCTTTTCCTCTTCATTAGGCCCTGCTCAACAAAGCCATCGAGGCTGCCTTGGCCGCCAGGAAAGAGTGGGACCTGAAGCCTGTCGCAGACCGAGCCCAGATCTTTCTGAAGGCTGCAGATATGCTGAGCGGGCCACACAGGGCAGAGATCCTTGCCAAGACCATGGTGGGACAGGTGAGGTGCCTGTGGGCACAGTTGGGGGTGGGTAGCAAGCAGTTGTACCCCGTGCAATTCAGCAGCTATCAACTGGGCAGCCTCTGGGTGCCAAGACCTGCTCTGCTGGCTGGAGACCGAGAGAGGTCCTTGAGGGACAGGGCCGAGGAGAGGGGACAGACACATATAAATTGTGAGATAAAGTGCACTGTGCTAAGCCTTGTGTCCTACTATGGAAATGTCCCTTCCCTGCCTTCTCTGTCCCCTTGTCTAGGCCAGGCCTTTGTCGGGCTTTGCCTGGACTGTGAGTTGCCCTATGCAGTCCTCTCGGCTCTCTCAGACCCTTGTCACCCTGAGAGGTTTTTCTGACACCTCTCGCTGGTCACTCCAGGCTTACAAACCTCCAGATCTCTTATCACTGAGAGTCCTTCCTTCCAAGTCCTGAGCCTACCCCCAGAGCCCTTTAGTTCCCACCTCTCTGTCCAGCTCACATCTGGTCTGCTCTTTCCATCAGGCCATCCTGCCCATGACGTTGCCAGTCTGGACCTAGCAAGGTCCAGGTCTAGGTGGTGTCCAAGGTCTAGGACACCACAGGCGTCCCATCTCCCTGGCTCTGCCCCACGTCCCCTGCCTGAGATGCTCACTCTCTTCTCTGCCCTGTCAACTCTTACCCGTCAAGGTCTAGCCCAGATCTCATCTCCTCTGTGAGGCTTCCAGAACCTTCTCTGTCCAAAAGGGTCAGAGCATGCGTTCATTTTGTCAGTTACAGCTCAGTTCACATTGGGGTGTAATGACTTCGTTTGTATTTGTCACCCCTTTACAAGCTTTTGAGGGATAGTAGTCATGTGTTAATGTCTCCCATCTTTCTGGGCCTCGCATCAGGTCTTCCTGGAGTCTAGAAGCTCCAGATAAACATTTTTGGGGGAGTGCGTGGTGGGCCAGAGAGCAGCACTAGCAGCCCAGAGTGCCGGGGAAGGAGCAGAGAGAGAAAGGGTTAATTTCACCATCTGCTGGAAGGAGCCTTAGGGGATTTGGAGGAGCCCAGCCTGTCCCTGCAGTGAGTGCTCCCTCTGCTGCACAGACAGCTGTACGACAGCTCCACTCTGCCAAGTGCCTCCCGATTTTCTCAGCAGTCCCTGGGGTGGGTGTCGGGCTCCAGTGTCCCAGGGGAACCTCACCTGGGCAGGAAGAGACACACTCACTCCAAGACCAGGTTAAGGAGCCTCTTTCTTTGAAGACTCAGGAGCTTGTAGGAAGCTCGCTGGCCGTGCAGAGCAGGGGGCAGTGCGTCTTCGCTCCCTTGGCTCCTTGTTCTAAGCCGAGCGAGCAGCTGTCAGGGACCCTGGGTGCCAAGATGGGTCCCATAAAGGTCCATTCTTGCTGCTCAGAGTCTTTCCCTGCACTCACATTCGCTGTCAGGAGAAACAGACATTCTAAGGGAACGTTTACAGTCATGAGGCCTGCTGGTTCTTGGCTCAATGCGCCCAGTGAGGGTACGTACTCATCCCAGGGCAGGAGCCACCAGTGCCCTGTGTATGATGATGTCAGCGTGGGCACAAGGTCCAGTGGGAGGGCTGACGGGAGGCAGTCTGCCACCGCTGACCCTCTGGCCCTCCCACCTCTCAGGGAAAGACGGTGATCCAAGCGGAGATCGACGCTGCGGCCGAGCTCATCGACTTCTTCCGGTTCAACGCCAAGTTTGCCGTGGATCTGGAGGGGGAGCAGCCCATCAGCGTGCCACCCAGCACCAACCATGTGGTGTACCGGGGGCTGGAGGTACCCCGAGGTGCAGGGCGGGAGGGGACTGCTGGGGGCCTGGAGCTTGGCCTCACTGCCTCCTCTGTCCCCAGGGCTTCGTGGCGGCCATCTCCCCCTTTAACTTCACTGCGATTGGTGGCAACCTGGCGGGGGCGCCGGCCTTGATGGTGAGATGTGGGCAGCGGGCAGAGATGGTGGGAGCGCAGCAGCATTCCCGTCTCAGCAGACAAAAGGCCGCTCTTGAGCCCCTCAGGTCCCAGCACTAGGCCTGGGGAGAAGCACAGTGTGGAGGCAGTGTGGGGCTGTGGAAAGGCTTTGCGGTCAGAGGCTGGTTTGGATCTCGGCTTTGCCCTGCTCTGGGTGACCCCAGGCAAGCCCCCGCGCGGCCCTGAGGCAGTTTCCTCACCTGCAAAGTGGAAATAACAGGAAAGCCTGCAACACAGGGTTGTGAGGAGCAAATGAGGCCGGGCGTGGGGCACGTCTCACGCGAGGCAGGTCTGGCCCTGTGCGGGCTTAGCGTATGGTGACTGTTACTGATCCTGATAATTACAGCTCATCTCTGAGTGCTTGCTATGTGCCTGATGACTAAATCGTGAGGGGTGCACGGCTAGGAAATGATGAGACAGATAAGGACTCAGGCCTAGTTTTAAAGTCACGGCTCCACTGCCATTATCAGGGTGACGGTGGCCATTGCCCTCATGCGCTCCCATGCAGCCTGCCATCTGACGTCCTGGGTGGCTCGCAGAGTAGCAGGAGGAGGGCTAAGAGTCGTTGGGGGCCTGGGCCCCACACGGGGCGGCTGGTGGTCCGGGCGCTCGTGCACAGGGCCGTCCTCCCCTCGCGCTTCTGAGCACAGGCAGACATGCACATGCCCAGGCGCCCACGTGCCCTCGCCCAGGACACGTGCAGAGACAGCCCTGTGAGCACTTGCTCAGCCGCTCCCAGTGAGCACCCAGCAAGTCACCCACACCCAGAATGGATCTGCCCGAGGGATGCTGGCAGGACCAGTCTGAGCAGGCTCCCGGAGGAAGGGAGCTTTGGCCAGAATGTGGGAGCAGACAGGGCAGGCATGGTCTCGTTGGCAAGGGCTTTTAGAGCACAGTGCCAGCACCTGGAGGAGCAGGATTGGTCGGGGCCATGTGGCCTGCACAGGGGCCTGGTGGTTTCAGGGGCGGGATGACCATGCCGTGGGGTGAGGTGGAGTTGGGGCTGGTGGCCCCCAGTCTTGTGATTATTATTGTGCCCCCCCCCCGCCTCACCCCGGGTAGGGCAACGTGGTCCTGTGGAAACCCAGTGACACTGCCATGCTGGCCAGCTATGCTGTGTACCGTACCCTCCGGAAGGCCGGCCTGCCTCCCAACATCATCCAGTTTGTGCCAGCTGACGGGCCCACATTTGGGGACACTGTCACCAGCTCAGAGCACCTCTGCGGCATCAACTTCACAGGCAGCGTGCCGTAAGTCCCTGGGGTGGGGTCGGCCAGGGTGGTATACCAGGGACATTCACAGGCCACTGCCTTATCACCTCTGTCCAGGAGCTGGGGCTGTGAACGCAGAGGTCTGGCACTGACCGTACCCACTTACTTACTGTATGGCTGTGGGCAAGCCATCCGTACCATACTGCACCTCTCTGAGCCTCCATCTCGTCACCTGTACAACACAAGTGATGGTCTCTACCTTGGAGAGTAATCGCGAGAGTCGAACTAATTGAACGAACGACAAAGAGCTTGACAGGCAGTGATTTTGATTCTGCCTCTGTCACTGGAAAGGGCACAAGGGAGCTTGTGAATAAATCGGAGGAGGAGAGTCAGGAAGCCTCCTTGGCAGCTAAGCTGAGGAATTGGCCAGGCAGAGGGTGCTGGGAGAGAGTTTTGTAGGAGAGGGAACAGCACATGTGGAGGCCTAATGCCCACGCTCCTGTGCTCTGGGAGGTAGCAGTGGTCCCGTGCGGCTGGAGTGTGGAGTTCTGCGGCCAAGAGGAAGAGGGTGGGGGCCGGCGAGACATGGTTCAATCATGACCACTCCTTCATTCACTCATTCAGCTGGTATTTAGCTGAGTGCATGCTGGACTCTGTTCGTGCTAAGGCTCAGCAGTGAAAGCCGGGAGTAGACAAGGTCCTACCTCTCGGGGGATTTAGTCCAGTAACTGTAAAGCCCTACGAGCTGACAGCTGTCTGGACTTTATCCTGAAGATGATGGGAGCCACGGGAGGTTTAATGCAGGGGAGTGGCTTAATCAGAGTTCAAGCAGAGAGTACACCTGGTAGCTCTAGTAGGACCCGGCAACTGAATCTGTTTTCTTTGACTCCTAATAGAAACGAACCAACCTTGCAAAATTGGGGCAGTTTCATGTAAAAATCCAAATGTTGGCTTCTCTTGAAAACCTGGATGCTGTGGTCCCCCTTGGGCCTGCATTTCTACGTGGCACCACTGGCTGGAGGCGGGTGGGTTCCCCACCGGCCCCACCGGGCAGATCTCCGCATTCACTCTATGCATTCACTCTATGTCTGCCCCTCCAGCCCCTGTGTTTGCAGCCTCTGTTCTAGCTGATGGCTCTGGCTGTTCAACGCACAAGTCGCTAGTGGCCAGAAGCAGGAGACCCTTAGGAGTCTGTCCACATCCAGGGAGGGATGACGGGCCCTGAACCAGGAAAGAGACGGTGGAAAGGGACAGAAGTGGTGGGCCAATTCAAGTGAGAGAGTAGCAGGGAGAATCAATCACCTGTCTATGGAGTCGGGGTTAGGGGGGTCATTGGAAACATCCAGACTCGAGGGCAGGAGGGGGGCATCGTTCACCAAAGTGGGCACCCAGAAAGCTGAGCAGCCGGAAGGTTTGGGCAAAGATGAATCACAAGCTGGTCACTTTGAATTTCGGGGTACCCCACGGTTATCTGGGTGCAGATATTGGGATCAAATTGGAGGGCCTTCCAGGTGTCCCTGCGGTGGCTTCTCACCTCTCTGCCAGCCTCAGGCTCCTCCACCCCCCTACCCACCAAGGTTTATGGGGTGGCATGGCAGCGTTAGAATTGCTGAGTCGAGCTGTTTTCCAAAAGGCCCGCTCTGCCAGCCGTGGGTCCCACAGGTCCCTGCCTATCAGCAGACGGAGCGGGCCTGGCCCCCATTTGCCATGCTCTGATGAGCAGCAGGCTTAAAGGTGGGAAAGTCATAAATTAGTATTAGCTACTGTGTCGCCAGCTCCCTGGTGATTAGCATTTTTATTGTTTTGTGGTGCTGAGGTTGGTCACACTCAGAACTCAGGGAGGAGGCAGAGGCCTGAGCTGCCTCTCCCAGGACCCCTCCTCCGTGTGCCCTCTGGAGCCTGGGCACTGGGCTTCAGGGTGCCCCTTGCAGACTACGGCAGCGCCTGTCCCCCATCAGGCACCCACAGCATGCCTGGCACTGTCCTAAGCACTGGCTCTCATTAGAGTGAATCACGGAACAGCCCTGCCTGGTAGGATTATTTTTTCCAGTTCCCAGGTGAGGCACAGAATTTGCGGCTCAGAGTGGTTAAGTGATAAGCAAAAGTTCACATAGCCCTGGGTATCTGAGTTAGGACTCTAACGCAGCAACCCCTGGCCTTGCCTGCACCATTTTGCCGCCAAGACTCCCCTTTCACCTTCCCCATAGGCCTGATGCAGCCCATTTCCAGCGGACACTACCTACTGGGTTCCCCATCCCCGCTGTGACCTCTGCCTGCCTCCTGCTGGGCTGCTGACCTTGGAACTCCTCCCTTGGCTTTTCAACTCCTTCCTTTGATAGGGCCTGTGCCCTGCCCCCCCAGGGCCCTCACCCTCTCAGGTACCTGAGCCCGGCTCCCTAATCCCCACCCTGTTCTCTGGTTTCAGTACCTTCAAACACCTGTGGAAACAGGTGGCCCAGAACTTGGATCGCTTCCGTACCTTCCCACGCCTGGCCGGAGGTAAGGGTCCCTCTCCTTGGGGCCCCAGGGACCTCTCCCTCCCCTGCCATCAGGAAAGAGGAGGAGGTGATGCAGCCATAGGTGGGGCAGCCCTGCAGGAGCTGAGACCTGGGGGACCTTAGAGGCAGAGCCTTTGTTCTGGCAGGTCCCAAGGGTTGTGCAGAGCACCTATGCCTCAGAATGTGTATTTTGTCCTTCATTCATTCATTCATTCATTCATTCATGCATCATTCAGCAAATAAATTATTAAGCATCTACATAGGCGCTTTCTGGACACTGAGATTGCAGTGATGACGAGACATACAGACCCAACCCTCACAAACTTCTGTCCCAGTAGCAGGAGGCAAATGGTAAACAGAGGCCGTGTTTCCCCGAAAATAAGACCTAACCAGAAAATAAGCCTTAGCATGACTTTTCAGGAGGACATTCCCTGAACATATACCCTCATACGTCTTTTGGAGCAAACCTTAATATAAGACCTGGTCTTATTTTGGGGGAAACACAATAGATAGATGATGTCAGGTGGTGACAAGGACTGCAAAGAATTAAAGGAGGGAAAGAGGAAGCAAGCAAAGACCCCCAAGGACTAGTGGGGGCGATGACCTAGGGTGGTTGGGAGGTGGGGACCCTCTTCAAGGAGGAAGCATTTCAGCTGAGACTTAAACAATGAAAAGAAACCAGCGTCGCAGAGATCTGGCACAGAGATCTATAGCGCCAGCACCGTGCAGTAGATCTTTCTGTGGTGATGGAAGCGTTCCATGTCCACGCTGGCCAATACGCTGGCCACTAGCCACCAGCGGCTATCAAGCACTTAAAATGTGACTGGTGGGGACTGAGGGAGTGAATTTTTGTGTTTTGTTTACTTTGAATTAATTTTACTTTAAATAGCCATATGTGGCTGGTGGCCACTCTGCTGTGTCGTGCAGACCTAGACAGAGAAACTGCAAATACAGGAAAGCCAGGAGATGGGAATGAACTTGTATTTGAAGAAACAAGGGCAGTGTAGCTGGGGCAGGGAGGGGGTGGCAGGAGATGGGGCCGAGAGGTCAGCTGGGCTCGATCTTGTTGAAATGATAATTTTGCCACAAAGAAACAGTTTCTTGGTCAAGGAAATTTGGCACATGCCCGTTAAAGCAAAGCGGATTCCTTGCCTGCGGGACGTCTCAGAGCCTTTAATGTCTTTACTATGCATTGTATATCTTCAAGTGTAATGGCTGATATGTGTTGGCCAAACTCTTTGGACCACAGAACCCCATTTTTGCAGAGACCCCTACCGACCAAGTATTTTGTGAAACACACTTTGAGAAAGTGCCAAGACCTCCCAACAGAGAGGCTGTCCAGGACCACACAGCACAGTAATGGCAGAGCTGGAGCTGGTGGTTCAGTATTCTTGTTCCTGGGTGTAAAGTGTGGCCCCAAAGGGAGACTAGATCCCACTTCTGAGCTGGTGAGAACTTTGATGGGGGTGTCAGGGAGGGGGAGCCCTTAGGGCCAGCTGTAGCATCACCAGCTTCCAGCCCCCCAGCACACCCCAGTCCAACCTTTACCAGATGGGGGGCAGTGAGCCCCTTTGCTGAGCTGTCCAGGGTTTTCTACTCAGTCTCCATCCCACCACCTCCCTGAGGCAGTCAGACCACTGTTTACTCTATCCCTTCCCGACTTTGAGCCCATGGCTTCATTGCTGTGTGCCTCAGTTTTCTTGTCTTTAAAATGGGAATAATAATGGGAGGTTGTTATGAGGCATCAATGAGACAAAATACAAAGTATTTTGAACAGAGTCTGGTGGGTAGTTAGTGCTTTGTACCCAGGAGCTGCTATTAGCTGATGTTTAACTGAATGGGGAAACCAGGCCCCACTGTGGGGGGAGGTGATCTGCTGAGGCTCCCTCACGCTCAGAAAACTGGAGGGTAGAGAACAGGGACCAGCCCTGGCAATTGACATGAGTGGACACCCTGTCCTCTTGTTTTGTTGGGTGTCAGGAGAAGGCTCAGAGAAAGCTGTGTCCACTTCTGGGAATGGAATGGGAGCCTAGGATTTTGGTCCTTTCTCTGCCATTATGTTGGGCAGCATCCCTACCCCCAGTCTCAGTTTTCTCATCTGTATAATGGGGAATTGGTCCTGATGACCTCTCATGCCCTTCGCCCTTGCTTGAGCCTCAGTTTTTTCATCCGTAGAATGGGAGAATAGACCTGGTTCATCGGTTTCTGGGATGTTGTCCAGCTATAACTGCCTCTCCCGTTCTTGTCCACCCGGTACTGGGGGCGGATCACAGGGCCCTGTGGACAGGTGCAGGCAGTGCACTGAGCCCCTGGGCTGGCTGGGGGAGCCCACTCCCCAATTCATTCCCCCACCCCCACCCCTATAGAATGTGGTGGGAAGAACTTCCACTTTGTGCACCGCTCGGCTGACGTGGACAGCGTGGTGAGTGGGACCCTGCGCTCAGCCTTCGAGTACGGTGGCCAGAAGTGCTCAGCCTGTTCCCGCCTCTATGTGCCTCATTCGCTGTGGCCGCAGATCAAAGCGCAGCTGCTGGAGGAGCACAGCAGGATCAAAGTGGGAGACGTGAGTGCTGCCTTCATCCCTGCCAAGGCCCAGCGGGTGGCTGATGGGATTGGAGGCTCCTGGGTGGCTGATGGGATTGGAGGTGCCTGTGCGGGTGGCGCTGGGGTGGGTGAGGAGGTGGCTCCTTTTGGAGCCTGTGGCAACTCTGTCTCTTCTGGTGTCTTCCTTGCCTCCAGCCTGCAGAGGATTTTGGGACCTTCTTCTCTGCAGTGATTGATGCCAAGGTACAGGCTGGAAGCTGGTTATTCCTGGGGGGGCTGAGACCTGGACTGGATGGAAGAGGGAGAAAGAGATACGGGGAGCCCTGATCTCAGGTCCACACAGCCCCACAGCTTCTAGGAAGGCAGCCAGATAACCCTCCTTGCCTCTAGCTTTGAACAGGGCAGAATCATCCAGCCAGAAAAACTCACCTGACCCTGCAACCGGGCTCAACAAGCCCTGTTTAAGTGTGTATGTCCGTATGCACACACATCTGCATACATAAACCTAAACACACGTATATGCACACGTATATGCGTATCATGAACATGTTCATATAGACCTCTGTATGTGGGTATGCATGTCAGTCTTTCCACACAAATGCATACACATCCATACACACGTCTTCATACATGAACAAATCCACCCACATGTGTGCATGCATGCATATTCGTGTACATGTTTGTATGTGTAAATAGGCACATGTGTAGGTCTACGTGCATAATCACATGCATGTAACACAGGTATAAATGTGTTTACATGTTTAAACATAAAGACACATGGCCGTGCATATGCCCAGGTGTGTTATGTTATATGTGAGTATGCCTATAATTCTAACACACACAAGCATGTATGTTTGCCCTTATCCCTGCCATGGCTCATCTAGACCCTGGCTTTTGCCCTCAGGGCCCCCCATTTCAGAATTTGGGCCCTTCGGGGACAGGTGTTTTGGGGTGAGTGTATTGGAGAGCTGCTGCTGGGAACGGCCCCCCAGCTAGTCCTTGACACCCCCCTCCTCACCCAACCCAGTCCTTTGCCCGCATCAAGAAGTGGCTGGAGCATGCGCACTCCTCACCCAGCCTCAGCGTCCTGGCGGGGGGCAAGTGTGATGACTCTGTGGGCTACTTCGTGGAGCCCTGCATCGTCGAGAGCAAGGACCCTCGGGAGCCCATCATGAAAGAGGTGACTGGGCGGGCGGCACGGTGGGGGGATCGCCTGTCACCCAGCTCGGCACACATACGGGCCCTGGCACATGGTTTTCTTTTTGAGGCATTATCCCATTTCTCAGATGAGGAAAGTGAGGCCCTAGAAAGGGGATGTCCCTCACTCTTGAGCTCAGGCCTCCTGACCCCAACTCCAGTGCCCTTCCCTGGTACTGCTGACCCTGACTGGTGTCCTAGCACTTCCACTGACCTTTACAGACTCTCAATGGGGGGCAGGGGGTGGCCACAGCTGACACTTGACTGAGGTGAGGTGGGTATTATCAGTCCCATTTTACAGATGAGCAACTGAGGCTCCGAGAGGTTAAGGCACTTGCCCAGGATGACAGTGCAGAGGTGGGGGCGGCAGGAGTGGAGGTCTTCCCCCAGCCCCTTGGTGGCAGAGGGGACAGTGATAACTGTCGGCCAATTCCTAGGCCAGCTCTTGCCAGAACTTTCCCATTTTCCGGGGCCTGGGCCCTTGGCTTTTCAGGTGTGGGTTTAGCTGGCTGGGGGCTAGAAAGCTCCCTTGGATCTTTCGCCAGGTTGGGGTGGGGTGGGCAGGACAGGAGCTGGGTGCAGTGCTATCCCTCCCTGGAGCGGGGAACCCAGCCGGAGGCCGAGCCTGGCCCTTCTTACAGGTGCTGAGGTGTGGACTGAGGCCTGGGGCTGGGGACTGAGAATAGAGGCAGAGGCCAGGGCAGGCAGCCTGGGAGGCCTCAGGGCGCTGGTCCAGGCAGGACGCTGACCTGGGGCTTCTCTCCCAGGAGATCTTCGGGCCTGTGCTGACTGTGTATGTCTACCCGGATGAGAAGTACAAGGAGACCCTGCAGCTGGTCGACAGCACCACCAGCTATGGCCTCACGGGGGCAGTGTTCGCCCAGGATAAGTGAGTGGCCGAAGCTGCTCCTCTCTAGCCCTGGTATCCTGTCCCCACCCCAGAGATTGGCCTACTGGACATAGGTCCTAGAAATAATGCCTCTTTTTGCCTTCTCTTCATTCCCCTCACCTCAGCCCCGACGGGCAGGCAGTCCTCCTAAGTACAGGTACACGGAGGCAGCCAGGCTCTTTGTTAAAATGCAGATTCTGGGACCCCTTTATTGAATCTGGATCTCTAGGGATGGGGCCTAGGCCTGGGAATGAGTGCTTCTGACCAGTTCCCCCAGATCTGATGGGGCCCCACTGAGCAAGGTCATTGCCTCATGCTGCAGAGTGGGAAACAGGTTCAGGGGCAGGGGCTCGCTGCTCATCTTGCAGAGGCAGGATTTGAACCCAGGTTTTAGCCGTGATGCTAAACCTGAAGCTTTGCTTTTTCCTTCCTCCATGGCACCAGTTGTCATCCCGTGTCCGCCTCAAAGAGGGAGTGGATGTGGGATTGGAACCTGAGGGTCAGGATGGAGGTCTGGGGGTTCCCTAGCTCCCGAGGAGCGGGAAAATTGGACCAGGATGGGCACCTCCCTCGAGTGTGTGCAGCCTGACCCACGTCCTCCGTCCTTACAGCAGCCCGGTGATGGAGCCGTACTCACCCCCTTTCCAGAGGAGGCAGCCAAGGCTCAGAGTCCCTAAGTCCCCTGCTCAAGGGCCCACAGCCAGCAGCTGGCCCACGTCACTCTCCCCGGCTGGGCCCGCTGCTCACCTGGGCAGCCAGCCAGCCAGGGCTGGGGTGTGTATTGGAGGCAGGGCCTGGCGCTGGGGGTTGCGGGCCGGCTGTCCTCTCACCATCGCCCTGCCTTGTAGGGACATTGTCCGGGAGGCCACAGAGATGCTGAGGAACTCTGCCGGCAACTTCTACATCAACGACAAGTCCACCGGCTCAGTGGTGGGCCAGCAGCCCTTCGGGGGGGCCCGAGCCTCTGGTGAGTGGAGCCCCTTTTCCAGAGGGGAGCCGAGTTCCTGGCAGGAGACCCGAGTCCTTTATATCAAGAGTGTTAAGAGGAATAGGAATTGCTCCATCTCCTGATCACTGTGAGCCAGGTGCTGGGCTTACCACGAGTCTTTTCAACGACCTTGTGAACCCAGGTGCTACATCCTGCCCCCATTTTACAGAAGAGGAACCTGAGGCACAGGGAGGTGAAGTGACTCGCTCAAGGGCACAGGGCTAACAAGTGGTGGAGCTGGCTTGTGGTTCCAGCACCCACACCTTAGACCACCATGCTCCAGGTCACTTCATCCAACTCCCTCCTGTTTACAAATGAGAAACTGAGGCTCAGATCTGCCTAGTGGCAGAGCCAGGGCTGGAACCCAGGGCTCCCAACTCCCAGCCCAGTGCTGTCTCCACAGGGCTCCCCTGCCTCCGAGACACCCCTTACAGGTGGGGCACACAGACCCCGCGAGTGTTGGCGTCCAGCCTGCTTACAGTTCCTGCCTCGGCCAACCCTTAGCTGAGTGCGCTCTGCACAGATGAGCTTATGAAACCCTGGCTGCTGTGAACACGTTCGGTTGTAGTTTAGCTGTTTGCTGCCCAGGCTGGTGCTCCATTTATTTCGTCAACTCCTCCCACCCCTTTTCCCTTCTGCCCGGAGCGGTTGAATCTTTTCAGAGAAAAACAGAGCTGTTTTTTTCCATAGGAACCAATGACAAGCCAGGGGGCCCCCACTACATCCTGCGGTGGACGTCGCCCCAGGTCATCAAGGAGACCCACAAACCTCTAGGGGATTGGCGCTACTCATACATGCAGTGAGCCCTGCTCGGCAGCTCCGCTGTCCACCTGTCCGTTCATCCAGGCGACTGACCTCACTGTACTGGGCCCACCCCAGGCCCTCCACCCCACCCCTCGTGGGACGGTCCCCTTTCTGCAGCGAAGGCCTGGTCCCCCGTCCCCCAGTGGCCCGTATCCTGGTCTGTCCCAGCTGTGGTTGAGCTCAGGCTGGGGAGGAACAGGGCCTCTGCCCCTTCCCGTCGGCTGTCCTAGAGTTTCCATCTTATAGGTGTGACCTGGTGCCGGCTGATTTTCTGTCCTTTTCTCCTCTTTCTTCTGCACTATGGCCCAATGGTTCAGGGACCCAGGGAACGGCAGTGGGGCAGTTCCCCATCCCTTGGGAAAAAGGAGGCAGCTCTGGGCCTCTTGGCAAACCTCAGCACCCACAGAGGCTCCCGGCCTTGGCTCTGGCTTCTGCAGGTCTCCAAGATGAGGTGTGAGCAGGGTGACCTGCAGGACTGGCGAGTCATGGCTGCAGGGTGCAAGAGCACCAGCTGCTCTTGGCCTCTTTGATCTAGGCTGCTCACCTTCCACACTAGCCCTTTGCTCAGACCCACCTGAGCCAGTGAGTACCTATGCCTGACCTTAAGCCTTAGCTGCCCATGTGCCTTTATCCAGGGCTCCTGTGTGCCCATGTGATCCTGGCCACTGGAGGCCACCTGCCAAGGTGCTGGTCCTTCCTGTTTAGGCTGGGATTTTGGAAATCCCTGGATGGACATTCATACTGTTTCAGCTTTCCCTTAGCAAGCCTGTCCTGCCCTCAGAGATGGATACTCTCGGAGCCTGGGTTGGCCTGGGGTTTTCCAAAAGGAGATCAGTTTCCCACTGGCCATGGTAAAACAGACCCAGGTAGACATTCCCACCTTGTCCTCCCCCAGACCTCCCCTTGCGTCCCCATCCAGACAAGGCCAAGGCTTACCCGTAGAATCTTCCCTCCTTTGCATGTTAGTGGCTCTGTGAGGACTGGCCCTTAGTGGCCTGTTCTTTGTCTGACACAGCCTATCAGTGGACACCAGCAAATAGGTTGGATTCTGGGTGGCCAGGGATCTGTAAGGGGTGACTTTGGAGGGCAGTTTTTAGGGGGCCCTAAGAATTGCTGGCATGGGGTCCCCACGTGGTTGTGGCCGTTTCCCAAGTGCCATGTTCTCACACCGTGGACAGGGATGGGTGCCGATGTCACCTGGGCAGGGCATAGATTCTGCTTCCTTCGAGGTTCTGCATTGTTTCCCACAGGGGGCCGGGTCAGGTGCCCAGGGGTGGGGGCATGTTCCTGGTTCTACTGTTCTACACTGTGAGGTGGTAAGGGGATTTGCCCTGGTGTCACCCAATAAAATGCCTGTTACTTAATCAAATTGGTGGTCTTTCTGGTGGTGGGGGAGGGGTCTGGTCAGCTTCTGAGTCTGATGGCATTGCCAATGTGTCATTAGGTGTCAGGAGCACAGTACCCTCAGTGCGATGGAAGGAAGGGCCTGCACTGATGTATGGGAATACCTGCGGCAGGTGGTGGGAGCTCTGGAGCCAGATGGGCTAGGTTCCAATCCCAGCTCCAAAAAGGTGTGCAACCTCTCTGACCTTCTGTCTCTTCATCTGTCAGGTGGGAATAATAATACACACACACACACACACGCGCAGCTTGTCATGAGAATTAAGTGAGTTAATTCATGTAAGTGCTTAGAACAGTGCCAGACACAGAATTAATGATTCAAAAACTGTTACCCATTTAGCTATTGTAACAACCACTATTATGGGCTGTGATAGTTAAGTTTCTTTGTCAACTTAGCTGAGCCATAGTGCCCAGGTATTTAGATAAACATTATTCTGGATGTTTCCATGAATCTGTTTTGGGATGCGATTAACACTTAAGTTGGTGGACTTTGAGTAAAGCAGATTGCTCTTCATAATGTGGGTGGGCCTCGTCCAATCAGTTGAAGGCCGTCAAAGACTGACCTTCCCCGAACAAGAAGGAATTCTGCTAGCAGACTGCCTTTGGACTCAACCACAGCTCTTCCTGGATCTCTGGCCTACCAGCCTACTGGCAGAATTGGACTTACCAAGTCCCCTGGTCATGTGAGCTAGTTCCTTACAATAAATCTGTCTGTCTGTCTCTGTGTGCATCCTATTGGAGAACCCTGAGAATACATGTGCCAAGGACTTTGCATGTTTCCCCACCCACAAGAGCCTTACTAAGTAAGTGCTGCCATGCCCCCATTTTGCAGATGAAGCTGGGATACAGACAGGTGAAGGGACTTGCCACAGGGATGTTATCTCTGGGACATAAACCCAGGTTTGTCTAAGTCCAAAACCCAGGTCTCTTTCCTCCACCCAGATGTTCACACGTGGCACTGACTGTTGTGGAAAGACCCACTCAGCCTGCCAGTGACGTGGAGGAGAGCAACTGTGGCCAGTTAGCTTGAGCCCAGAGTCTGTGGGTCCAACTCACCTGGGCCAGCTGACTTGGAGGGGAAAGACATGTGTCCTCGCCTGTCCCCACCCACAGGTAACATAAAGGAACTGCTCCTGAGCCCCAAGGACACCCCCCAGGGTCCATCGATCGGGGCTTCTGGTGTAGAGGATCTCAGAGCTGTGGGAGGGAAATGGAGACTACCCTTGGCAAAGCGCCTCACCCTGCTCACCCAGGGGCTACCACTGATTTGTGTAAGAGGGGGCTTGACTTAGGGATAAAGTGTAGCGCGCAATGCTGAGGCTGGAGCTTACGGAAGGGGAGGGTGGCAACTGCATTTTATAGTCTGGGGATACATAAGCCCTGTTCATGTTTTTGAGCAAATGGAGCAACTTGCTCAGGGTCACACTGAGACAGTAATAGAGTTGGCCGATTACTGGCTAAGTGCTTCACCTACCTTGTCATTGCCTTGTCATTGACCTTAACCAGGTAGACTAGTTATTTCAAGCATCTGTGCCTTCGTCTCCTCATCTGTAAAATGGGAGTGACAGAATGTACCTTTGGACTACAGTGAGTCTCCAAGGGTGTGACGTCTAACGCATTGAGCACAATGCCTGGCACACAGCCTGCATTCTTGTCCTGGCGGCTCTTACTATTTACTACACTGGCCTCCAGATGGAGAGCAGACAGGATTGTGTGGATGAATGCGTGGTGGGTGCCTTCATGAAAATGACGTGACTTCATGAAGAGGGTGAGTCTACATCCTGATGTTTCCTCTGGACCCCCAGGAGCTCTGAGTTAATCTTGTGGCCAGGAGCTAGCACAGGTGGCCCCTCATTTCCTTAGAGTGCACACCCCACTGGCAGCCTGTGGGTTGGTGGTGGCAGGGACATCCGGCCTCAGTCAAATGGTTCATGCTCCAAGCCCAGACCTGTGGCTGGGCCCCTGGCCACAGCAGGGAAATGAAGAGGCTCCTTGGCCCACCACGGACACGGTGACCTACTACGGTGACCATGCAAAGAGGCATTGGGCACCTGGACAGGCACTGGGCCCGCAAGAGAGTGAGCAATGGTTTTGAGCCACCTGCCCTAGTTAAATGGAGGCAAAAGTGCCAAGTTAGGGGAGGACGGGAAAATGACTCGGGTAGAGGAGCAGTTGGAAATCAGGGACCTGGTGGAGCAGGTAGTGAGGAGCATGAGCTGTGAAACCCGTAGACCTGAGTTCAAACCCGTCCCTCTTAGTAACCAGCTGGGTGACCTTTGGCTAGTCATTCCACCTCTGACCTCCATTAGTCCTCCCATAGAAATCACTTCGGCTCCTGAGCCTTAGGTTTCCTCATCTGTACAATGAGGCTATGAATCCTTCACGGAACTGTGCTGAGCCGATGCAATGATGTTTGAAAGCATTGCAGAGGCTCCATAAAGGTTGCTTCCCTTCCCTCAGTCTTTAGTGACTACCATCCTTTGGGCTCTTATTGAGCTTGTGGTCATTTGGAACCTCCAGATCTTTTTCTGGTTGAGACACAGCCTGTTTGAGGCCACCGAGCCAATTTGGTGAGGACGTGTAAGTGGATCTCGGCTCAGGTGGATGTCTGAGCCACAGGAGAGTTTATCCCCTAGGCCTAAGCTGACCCCTAGATCCCCAGCGTCCAGGGGCCCCTCCACTTTTGACTTCTAACCTCTCACAGTTGTGACTGTTGAGGCCGCACCCTCTGAGAGCTGGCTCTCAGACCTCCCCAGTGACCCTCCTCTACAGTGTCTCTGAACCAAGCCGGCTGTCTCGGGCCCATCTCCCAGGCCTCCCTTTGGGAGGCCCTGTTTGCCCACTCTAGCCCCATCCTAAGCCAGATTGGAGCTAGGTTTCCAGCTGCCCAATTTTGTCCTGGAGGAGGGAGTACTGGTAGGAAAAAGAGGAGATGGGAGTGGGGAGCTGATGCAGCCGCCAGTCCTTGGGGTCACGCCCCTTTGGGGGCTCCCCCTGGGTTCCAGGGGACGGGGAGGAAGGAAGTTCAGGGCAGCCCCCTCCAGCCAGTCCCTTTCCGTGAGCATCCACAGGAGCAGATGAAAGGCAAATGGGCAGCTTTTCTTGGGCCCCCAGTTTCACGGCTGCCCCCACCCCTTGTACTTTGCATAAGCTTGTCATAGCTCTCCGTCACCTTGGCAACCAGCAGTCATCCAGGTATGAGCATGAGGACTTCAGGCCTTGGACTGGACCATGAGCTGTGTCTGGCCTGGACCACGTGCTATCTGTGCAGGCCTGAAGGTGAATCACAGTGACACAGTATTCTTGGAAATTTGTCCTGAGGGCGGTCGGCAACCCAGGGGCATCCAGTTGTCCCTCTTAGATGATGTCAAGGCCAGAGGGGACCATGGAGATCACCTAGCCTGGGGCATCTCAGCCCAGGGTCTGCGGATGAGCCTTGTAGAACAAGCCTGGTGGCACCCCGGACTTGGATGCTCAGCTGCATTTGTGGGTGTTGCATTAGTGTCCAGGGCTTTCATCAGAATCTCAAAAGGATCCTTGCCCCTGAAATGTTCAGAAGCACTGGTCCGTTTTACAGGTGGGGAGATTGAGGCCCAGAGAATGGAAGCAATCTGTGCAAGGGCAGTCTTCAGGTTGGGGCAAAGCTGGACCAGAAGCCAAGACTTACGACTCTCCGTCCAGTGCTCCTTCTTCAGAGAGATTGTCTGCCCGTGCTGACAGCCCACCCTAACAAGTTTTCTCTGTCAAAGGGGACCCCGTTATTCCTCATCAGAGCCCTTCGACCACCACCACTGCCATCAGCCCCCATTAGAATCTTGATCCCTTCAATCCATATACCTGCTGTGTGGCTTTGAATAAGTTACTGTCCCTCTCTGAGTCTCAGTCTCCTCATCTGCAAAACAGGGAAATAGTAGTACCTCAAATGTGGTGAGAATCAAATGGGGAGACGGAGCAGGGCAAGTGTTCAGCGTAGTGATTTTCATGCAGTGAACCCTCAACACACATCAATAGTACAAATAATCTTTGCTCGTTGTCACCCTCCTCCTCCTGTGTCTTGTGGCACAGACCCTGCCTCCCCCACGGAGTTCTTGGCTGGCTACTGCCCTCCCGCCTCCTTACTCTGTCTCGGGGCCAGCGTGGCGTGGGACATGTCCTGACATACTTTAGACTTGAGTGGAATCAAGGGTAAATCAACCTGCTTTTCATGCCGTTGAGCGAGTGCCCTTCTCCAGGCCTCAGTTTGCCTGTCTGTATAATGGGTAGTTTTGTGAGTCTCTACAGGCCCCCTCCGCTCTGCCATGATATCCACATTGTGGGAGGCTCTGGGGCCCATGGTATCTTCTAGCACATGCTGCCCACACAAGGGCCCTGATTTCTGTCTTGACTGTAAGCCATATCCCATAGACTGCGGCCCTGGCTATGTCCCTCGTACCACACCCAGTCTTGCCCCATAATTGGCTCAGCCAGTGCCCACTGGATTAGTGGCCTTCTCAGCCACTCTGTTCTCCAGCTCCCTTTCCCCCTGGGGTTGTTGCCACACCCAGGGGGCTCAGGTTAATTAGACGCTCTCTGTCTCTACCACCCCCTTACCCCTAAGCTTTGCTTAAACCCTGACAGCTGGGAGTCCCCTAAACACCCCGGTTCCTCTCGACAACCAGCATCTTTATTCTCCCTCTTCAGAACTGATATGTGCAGTCGTTTTGCGAAACTGATCTTTCCCTGGCACCTTGGCCTTGAGATGGAACCGGCACTGGGGAGGGCGGCACCCTCCCCCACCAGGATGGCATAGCAATGACAATTCCTGTAGGCGGAACACAGCAAAGTCAGGTAGCGTGGCGGGAAAGAGCTTGGGCAGCCTGGGTCTAAATTCCACCATCACCACCTATTAGATGTGTGACTTTTGGCAAATTGCTTAACCTCTCAACTTCAGTTTCCTCTTCTTGAAAATGGGAGTCAAAATGGCTGCTTTGCAGAGTCGTTGTGAGAATTAAGTGATATGATGCATATAAAGTGCTGGGCCCGGTGCCTGGCATATAACACGCCCTGGAAAACGTACTATTTTGTAATTATCCTCTCGACTCCCTAAGTTTCTAGCAGGGAAGGTGACTATGGTCTCAGAGGCTCCTAGAATGCCATCCAGAGACTCCGTTCCAAGGAAGCCTGTGTGGTTGTAGTTTGGGGCACATGACAGAGGAGAGAGCCTTCCCTGCTCGACAGTCAGGGGCAGGGATGATGGGTGAGCTGGGGCCAGGCTGGGGAGGACTCACATTCCAAGGCCAGGAGCTCAGCCATGATCCTGCAGGCAATGGGGAGTCCCAGGAGGTGTCAGAGCGGAGGAGTGAGAGGCTCAGAGCTGAGCTTCAGGAATTTAAACTGTCAGCGTGAGGTGGACAGAGAGGTCCAGATAAGAGGTGAGGAGGGTCTGAGCTTGGGGTGTGGCAAAAGGCAGGATCTGGAGAGAACTCGTAGGGTAGAGGGTGGATTAGTTGGGGCTTTTGACTGGCTGACACAGAGGGTGGATAAGGGCAGTCCAAAGAGGGCCTCCCATTGTATAGATGAGGAAACTGAGGACAGGAGAGGGGAGAGCCAGGCCCAGAACCCACACCTCCAAACACCTCATGCAGGGCTCTTCCTTTTGTTTTATGGATTGGTTCTTCCCCTTACCCCGCTGGTTTACCTTGGCCCAGAGAGGGGCCGAGAGAGGCTCAAGATCACACAGCAAATTCTGTGTTTTTCCAGGCAGCCTCTCCCTGTCATTCTAAATGTGGAATGACTGCCCCAGGATAGGTCATGGGTGAGGGAAGGGATGTTCCCTCTGGAGCTGCTTATGACACCCAGTGTGCTTTGGCTCTTTCAGCCGGGGACAGAGCCTGTGGTGTCCCTCCCGCCATCCCCCTCCCCCGCCACCCCTGTGGCAGTTCACATTACAAGAAAGGACAATTTCAAACTGGCAAATTCACCTTTCTCCAGGGTCTGCTCTGTTCCCTGAAGTTCTCTCACTTTATTTAATCCCCCCATGGATCCCATGAGGCTGGAATGATTCCTATATCAGTAGGGAAGGAAGTGGGCTCAGAGAGGTTAAGTAACCTGCTCGTGCTCACACAGCAAACAGAGGTGATGTCTAGTCCAGGTCAGCTGGAGTCGTGCTCCCTCAAGATTCCTCGAGTGTAGCCACACACCTCAGCAGGAACCTGTCGACAATCTAAGGCTGTTAACAGGTGCCCAGGGACGATACAGATGGGAGGATCATTGCAGCTCAGAGCGGCTGCTGTCCTTGTGAACCGGGGGCAGGGATGGTTTCTTGGAGGAGGCCAGGCTCCAACTGGCCCTTGAAAGAGAGCATTGGGTTTCCAGTGACCTTTCTGTACCTGGGAGCCTCCTCCACCCACGACGCAAGAGCAGCTGACAGGCCTGTGACAGACCTGGCTGAGATGTGCGTTAATATAGCGGGTGCCCTTAGGCTCCTGCTAGGCCATACATTGTTAGGGCTGGAAGGGACCTAAACAGCAATACAGCAATACATGGCCACCCTCCATCCAACTCCTTAGGGGTAGTCAGCTTTGATTTTAGAGATCTTCAACTTTCCTTTTCTTAAACTTTTATTTTCCAATTACAGTTGACTTCTTGAACTTTCCTTTTTGCCAGGACCCCTACCCCGCAGTGCTGGTCCAAGGAGGCCCTCGCAAAGGGGGCTCACTGCAGAATTGCCCAATGGGTTTTTTGGGCTGACGATGGCTGCTGTCAGAGGCCGTGAGGCCCCCTCCCCCACTCCCACCTCCCGTTCTCTTTGCTGCTGCTTCACTGCTTTTATCGAACGCAATAGGCTTGCGGTTAATATGGCATGGAGATGAAGAGCCGTGCCCTAAGTCTGGCTGTGTGATTTGAATCCCAGCTCTGTGGGTCGTGCAACCCAGGGTGAGTTTCTTCTCTGTGCTTGTTTCCTCCTCTGTTACTAGGGGGTTAGTAATAGACCCAGTTATCATGAGCAATAAGCAAGGTGGAGAATGACAAGCACCCAGCGTGGTGGCTGTTTCTTGTTGACAATGGCTACTACCGCTGTGGGCCAGATGCCATCATAATTACCGCCTGCCAGGCTCTAAAGCTTGGACTCCATGTGCCACCCTACCCTGTCTACTGATATGAGCACCTATGTCCTTTACTCCCAGGTGTTTACAAAGTCGGGGAGGGTGCAACCTGCCCTCAACCATGAGGCAGAAAGCTAGGGCCAAGTTAGCAGGACGTGCTCTCTCTACAGCCCAATGGGCTCTTCTGGACCACCTAGGCCCCACCGTGTCCTAAGAAGGGATCATCCTCATTCCCGCCTTCCCCCCCGTCCCCCCCCCCCGCCCAGAGTCCTCTAATCTCTCCACCTGTCCCAGGTCCTTTGCCCGCCCCACGCCCCACGGAGAGTGGCAGGACCATCACTATGTAAATGTCTGTGCAAATCCCCTGATGTCAAGCAGCCAGCACTCTGGGGAGGCAGAGCCACCTCCTGGGACCCTCCACTTCCCAGCCATGGGACTCCAGGCCAGGGCGGTCTGCTCCCTGTTCTTCCTGCTGCAGGTCCTGGCTGAGCCGGCTGAGAACCCAGACTTTCACCTGGCTGGGGATTACCTCCTGGGTGGCCTCTTCACCCTCCATGCCAACATGAAGGGCATTGTTCACCTCAACTTCCTGCAGGTGCCCAAGTGCAAGGAGTGAGTCTCCCGTGGGGTCTGGAAGTGGCAGGGGGCCGGGGGGGTGGGAGCCAGGGTTCTTCCTGTGGTTCTTGGGAGGCCAGGCCATGACCGGTAGCTCAGAACGCTCCTCCTCATTCATTACAAATGCCCCCCTGGATCCCGCGCACAGGACCCCAGGGAAACCCCACATAGTCTGTATTACTGACATCTTTGATCGTTGTGTTGTGAAACACTGAGAACTGGGTTGTTCCAGTGTCCTGTCACTTACTATGAAGAGTTTGCGACCTAAGACCATGTCTTAGAGACCATCAGAACTACCCCCACTCCCTCTGGCAACTGGGAGACTCCCAGTGAGTCCATGTCCACGCCCCGTCTAGAAACCAGGTGGCAGGCATTTAGAAGGCAGAAGGTGGTTCTTCTGTAGCAGGTTCTCAGGCTGGAGGGGTAGGTTTGCATTTTCCCAGTGCTGTGGTGGGGAGGGCAGGGGTGCTTCCAAGACTGGAGGTGATTTTCTCTGCCTCCCTCACTCTGTGAGCCCCGTGGGTGGCAACATCACTCAGAGATTGGGTGAAAGGATGAAGGCCAGATACTGGAATCAGCCTGGGATTATAAAATAGTGACCTCCTGCAGAGACGGTAAAGGCATTCTGGGAGAGAGGGAGAGAAGAAGGAGAGTGCAAAGGATGAATAAGGGCTGACTCTAAGAAATGTACCATTTATGTGATGCTGGGGAAGATGATATGCTGGCTTGAGAATGGTGCAGGTGATGGTACTAAGCACGGTAGTAGATGTTTTGACACCTGTGACAATGGCAGGGAGTCCAGTGAAGTGATGGTGACGATGGAAATGATGGTGATGATGGTAATAAAGGTGATGGCAGTAATGCTGGTGATAATAAAAATGGTGGAGTACGGGGATGGTGGTGGTGGTGCTGATGGCGGTAGTAATGGTGGTGATGGTGATGGTGGTGATGGTGACGGTGGTGGTGATGGTGATGGTGATAATGGTGGTGGTGGTGGTCACAGACATAGGCTGATGGTGATGGCAGCGGCAATGATAATGGTAATGGGAATAGTAGATCATGATGGTGGCAGTGATGATAGTAATGATGGAGGTTATTGGGGGTAATGGTAGTCACATTGGCGTACATTGCAGAGTGGTGACAGAATCCACAGGGATGGTGGCAGTGATGGCAATAGTAGTGATTAATGGTGGTCACAGAGATCATAGTGTCAGAGGTGGCCATAGGGACAACGGTGATCTTAGAGATGTATTACAGTGACAATGATGTGGTAAAAATGCCAGAATCTTCTAGAGTAGCTCCTTCTTGGGCAATGCCTTGGCTTTCCTCTGCCAGGTAGGGGGGACAGGCTGACTCTCACCTCCCCACCCCTCCTCATTCTGGACCTTCCAGGTATGAAATGAAGGTGCTGGGCTACAACCTCATGCAGGCCATGCGCTTTGCGGTGGAGGAGATCAACAACCACAGCAGCCTGCTGCCTGGCGTGCTGCTGGGCTATGAGATGGTAGACAGCTGCTACGTCTCCAACAACGTCCAGCCTGTGCTCTACTTCCTGTCACAGGAGGACTATCTCCTGCCCATCCAGGAGGACTATAGCCACTATGTGCCACGCGTGGTGGCCATCATTGGCCCTGACAACTCTGAGTCCACCATCACTGTGGCCCACTTCCTCTCCCTCTTTCTCCTTCCACAGGTGAGGCCCCTGGGCCCTGGAGAAGTGGCTGGGGAGGGGGGCAGAGGTGTGATTGTCTAGTCATGGTGGGGGGGATGGAGGTGGGAGCCGAAGCAGGAGCAGGATGTCACCCCAATCCTGGGAAGGCAACCTGGCCTATTGGTTGAGAGCTCAGGCTTTGGGGGCAGACAGACTTGGGTGTGCATCTTGGCTGTGAGTCTTGGCCATTGTGAGGCCTTGAGCAAATCTCTTAACTCTTCTGAGGCTCAGTTTCCCCAAGTGTAAAGTAAGATGATAAGAGTTCTATCCCAGGGCTGTCTGAAGATTAAAGTGTTTAACCTATATAGTTTCTAGCACAAAGTAGGTAGTCAATAATGTTACTGTTGTTATGTAAAGCATCTTGCATAATAAGGATAACTCAGAAAGTGCTCAGTATTATCCTGTATAGTTGCCTAGCACAGGGCCTGCCACATAGTAGGTCCTCAGAAAAGTGCTATTAGTTCTCCTACTGTCATTATCACTCTTATCCTCATCATGATTTAAAGTGCCCCGTCCAGAACTGGCATAACATATCTATTCACTAAAGAATAGCTAGCACTGGACTTGGCGCACAGTAGGTATTTACAAATTCTGTAATTTTTGCTGTTGTTTTTATTAGGTAAAGCCTCTCGCACAGGATCTGACAGTAGGTGCTCAGTAAATGTTACGATCTCATTCTCTCATTCATTTAACAAATATTTATTGAGCACCCACTGTACCAGGTACTGTTGTAGACGTTGAGGGTTCTGCTGGGAACAAAAAAAACCCAGAAATCACTCCCCTCAGAGAGCTTATCTCCTAGTGGGGTGAGACAGACAATAAACGTAAATAATAGGTGATTCAGGATGTTAGAAAGTCGGAAGAGCAATGGATAAAAGAAAAAGTCCAGCAGGGGGCATGTGGCGAACAGGCAGAATGGGTAGCCGGGGATTATGGTTTTAAACAGGGCGGGCAGGTGGGTCTCATGCCGGCGGCCCCTCCCTTCCGGTAGATCACCTACAGAACCACCAGCGACGAGCTGCGCGACAAGCTGCGCTTCCCAGCCGTGCTGCGCACAGCGCCAGGCGCCGATCACCAGATAGAGGCCATGGTGCAGTTACTGAGGCACTTCCACTGGGACTGGATCGTCGTGCTGGTGAGCAGTGACGACTATGGCCGTGACAACAGCCAGCTGCTCAGCAAGCGCCTGGCCAGCAGCGACATCTGCATCGCTTTCCAGGAGGTGCTGCCCACGCCGCAGCCCAGCCAAGAGGTGACGCCTCAGGAGCGCAGGCGCCTGACGGTCATCGTGGACAAGCTGCAGCAGAGCTCGGCAAGGGTCGTGGTCGTGTTCTCGCCTGACCTGACCCTGCACAACTTCTTCCGCGAGGTGCTGCGCCGGAACTTCAGCGGGGTCGTGTGGCTCGCCTCTGAGTCCTGGGCCATCAACCCGGTCCTGCACAACTTCACCGAGCTGCGCCACACGGGCACCTTCCTGGGTATCACCCCCCATAGCGTGCACATCCCGGGCTTCAGCGAGTTCCGTGTGCGCCGCGCCCAGGCCAGGCCACCTGCGTCCAACAGAACCAGCCTGGGGGCCACCTGCAACCAGGAATGTGACACCTGCTTGGACACCACCATGTCCTTCAACACCATCCTCACGCTCTCCGGCGAGCGCGGGGTCTACAACGTGTACTCGGCTGTCTACGCCGTTGCGCATGCGCTGCACAGCCTCCTGGGCTGCAGCCAGACCAACTGCCCCAAGGAAGTGGTCTATCCCTGGCGGGTGAGGAAAGCCAGGGCTCCATGGAGCAGGTGCAGCGTCTGCGGTTGCCATGGAGTCCACAGGCCCACCCACCCCATCGCTTTGCTCTAGTCTCCCCATTCTTGGTGGATTCTGGGCCAATAGATGGGAGAGGCCATGGGATATGCCTTGCCTCCAGACACATAGAGCCAGAAGTCTTTCATGGCGCCAAAACAAATGCCCTTTTTCATTAATTTAATCTCTACCACCCAAGATAGTCTATCCTTGGAGGTTCAGAAGAAAGTCCCTCAAAGGAAGCCCCAGTGTCCCCTGCAGTCTCTCCAGGGTCCTGGGCCTGGGAAATGGGCTTGTGGACTCCCATCAGCTCTCCAGGCCCTGTTTCAGGTTTCGAGATCATTGTCCCAGTTCTGCGTCACTTCGATTCAGACCTGGAATTCAAATCTGCGTTTTCTGATGTATACACACACCTCTGCCAGGAAGCCCTCGGGGTGGAGAATGTCTCACCGAGGACCCGAAGAGTAGAAGGGATTCACAGCAGAGATGTGCACTTTAGTCTTTTAGGATGTTAGAAAGTCAGGCATCAGGCATCTCTGTGCTGAGGCTGTTCCTCGGCTTTTCATAACTTGGGGCTCAGCTAATCCCTCAACGCTCAGGCTGTCTCCTCTTTATTGTCCTCGTCCTCCTTTTCTCTAGGCCCCCACCCCCAAATACCTGGTCACTTCCTTCGCAGAACAATTTAGTTAGCTCTTTAAAATACCCCCTTGTCTCTTATTCTGTTTATTTGTACCTCTCTACCCCAGCATCTCAGAGCCTACACTTGCAACACTAAGTATTTATTGTTTAATGCAGTTATTCTTTAGAAGGAATTCTGGTGCCAGTTGGTAAAATTCTCTGTTTTACTGTATGTCCTGTTACATTATTTACATACATAATTATTATGGTGCTTTATTGTTTTTTGAGCACCTACTGCGTAGGCACCGAGTGCCTCGTTCAGGGCCATCCTACGAGGTTGATAATCTACAGACAGGAAAACCGAGGGATGGGAGTTAAAGTGATTCACCCATGACTGCTTAGGGGTTAGCAGCAGACTGAGGCTCTGAACCCAGGTCTGCCCCATTCCACGGGGGTCGTCCCACTTCTCCCTCCAGTTGTTCTGCCAGCCATGATTTGCAGCAGCTGTGATGAAGGACCAGTTGACTTTCTTTCCTCTCCTAATAGTGGAGACTAAAGAGGCTGACCGTAGCAACCAGGCTAGCCAATCCCATTTACTGAGCACCTACTATGTGCCAGGCCCTGGCTGGGCACCGTGGGGGAACCAGACCCACACCCTAGAAGGAGGTGAGCATTTGTCTCTGCAGAGTGCAGCAGGAAGTCAGAGTTGCAGCTGTGTGGGGCGGGGAGGGGCAGGGAAGGCAGGATTTAAGTAGAGGGGGAGGGCAGCGCTGGATATTCCAGGAGGAGAGTGGAAGAGTGGTGGCTTGGTCATGTGGACAGGCCAGTGTAGCTGAAAAGTGGGGGGCAAGGGGAGCTGCAGGTGATGTTGGAGGGCATCCCGTGCCAGATGAAGGCACTGAGGCTTGTCCTGGACGCAGTAGGAGCCCACCGAGAGTTCCAAGCTGAGCACCAAGCTGATATTTTCGAGACAATCCAACCAGCCAATTTGGGGTTGAGGTGGAGGGGTGATAGAGACAGAAGGCAGGGGCCCCAGCGCATCCTGTATGGGCTCACCCAGGGTCCACTGGCATGAACAGTGTCGTATGAACGAGGCAACCATGCCCTTTTGTGCAGACAAGTTACACTAGCACGTGCTTTGCTTTGGGTGGACACAGCCCTGTAGCAGACACATGACCGATGAGCTGGGTGAGCTGGGCTCCAGCCGTCCCTCCCCATTGTCCTAACGACCCACTTGTGCAGGGCACGTCGTGCAAAAGCAAATGTGGTATCCTTGCATGTCCCCACCCCACCAATGCTGGGTCATGCCACAGCACCCTTGTTTATTTTTGTCATAACATTTATCCCAAGTTGTTGTTATTGTGTTTCTTTACTTTCTTGTTGATTGGCTAGTATCTACCCAGCCCCCCAAATACAAGCACGAGACAGCACCTTTCAGTCCTATTCAGGATTGTACCCCAAGGGTCTAGCTCAGAGTTGCTCTCATTGGATATTTATCGAATGAATGAATGAATGAAGGAGCTCTTCCTAGGTGCCCAGTACTGTGCTAACCCCCTTGATGTGAATTACAATTTCTCCCCAAACACCCCATGAGTAGTCACTGTTACTCTATAGTGGCGCTCCCATATACAGATGAAAGGGAGGTTCACAGAAGTGACAGTCACCAGCTAGGGATTGGCCAGGGGGTGATGAGGACATAGGGCAGGGGCACTGGGATGGAGAGGAGGGCACCCCTAAAAGAGGCAAAGAGGAGGAAGCGGCCTGGAGGATGATGAGGAGCCGTAGAGATGGAGCTGGGAGGGTGTGTTGCCAAGGAGCCTCTGTTTCCTCATCTGTTGAATAGAAGGAATAACAGGTACACTGCTGGGTTATTGCGAGGCTTAACAATAATGTGTGCACATTACCTGGCACAAAGTAGAATCTAGTGTCCTCCTCCTCATTCATTTCTGACACCAATGTCTGACACCTTAGGAGAGAGGGTGGGGTGGGGGCAGAGCCACTGCTGGGGGTGGGGATGGGGCTAGGGGAGGAGCCTCATATGCCCAGGCTCCTGTCAATAATAGCCCAGGCCCCGCCCACTGAGGAGATTTGTGGGACAAAATGCTTTCTGACCCCATACCTTGGACCTCTGGAATCCCAGGTGACTCAGCCTAGCTTGGCCAGGTCACTGCAGGGGTGTGACATGGACACCAGCACCAGGCTCCCTAGGAGCCTCTGTCATCCTGATCTCCATCCTCAGGTCGGCACCAAGTTGGAGCTGCCCTCCTCTTAGCTCCCAGGACCATTGTCCTCAGGCCCAGCAACCTGTGCAAGTTCCAGCGGCTTCCAGAGCCAGGACCTCCCTCCCAGGCAGGGCAGGGAGAGAGCCAGGGACCAACTCCATAGGCTATCTGTCTGTATGTCCGTCCCTGAGGCGAGGGGAGCTCTGAGCCTCCAAGATGTATCCAGATAGACTCTCCCATTTATGGAGGGAAAATCTAGGAGCCAGACTAATGGAATATCTAAGCTGGAAGCCCTTTGGGGATCAGCCCAGAGAGATTCAGTGACTTGCTCAAAGTCACACAGCAAATTGAGGATAGAGCTAGGATGGAATTCAAGCCAAAGGATTTGAGGTCCCGAGCATGTTCTAGTTTGTTGCAGTGTCTGCATCCTGAGAGTGACGGGGATGGAGTGGGGGGAGACTGGAAAGAGAGTTGACTCTAAAGTGTGGGGAAGTAGGAGGACCTGGGAGGCAGGGGAGATGCCAGATGACCCTTGCAGGTGAGAGACGGAATGGACTTTGGACCCAGGTACTGGGTCCCAGAGGGATGGCTCTGGGGACTTCCAGGGAAAAGGAATAATATCAATACCTCGGTAGGAGGTGAGCACTTAGTTTGTTTTTCAGGTACTGTTTTAAGCCCCTGATCCAGATTAACTCATTTAGTGCTTTAGAGTCCAGAAGATAGGGGGTTTTTTTTGGTCGCGTTTTGCAGAAGAAGAAACTGAGGTTCAGAGAGGTCAAGCGACAGGTCATTGTAGGTGGCACAGCTGATGCCTAAACCCAGAGGGGTCTGACTCCAGAGCCTGAGCTCTCAGCCACTGCCAAACCACCACATTTACAAAGACCTATTGCCCCCATTTCACAGATGTGGAAATCAAGGCAAGTGGGATGGTAGATTTCTCCCCGGTCTGGCCCAACCTCTAATGCCAGCTCCACTTCCCTGTTCTCTGGCCCCTCTAGCTACTTCAGGAGATCAAGAAGGTCAACTTCACCCTCCTGGGCCATCACATCTACTTCGACCAGCAAGGGGACCTGCCCATGCCCCTGGAGGTTGTCCAGTGGCGGTGGATCCTGAACCAGAACCCGTTCCAGAGCATCGCCTTCTACTGCCCCACACAGCGGCAGCTGAAGAACATTCGCAGAGTTTCCTGGCACACCCCCAACGACACGGTCAGCTCTCGGAAGGGTTGGGGGGAGGGGCTCAGGCTGGGGTAGCCAGGGACGTTTTCATCGAGGAGAACACCTGAAATTCATTACCGATAGCTCGTGGGGTCTCTTTTGTCGATGTCTTGTCTGGGGTTGTGTCCTTCCACCACCAGCTGAGAACTGGAAGTTCAAGGCTTCCTGGCTGCTCAGGACCCTGGGGACCAGGGGCCTTTCACTGGCCTCTGCCAAGTCAACATTTACTGGGCACGTGTGCGCTAAGGACTTCGGTTGCCATGTCAGCCCTAGGAAGTAGATGCTACTATTCTCCCTGTTTTGTGGATTAGGAAACTGAAGGCACAGAGAGGTTGCATGACTTGCCTAAGGCCACACAGCATGCCCCCAGTAGAGGTTCTCTCAGGCTACATCCTATCAACAAATACTCATGTATTTGGTACGGTAGGTAGGCCTTCCACTGTCTCTGATACCTGTCCATCGAAAGCTCCTTTGTGTTACCCTCTTTAGATATTAAACTGTCAGAATTCTGCTGGTGTGGGAAGGGGTAGAGACCCCGCCTGGTGGGGTGGGAAGGGGTAGAGACCCCGCCTGGTGGGGTGGGAAGGGGATCTAAAAGCTTCTCAGAGACCCCTCACCACCCCCCTCCTGCCCGACACTTTGTCCCCAGTTCCAGAGGCACCTGGCGCTCCTGGTTCCTGAGCTTCTTGGGGATTTTTATGGAGTCAATTAGGTTGATGTCTATTCGTTCACTGCCGCTGCTGTAACAAAGTACCACAAACTGGGGGGCTTAGACGACAGAAACGTATTGTCTCACAGTTCTGGAGGCTACAAGTCCAAGACCAGGATGGCGGCAGGGTTGGTCCCCTGGGAGGGCTGTGAGGGAGAATCTCCTGCAGGCCTCTCCCAGCGCCTGTGGTTTGCTGGCCACTGCTGGCTTTGTGTGGCGTCTGCCAACTGTCCCTGGTCTCTGCCTTCGCCACGGGGTGCCCTCCCTGTCGGTGTGTCTGTCTCCGTATCTCCCCCTTTTGTAAAGACAGCAGTCGTCTTGGAGTGGGGCCCACCCTGCTCCAGTACGACTTCTAAACTGTTACATCTGCAAGGATCCTCTTTCCAAATAAGGTCACTTTTCTAGGTACTGGGTTAGGACTTCACCACAGGAATTTTGAGAGGACACAATTCAGCAAGTAACAGAGTTGCAGCCGTAGGTTTCCCTCAGGAAGCAGAGCCTGAGACAAGGGTTCCTGGGCCGTTGGTTTATCCCAGGATACGATCCAGGGGAACAGGAGAGGGAGACTGGGGACACTTCAGCAGGGACAGAGGGACAGTCAGCCCAAGGGAATGGTCTCGAGCTGGACACCGCTGTGAGCAGCGGGAGCTCAGTCCTGCCAGGACCTCCTAAGGAGCCACTTTAGAATCGTCCTCCAAGGGAGGGTAGAGGTTGACATTGATCCACTGGCTCTGTACCCTCCCCCACCCCCAGTGGTCCTGGGTCGCTCTGTGGGGTAACTCCCTTGAACTTCCACGTCACACGTTTGTGAGTGCCCAGCAGCTTCCCGTAGGCACCTCACACGGCAGCCCCAGGGCAGGGAGCCAAAGAGAGCTGCAAAGCCCCCGAGGGCAGGTGCCGATAGGTGACACCTGCGTGAAATGGGTTGCTGCTGCGATGGCAGACATGAAAGGTGGGCCGAGAAAATAGGAAGGAAGCGGCCGAGATGTCCACTCCTCGCTCCATACACTGTGTCTGTGCCCTCACTGAGCCTGGTGAGCTGGGGTTTTGGGGGCAGCAGCCAACACAGTCTCAGCACAAAGAGAGCTGAGTGGACGCAGCCCCAGGCTCTGTTGCTGCAGCTGGGCCCAGGAGCTGATATTCACCACCCCTCCCTCCCACCATCCATTCTGGAGTCCTTCATCCTCAGCCATGTGGCTGCTTGAGGTCACTCGGCTGGTGGGGTGGTGCAGACATTCATCCCCAAGCGTCTGAGCCTGTAGTCACCTTGTCCTTGCTGGCCTGTGGTTGTGCGTTTGCTCCGTAAGCACCAACAGCCACCTTGGTGAGTCCGCTGGATTCCAGATCTACTCCTTCCTCCCCCCTTGTTGGCAGTGATCCCAGCTCCTCATGCTCATCCAAGTCAGTCCCCTCCTTTCCCTGGCATGTGGCCCCCTAAGTGACCAGGTGGTCGACACACAGAGCCCAGTTGTATCTGCTGGTGGCAGTATTCCCCCTTTGGAGACCAGAGTCTCTTTGTAACAGTCTAAGGCTGTGGGATGAGAAGCAGCAGTTCTACAATGGACGGGCTCCTGACAAAAATGGACAGCAAATTCTGTCCAATCCTCCTTCCACCCCGTGGGAGCTGGACCCAGGCACTCTAGTTGCTGGGGCCACAGTACTACATACCAGCCTTTCAGTCAATGCTTATACCTCATCAAGGGCAGTGCCCCCATGCACGGGGAGTTGTACCCACATCGGTACCTTAGCTGAACCTTTATATGTCATCCCGTCATTTTATTAGGCTGGATACTTCTGGGTGGTGTGGTATACATTGGGATCAGCGGAGGGGCCCGTGTCAGACCTTCTTCAACATAAATTGGGCCCCTTGTCTGAGTTGATATTAGAAGGGACCCCACGTCACTATGTCATCCAGTCTGTGAGTCCTTGGATAGTGACACTCATTGCACTGCAGTCAGGGAAGGCAAATTCTTATGAAGACAAATCAGTGCTCCCTCCAGGGAAGAAAGGATGTGATGTGATGGATCTGCCGGCTGTGGACTGGCTGACGTTCTGGCGGATGGAACCAAATTAAGGGCTCAGCTGGAAGGTTCAGCAGTGACAGCAGCCAGGTCTACCCTGCAAGAGGAAGCCCAAGCTGTTCTTTAAATGTCTGGTAGAATCCACTGGTGAAGGCATCAGGTCCAGGGCTTTTCTTTGATGGGAGATTTACTGATTCAATCTCCTTAGTAGTTAGAGGTCCGTTCAGATTTTGCATTTCTTTGTGATTTAGTCTTGGTCGGTTTTGTGTTTTTAGGAATTTTTCCATTTCCTCGAAGTTATTCAGTGTCCCATGTGAACTTGAGAAGGATGTGTATTCTGTTGTTGGATAGTGTTCTGTATATGTCTGTTAGGTCTAGTTGTGTTGTTCAAGTCCTCTGTTTCCTTATTTATTTTCTGTCTGATTGTTCTATTCATTATTGAGAAGGGGTATTAAAGTCCCTCAGTATAATTGTGGAATATTATATTTGAATCGTTTATTTCTCCTTTCAGTTTCTAATGGGTTTTGCATCAAGTATTATATTTTGGGGCTCTGTTGTTAGGTGTATATATGTTTGTAATGATTATATCTTCTTGCTGGATTGACCCTTTTATCATAAAATGTTCTTTTTCTCTAGTAAATATTTTGGTTGGTATTTTACCCCTCTGGCTTCCTTTGAGATTTTATCTTTGGCTTTTTTTTTTTTCTTTTCATTTTGAATATGATGTACCTAGGTGTAGATTTTTGGGGGTACTTAACCTGCTTGGTGTCCTCCCAGCTTCCTGGATCTGTGGGTTGGCGTCTGCCATTACTTGTAGAAAACTCTCAGCCAATATTCCTTCAGCGATTTCTTCTGTTCCTTACTATTTTTCTTCTCTTCTGGATATTCCCATTATGCGTGTGTTGTACCTTTTGTAATTGTTTATAGTTCTTGGATATTCTGTTCTTTTTTGCACTCTTTTTTTTTTCCTCTTTGATTTTCAGTTTTGGGTGTTTCTAATGAGATATCTTCAAGCTCACTGATTCTTTACTTGTCTATGTCCAGTATACTGATGAGCTCATCAGAGGCATTCTTCACTTCTGTTACCTAATTTGTTTGTTTTTTAAATCCCTAGCATTTCCTTTTGATCCTTTCTAAGAGTTTACATTTCCCTGCTTACATTCCCCATCTGTTCTTGCACATTGCCCATCTTTTCAATTAGAGCCTTCCCTTCAGGGCAGGTCTTTGTTTAGGGCAATAGAAGACTCTGGGTGTATTTAAAAATGGTTGCCTTTTATGCTCCCCCTACTGGAAGCATGAGGGGATTTTTTCCCAGCCTTTCCCCTAAAAACCTGGGGGGTGGGGCTCCTGAAGGTCAAGGCGGTGCCCCCAGGAGCCTATCTCTAATGCTGGTTCGATCTCAGTCCCCAGCAGCTGGTCATTGATAGCAACCTCAGAAAGCGTCTGTCTCAATAGATGGGTGCTGTTACCAGAAGAAAGTGGGTTAGGTCTTGAGCAGGCGGAAGTAAAAGGGTCCCTATAAAGGTCCAGTTCTAATGGCAAACCTAGCATGCCTCCCCCTCTCAGTCAGGGGCAGGCTTTCCCTCCCCAAGCATCTTGCTAGTTGGGGAGAGGAAGGGGGTCCCCAAAGTGTGGGGAAAGAGGACTCAGGGACTCATGTCCTCCTTCCTCCAGATCCCCGTGTCCACATGTTCCAAAGACTGTCAGCCTGGGCAAAAGAAGAAGGCCGTGGGCATTCACCCCTGCTGCTTTGAGTGTCTTGACTGCCTCCCTGGCACCTTCCTCAACGCAACTGCAGGTACGACTCGCAGGCACGCACCCCTGCCCTGCCCTTGCCCTGCCCCAGGGATCTCCAGGACCCTTCCCCTTTGGCACGATTTCCCTGAGTGTCCAAAGGCCAGGGACCATGTTTGATTCCACTTGTGTCTCCCCAGTATCTGATGTAGAGAAAAATCTTCAACGTGGGTTGGTTTAGGGAGGGTGGGAGAAGAAACAGCACTCAACCAGGCAGGGCTGTAACTAATCCCCATCCACACACACATAACCCATAGCCCAGGGGTGTCAGGCCAGGGAAAGTCCACTGGATGATTAATGAATGAATGAATGAATGAATGGCTCTGACAAGACACTATCCTTGGCAAACAAGGATAGTATCTGACAGTATCTCTCTGGTCTCCCAAGTGCCTAGTGTAGTTCAGAGTATATAATGGTTGCTCAGTGAATATATCTTGAATGACTTTCCTGATTAGAAGAATAAACATCCATCCCTATAGAACATAAACTCCAGGAAACGGGGAACAATTTCATCTCTCTGTCCCCATTAGCGTTTACACAATTCAGAGTCGGGGCTCAAATTATTTTTTCATGACTTCACTGATTAGTAAATTAAGTAGATGCATACGTCTACCAATCCAAGTCCGTACTATGTGTCCAGCAGAGCACAGGGCACAGAGTAGATGCTCAATAAAAGTTTGTCAAATGATTTCGCTGGCCGTCCTCTTCCAACTGGTCAGTGGCCTGAAGACAAAGAACTGGGTTTCATCCTTCTCTGTGGCCTCCCAACTCAGGTGCCTATCGCAGGGGATGGTGCTCAAAAAAAACATTTGTGGAATGAATTCTTTGAATACGTGGTTGAATGTCTCTCCCACCAGAGAGTGAGGTCTTGGAAGGAAGGAATTATAATTATTGGGCTCTGAGTCAAGGAGACCTTGGTTCAGATCCTGCCTCTGTAACTTACTGGCTTTGTGACCTTACCTGGCTGAGCCTCAGTTTCCTTTTCTGGGAAATGGGTTGCTGTGAGAATTCGATGAACCCGTGGGTATAAGGGACTCAGTGAGTATGGGCTATGACTGCAGGGCTGCCCGTAGCTCTCTCTCTCCACCCCTGGGGCCTGGCCCAGTGCAGGCCCAGAGGAGGTAGTTGCTGGGAGGGTGGTTTTGACTGATGAGAGGTGCTATGCGCTCTTGCAGATGAATTTGACTGCCAGCCCTGCCCAAATAACGAGTGGTCCCACAGGAAAGATACCTCCTGCTTTAAGCGGCGACTGGCCTTCCTCGAATGGCACAAGGTACCCACCATCATTGTGGCCATCCTGGCCGCCCTGGGCTTCCTCAGCACCCTGGCCATCCTGATCATCTTCTGGAGACACTTCCAGACGCCCATGGTTCGTTCGGCTGGGGGTCCCATGTGCTTCCTGATGCTGACGCCAATACTGGTGGCGTACATGATGCTCCCCGTGTACGTAGGGCCACCCACGGTCTCCAAGTGCCTCTGCCGCCAGACCTTCTTCACCTTCTGCTTCACCGTCTGCATCGCCTGCATCACCGTGCGCTCTTTCCAGATCGTCTGCGTCTTCAAGCTGGCCCGCCGCCTCCCCCGCGCCTACGCCTTCTGGGTCCGCTACCACGGGCCCTACGTGTTTGTGGCATTCATGACGGCACTCAAGGTGGGCATTGTGGCAGGCAGCCTGCTGGTCACCAGCGCCAGCCCCACCGCCCACGCTGACCCCAATGACCCCAAGACCATGATCCTCTCCTGCAACCCCAACTACCACAGGGGCATCCTGTTCAACACCAGCCTGGACCTGCTCCTGTCCGTGGTGGGCTTCAGCTTCGCCTACACGGGCAAGGGGCTGCCTACCAACTACAACGAGGCCAAGTTCATCACCTTCTGCATGACCTTCTACTTCACCTCCTCCATCTCCCTCTGCACCTTCATGTCCGTCTACGAGGGGGTGCTGGTCACCATCGTGGACCTCTTGGTTATTGTGCTCAATCTCCTGGGCATCAGCCTGGGCTACTTTGGGCCCAAGTGCTACATGATTCTCTTCCACCCGGAGCGTAACACGCCAGCCTACTTTAACAGCATGATCCAGGGCTACACCATGGGGAGGGACTAGTGCTGCCCACTGGGACGGAGGGCCTCGGCGTTGGGACACAGGCCAGGCGCTTGCTTGTTCAGCTCCAGAAGGGTGAGGGAAGCCATCCCTGACTACTACCACCTGGCCTCCATCTCTGCTTTGGCATCCCTCCAGGGTTCTCTGCATCCTGGCCCTTTTGATCCACCTAGTGGTGGATGCCTAAAAATATTCGCACTTTGTTCCTCTCCCTGGAGCTGTTTAGCTTGCCGGGCACTGCCACCCCATTCTAGAAAAAAAAACAAAACACCACCCAAGGTGATCTATTGGTCTCCAAAGCAGGAGTACGATTTAGCAGGCTACATCGCCATCTGGTGGTCACAGAAGTATCTGCAGGTTCTGGCTCATTCCCTTCACTAGTGCTCATGGCTGGGCTGGGGCTGTGAGCTCACCTACTGCCATCTGGCATCATTCACAAGCTGTCCACGTGTTTGCATCTCATCTCCAAGATTCCCCCAGAGCTCGGACCTACGCTTGTGTTATCTCTGAGTAAGGGGTGGCGCAGTGGGCACTTCTTACATGCTCAGAATAAACGTTACTTGGGTGAAATAAATGAGTTTCCTTCTTGTCTCCAGAGGTCCTCTGAGAAAGAACGTGTGGAATCAGAGACCTCAGTTTGGATCGCAGCATTGCCACTTCCGAGCTGTGTGTCTTGGGCCACTTATTGACTGTGCCTGAGCCCACACTTCCCCATCTCTAAAATGGGAACAGCTGCTTCACAAGGACATTTAAGGGTCAGAGATAATGCGTGTAAAGTGCACATAGTAGGTACTCAGGAAGTGCCAACCAATGCAAATCCACATGACCCTGGAACCATCAGGAACAAAATAAGCGTGTGTTTCCTTTTTATTATACCCAAATGACCACAATATATGCTCTAATCCATGGTGCTAGTCTTTGCTGGGAATCAGCCCCACCCCAGCAAATTCTGGGTGTTGTCTTGGAGGTACCTGGGCCTCATGCATGCTCCAGAGCCAGCACATGCCATGGCACTGTCACCCTGGCATTGCCAAACCTTGGAGAGGCTGTGCTTCTGGGTGTGGCAGTGCCCATGCTGACCTCCCCCCGCCAACGGTGGGCTCCTGTGGCAGGCGGGGCCCTGACTTTCCCGTCCAGCGGTCAGACCTGGCTTCTCGCAGCTCACCAGGGAGCCAGAACTTCAGTGCCAAGGCCTCCAAACTGCTGCCCATAGAGGTTAAGTGTTCAGGTACTCTCAGCTTACAGGTGGGAGAACAAGTGTCTGAACCTCCCCTCACTCAGGCAGAGAAACACAGGCGCCCTGAAGAATCTGTCCCTGCGGTGACCTTGTGGCCTTCTCAGAACTCCCCTGGGGATGATTTATAGTTTGGCCAGCACCAACTCTGGCAGGAGCCACTGCCGTAAGCTTATTTGCAGCTGGGAGGGCAGGACTGTCCCCTCCTTGTACTGAATTTACCTCTTTCATGCTTCGAGATGGTGGGGGATGGAATCTTGGCTTGAATCATCTGGGATTTGGGGGAATGACCTTCCCATTTTGGGGACAGTCCCTGTTTCTCTTCTGCGAGTCTCTTTCCGGAGCTGGCACATAGGTGCTCCATGAAGATGGATGTGGCAGCTCAGTCACCCCGATTCCTTCACCTTCTCCTCACCCCCATTCCCTCAGACAGCGACATGATTCATTCAGTTCATCCCCCACAGCTTGGTGTGCAGGACGACGAGAAGTCTTCAGAAACACAAAACAAATGTTTGTGCGCACAATGGATAGGAACGATAGGGGACATTTCTCACCCTTCCTAAGCACTTTGCTACTGTATCCGTGTATTCCTCACCATGCTCTATTAGTCACATACTGTTAAGATCTTCATTTTACAGATGGGGGTGGGGGTGGGGGAATGGGACTCAAAGTGGTTATAAAACCCCTCCAGCCCCAGACCGCCCACTCCTGGAACCACAACCCTCGGTGGAGTAGGACCAGATGGCCCTACCTGGAAAGCTGGTGCAAGTGGGGGACCCACAGTTATGGGCCAGCCAAGACACTGTGGTGTGCTGGGGGCTTCAGACTTCAGGGAGGTGGCTGGTAGAGATAGTGACCAGGGAAGACTGCAGGGAACACTGGCATTTGGGAAGAGCCTTGAAGGACAGAGAAGTGTTTGGAAGGCAGGAAGTTGGAGTGTGGGGGAGGGGAAGGGGGCCAGCAGGAGCAAAGGTGGGGTGCAAGGAGGCCAGGGTAGCTCTGGAGGGAGCCTGTGGCTGAGAGTGGCCAGGTTGTGAGAACTCAGCTTGGAAGGATAGCTGGAGTAGACATGGGAGACCCTGACCCGGGCATCCGGACCCTGTCTTCCCTGGTGGCAACTGCTACGGTCCGTGCACAGGCTAGCCTTGCCCCACTCCTGGGTCACCTGAGATCCTGGCCATCCTTCTCCTCTGTGACCAGCCTCCCCTTTGGCTGGGTCCTCTTCCCACAGTCCTGGGTGTTGGCCTGGCCCAGTGGGCAGGACTCTGCCAGAAGACCCCAAGGACAGACTGTTGGTGTGACCCTGTCTTCTCTGTCCCCTCCTCTTGCTTCCCAGGGGAGCCCAGAGCCTCGGCTGAGACCCCGCCTGGCCTTGAGCCTCCGGGGAACAGCTCTGCATGGTCTGCTCCTGGATATGCCAGTGTCCCGTCCCCTCCACCCCCACGCCCTCGGGACCAGATTGTCAGAGGATCAGTGAGTTTTAAGCTCTTAATTCTCTTTTCTTGCATGCTTCTGACGCCTTGGTTTAAATTTTTTTTTAAGCAATAATAACCTCATTTTCCTGGTTGTGCCTCACGGACCGCCACTAGAGAGAGAATCCTGGAATCCCTCAGAGGCAGCTGCTCCACACCTCCTTCTAGAGCGGCCCGGAGCTGAGATCTTAATCCTTTCTTGTTCCCCCCCAGTGACGGGAGCCTCATCGAGGACAATGCCAGTTATTAGAAAATTCTCCTTAGATTGAATCAAAACCTGGGGTTTCCATTATGGACACTAGTTTTATCCTTTGGGACCGCACATTAAATTTCATTCCTCTTTCTCATGATGACCTTTTATATATAATAACAAAAAGGATAACTGCCTTTCAAGGAGCACTGACTGTATGCCAGGTGCTTCCCACGTTATCTCTAATCCCCACAATGACCCTGCGCAGTGGGTCAGTGGCCTTATGCAGACACATCCCAGCATCCCCTGCCCTCTCCCCCTACCCACAGCCCCTGTCCTCCCAAGGAGAGCGGGAGTGAGGGGTGTCTATGTGGTTCTAGGGAAGCTGACTCTGTGGCCTGGCTCTAGGGGGTGGAGCAGGAGACCTAGGCCAAGCCAATCTGTACACGCTCTTCCCCTGGCTGCAGTGATTGGCTCAGGGGTGGGCACATGACCTAGGTTTGCCCAATGAGAGGGACTCCCAGGACTTCTGCTGGGACAAAGGTTCTTTCTCTAGGAACTAGCAAGGCTATAGACCCAGGAGCTGGGGCAGCTCTTGTGGGACCACAAGGCGAACCAGCCTTGGAGGGAAGCTGGACCTTGCAGAAGGTAAAATGGAAAGATGGAAAAACTGGGTCCTTGGCAACTGTTGAGCTGATCGATCTTGCCTGAAGGCAGCCATACCTTTGAAACCTTTCATTTCGTGAATCCATTGATGTCCACTATTGTTTCAGGTAGTCTGAGTTGGGTTTTCTGCCATTCGCAACCCAACACATTCTTGTCCTACTGAAGAGGAAACTGAGGCTCAGAGATGCTGACTGTCTTGCCCAGGGTCATCCAGCTCTTAAGTGGGGAGCTAGGATTTGGACTCAGTGGGGAATGGGGTGGGGGGGTACAGCAAGTGTGTTCTCCTTCATCATCACGATTCTTCTCTGCAGCGTTTTTCTCACCTTCGGTGTCACTTCTAATGCATTCGCTGCTTGAGGCATTGAGTACTTGTTGGCTGGGCAGTGAAATGCCTGGAGCCTTTGCACGGCGGGTGTGGACCTGGTGGGCGCTGGTGGGGAGCCGGTTGCCATCGGGAGCCCTGGGGCCAGGCCGGGCTAAATGTGCTGTTTTCCCTGATGCCTGGGGCTGCAGGGGGAATGGAGAAGGTGGCAGAGGGAAGCCAGGAAGCTGGAGCTGGGCCTCACAGGCCAGGACAAGTCTTCTCATTTGACAGCATGTCCATTGCTCAGACCGGACAACTGACTCCTCCTTCTCTCTCTCCTACATCCTATCTGCCAGCAAATCTGTTGGTTTTACCTTAAAAATATATCCCAAACCTGGTTTCAGCCTCGGTTCCAGGATCAGCCTCCTAATTGCTCTCCCTCCTTCTGCCCTTGTCCCCACAGTGTCCAGAGTGGTCCTTTAAAAACAGAAGTCAGTTCATCTCCTTCCTTTGCTCAGTACCCCAGGGGTCCCCACCCCTCAGAGAAAAAGCCAAAGTCCTTACATGTGTGTCAGACCCACAGGGCTCCCGCCACCTCTCCCACTTCATTGTGGTGTCTTCCTGCCCTGCTACCCTCCTCTGCAGCCGCACTGGCCTCCTCGACATCCCCTGAATCTGCCATGTTTCTGCCTCAGGGCCTTTGCACTGGCTGTTTCCTCTTCTTGAAATACTCTTCCCCACATAAGCACATGGCTTGTTTCCTCACTTAGTTTGGCTTCCTGCTTAACCTTTTCCTTTAACAATCTCCACCGTCTAACACGCCATGTTTTACTTCTTTGTCTTGTTTATTGTTTTTCTCCCCCCAAAATACACTGCAAGCTCCACGAGGGTAGGGACTTTTGTCTCTTTTGCTCACTGACACATCCCAAGCTCTTGGAGGAGTGTCTGGTACAGAGTAGATTGAATGAATGAGTGAATGAATGAAACAACTCTAACAGATCCTGCAGTCAGAAGCCAGGAGAAGCAGGAGCAGGTTGGGAAGTGTGGAAAGTAATGGTCAGGGTGAGTGGTTCAGGTTTGCAAGCAAGGACCGGGTGTTGGGAGCTAGCCTGTACTCCGGCATCATTCTCTCACTCATTCATTCATTCATTCACTCAGGTCAGGCCCCCTGCAGCACCGAGGATACAACGTCACCCAAGAAAACAGTCCCTGCTCCCAAGTAGCTCATGTGTTAGTGAGGTAGTCAGGACACGGATCAGACCAGCGCAACATGTGACAGTGCTGTGAAGCAAGGAATTCAAGGTGCTATGGAGGCCCCAGAAAGGATGCCATGCCTTAGAAGGTGAGGAAGGCTTCTTGAGGAGGTGACATCAGACCAAGACCTAAAGAATACGTAGCGGTTAGCCAGGCGAGGGACATACTCTGAAGAGGAACGGTCGGGCGGTTGGTCGGTGGTGTGAGCGAAGGCCTGGGGACAGGGAGACCGGGCAGGTCAGAAAATGGAAAGGTTTAGTGGAATTTGAGAGTGAGAGTGGATAAGCTGGGGAAGGAGAAGGGAGGGAAGGAGAGAGGGGGGAGGGATTTAGAGGGGAAGAGAGAGACAGAGAGACAGAGAGGGAGACAGGGAGAGGGAAAGGGAGAGAGGGAAGAGAGAGAGGCAGAGAAGAAAGGAGAGAGAGGGGACACAGGGATGGGGGATTAGAGAGAAAGAGCTAAGGAGAGAGGAAGTAAGAGAGAGGTGAGAGAAAACGGGGAGAGAGGGAGACTGTCCCACTGTGTGACTCTGGGTGCGTTGCCTTACTCCTCGTGCTGCAATGTCCTCTTCTGTAAAATGGGGTGACGGTCATAGTGCTGTCCCACGGGGCTGTTGGGGGGTATTGCATGAGACACCGCATGTAAAGCACTTTGCAGGATGACTGGCACAGAGCAAGTGCTCAACAAGTGTCAGCTACATTTATGGTAAGGAATCTGGACTTCGTCCTAAGAAAGAAACCTGCAGGGTTTTCGAAGAGAGGACAGGCAGTGTGGGTCTGAGAGAGGAGGCAGGGAGACCCCTTGCATGTTGGCCACCAGGTCCAGGTGAGTGAGGACGGTGGCCTTGGAGTTGAGTAGCATCCAGGTTCCTTGGTGGCAGATTGGCCCTGGAAGGAGGAAGAGGAATCCCGGTTTGGATGGTGACTGCTGGGAAAGCTGTCAGCTGGGAGGGTTTGGGCCATCTAAGGGTTAGAAGGGAACGCCACGGTCATTCACACCATCCCTTATGTCCGTGCAGGCTGGGGCCTGGCAGGCAGTGCCGGTCCACTCTGTCAAGGTCTCCCAAGGTTGGCCCAGGAGTGCCAGGTAGAGGGAGCTGGCAGGAGCTTGCAGACATGCCTGGGCCCCTTGGGTGGAGTCCCATCTGGGCTCACTCCACAACCAGAAGCAACAGTTTGCTGGACTCTCTGGGAAGAGGAGATGAGGCCCCTTCTCCCTGGACCTCAAAACTGTCCCTCGGACCTGCTGCCATGGGGGTGGGGGAGTGCCCAGGGCAGGCCATGGAGCAGGGCGGGGTACTGCCTTACTGCCTGCCCTTCTGCAGGGAAGAGGGACGTGGTGCGGGGGGTCCATACAGTAATGTAGAGGCCCATCTGTTTCTAGTTAGCAGCTCCAGGGGAGCCTAATTGGCAGATCAAACCATTCGATGTTCCACGTTAGATAAGTAGTTAGAAGAGCCCCAGTGGAGTCTGACACTTTGGATAGAGCCCAAGCCCTGCATCTGACCACCCCAGGGCCTGGGGTGCTAATGTGAACCAGACCCCAGCACGCGGAAGCGGGAGGATATTAACAAGTGTCAAAAAGCATTGAAGCGCCTGGGCAGATGCAGCTCTGCCTCTGCCCCCCTGCACTGAAGGGGGGCACGGGGCGCCTGAAACTTAAGCTTGACCATTAAGGAGGAGGAAAGAGCTCTCAGAGGGTGGTTTCCCCGATGCTGGCTATGGCTGGGGACACCTGAGAGCCAGGGGTTCCTGCCCTGGCAAAGAGACGGAGCAGAAAGCTGTTCGGCTCCAAATGGGGAGATCTCAGTTCTTGCTTCCTGTATGATCTGCTGTGGGTCACAGGACATGAAGGGACTGGCTGTAGCTGTGTGACTTTGGGCAAGTGGCTCTACCTCTCCGAGCCTCAGCTTTCTCATCTGTAGAATGGGGAAAAGCAATCCTGCCTCACTCAAGGTGGACAGATTTAGATGGATCCCAGCTTTGCTGGTTATTACCTTGGACACAACGCTTGACCTGTCAGAGCTTCACAAATCTCATCTGTAGAACACGGTTAATGACAGGAAGCATCTTATCAGGTTGCTGTGAGGGTTAAATGAGCTCCTCCATGCAAAGTACTCAGAACTGAGCCTGGCCCATAGTAAATGCTGTATAAATGCTAGCTGTTGTGTTAGTCAGCACTTGTTAGGTTATGCTTTCGTGACAAACTTCCCCTGAATCGCGATGTGTTACAGAAACTGACATTTCTTTCTTTCTTGTGTTGGAAGGCAGCTGTGGGCTGGCTGCAACTCTTTTCCACGTGTCTTTCTGGGATCTAGGCTGAAACTTGGTACTCTCACAGCAGAGGGAAAAGAGCGATGGCAAAAGCACATAGTGACTCTTAAAGCTTCTACTTGGGGTGGCATGTGTTCCCTGCACTCCCATTTCATTGGCCAAAGCAAGTCACATGACGCAGCCTGATATTGCCGGGACAGGGAAATCAATCCTCTCACAGGGAGGGACAGTGAATGTGGGGACGACAAGGTGATAGGCCATGGTCATGACTATGATTAATACGGGGACCATGGGGGTATGGGGGTCATGGCGTTTTGTCATCATTTTGGTTTGGATTGTGGCAAAATGGTGAGTGTCCCTACTTTGTCATTAATGGCCCTCCCTCCTTTGGGGGGGGCTCTTACCAGTCTGTCTGAGTCCTCGTGCTATAGAAAAAAGACCTCACGGAATAATCCACAAACATTAAAGGTCAGTAGCCCTTGAGAGGAACCCTGAGGATGAGGCTTGGCACACTCCTCATGGCGAGATTTCGGGCGCCAGCCGAGGGGAAGACGCTGTTACCCAGAGGCCTTGCCAGCACCAGGGAGGCGGTGCCACCCAACACCTGGCCTTAGAGCTGACCATCGGCATCAGTGACCTTACGGAAGGTCCCCCCTTGAACCACGAGCCACCCTGTCCCAGCCAGAGACATTCAAGCCAGAGACATTCAAGACATTTCAGGGGACATCTGAAATGCACCTGTGCATCCTGGGACCCTTTCCCAGTGACCTAGAAGGACATCCTCCAGGGCAGGGGGCAGGTTTGCCCACCTGTGCAGTCTGGACTGGACTGGTCTCAATCCCTTCTCCCTGACGTGGCTTGAGCACAAGTCATAAGCCCCCAAGAGTGTGTGTGTCTGCCACCGCACCCAGCATATTTCCAGGCCCAGGGAGAATCTTGTTCCTGGTTTTCTTGTGTTGGTAAACTGAAGAGAGTTTACAAGATACATAGCAACCCCTGTAGTGACAACGGTGCCATTTGTGAGTGTTTCCTATGAGCCAGGTGCTGCGTTTAGCGTCTTGCACACACCATCCCATTTAATCCTCATGGCCATCCACTCGGGGTTGCTGTTATCCCCATTTTACAGATGAGAGAACTGACGCTCTGGGGACTCCCAGGCCATTCATTTGGTTAAGGATGGAGTTGGGATCCAGGTCTGCCTGACTCTAAAATAAAAATGGAAGTGACACTTCTCGTTGTGAAGATGGGGATAACACCAGAGTGACCTTTGTAATAATGCCGTGATAACACATAACGTAATAGCAGTCCCAATAACAATAGCCAGCTTTGAGGACACAGCTCTAGATTCAGACAACAGGGTGGGAAGGTATCAGGGAGGGCAAAGCTTGTGTGAATACGTTTCGTTCCTGTCGTACATACATCATTCTACTGAATCCTTAGGACAACCTTGCAAGGTGTACAAAATCATATATTATAAACTGCATATTTTCTGAAGAGGAAGTTGAGGTCCAGAAAGTGACCTGTCCAAGGTCTTAGAGCAAGTGGCTGGCAGAGCCAGGATTGAACCTGGATTTGAACTCGATGTTGGGTGATGGTGGGCACGTGGTCATACCGTGGATAGATGGTGGCTATTCAATTAGGGTGAAGGAGAGTAGGCTACAGCAAAGAGACCCCAAAATGCTTGAGCACGGCAGAAGTTATTTCTCTGCTATGTAACCATCTGGAGGTGTGCAGTTGAGAACTGGGGGGCAACTCTGTCATCCTCTGAAGATCGCATCCAACTCTGACCCAAGATGGCTGCTCCAGCTCCCACCATCACATCTGCATCCCAGCTAGTGAGAAGGAGGGTGGGAAGGGAAGTACATGCCCATTCCTTTCCAGGCACAACCTGGAAGCGGCAGACAATGTCCTCTCACAGGTCATTAGCTAGAATTTAGCTATCTGGCCACACCTAGCTACAAGGGAAGGTGGGAATGTAGTATTTAGTGGGTGTCTATTGTGGATCCTCCTTTAGGACTGAAGGACTTCTTCCCCCAGCTGCTGGGAGGACTGTTGGCTCATAGTCCTCAGCTCTCCCTAGAAATGGCGCTTGACTGGAGAGAGCTGCCTTGCCCAAGGTTATGGACCCTTCCAGTGGACAACTTGCAAGCAATGGCCAGATGCTGTGGGAATATCAAGGCCCATTTCAGGCACAGGGCTATCCAATCTTCAGAGGTCCTTGACAGCTTAGCTTAGGCCTTTGCAGCCCAGCCCTTCCCTCTGCCCTTTTCCGCTTCTTTCCCTCCACTTCCATAGGTGTGGGCCCCCAGAGCACTCCCCAATAACCTGCCTGCTGATCTCCATTTCAGATTCTGCTTCCCAGGAACCCAACCTGCAATGGCATCCGTCAAATACACTTGGGATCCCTGTCCTTAAAGGAAGAAGGAGAGAAGGCCTACTGAGGACAGTGGCAGTCGGCTTCAGGAGCGATGGGATCGTGGTGGGTACTTGTGGGGATGTGAAAGTGTCAGGAGGCTGGTTGCCATGGTGATGATGGTCATGGCCATAAGACGCAGGGAAGCCATGATGGCACGATGTTGATATTCACTCCCCTGGGGTAGGCTTGCCTGCCCGCTGGACCCCAATTCGGAGACGCCACACTCACTCCTGGCCCATGAGTGGGTCCCTGTCAGGGCTGCTCTCTTCCTGTTTCTGATGTTCCCTCTGGATGACTGTCAGCCTGCTTCCTGGGCCCTCAGACTCCTCAGTCCCCCTTTCTTCTAGCCAGCCTGGTGCCTGCCCTGATGGGGTCCCATCTACGGCTTCTCATCTCCAGTCCCAACTCTAGGCCCATCTCGTCCTCCCAGCTTTACGTCCCTGCCGACTACCCAAGCCGTTTGGCCCTTCCTGGGGTCTGAGTCCCATCCCACTCTCCCTCTGTCCAGCTAGGTTTCTGGGTTTATTGTCAGCTGCAGGGAGTCCCCCTTGCTTTCTGGTGCAAGCCATCCGCGGTCTGGCTCGGCAATGATGGTGGGCGGGCGGGGAGGTGTGGATGGTAGCGATGGTGATGAGGATGAGGATGGTGGGGATGATGGTTTTTATGCTGCCGTGGAGATGGGGACCGCGGGAACGACCGTGGTGGCAGGGCTTATGTTGACGGTGGTGTTGTTGGTGGTGATGGGGGTGTTGGCGATGGTGGTGACGATGGTGACGGTGTTGGCGACGGTTGTGGGGATGATGGCGACGAAGATGTTAATACTGATGCTTTCCTTTCTGGCTGGATGCTTTCCTTCAGTCCCTGGTTTGGGGGCCAAAGGCCGAGGTCACCTTTCTCCTTTCTTACACCAGCAAGATGCAGACCTCGCTTTTGGTCAGATCTTGGTCAGTAGGGGATCCATCCATTTTCTGGCTGAGGTGGAGCAGACCACGGGATGAAGTCTGGCGGACAAATCTGTGTTCCTTCCCAGCCCCACCCCATTGACCCCTTCTCTAGAAAAGGGTGGGTGGGCCTGATCAAGCCCCTGACCTTCTGTCACCACAGTCCTGAGGGGCAGGCCTTGGGCTTGTGACTCAAAAGAGCAAGAGAGAGCACTGGACAGGGAGCCAGGCAACTGCTCTGCTTCTGAATTCTTGCGTGACTGTGATGAGCCCCTTTGCCTCCCTGTGCCTCAGTTTCCCCACTTGCATAATGAGAGGGTTGGATAAGACCTAAGGGTTTAAATCGTGGCGCAAGGACTGTTTCTGGGGTAACAGTGATGCAGGAAGTCCACACTGGACTCCCTTATCACCCTGGCCTGGGCTTGCCATGGTCTCGCCTGTGGGGATCACGTGAGAGCGAATGGTTTGCTGTAGCTGGTCCCTTTATGCTGACAGTGGGTTCACTCACAGCTTCACGTATGTGTGCGTGTGTGTGCATGTATGCGTGTGTGTGAGTATCTATCCCCAGAACAGATCACAAATACAAGCACCTAGTACCGCTTAGAGCACTTAGCACCTCCTGACCCACCCTCCAATATGAGCCTGACCACCTTAGCCTGACCCACCCCCATCTCACCCCTGGACGTCTGGGCAGCCCCTCACCCATCTCCCAGCTTCTGCCCGTGCCCCCTCCACAGTGAATTAAAACTGAAATCAGATCTTGCCACTTCCCTGCTCAAAATGCTTCCCCGTCCCATCAGAGTAAAAGCCAGTGTCCTGACAGTGGCCCACTGGGAGTCTCTGAGCTCCCTGTTACGTCCCTGACCTCCCCTCCTCCTGCTCTGCCCTCTGCTCACTCTCTTCCAACCACACCGGCCTCCTTGCTGGTTTTCAAACACATTAACCATGCATAGTCCCACCTCAGGGCCTTTGCACAGACTGTATCCGGCAGTGGGGAAGTGGAGAGGGGCTGGGCTTGGGGCCAGTGTCCCAAGGGTGAGTCCTGGTGCAGCCGCTTGGGGTGGTGTGAAGTTGGACAAGTTACCACACTTCCCTGAGCCTTGCTTTGCTCCTCTGTAAATGGGATAAGAGCTCTCCATCTCGTAGTGAGTTATGTCCAAGCTCCTTAATAAACAGTTAATAAACAGCAGCTACTCTGATCTGACCACTACTATTACGAATCCCTCAACCCCTACGAGTCTATGTTATCGATGACAATAAAACGGAGGCAGGAATAGGGGTTGGCCTAGGGCTGGGCCTAGGAGCCTGCCAGGAGCCGCCAGCCTCCTGCATCTCCTTGGAGCCCTCCGGTCTCGGAGGGAGGCCTGCCAGACCCTTTCACTAGAAAGTGAAGAGAACCCCCACCCCCACCCCCACCCCGCCCCTGGAAAGTGTAATTCTGAGCCCAAGGGAATGAAGAAGCCAACATGTGGAGAGCAAGAGATCTGGGCTGGGATTCAGCAAACCAATTCCTAGGACCCATTCTGAGCTAGTCATTGGCTCCTGTGACTTTGGAGGTCCCTCTTCCCCTCTGGGCCTCAGTCTTACTATCTGTAAAATGGTGGGCCCGGTTACCTCTCCCCTAAGGCTGCTCCCCTCCTGCATTCAGCAGGAATCTAGCACGATGGGACTGGAGCACGTCCCAGGGGCAGCCAGGGCGCCCTCCCACGCCTGTGGCCTGCCTTCCCCACATCCCCCAGCCCTTTGTGGCTTCTGTCCTGCCACCCCCACCTCTGCAGCTCTGTTCACGGGGTGTCAGATATGTGTGCATCTGCGTGGGTGAGAACATGATCTGTACGAGCAGTGGGCCTTCCCGTCCAGGGCAGGGCCCGGGGTGTCCCCCACTGCTTTGCCCCAGGCGGCCAGCCTCCTGGCTCCAACACACGGCCAAAGGAGTCTCCCACAGATGTGGAACAAAATGAAGACTTTGAGAAAAACACTCCATTTGTGAAATCGCCATACGCCTCTTCTTGGGGCAAGCAGCGGATCTACACACTCATTGACTCTGGGCCTCAGTTTCCCCATCCACATAAGAAGAGTGGTCCCCAACTGGGGTGTGAACTTTCCCCGGGTGGTCTGACCACGAGCCTCATTCTAGGCTATGGTACTGGGGTGTCTCTGCGGCCCCATGACTATGGCCCGGGTCCTTCCGGAAAGCCAGTAGAGGTTCCAGGTGTACGCTCTCTGAAGGGCAGTTCCAGAAGCCGACAGCAGATGGTGCTGTTGACCCCATTCCTGGGCAGGAGCAGGAGCAGGAGCAGGAGCAGGGCCAGGAGCAGCCGCCACTGGAGGCTCCCAGGCTCCCAGCTCCAGGTCCTGGCAGCACTGCGGGGCTTGGGCTCCCTTCTCCATGGAGCCGAGGCTGGACTCTTGGGCACTTCCTCCATGGCCCATCCCTTGCCCTGGGGAGAGGCCCCCGGATGGGAGACCGAGCCGAGCGGGGAGCATGGTTGCAGACATGTGCACACGGGACACAGAGGCGTGCACAGGTGGTTCAGTTCAGCTCATTGTCACTGATCACATGTGCGCTTGCATGTCACCCACACAGCATGGGGGTCTGCCAGGCTGGGGGGGCGTGAGGGAAGGGAGGGCTAAAAGGAGGGCATGTTTGCATGGGTTTCTGGGGTAAGCTGGGTGCATGAACTGTGTGTGCGTGTGCCCATGTGAGGGGGCAGCATGGGGGTGTGGATGCACAAGTGTGCCTGTGTGTGTACACGTGTGTGAGTGGGCGTTGTGTGTGGAAGCACTCCAGCGCCATGTCCCTCTGGGTACGACTATTGCTGTGTGCGTGGGTGTGTCAACATGTGTCAGTGGTGCCCATACATGTATCTGTGTGCGTGTGTGTACGTGTGCTTGTGTGGGAATCACAAACTCCTGGCAACCTCCAGGCTGGGCTGCTGGACAAGAAGCAGGAAGAATAATAAATGGCTTGAGGGGTAGGGAGGGTGTGGAGGGGCCGGCTGAAAAAATGAATTAAGCTCTTTGTTAGGAGGTGAGAGTGAGGCCAGCCGACCCCGTGCCTGGAGCCCTCAGCCCAGACGGGGAGGGACGTGGGGTGCTGCAGAGCTGGGAGGGGCAGTGCTCTCACTGAACTTGTGAATGTGTGAAGGTACACTCTGTGCCAGGCGTGTGCCAGGCCCTGTACATGGGCCGTCTCACTTAACGTCCTCCTCACAGATGAGGAAACGGAGGCTCAGGGACCACGGGAACGTGCCCGTTCTCAGGACGGTGGCCATGGCAGTGAGAAGGGACGGTGACAAGTGGTGGAGCTGAGTCTTGAACAAAAGTCCACTCCGGAGCCTGATCATGAAATCGCCTCCCCCTCAAGTGGGCCTGGCCGGTGGGCCGCACCCAGTACCAGTGAGTGTCTGTCAGGCCCCGGGCTGGAGTAACAGCGGGAGGCAGGTGTGAGGGCAAGGGTGGGATGGGGAAAAGGAGTCAGCACTCCTGGTGTCGAAAGGAGGCAGCTCGGGGCAGTGGACGCATCGGCCTCTGCCCTCAGCGTGGGATCAGCCTCTGGGAGCCTCAGTTTCCCTGGGTGCTGAGCCCTGACCTGGTACAAGAAACCTTGTAAATGAATGTTAACTGAGCACCTACTATGTGCCGAGCACAGTTGTGTATGCTGGAGACATAGCAGGCGACAAGACAAACTCCCTGCACTCACGCAACCTAAAATCCAGTCCAGAGGAGGGACAAGAAAGAACGCGGCGGAGAGAAGCACAAACGAGACCCATTCAGACTGAGGTAAGAGTTAGGAAGGAAGACTGGACCAGGGAGACGTGACGGACTGTGACTGTGGCTGTTCTGTGCAGTGGGGCAGGGAGGGTGTCTCTGGGGGGACATGCCGGGGCTGGCAGGAGGTCCTCCATACAGAGGGAGCACCTGCTTGAGTGGGGTGCTGAGGAGCTGGTGGCAGGGGCTGAATGGAGCAGGGCCTCGTGGGGCCACCCGAGGATGGAGGATTTCATTCTCAGGGCAGCAGGGAAGCTGCAGGGAAGTTTCAACATGCGAAGATCTGATCTGATTTGCGCCTTAAAGATGGCCCGGATGCAGGGTGGAGAATGTTCCATGGGGCTGATGATTCTGCTGATCGGGACTCCGGCATGTGACAGGGACTCTGGAAGAACCCGCCATGGCCCAGCGGGTTTAGAACACGAGGCCCGGGAAGCGGGGTTTAGAACACAGGATCCTGAAGCAAGCCCTCCTCCTGGTCTCTTCATCCCCTCGGTCCTGGGCGTCCTGAGACTTCCAGCTCCTTGCCTGGGTAGGATATTTTTTTGTGCTTGGAATGTGCCGTGCATCTTGGGAGTTAGGGCTCCAGGCGTATATAGACCCTCTATCCTGACACAGAGTTCAAATCTCAGCTCATCTCTTATCGGCAGGATACTTCGGCCAAGTTACTTCTCTGAGAGCCTCCGTTTGCCTGTCTGCAAAATGAGGATGAGCTGTGGCGAGGAGGAAATGTGATGGAGCATCAAAGGTCTCCACAGTGTCGGCACGTGTCGTCAGAGCTCCAGGGTGTTGATTACTGAGTTCCCAGAAGGGCCTGGGTGGGCCACTGACCTCCCTGAACCTCAGCTTCTCCTCCTGTAGAATCACACCCGTTTTGAAGGTATAGCCGAAAATTCAAATGAGATGTGAGAAAGTGCATGGCACAGAGTAGGTGCTCAGAAAATGTGGTTTCAGGGTGCTGCCCCAGGTGGCAGCACCAGGCCAGCTCTGCAGAGAGGTGGCTACGAGGCGCAGGGCATGGCCAGGAGGGTGTCAGGGTTAGCACAAGGCCCTGCAGGCCCCCTCCTGCCTCCCCTGGGCTCTCCCAGTGTCTGCCCTCCCCCCAGCCCCAGCCTTCACCAACCGCTGTGCCCCAGGAGTGAGCCTTGGGCAGTCTACTGGAGCCCTTTCCCTTCTCCGGATTTGCATGTTTAAAATATATCTGCTGACATCTTGCAGCTCTGGCCCAGCCTCCCCACATCTTTGGGGGCTGAGCTGTGAACCTGCACAAGAGCCCAGAGAAGTACAACCACTGGGCCCCTCCATGCCAGCACCTTCCGGGGTGCCCTGTTCCTGTCTGGGGGTGTCAGGGTTTCTTTTGATTTCCCCCTCTTTGCCTGCACCCATGGGGCTGTGCTCACTCGTAGGCTGCTGGGTGATGCTTTTAGATCACAGGCCTGACATTTCAGTGTTTGTGTTTCTGTGCCAGGCAGGCACCAGCCCAAGCAATCGATTCTCCCTGCATAATCGGTAAGCACCGTCCATAACATTTCATCAGCCCCCATCGGCCTGGGGCCGCTTCCTCCGGGCCCCACGCTGGGCTGCCCAGGCCCGCACTTCTGGGACTAGGCACTCTGGCTTCAAAGTCCGAGGAAGAACCCCTCCCCTTCCCCCCCGCCCCCAATCACCATCCTCCTTCCACTCCCCACGAGGCTGGTAAGGCTGCATCAATTCTGCATCAATTTCTGTTCACCTCCATCTTCCCCTGTGTCATCTTACACCAGTCACATTACGATTCCTACAGTTCCTCTACGAAGAGGGGCCTTTCCTACCTCAGAACCTTTGCACATGCTCTGTACTCCAGAACTCTTTTTCCAGGAGCCCCAGCATATACTTCTTGTTGCCTAACTCACTCCTGCTTGGCCTCCAGGTCTCAGCTTAACTGTTGCTTCTTCTAGAAAGTCCTCTTAGACTTCCCAGACTAAGTTAGTTTATTCCATTCCACTCCTTTTCACAACCTGCCCGTTTCTTTGAGGCTCTGTCCCTCCTCTGATGATTTATTTGACATCTGTCCGTGTGAATAGGCCTTGTTTCTTTTTCGTTTACTTCTGCATCCTTTTGGCTCACACAGGAGTACCCGGTAAATACTGATGGAATTGAATGAATGATTGAATGCAGCCATTCAGATAAAGTCCCGATCTTTTGGACAGGAAAATTTCCCTCCCCATAATCATGGGCTGTGGTCCTCTCCAGGGCATCCTTTGTTTAACCAGGTGGCAAGATTGAGGGAGCAAAGAGTGGTCCTGATGACGGGCGTGGGCGAGGCCGGGGCTTAGGCTTTCTCTTCTGTCTTTGGCTGATGTCGGCTGAGCTGATTGTAAAAATGATGATGGGTCTGGTGGTGACGTGGAGGTGATGACGGTGAGATTCATGACAGTAGGTCTTGGCAGTGATCGCTGTGGTGCTGGTGATGGCGGGAATGAAACTCATGGAGCTGATGGTGGGTATTTATTGGGTGGTGAAAATGATGGCCATTTTGCGGTGATGACACGTGGAAAGTATGTTGAAGAAAATGGACTTTGGAGTCAGACAAGTCTGTGTTCCTCTCCTGTCTCTATCACTTTAGAGATTCAAGAGACTTGCCAGTGTCTCAGTTTCCTCATCTGTGAAATGGGTACAATGAGAGTACCAGCGGCCTAGGGGCAGTGCAGGGACTGAGGTTGTTGTGCGAATTAAACAAGAGGGTGCATGGGGGCTCTCAGCACAGTGATTGGCCCACGTGGGTGTCTGAGTAAAAATGTGTGGAAGGAAATCGTGACGCCAATGGCTTTGTGGTGACAGCCTCAGGTCTGGTGCTATTGCCGAAAATGATAGTGGTGACTTTTGTGACAGGCGATGAAGATGTCAGTCGTTCCTGCTGCAGGTGTCATTGATGGTGGCGATGTGGTGGTGGTGATGGCAACAGAGGGGGTTATAATTTATAACTTCACTCTGTCAGTTGAACAACCAGCATGTGTTTGTGCCAACAAATTTTGGGGGAAAAAACAAATGTAACCCTTGATTTTCAGGCATCATCAATAAATAGCCACACACACACACACACACACACACACGGTATAAAGCAAGGTGAGAGGTGACTGGATGTCAAGTGGCTGTTTTGCATCAGAGGAGATAGATGCAAACGGTTGGAGGATCAGGGAAGGCACTGAGGGGAGATGGTTCTGGGGCTGGCCATTCCAGGAGGCAGGACAGGTGTGAGCACCAAGACGGTGCTCAAAGGCTCTGGCAAGGGTGAGAGGCAGGGAGGAGAGGAACTGGAAAGGGAAAGAGAGGGCGAAGGCCAGAGAGGCAGGAGCTGTGGCCATGGGGTGAAGGGTGCCAATGCCTGCGTCCCCAGGAGGAGCCCTGGTCTCCAGTCTGCTGCTCCCATTTTACAGATGGACACACTGAGTACACATGGACTCTCACTTCAGAAAGCAGGTGCTGACCTTGCCAAAGGCACCTTCAGAGGTGTCAGGCTGGCACACGTCATGGCAGGGCTGAGTCCGTTTTCGAGAGATTGCACCAGGATGGCTGAACATCCTCCCATTCTTCCCATCTGCATGTTTAAAATGAATCTGTGGCTGCATCTCAGGCTACCAGGCTCCCTCCTTACTCCGCCCAATTCTTTGGTGACACGCTGGCCCAGCCCCTCCACACCAGCATCTCCCATTTTGATATTCATGCTCAAGGTAGAGTTAGGACCAGAGAGGGCAGAGCCTTGCCCAGTGCCACACAGCTAGGGGAGGCAGAGTGGCAGCTCAAGGAGCACATGGGGAAGCCGCAGTGTGCCTTCCGCCTTACCCAGGGCTCTCCTCACACTGATCATAAGGGTGGAGGGGAGGTGAGGACTGCGGACATAGGCGCAAAGGGAAGGGACCCTTATCTAGCAGACACTTGGGTATAATTAAGCCTGTGGACCTTGGAGCCAGAAAGACCTGCGTTTGACTCCCAGCTTTTTTTTTTTTTTTAATGTATTGGGGTGATAATTGTTAGTAAAATTACATAGATTTCAGGTGTACAATTCTGTATTACATCATCTATAAATCCCATTGTGTGTTCACCACCCAGAATCAGTTCTCCTTCCATCACCATATATTTGATCCCCCTTACCCTCATCTCCCACCCCCCACCCCCTCTACCCTCTGGTATCCACTAAACTATTGTCTGTGTCTATGAGTTTTTGTGTCTCGTTTGTTTGTCTTGTTCTTTTGATGTTTTTGGTGACTCCCAGGTAGCTCCATGTCCTAGCTGTGTGACCTTAGGCAATCCACTCAGCCTCTCTGTGCCTTAGTTTCCTTGTCTGGAGAATGGAGGTGATAATCATGTGACCTACCTACTTCAGAGTTCCTGGGAGGGTTCAATGATTTTGTGCGTTGCCCCAGGACAGGGCTTCCGGGTGGTAAAGATGGTTATCACGATGGGCCTCACACTTCCTGTGTTCAGGCAAGGTGTCCCCCTTGAAATAGAAATTATATCCATTTTGCAAGTGAGGAAACTGAGGTTCAGAGAAGGGAAGTAGGAACCTGGCCTGGCCAGGATTCATGCCCAGGCCTGGCTGGCTCCGTCCCCATTAGGCTGCCTTGGTCGGGGTATGTGCGGGAGGGGGTCTGGAGAACTGGGGGGGTTGGAGGTGGTCTGGAAAGGGGAGTGGGAAGCAGCGAGCTTGACATAAGGCCCTCAAGAATGTGATCCACTTCCTTCTGGGCCCCTGGGAGCCTGGTAATCCTGGGGCGGCTGGGATGCGGGGAGACAGCTGTGCAGGGTACGGGGGGGGGGGGGGGGGGGGCGGGGGGGGGGCGGGTGGAGGGAGGCTCCTGGGCCCCCTTCTCTGCTTTTCCTCCAGGGTTGGGGGCTGCGGGCCAATTAACCCTGGCAAAGCTGGAGCCAGGAGGTAGGAGAGGAAGCGAGGAAAGAGACTTGGGTGGTGGGGTCATTGGCGAGGTCTGAAATAGGCCTGCGGGTGAGCCCACCCTGGGTAGCCCGTCCCCAGGTGTGGCCAGCTGGTCCTCCCTGGGAGGCCCTGGGAGACTGAACTTCCGAGCATGACAAAGGAGCAGGAGGGGAATGGGCTTTTAACAAGGGACCGTCTCTACTGCCCAAGCGGCGCCCGTCCCTCCATCCTGTCACAAGGCAGGAGTTGACCTGCACAGTGGGTGCAGAATCCATTAGGTCACCATAGCTGCACCAAGGGCGCCTCCTGCACAGTGTCCTGTGCCACCCGCAGCTGGGAACTCCACCTGAAAGAGGAGTCATGATGATACTGACGATATTTTGTAGCTTTTTGATTCTGTAAAAGTTGATAGTTTTCAAAGTTTCTGTTTTATAGTATTTCATACTTTACGACGCCTTTCGCATCCTTTGTCTCCTCTAATCCTCACCACACTCCACGTGAGTACGTGTTCTCCCTCCCACTCAGAGGTGAACACGGAGCCTCAGAGAATCGAAGTAATGTACTTAGTGTCACCAAGAATAATAACAGCAGCAAACCTTTATAGACACTTGCTGAATACAGGCTCCACATTGCAAATTCTTCCAGCGATCCAGTGGCCCCTGCCAGCCATGCAGGAGTCGTCCTTCATGCCTCTCTCTCCTGTGCTTCCACATCTCATCCAGGACCAAACGGACAACGCCTCCTGCACGTTTCCCAGGTCTCGGCCCCTTCTCTGTTGGTGCCATGTTGGAACTGGCTGCCATGTTCTCATGCCTGGATGACACCTCCAACCCCTCGCTGGTCCAGGACCCCGCTCCCCACCGCACTGCTGCTGTCAGTACAAGGACACTTTGGGCCCAAACCCTGGTGCATTGGGACTCATGACTCATGCTCTTCATTTAATATTCAATTCATGAACTCCTTGCTATGTGCCAGGTGGCCCACTAGGCCCACAGGTAAAAATGGTGAACAAGAATAAGATCCTGCCTTCAGGGTGATTAAAATGTAGAGTGTAAGGTAAGAGGTAGACAGAGGATTCTAATGCAAGCTAGGCAGCATTTACTGAGCACCTACTATGTGGTAGATGCTTTGCAAATATCATTACATTGAATCCTCATGGAATCAGTAGCTGTTTGGTGGAAGATGGGATACATCCTCACAAATCCCAACACAGTGGGGATCTTTGTTACCATGTGACAGACGGGGAAGGGGAGCTGTGCAGAGGAGAGTGACTTGTCCAAAGACACAGGTGGTAAGTGGCAGAGCCGGATCCAAAGCCAGGTCTGTCTGGCTCCGAAATCTATGCCTCGGAGAGAAAGGAAGCTCAAGTCTGACTGGGATGGAGGAGGGTGCAATTGAGCAGAGTCTGTAAGTAGGGAATGGTTTGGACCAGGGAAAGAGGGGTGGGGAGGGGGTTTCTGGCAGGGGTACAGAGGGAGCTGGGAGGTGGGGGTGGGCAGGAAAGGGCAGGATGGTTGTGGGGTCAGAGAGTGTGAGGAGTAAGGGAGGGAGATGGGGGGAAGGTGGCCTGGCCCAGACCCGTGTCATTTGTCTTAGCATGGTGGCAGTGTGGGGTGACAAAGGGAAAGTGTGGGGTCAAAGTTCAACCCCAGAAACTTCCCAGCAAGTCATTCTGGAGGGCTAGACTGGGGCCGGGGGATTCTCTAAGCTCAGCACCACTCCAGGGGTCTTCGGGAGTGGGGTGGAAATGAGAGGCCAATAAGGAAATGGTGTGAGTTGGAGAGAATTTGGGACTTAGATTTGCAGGTCTGGGAAGCTCCACTGCTTTGAACAGAAGTGGTAGGAGCTCTGGGTTTTGGAGTTGCCAGACCTGGGTTTGAGTTCCAATTCTGCCATTTCCGAGCCGGGGTCTTTGTGTGCCAGCTGGCTCTCAGTCTGGATTCTTCAGAATAACAGGAATTCCCGTTATTATGTGGACTAAAGGGTCTTAATGTATTATGAGCCCAGAACGATGGTCGACACAGCCATTGAGCTTAAATGCTCAAGCTATGGTCAGTTTTGTTAGTTCATTTGTTGCTTTCTTGTTTTATATCCCACATATGAGTGAAATCATACAGTTTTTGTCTTTTCCTTCCAACGTATTTCACTTAGCGTCATTTCCTCAAGATCCATCCATGTTACCACAAATGGCAATATGGTACTTTACCTTTTTTACAGCTGAGTTGTGTTCCCTTATATATACGTATGTACTACATACATCTTCTTTATCCATTTCTCCATTGATGGACATTTAGATTGTTTCCATGTCTTGGCTTTTGTAAATAATGCTGCAGTGAGCGTAGGGATACACAGATCTTTATGAATTATTATTTTCATAATTTTGGGGTAAATACCCAGAAGAGGAATTGCTGGATCATATGACAGTTCTAGTCTTATATATTTTTAAGGGATATCCATACTGGTTTCCATAGTAAACTCATAGATATGGACAGCAGAATGGTGGTTGCCAGAGGGACAGGTGGGTGGAAGGAGTGCAAATTGGGTAAAGGGGTCAAATGTATGATAACAGAAGGAAACTAGACTTTGGGGTGGTAAGCACACAATAGAGTATACAGATACTGAATTATAATGTTATACACATGAAATTTATATAATGTTATTAACCAACGTAACCTCCATAAATTAAAAAAAGATGAATTTCCAAGTTTCCCTTTCTCTACCACCCTCTCCCCGGGGGAAATCCTGACCTTAAGGGTTTGAAAACTGAATTGCCGAATGCCTGGCTGACCCTGTAAAGAGGCAAGGTGGTGAGAATATGGGGAACCACAGCTTGAACGTTTTTTCAAGAGAGACTAGGGGTATGTATTTTAATGTGAAATCTCCCGCAGCTATGGTGTAAGAACCCCCTCTCTTCCCCCAAATAAAATGCCCATGGGCCCTGAGCCTGCTGGTTTGCAAAGCCTCTATAGAGCACCTGGCTGAAGAGACTTGGGAGGAACAGCTGAGGTTGGGGCGGGGGTGCAGGGCAGGGTTGGGGTGCAGTAAGGTGGGGGTGGGGTATGGATCAATCCAGGGTGTTTGAGGCAGTGGTTTGTTAGCTGACAAGTTAATGAAGGAGAAAAGCATCTTTGACCTGCTCAAGGTCAGCGTTAGAGAAAATCACAGGAGTGAGATTGGAATTGAAAAACGAGGAGACTGTGCAGGAAGCAGCGAGGCTTGGGAGTGGAAAGCCAGGGAGCTGGCCTTGGCTCTGAACAAGACTGCTGTGTGATCTTGGGTAAACCTCTTGCCCTCTCTGCGCCTCTGTGACATGAGTAAATGGGCTCTATCAACAGTCTTGGCTTTTTAGTTTTTTGGATTTATTTATTTTTGAGGATGGGGAGGGGGCTAGGTCTCTGCCCAGATCTGAAGGGGGCGGGGGGAGAGTTCTGGGAGAAAGCCTCTCCTCCCTTCTGGGATCCTGGGAACAGCAGGAGGTCTAATCTGCTGTTGACATTCCTCTGGGTCTAGGGGCTTGGGTTTCTCCTGGCCTGTGTGATCCTAGCAGCAGGCGGATGCTGGGCTGGAGCACTTGCTCCATGTCACTCTGGGATGGATTAGGGACCCCAGGGCCAGGGGATTGGGGGTGCTGAGAAGAGGGGAGTTTAGGACAGGGCTGAGGGCCAGTTGCTGGCTGGGGTCTCTTCTTCCTTCATAGTCCATTTGTGGGGGATTGTGTTCAGATAACCATACTGGGCCTTGGAAATAACAATCACTCATGCAGTTAAGAGATGCTAACTGAGCACCTACTATGTGCCAGGGTACATAGGAAATCAACAGTCTGCACTATCTCACCATTATTAGCCCCCATTTAACAGAGGGGGAACTGAGGCTCAGAGAGGGAAGATGATGGTGAAATTTGAATCCACGTAGGCTGAGATTATATGGACAATATTAGTTACGTAATTACTCAATGCCAAGTCCAATGTTAAGAGCTCTATACTCATTACCTCATTGGCTCCACATCAGGACACCAAGTAGTAGGGGCTACTATGATGCCCATTCTACAGATGGGGCATGGAAAGGTGAGCTCCTAAGTGGCAGAGTGGGATTCTAGCTCAGGTCAGCCTGGAGGCACAGCCCAAGCCCCAGTCGGTACCTCACCCTTGACCTGGTGGTCCTCAATCCTGCACACCATGTGTGGGAAGGAAATCTCAGAATCGGTCTTTCATGGACCTGCTAGATTGAAAGCTCCATGCAGCCAGGACTATGTCTAGTTCTGCTCACCTCTGGAGCTCCTTCACCTGGTACGTAGTAGGTGCTCAGGAAATGAATGAATAGACGAATGAATGGATGAGTGGCCAGCCAAGCCAAGGCTCCTGGGAGTCTTGGAGGGGACCCTGCAGGCCATTCTTAGGGCAGGCACTGGTCCCAGAGATCCTCTGCCTGGGGGATTGCCCATGGCGGGTGATCTGTCTAGCCTCCCCACCATCCAGCCTCTCTAGCTCTTAGGGGGCCCATGGAGATGGGCCCATGGTGGGTTCCAGAAGGCCTCGGATAGAATATCAATGGCTGAGCCCTTGAAAATCTGATCTTGCAGCAGCCCACCTCCCCAAGGTTTCCCCCAGACCATCAATCAGCAGCAAGACACGATTGTGTTTTATAGCCAGGCCAGGGTGGGGGGTGGCATGAAACCCAAGCCCCCACTCCGCCTGGGGTCCTGCCTGCTTCGAGGATCAAGGCAAACCCCGGCAGAGCCTTAACTCTTTGCGATCCAGTTCCTACCAGCTGTAAGCACAGCTCCTCTGTCCCACGAGCCCTGCCAAACTAGGTCCCTTAGGAGTGATGGAGGGATATATGAGGAGGGGGTAGGTGTTGTGGGATCTTGGCTGCTCCCAGGGACCTGCAAGAAGGCCTGTGGATCAGAGGACGGTTCTGGCCCAACACTCAGAAAACCTGGGTTCTGGTTCAAGGTCTGCCATTTGTAGCTATGCGACCTGTGGCGGGTTGTATCCCCTCTCTGGGCTTGACTCCGCAACTCTAACCCAGAAATCCCCATAATTCCCTGCTGATCTTACTAGGGGTCACCCTGTTGTCTTCAATATGGGCAGAATGTGACTCTTGGCCTTGGGCTCCACCATCTTTATAGCAGGTTTCCCCTCCCCGCTCCCCCTGAATAGATTATACATAATAAGAGACTCTTACCTCTCTTCGGAATTTGTGTTTCCATTTTACAGACGAGGAAACTGAGGCCCAGATAGTTCTCATTACCCAGATGTAGGATTGCTGTAGAGTTAGGCGGGAGCTCCAGTTTCCTGCTGCTGACCCTAGGGCTCTCCTCCCTGTCCTTCCCTCCCTCCTGTCCTTGGAAATGGATCTGTGGACCATCCCGGGCCCTGGACTGTTGTCAGGGCTAAGGTGAACAGACACCATCCAGTCTTACCTATGAGCAGAGGTCGGGCGTCTGCGCTGAGCGGCGAGAGAAGCTCACAGTTGCCTGAAGGCAGGCCTCCCCTGAACACTTCGGGGCATCCTGGGAAGATGCCGTGTGTCTTCAGGAGAAACAAGGCTGGTGGGCAAAGCGGCAGGGGGAAGGACCATGCTAACATCGTGAAGGGAGTCTGGTGCTGTAGGGTGACATCCCCAGCTTTGAGGGGAACCAGTCTTCAGGTGGAATCTTGGCTGGGTGGCCTTGGAGCCAATTTTGTCACCTCTTGAACAAGAAGAATAATAGTAACTCGTCTAATTATCTGGAGGTTTAAATAAAATAATGACCACTCCCCTTGCTCCACACTCGGTGGGATGTACATTATCACCAGGGCTGCCCCAGTAGAGGATGAGTGTCCCGTCACTGAGGGCTATTTAAGCAGACCCGGGGTTGTGACGCTGGAGAGGCATCTTAGGGTAGGGGGTAGACTAGGGGGTGAACCCTGAAAACCCCTTTCAGTGCTGACGGGTAGGTGAGCGCAGACTGGCAGGGGACCTGTGTTCTCGGGCCTCCAGTTACCAGCTCCTGGAATCACTGAGGTCATTTTGAGGAGGGATGAGCTCCAGGAGCAGTTTCCTCAGGTGGATGAAACTCTGGGGACGCAGGTGTCACACCAACAGCTGGATGTGCCAGGTTGATGGATGGCTGTTAGAAAATCAATTTTCTGAATCCCGCTCAGTGGGGTGGGCAGGCAGGCCTTGGGGAGCCTCGGGGTGGCAGGGGGAGGGCTCTGTGCCCAGCAGGTGGGATGTAGCCCCCCTGTAGCTCCAAAGGCACTGTCACTGCCCCCTGCCTCTTCATCAGGCTGTGCCTCAGGCTTGGAGACCCTCCCCTGCCTGCCCTCTTCCTGGGCTCCTGAAGGGGACATGGGTCCAAGTCCTGGGGCAGGAGTGAAGCATCTGTCACCTAGTCCTGGCTCCTCTTCTAACTGGCTGTGTGAGCTTTCCGTGCCTCGGTTTCCCCATCTGTAAGTAAAGGGAGTCAGACTAAATTCCCCTCACTTCCCAAGGAATGGTAAGTCAGGCTGGCTCTTCCGTATATTTCAGGTCTCCGTTTAAACATCGCCTCCTTACATTGATGGCCCCGCCCCTCCAGCTACCCGTCACTTAATGTCCGGATCCCCTCCTTCATCGCAACCTGCTTGCTGTTCCCTGACACTCAGCAGTATCCGCAGGGACTTTATCTCTGCTTGTCCTTCCCACTAGGAGGTAAGCTCCATGTCCATCTAAAGAGATGCTGCTGTATCTCCAGGGTCTGCACAGTGTCTGGCACATAGTAGGTCCTCAATAAATGATTGCTGAAGAAATGAAAATGAACGAATCAATGGCAGCCCCCCTGAGAAGTGCTGTGGGGCTCAAGAAAGCAACAAGTTCTGTCCCCAAGGAGCTAGGAGTCTGACAGGGTGGGGGTGTGTTCCCACAATGCTTTCATTTTTTTTTTCTTAATTGGGGAATATTGGGGAACAGTGTGTTTCTCCAGGGCCCATCAGCTCCAAGTCATTGTCCTTCAATCTAGTTGTGGAGGGCGCAGCTCAGCTCCAAGTTCAGTCGCCGTTTTCAATCTTTAGTTTCAGGGGGCACAGCCCACCACCCCATGCGGGAATTGAACCAGCAGCCTTGTTGTTCAGGGCCCATGCTCTTGCTCCTCTGGCTGCTCAGCAGCAGCTCGCTGTCTTCAATCTAATTGTGGAGGGCGCAGCTCACTCGCCCATGTGGGAATCAAACTGGCAACCCTATTGTTCAGAGCTCACGCTCTAACCAACTGAGCCATCCGGCTGACCCCACGATGCTTTCATTCTGAAGCAATGAACAAAAGGCCACTGAGGGGGAAGGAAGGAAGTGGCCTGGGATGGGGCTATGCCTCTCAGCCTGCAAGGTTTTACACTGGAGCATGAGCATTCTGATGGTCAAGTAGACGTCTACGCTGGAAACAGGAAGTTCTGCCCCGGATGCAGGGCTGGGGTAATGGGTCCCTGCTGCTGTGCCAGAGGCTTGCTTTTGCTCAGAGCCTTTATTTTTATTTTATTTTGTTTTACATTTTATTTTTTGCTCAGAGCCTTGAGCATTGCTTGAGTTCTTCCTTTTGGGAGGTCTTGGGAGGAGACAGAATAGAATATGGCCCGAGGTGTCCAGGTTCAAATCCCAGCTCAGTTGCTCACTTTCTGGGTGACCCTGGGGCAAGCTGGTAATCTGCCGTTCATACCCCATCTGTGACCCCAAGGGGGCTAAACATTCGGCTGGCATTGTGTCTGGCACATAGTCAGCATTCAGCTGTCCCAGTGATCAAAACATGTATACCCATATCTCAGCAGGGAAATGTGAGTCCCAGAGAGCGGAAGTCTTGCATTTATTTAACGTTTAATCGCACACTGAGTCAAGATTCTACCTCTGCTCTTGATAAACCTAGGGTTGGAGGAAATAAAGCTGAAAGGGGCTGATCTTAAAGGTCTCGGCCATTCGATCTGTTTGGCAGATGAGCAAGTAAGGCCTGGAGAGCCGTGACCGGCTCGAGGTTGCCAGAGCCTGGTGAGCCAGAGCAGGTCACAGATGAAACCTGAGAGGGAAGCCACCTTGGGGGGCTGACTGGTGTCTCCTGCCCATGCTGAGGACAGTCCAATGGAGGGAGAGGGATAGCACAGCAGAAGGTGTTTTGTCCCTCTTTCTCTTTTTTTCTTCTTTTCTTTCTTAAAAAAGAAAAAAAATCCAGAAAACAAAAAATGTGGATCTCCCACAACTTGGAAAAATGGCCCAATCCTGTGTCTGGCTCTGGAACATTTTATGGCCCTTTCCAGCCAGGGATGTGAAGCCCTCGGTGACATGAGCTCCCCTGTTCCCTGGCCCTGGCCGGGAAAGGCCCATCCATCTTCCCCAGCTGGCGGCTGCCTGTGGGAAAGTCCCCGCTGTGTGTGGGGGGGGGGCAGGGGGAGGGCACCTGTTGCTCTCACTCTCCCTAAGCTGGTTCTTCTAGTCCCTCGTGGGGGCTGTGACAGGGAGGGCACTGTGTCACCATTACAGACTATGCATTGCTGACATGGCCTGGACGATAAGACCCTGATAAGAATGAGGGTTTAGCCAAGGCCTGGGCTTTTCAGCTACGGTACGACAGTGCTTTCCTCCCAGAAGAGGCGGCAGGTCCTAGAGAGTCCCCAGAGAGGAAGGAAGCCAGCCTTGGCCGGGTAGGGAGGCAGACAAGGGTAGGCTGTGAGGTGGGGATGTAGGCAGGGCCTCAGTCACTGAGACAGGGTCATGCGCTTGGACTGACCTTGAAGGCGATGGGACTTACGGCAGGATCTAAAGCAGGAGAGCGACATGTTCAGTCTGCATTCCACAGAGAACCTCTCTGCTACCAGGATGAAGGCGGGATGGAAGTCAGACCGCGAGGCAGCGATGGAGGCGTCTGATGCAACACACACGAGGCCAGAAATGCATTCGACTCGAAGGAAGTGAGGTGGTGTGGGCTGAGAGCCCTCGAGAGTCGGACGCCCCTGGCTCACACCCAGCCCTGGTACGCCTGGCACTGAGCGTCCCCCGACAAGCCACCTCCCCTGCCTGGCCTCAGTTTCCCTGCCTGTGCAATGAGGGAGCTGGACAGGTGAGATGTGGAGGACCTCAGACCAACCCAAGCTCCTACACAGCTGTGCCATCAGTGATGGGAACGCGGCACTCACCCCTCCGAGCTGCAGTGTCCCTGTTTGTACAGCGCCAAACTCACCAGGGAGTCTGACTCCCCATCTGGAAGGTGCATAGGTCAGGGCCTGGTAGATGCTAGGTGATCAGTAACTGAGAATTTTTTTTATGTTAAACCACTCCCAGGTTGAAATTGTTCTCTTTCTGTGATTACTCTAACTGGGGGCTCCCTGAGAAAATGGAGGGGGGACGTTGAAGAAAATGGTGCCTGAGGGAGCCCTGAGTGGGGCGGACGGAGAGGGCCAGGGTTCTGGAGGGGCCACTCAGGTTTCAGAGATCCCGGGACCTGCAGAGCTCCTAGGAATTTTCCCAGGCCGGGGAGCAGGCAGCTGGAAGCCATCCGTCCCAAGGAAGGAGAGAAGACCAGGGGTCCTGCCAAGGTCTTTTGCTGGGAACAAGAACTTGGGCGGGGGGCAGGGTTCTCCCATCCAGCCTGGAAAGACGAAACCCTTCTGCTTGGGCAGCTGCTTCTGGGGATGCCAAAAACTCAACTGGCCTGGCCCCGCGGCTCCCCTGAGGCTGTGATAGGGTTTGGGGGGGGACTTGGAGCCCCAGTAGCCCTGGGAGCCAGTAAGGCAGACCTGCTGTGCCTGACAGCCTCTGGCATAGACCTGCCCTGGGTGGGGGTCTGAATGCATTGCCTCTGGGGTGCAGAGGTCTCTCCTGGGTAGCCAGGATGCCATAGGCTAGGACACAGGGAGGTGGGGGCCCTGGGGTACAGTGAAAGTCCCACTTTGTAGGCGGCCAAAGTGGGCAGCACAAGTTCAAGTTTGTCTCAGGGGCAGTATAATCTGCTCTGCAAGTTTGTTGTGAAGATTAGAGATAATATATGAGAAGCACCAGCACATAGTAGGTTCTCAGTAGATGTTAGTTATGTTACTGGAGGAGATATAGACTAGCGTGGGCCAGAGGGCTGCGTGAGCACGTCCTGAAATCTTCCCAGAGCACAGAGTGTCAGGGCTGCACGAGCCCTTAGAGGTCCTCCAGCCCAGTGGTTGAGATGGGTTCCCTGGAGCCTCGGGGTTCTGCTGAGGGGTCTCTGGGAATGAGAGGGGGACGGAGGGCCACCAGCCACAGGCACAGCAGCACCTCTTTTGTCTGCTCTGTCCACTTGGGTTCTGGATAGGAACTTGTCAGAATGCAGCTCTTATTCCATCTTCACCTTCAATGGCTACCCGGTTGTTCTTGGTATGGGCAATGTGGCCTGGGGTTGGTGCTAAGGTTGCTATCGGGGGTGGCGGTGACGGCGTGGTGGCGGTGGTTTTACTGGTGATGTTGCAGTTGGGGCAGGAGCGGGTATTGCTGTACTTATCGGTGGTACCGTCACTGTTGGTAGTGTTGGTGGACAAAGTTCTGTTTCCAAGTCAGCAGGCGCTGACCGTCATGCTGCTCCCTACTCGAGGACACCTGCTAACTCCTACTCATCACTTCCCCAGGAGGTCCTGTCACTCACGCCTTCCACCTGGGGCCTTTCGCTGCTCAAAAGGTTCCACAGTCATCGCTGAACTCTTTCGATGTCTGTCTTGCCCACAGATATCAGCTGTGGAGGGCAGAGAGGGAGCCTGACTCCTTTGCGGCTCTGTCCCTGGGGCCCAGCCGGGGACACAGCACACAGTAGGTGCTCAGTGAATACTGTGAAGGACGCCCTCTTGTCCAGCCCTCTTGGGTTGCGGATGGCGGAGCAAGGCCCAGAGAGGGACACGGCCTGGAGTCCCACCGCATTCACTGGCACAGGAAGCCTGTGTCCTCTGGCCCATGCCTCCCCACTGTTCCTGTGACCTCTCCAGGGCGCCTCTCCCATCTTCCCAGAGCAGACCTCCCTTAATCCTTACACTTCCCCAACACTCCCTGGACCATCTGTCATCTGGGATGAGCATGGGAAGCTGGCAGCGGTCTCACCTCCCCTTGGGGGCAGGAAGTCTCCCTCCAGCTCTGGCCACTTGGCCCGGACCCCTCTCCTCTAAGCCCCAGCCTGGGAAAGGCTCCCCTGGCCCCACTGTGGCATTCCTGGCCCAGCCTTGCCAAGGCCTCAGCTGGTGAAGGCCAGGATATGGGGTAATGGGTGGGGTGCTGGCATCCGGGCCCACAGGGAGGGTGGGGGTATTTACGGGAACCAGTCTCCTGCCCCAGTTGCCCCCCCCAATCTCAATTGTGATGGAGGCCCCAAATACAAGAGGCTGTGAGGGTGGAGAGGGTTTGGCCAAGAGGCGGCTGGCGGCCAGGGTGGGCTGAAGGAATAACAACCCAGAGAGGCCAGACCACTGCTGGGAAACACCCTTGAAAATCGATTCTCAGTGTGAAAAACTGACGGTGAAGCGGGGTCTTTTGGGGTCTTTCGCGCTTGCGGGCTGTCGCATGTTCCCCCCGGTCCTGTGGGGACAGCCATTCCCAGGGAGGCCCCATTCCGCCCAGGTCCGCCCAGTTCCCGAGGCTCCGCACCCCAGCAGGATGTGCAAGGCTGCGGCCAGCAAGACAGAGACAATATGGACAGTGTCAGCCCGTGACATTGTTCGCTTAGCGATTGCTGCCCCACTGTGGTCCAAGCAGGGTTGGAGGCAGCTTGTTCAATTTGGAGTTTTATTTTGTGAATGACCAGATGGACGCGCTCACATAGTAGGTACGCAATAAATACTGGTGGGATATACTTTCCCGTTCCATTTGGTCCTCATAACAACCCTGAGAAATGGCAACTGTTATTGGTTTCCGTTTTGCAGATGAGGGAACTGAGGCGCCCCGGTTAGAGTCTTGCCCAAGGGCTCCTAGCTGGTGTGGAGCAGACCTCAGACTCTAACTGCCAACCCCCATGTCCGCATTGGGGGTGTTGGGGGGCACGCAGGCCAGAGTGCCCTGGGGGCGGGTCCCATTGTGCAGGCAGCAGTGGCCAGGATAGAGTGTCTTTGAGACAGAAATTGTAGACTTGCGGTGCCATGGGCTCCAGAACAAACAGGCAACCCACCAAGGAACACTTTCTAGTGTTTGCTTATTTTTTTCTTCTGATTATTATGGTAAGACACGCTTATTAGACAAATACAGAGATTTGTGAAGAATAAAATAAACACCACCCCCCGATGGCACAACTACCACAGTGGAAGCTAGATATTCTGGCTTCATATCTCCATCCTGCCCCTGGGACAGGCATTCGAATTCCCTGAGACTCAGTTTCCTCTTCTGTAAGATGGGGATAATCATTTTTTTTTTTTTGGACCTCATGGGAAGATTGTGGGAATAAGATGATGTTTGAAGGCATCTTCCACAGAGCATGTGGTTGGAGCTCAACAAGTTTACCAGGTGCTATTACATAACAACAACCACAACTATTCTTACTATTCCCCACAACTATTATTTCATTATGAGAACCATGCTGTATATTCTTTTGAATCCTGCTTTAAAAAAAAAAAACTTTTAACTTTGAAATAATTATAGATTCACAGGAAGGTGCAAAGATAGTACAGGCAGATTCTGTGTACCCTTCACCCAGTTTCCCCTGTGGGTACATCTTACACAACTATAGTTCAAGATCAAAACCAGGAAACTGACATTGGCATAATGGGTTGTATAGTTCTCTGCCATTTTATCACTTTTGTTTTGTTTTGAGTTTTAAAAAAACTATATTCAAGCTCTGGGTATTTCACTTACAGAATTTTTCAGGTAGCCCACTTCTTTCTGCACAAAGGTAAAATACTGTTTGTATTTGCTTAATTCCCCATTATTTTTAACATGATTTTGTACCCCCAGTCATTTCATTGTTAGTCTAAGGTTACAGTTCTTTCACTCTCAGCCTTTTTTGAGCTGTGTAACCCCCACCACACTCAAGTTACAGAATACAAAGACCTCCCCTGTGCCACACCCATCCCGTCTCACCCACCAGCCCTAACCTCTGGCGACCTCTAAACTATTCTCTATCTCTATAATTTTGTCATCTCAAGAATGTTATATAAATAGAATCATATAGCATGTGAGCTTATGAGTTTGGCTTTAAATAAAAAACACAGTGTAAGTTCCTAGAGATTCATTCAGGTTGGTGCATGTATCAACAGTTTATTCCTTTTCATCCCTGGGTAGCATTCCATGGTATGGTTGTACCATTGTTTGTATAACCATTCACCTATCCAAAGATATTTTAGTTGTTTCCAACTTTTAGCTGTTACAAATAAAGCTGCTATGAACATTGTGCACAGGTTTATGTGTGGACATAATTTTCATGTCTCTGGGATAAACGCCCAGGGGTATAATTGCTGGGTTGTGTAGGAAGTGTATGTTTAGTTTTTTAAGAGACTGCCAAGCTGTTTTCCAGAGTGGCTGTACCATTTTACGTTCCCTCTAGCAATGTATGAGAGATTCCGTTTTTCCTCATCCTCACCAGTATTTGGTATTGTCACTATGTTTTATTTCAGCTGTTCTAATAGACATGTCAAGATATCTTGTCGTGGTCTTAATTTGCTTTGTCCGAATGGCTGATGAGGTTGAGCATCTTTCTCATTGCTACCCCGAATCCTGATCTTTTTTTTTAACCCAACATTAAACGTTAGCCCTTACAGCTTTTGTTAGAGCCACCTTTCCATAAACATCATTCGTGATGACTATATAAACCTTCATCATCTTTAATTCCACCATTCTCCTATTTTCTCTGTTATAAGTAACGCTGTGATGAACGTCACTGTGCATAAATCATGGTCCACAAACCACATCACTCCCATAAAACAGATTCCTAGAAGTAGAATTCCTGTATCAAAGAGTGTGGACCATTTTCAAGGCTTTGCTACACGTCACCACACTGTCCTATGGGAGGTTTCATCACGCTACTCTCCCCGATTTTCCCATGAGCTCTTCAGCAACAACTAACTGTTTCAGAGCACAGGGACGCATACAACATTCTCAAAACGAGATCATACCCGGAGGCCAGGCATTTGGAGGTTAAATCCTGGCTCCACCATCCACTTGCTGTGTGACCTTGGGGAGGTTATTCAACTTCTCTGAGCCTCCTTTGTACATAGGGGTAATTGCCTCCTTTGTACATAGGGGTAATTAAAGAATATTCCTGTATGGGGTTATTGTGAGGGCTGAAGGAAATATTATCACAAAGAATACAGCACAGTGCTTGGCACACAGTAGGTTCTCCATAAATTGGTGTTTACTGTCATCAGCAGCTGCTGCAGCATCATTATTTGCCAGGCCCTTTGCCAGACACTGGTGGCGCAAAGATGAATAAGATGACTGTGATGTACTCAAGATAAATGTTGGGCCGGCCCGGTGGCTCAGGTGATTGGAGCCCTGAGCTCCCAACCCCAAGGTCGCCGGTTTGATTCCCACATGGGCCAGTGAGCTGCGCCCTCTACAGCTAAGATTGTGAACAACAACTCTCCCTGGAGCTGGGATGCCGTGAGCAGCTAGAGGTTGGAGTGAGCTGCCAGGGGCTGCTGTGTGCTGCTGTGGGCTACCGTGTGATGCCATGAGCGGCCGGTGGCCAGTGCGAGTAGCCGGCAGCCAGCGTGAGTGGCCTGTGAGTGGCCGGCAGCCAAGAGCTGCTGTGAGCGGCCGACCGACGACCGGCAACCGACTGCCTCAGCTGGGGGGAGCGCAAGGCTCATAATACCAGCATGGGCCGGGGAGCTGGTCCTACACAGGGGGAAAAAAAAGATACGTGTCAAGAGCAATGTGATAAGCAGTTATGTGAATGGTGTAACTAGGTGCTGTGAGAGCCCACAGGAGGGAGTGGTTCTGGATCTGGGGAGCAGGAGGAAAGCTGAGGGTGCAGGATGAAGAAGTACCCTCCAGAAGGAAGACAGAGGGCATTTGTCATGCAGGGTGTCATGCAGGGTCTCAGCTCCCGCTCCCTGCATAAGAATGCAGGATATGGTGAGGCCAAAAAGGAACACCCACGGAGCCATAGATAGCGGAGTCATTCCACTATATTCTCGCTGGCGGCTGCGTTGGAGACACAGGAAGCAGGAGCCACAAGATCCGCAATCTGTGGTCCACTTCTCCGCCAACCAATGCCATTTGCTAGCTGCAATCCACTCTTGCTAGCTCAGCCGCGGCAGTTATATCAGTGGCTAATGGCCAACTGGTTCCAGCTGACGGTCAACTAGTCACAGCTGATGGCCGTCTACTACCCAAGCCAGCACCTTTCCACATGAGGCCGAGAGCCTGGAAACTGCTCTCTGGGACTCTGTCCCCACAGCATTCCAGTTGGAGGGAATGGGGGCCAACGCAGGGAGGCTGTGTGGGCAGGACAGAGGGGCACAGGAGGGTCGGTGGTGAGAGACAGGGCAGCAGAGGAGACAGGGGTGAGGGATGGACAGGATACGGGGTAATTTTGACTCTGGCTACAGTGAGGAGGATGGGCCAGAGAACAGGCAGGGAGAGCGTGGGGACTCCTGAACATCCAGGCAATGTGGGAATCACAGCCAGATGTAACTCAGAATCTCTAAGCTGGGAGAGTCCCTAACATGACTAGTCCTCTCACCTTGCAGCCATGGAAATGAGGCCCTGAGAAGGCAAGTGATCAGCCCAAGGTCACACAGCATGCTGGTGGCAGAGCCAGAATCAGGGTAAACAAGGGGGAGGTCGCGTGAGCTCCTGGCCCTTGATAGACAGCAGAGGTAACACCCCAAGGGACCCCCAAGTATCCCCTAGCATTTGTACCCCTTCCCTATACTACCTCCAGCCTTTCCACCAGAGCTCCAACAGTCACATCGCTGAGACCTCCCAAGCTGCCTCCCCCACCAGCCTCTCTGGAGACTACCTTCTTGGCCATTGGCCAGACTTCACAGCTAAAATCTGAGTGACTAATGGAAGCTGATGGCTGAAAGGCCTTTACTGTTAATTGGGGCCTAATCAGAGGCGGCTGCAGCCACAGCTGGGTTGTGGAAAGGGCACAATCCACAGTGTTGTCCTGCCTGGTATTCCTCCTGCCACGACCACAGAAGAGACCCAAGTCACACCATGTGTTTCATGGGCCTTCATTCATTTTTCCACAAAGATTTACTGGGGCAACTACATGCTCATATGAGGTGCTGACGTACAGCTGCAATCAAGACACCGTGCAGCAGACAGTCACACCTGGCCTTCATAGAGCTGACAGTCTGAAAGCAGAGTCAGATGGTAAGCAGGTCGACAAGACAATACAGCCTGGTGACAACAGCACTTGGAAAACAAAGCAGGGAAGGGGATGGAAGCTTCGGGGGTGGGGAGGTGGGCCGGTGCTTGAGATGACGTGCGTAGGGGAGGTGATATTTGAGCTGAGACCCGAAGGATGAGAAGGAGGGAGCCAAGCAAAGGTCTGGGGAGAGAGCATCCCAGGCAGAGGGAATAGCAAATGCAAGGCAGAACTGGAAACCAGGAGTCAGAAATCCTCCGTTCAAAGCTGGACTCAGCTACGACTTGCTGAATGACCATCGCTGTCCTGATGGAGTTGGACCAGCTCATTCTTCCAAGCTTCGTTTTTGAATAAGTGGAAACCTTGAGGGCCATACAGGAGGTGGAAGGGGAAGCTGAGATTTCATCTGGGAGCTGGACAGCTCTGGCAGAGGTGTGGAAAGTCCAGCCGGAAGCCTGCTGGGCTGTGGCTGCAGGCAGAGGGGAGACCCAGCTTCACATGCCCTGGCTAATTGAATTAACTCTTAGCACTTGAGCAGCCAATGCCCCCAGCTCTAGGTTTCTCCCATTCGGCCAAGTCTGCAGGTGATTCAGGAAAGGCTATTTCATTTCTCCAAGGCAGCTGGACTCCGTCATCTGGCAGGTGGGACCCTTCAACAGGTAGACCAGATGTCTCTGGGAATGGCTGGGCCTGAAGTGGGAACTGGGGAGATTAAGAATAGGCAGGTGCAAAATTGGGTGAGAACCAGTGCTCCCTTCCTGTCCTCACCCCAGAAACTCTCAGAACAATGGGGAGAAACAGCCCTTGTTTTGGGGAGCTCCCTGTCTTGTGGGAGAGACGTAGCATCTGCCCTGGGAAAACTGTCTGATGGGAGAGGCAGAGCCCTTACCCTGGAACAGGTCTCTATCTGATTTAAAAAACAAAACAAAACAAAACAAAAAAAACCAAACCAACAAACGTAAAAACACACGCCAAAATGTTTGTGAAAGAAATCGGGCCTGGTCGCTGCGGACGCTGAGGGAGCATTGCAGGTGCCTTTGTTGTACATGAACTTCGCACAGAGGGACCTGTTGTTTGGGTCACTGTCACAGGGGTTTCAGGCGGGGTCTCAGCTCCCACTCCCCACTTAAGAATGCAGGACATGGTGAGGCCAAAAAGGAACACCCACGGATCCATAGGTAGGGGAGCCACACCACTATACTCTCGCTGGCGGCTGGGTTGGAGACACAGGAAGCAGGAGCCACACGATCCACAACCCTCACTCTGCCGCTTGCAGGCTCAGCCCCCACCTTCTTGCTAGCCCCCATTTCCTGCTAGCGTAGCCACGGCAGTTATATTAGTGCCCAATGGCTCACTGGTTACAGCTGACGGCCAACTAGCCACAGCTGATGGCCATCCAATCACAGTTGATGGCCGTTTACTACCTGAGCCAGCACCTTTCCACGTGAGGCCGAGAGCCTGGAAACTGTACTCCTGGCTCTGTCCCCACAGCCATGCTGCCTTTGGACCTGGGATCTGCCAGGTGGTGAGAGGCAGCGGAGAATGAAGGGTTAAGGGAGCAGCCTCCGGAGCCAGATGTCCTGGCTTTGTACCTGGCTCCAGTACCTACTACTGTGTGACCTTGAGTTATAGGACCACTTGTGTTTCAGTTTCTTTCATGTATAGAATGGGAGGTGGTGGGGCTTAATTCATACCTGTAAAGCGCTTAGAACTGTACCTGGCACGTAATAAGAGCTTGGCCAACAGCTCCTATTTGATCATTTGTGCTCTCCCCATTTTGCAGCTGAGCAGACAGGCTCAGGGAGGGCAGTGTTTTCCCCAAAGTCGCTCAGCTAGCTGGCAGCTTTCCCCGGACTTGAACTCAGACCTCCTGACTCGGTGTTGAGTCTTCTTTCCACAGCCCCCCGTCCTGGCCACGTTAACCACTTCCAAGGAGACTCACAATTGCCCCATGAAGTTGTCCAGGGAAGTATTGGTGCCTCGTTCTACAGAGGAAACTGAGGCCCAGAGCGCTTTGACTACTTGAATGCAGGAAACACGTCTCACTCACTGTAGCGTCCCCAGTCCTTCGCACAGAGTGCGTGATCAGACCACACTTGTTGAAACAAAGATGAAGAGAGATTGACGGGGGCATAGTTGGGAGCTGAGGACCACTTAACATTCCCCTGGGATGGAGGTGGAACTTCAACCCAGATAGGCTTCCCAGGCTGGCATCTGTCTCTCTCCACCTCACTGCCCATCCCAGATTCAGACATTTGATTTAGGGTCCTGCTTCAGGGCCCTCTTCTGGCCCTACTAAGTCTCACTTGCAGCCCATCTCTCTAAGCTGGGGTAGGTTTATGTGAAGCCTGGAGGGAGGGGACCTAGAGGGGCTAGCCTCTGGGCTCAGATGCTGAAGCCTCATGTCCAGGGCCTTGGGAAACTTCACACCTGGCTGGGGAAGATGACAAACACAGCAGAACAGTGTCTGTGACATCCTGTGAATTAATCTGAGCGTCCTGGGCCTCGGGCAGTACAAGCGGTGGCAGCAGGAGAATTCTGTCTGCAGCCTTGATTAAATCAGAATGCTCTGCCAGTCCATGCCCGTTAGTACAGCCAGCAAGGGCAGCTAAAGTGGAGAGAAGTGGCTGACACATGAGGGGAGAGGGGCACCAGGGTTGGAGGTGCAGGGCCAGGCAGGAGAGCAGCCCGTGAGGGCAGGAGCAGAGCCCGGGGCTCTTTGGCCTTGGTTGCCCATCTGGGTAATGGGGCTGCTCACCCCCAACCTCTCTTACCTGGTGATGCAAGCTGCTCCTGGCGCTCCTGGCTGAGCACTGGCTGAGCAGACCCCAGGAATAGTCATTGTTCTCGGTGTATAGAGGAGACCTCTTGAACTGGGTTTTGTCAGCTGAGGAGGAGTTTTCTTGGCGCATTCCCACCACCTTCATCTCTTATTATCTCCCCAAGCCCCACAGCTGGCTGATGTGCACACCAGTGTGTGCTTTTGCACATACTGTTCTCTCTGCCTTCTTCCCTCCCCTGCTGTGCCACCTGGCAAACTCCTACACATTATGGAAATAGGCAAAAACAACCAAATGAGAAAAGCAAAGGCTATTTGCTCTGAGCTTGTGTAGGAGGGGGTCAGCTAGCGGTTTTGGCAGAGACTCAAAAGCTGGTAGAGGGCGGACGGGTGGCTCAGTTGGTTAGAGTGCAAGTTGGTTAGAGTGCAACTGAACCGGGGCTGCCGGTTCAGTTCCCACATGGGTCAGCGAGCTGCACCCTCCGCAACTAGAGTGAAGTCAATGAGCTGCCGCTGAGCTCCCAGATGGCTCAGTTGGTTGGAGTGCGTCCTCTCAAACATAAGGTTGCCGGTTCGACTCCCACAAGGGATGGTGGGCTGCGCCCCCTGCAACTAGCAACGGCAACTGGACCTGGAGCTGAGCTGCACCCTCCACAACTAAGAATGAAAGGACAGCAACTTGACTTGGAAGTCCTGGAAGTACACACTGTTCCCCCATAACGTCCTGTTCCCCTTCCCCAGTAAAGTCTTAAAAAAAAAAAAAGCTGGCAGAGAAGTAGGAAAGCTTTATAATAGAAAAAGGGAAGGCTTCATTCAGGTGTATCCTGATTCGAAGTGAATTGGAAGTGATGGAAACGGGAAAGCCGCAGGTGACTAACTGGAAGTGGGGAACCCTCTGTAGTTGGTCAGGGATGCAGACAGCATTCTCTGATTGGTCCTAGCTGGTTGGTTCTAAATTGGGAGTGGGGAGAACTCCCAGCTTAGGGAAGCTGTCAGTTATTAATCAAGTCCTGGCCATTTGGAGCCAACTGTTACAAAGTTATTGTTTAGCTTCCTGGATTATCACTAAAGACGGCCATCGGGCTGGTTCCTGGCTTGTTTCTTGCAGACAGGGGATTGGTTTCCTGGGCAGGTTGCTACAGGTTGTGGGGGCCACCTCCTCCAGGAAGCCTTCCCTAGACCCCACCCTGATCAGTGCGGGTGGCCTTCTTCTGAGCTCCCACACACTCCACTTTTATGGAGGCTTCGTGGCTCTTAGTTCAGACTATTAAGGATTTGAATCCTATTTTCCACACTCCTTAGCAGTGTGTCCCGAGCAAAGTGATTTTACCTCTCAACATCCCCATCTGGCCAATGGAAGGTAATAATAGTATCAGCACGAAGATGTGTTGAGGTCAGAAGTATGCAGTGCTTAGAGCACTGCTGTTACGATCAGTGTTACCACCACCCCAGCAAGCATCCGGTGGACGGGGATTGTTTGTTTATGAATCTTCTCCCCTTTGACTGTCTTTCCAGGTCCCACCCACCCCCTTCAACTACCCACCTGGCTCCCAGTGCGGCCCAGGCATTCCACAGTAGCTGTACGTGTTAGCCTGACTCCCCCTAAACACACACACACACACACACACACACACACACACACACACACACACACTCTGAACTGGGATCCCCTTGAGGGCAAAAGCGGTTTCTTACTCATCTCTGTTCTTAATGCCTCACTCAGGGTCTGGCCTGGAATGGAAGCCCCGAGGAGGTTTGCCAAGTGAGTGAATACATGAGTGAGTGAATGAAGGCCCCATGTGGTCTCAGAGCCACGTCTGCCTTTCTTCTCCCATCCACAGGCCTGAGCAAGCCCCCTTGTCCCAGGTTCTGCCAGGTGGTGTATGTATGTAGGGGGGTGGCTGGGACCCACGGCCTGGGAGGAGGTTTATTCTGCAGGGAGGTCAAAGAAATGAGAGAATGGGGAGAAGGGTGAGGGCTCCATTCCAGGGCAGCCCTCTGACAACTGGGGTTCTCCAATGGCCAGGCTTCCTCCAGAGGGGACGAGTTCCCTGTCACCAGGGGTGTGTAACCAGCATCGGCGGTGCTGCAGTGCCTTTGTTTTATTCATTCACTTATTTTTAGTTGCCTTTGTTCATTCAGAACACCTCAAAATGCGAGGTATTGCGGTGGGCTGTAAGGATAGAGGGCTGAACAACACTGCGTGGAAAACATTAGACCAGTGATTCCCAAAGTGCCGGATCTATGGAACCAGCACCCCACTTCCTCAGCCAGAGGTGTCCTCAGCCTCCTGATGACCCCATGTCACAAGATATGTCTGATGGAGCCCTCCATCTCTCCCCCTCCCCCTCTCTCACAAATCACAGAAAAAAGGAAAAAGCCATTCTCAGAAAAACATAACTCTTAACTACAAAGAAAGCCAGTGCTCACTAAAAGCTCAGCTACCAAGAGTGTTTGGACAAATAGATGTCCCTTCAAGGTGCCAAGGAGCTGGCAAGCTGAGCCCCAGCTGTAAGCGACCAAATTTTGACTTTAAAGTGGTTTGTTTTTTTACTTTTTATTTAATTATAAGTACAGAAAAGAACACAAATCGTAAGCACACAGCTGGAAAGTTTTCATTATTCATATCCATACTATTCTGGATATGAGTCCTTTGTCAAATGTGTGCAAATATGTCCTCCCTTACCAGGTAAACACACTTGTCTAGACAGCACCCAGCTCAAGAAATAGAACATCAGCAGCTCCCAGAAGCCCCTCTTGTGTCCCGCGCCTGTCACCACTCCCCACTCTCCCCAGGGAACCACACTCATATAAACGGAATCGGACAGTACAGTTCTCTCTGTCTGGTTTCTTCTTACCGGACATCCTGCCTGACCCACTATTATGTGTAGTTTTACTTCACCCATCCATTCTCACTGCGTACAGTATTCTGTCCTGTTGCATGACTGTGCCTCAGTTTACTTATCTGTTCTACCGTTGAGGGACATTTGACTAGTTTCTTCTTCGGGGCTATGGTGACTGGTGCTGCCACGGGCATTCTAGCAAATGGCTTCCGGTGACCATAAGCACTCATGTTGGATGCGTACCTAGGAGTGGACCTGCCAAACAGTTTCCCACAGTGGTTGTAGCAATTTACACCCTAGACAGCAGAGCGTGAGACTTCCAGTTGGTATACTTCCTCCACAACGCTCAGTATCTTCTCCCACACCCCATTCTGGGGTGTGGGTTTAGTCTGCATTTGCCTAACGGTGAATGAAATCGAGCATCTTTTCATGTGTATTAGCCCTTTGGATATTTTCTTTTGTGATGTGCCTGTTGAAGTCCTTTGACCATCTTTCTATGTATTGCTCTATTTCTTGCTTATTTGTAGAAAGAAATTAAAAACTATTCTGGATATGAGTCCTTTGTCAAATATATGCAAATATGTCCTCCCTCTCTGTTACACTTTCACCTTCTTACTGGAGTCATTTGATGAATAGAAGTTCTCAACTTTAATAGAACCTAGCTATAATTGCTTTCTTGTATGGTTAGCACTGGTAAACTTGTTGAAGAAATTTTTGCCTACCTCGAGATCACGAAGACATTCTCCTGTTTTGCTGTAAACGTTCCATTATTTCACCGAGTACATTTAGAGCCGTAGTCCATCTGGAATGGCTGTGTATCGTGTGAAGAAGTGTTTACGATTCATTTTCTCCATACGGATTTCCAATTGTCCCAGTGTCATTTCTAGTTGGGGAAGGTGATGGGGGCGGAATGTGTTCACAGAGACATCGGGTTGGGGTTGCAGGGTGAGCAGGGTGGGGGCATCTGCTGTTCTCTAATCACTGTGTTTCCCTGAAAATAAGACCTAGCAGGACCATCAGCTCTAATGCGTCTTTTGGAACAAAAATTAATATAAGACCTGGTATTATATTATGTTATGTTATATTATATTATGTTAAAGACCCGGTCTTATATTATATTAAAACAAGACTGGCTCTTATATGAATTTTTGCTCCAAAAGACGCATCAGATCTGATGATCCGGCTGGGTCTTATTTTCGGGGAAACACGGTAGCAGAGCAGTCAGCTGGGTCTCTGTCCCGTAGCTTCTGTCTCCTAGGCCCTGGGACATAGGGTTTGTCCTCAAACTACCTCTTGTGAGAATCCCACAGAAGAGGCTGTTCTCAGGTTGAAACTGCCACTGCCTGTCCCAAGTTGGAGGAGCCTGAGTGCCCACGGCTCTGGGTGGGCGAATGCACGCTGTGACTGCCCCTTTTTGGACAGCACATGGCTTTTCCTCACTCATTGACTCACTTCTTTATTTCTTTACCCATTTCTCCTTCCCTCCGACCTCCTCCCCTTTCCTTCCTCCTTCTCTCCTTTCCTTCCTTGGACACCCTATGTAAAATCCCAATTTCCCAAGCCCAATTTCCTTCTTTATTTAATTCTTAGCATTTAGAACCATCTGACACTATTACATATTTTCCATTCCATCCATATAGCTTTTACTTATTCTTTACTGAGGCTTACTTTATACACAGTGAAATGCCCAGATCTTACACGTACAGTTTGATAAGTTTGACAAACGTATACACCCATGTCACCACCGACCCAAACAAGATAAACATTTCCATCAGCCCAGAAAGCTCCCTGTGCCCCTTCCAGCCAAGCCTCCCTCCAAAGGAACCACTGTCGTGCTTTTTATCACCGTAGATTCGTTTTGCCTGTGCTTGAACGTTGTCTGAGTGGAATCCTACAGCAACACTATGGATTTTACTGATATATCCTGTGGACTTCTGTCTCCCAGACTACAATTTAGGCACTGCACAGCTTTTCTTTCGTCTTGTTCACTGCTGAATACCCAGCTTCTAGAACAGTGCCCGGCACATACCTGGCAACATACTTATTGAAAAAGTGAATAAAGGTATGAATGGAGTTGCCCTTTTACTCACCCATTTGCTCAGATATTTTTTTTTCTTCCCTCTAATAGGAGTCAGGATGAAGTTAAGCGAGAGGGCCGCAGACTCAGACTGCATCCTGGCTCCACCACCTCTCTGCTCTCTGAACGAAGACAAGTTGCCTCAGTTTCTTCATTTGTAAAATGGGAATGTGAATAGTTCTTATCTCCTGGGGTAGCATCAAGTTAGGAAGCTTTCATTGAATGCTAATGGTTGTAAGTAATCAATTAATCAACTGCTGGTTAATATACACTTAGAGGTCATCTAGGTCATCCATCCATTTATTTGTTCAACAAATAATTATTGAGGACCTACCTGGTGACATACACTGGTGTCATACAGTGAATAAGACTAAGTCCCTTCGTGGGTCTGGCATTTTGGTGGGAGAGTATAGTAGTTGGGGTAAAGGCTAAGCTAGTAGAACAAATAAACCCAACAATACAGTGGCTTAAACAAGTTGAAGTTTTTTGTTTATTGATTTTTTTTTTTGAGAAACAGAGGCAAGTGGTTCAGCCCCGCTAGGGCTTCTTAATATGTGGCTTCTGTCTCTGAGTTCAATATGGCTGCTGCAGCTCCTGCCATCTCATCTGCAGCCCAGCGAGCAGGAAGTGGAAAGGGCAAGAGAAGTGTCTGTCCTTTCCCTTTAAGGCATACCCTAGAAGGGTCTGATATCACTTTTACACACATATCACTGACCAGAAGTTACTCATGTGACCACAGCTAGCCACAAGGAGGTCTGGAAAATAGAATCGCTGGCTGAAATTTCTAAGATCTTGGGAACTGGAGGTTTGGGGCACTGACTCCATAGCTCCCAGGTGAGCCAGACTCCTGTGGGGTAGCTTGGGGGTATCTCAAAGCTAGGATTGTCAGATTTTGCAAATAGAAATACAGGACAAGTCAATTTGAATTTCAGGTAAACAACAATATTTGGGACACATTTATACTAAAACGTTGTTCATTGTTTATTTGAAATGCTGTATTTTACCCATCATTCCTAGTCAAAGGTCTCCCTTGTGTAGGACCCAACCAGTCTTCCCTGGGTCTCCCAGTCCATCCTAGCTCTGCTTCCAAAGCCACATGGGAGAGACGGCCACTCCATTGGGCATAACTGTGCACCTAGTGGATGCTAAATGCTGCAGGGGGATGCAGGAACACACAGGTGGTGGGGCACCTGCCCCAACCCCCCGACACACACCAGGGCGTAGCGGTCTGGACAGGCAGTGGTGTCTTTCCAACAAAGGTACATTCATGCGAAGCCTATAGTTTGTCTCATGAGGAAGCTGGTCAGGGGGCCATCTGGAGGTGCCTATCCCAGGGGTCTGATCACGGTGTGCTGAGGCCTGCCTGAGAAGGCTTCTTGGAAGACCTGAACCTTAAACTTTGGGTTTCCATGTGGTTCCAGGGCAAGGCCTTGGTTCAAATCCCAGCTCTGCTCCTTCCTGGCTGTGTGACCTTGGGCAAGTCCCTCACCTGTCCCATCTGGGTTTTCTCATCTGTACAATGGGCATCAAAACAGAACCCACTTCATAGTGTGGTGGTGAAGATGGCTTCACACAAGATGTATGCCATGCTTCTGGCACACCTTTATCTTGTAAAATAAGATCTGGACTACTGTTTCTTGTGCAGTCGTTGTTACTATTCTGATTAAGCCTTTACAGGGAACAAAGGGTTGGCATCGTTACCCAGAAGGCAGCGGGATGAGGGTGGGAGGGAGAGCCAAGGTGAACATATAAAAAGGGGGTCATCTCTCTGGCCACCCCCAGGGTCTGGCCGCCCAGGGCTGGGCGTGGTGCAGTGGGTGACTGACTAGGTTGGGGATGGATGGGGGCGGCAGCCGTCTGTCCTCTTGTCCCCGTGCCCCTGCCCCTTCACTCCGTCCTGTGTGCTTCTGGTTCCCTCACCCTGCTGCGTCCTAGCCCACCACAGCCACGGCCATGGCCACGGCCACGCTGTGGAATTTCCAATTTTCAGCTAATGTGCAGGTCGTGACAGAGGCTCAGAGGCCCTGGTCGGACATAATGGCAGAAGAATTGTAAATGTCGCCCCAGTGAATGGCAATGAGGAAGGGCGGGGAGGGGACATTTTCCATCGGCCTGGGCTCAGAGCCCGGGAATACATTTTCTCTTGGAGTGTGTCGCATTAGATTTCCAGAGGTGCTTGGGCTCCAGGTACATGTCATTAGTAACAGTTTGGGCGATAATGAATCCTTTTATTTCTTTTCCTCACAGCTCATGAATACATAACGAGGCCCCGCTCAGGCGCATCTGGCCTGGGCCCAGGCCTCCCCGCTACCTAATCTCGTCCCTGCTCCAATATCCAGGCTGCCCAGCTGGGGCCTGCCTTAAAGGGGCCATGTTCCCTTTCCTGCCTGGGGATGCCTGGCAAGCCGAGGGGCTAAAGCCCTGAGCACCACCAGACCTAGGACACGAAGGTGGGTAGCAGCCCAGGAAAAGAAGGAGTCCCCAGATCCTGGCTCATTTGTGAGCGCCCTGCAGTGCATCCATCAGGTACTCAGCAATGCGACTTAGTAAACGAGACTGCTTGGCTGGGGATGGGCTGTGTGAAGCCTTTAGATAGACTGTCGCTGAGCCTGGCCAGCTGCTCTAAGAGCTGGGGATATGAGGTTGTGACCCCATTTCACAGCTGAAGAAACTGAGGCCTGGAAGGGCAGGGAGGCTTCTTTATGGGCTCAGCAGGACAGGCTGACACACAGTCCAGGTCCTGCCCAACTGACCATCGCTGGGGACCTTCCCAGGGAAGGGCATTTTATCAACTGACCCCTACCAAGAATTCAGTTTCTATATTCATCATGAATCTGTGTCGTTCTGTCATTTCTTTACTGAGCACATGCTTAGTGGAAGACCAAAAAGGTTAGTTTTTTAAAAATTGTTTCCCTGGGCATCCACAATCTTCTTTTTCAAAAAATCCACCCCCTTCACCCCTTCGGCTCACTCTATTTTTCTTCACTGTACTCGTCAGGTCCTCACATGCGCTGTTATAGCTCACATCCCATTATATTTGTGTCTTGTCCGCAGAGATGGGAGCTCTGGAAGAGCCGGCAATTTGTTGTCAGCTGGATCTCAGTGCCAAGGACAGTGCCTGGTACACATGTAGAATGACTAACCAGGTTCCATCACAGCCATGGTCATTCCAAGGCTGGTCCCAGGAGGAAAGACCAGTGGCAAGCCTCTGAATCAGTGTGGGCCTTGTGTCTTGGGCTCTCCAGGACTCTTGGGGTGCATTCAGGCCTGGGTGGCCTCCTGGATGTTGTGTGGGTGGGTGGGTGGGGTAGGGAAGAGGTGGGGAAGAGGGAGCCAGTGAAAGCGTGGCTTCCTGGTGGGAGGACAGTAATGAGAAGTTGAGATGCTGAAATGACAACACCTCTGCTGATGGCCTAGGTCTCAACTCTCTGATGCTTCCTCTGATTAGTCAGGTGGCACCTACCTTCCAGAGCCACAGGGTCCTACTATGTGAAGGCCACTCTGATGCTGGCACCCAGCCCAGGACTTTCCTACAGAGTACTTGCTATCTGCCAGGCAACATTATAAATACATCGTGGACATTAAAAAGACACTAAAACTTAGCTCCTCTGAGAGGCAGGTATTATCATGAACCCCATGTCCCCACATTAGGAAACAGGCACAGAGAAGTTAGGCAACTTGCCCAGAGACACACAGCAATAAACGGCAGAGGTGAAATTTGGACCCAAACCATACGGCTTCAGTGTGCAGGTTTGTGATTGCCGGACCATCGTGCCTATCTGACATGGCTTCATAAAAGGCAGCATTCTGAGTACCCCCTCCATGAAGCCAGACAACCTGTCTTTCTGGATCCGCTGAACCTGAGAAACTCTACCCACGGGTCTACTCCTGAATCTGAGCAGTGCTGGTCTGACGTCTCAAATGGACCAAGGCCCTGAGAAGCAACATTGGGAGATTAGGCGTGTGGCCCTGCAATCAGACAGACCTGGGTTCGAATCTCAGGTCTGCTACTTACAGATGTGTGATCTTGAGAAAGCCACTTTGTGTCAGCTTCCCCATCTGTAAAAATGGGGATAACACAGTACCCCCCATAGGGATGTTTAGAGGATCCATGTGCCAATACATGTAAAGCTTTCAGAGCAATGCCCGTGAAGCTCAATAAGTGTCAGGTTTTTCTCACAAAAAGCATGAGGGGGTGGGGACGAGGCTCAGATTAGGGCTTCAACATGACCTCACCATGACCTTGCCACGGTGCTCACCCCCCACGGCCCTCCCCTCCACCACCCTCTTGGTCACCACACCCTGTCATTGCGATCTCACCCCAGCCCTCAAGAAGCACTGACCTGGAACCAGATACAGGTGCTGGGATACCTGCAGGCCCATCTGGCCAAGGGCTGATGGCACACACCTGCCTTGGATGTGCCGACACTGCCCCATGCCATCAGGAATGCAGAACGCAAAACCCCCACAGAACTCAGGTCCGACTGGAATCATCCACAATGTCACACGCTCACCGGGGTCAGTCCCCAGGCTCTGACCTGATGATTATTTATTGCCACCTACTATGTGCCATGTCCTGGGGCTAAGTATTTTACATGTACTACCTCATGCAATGCTCATAAAACTCCAGAGAGAAAGGCATCATTATTCCTGTTTGATAGAAAAAGAAACTGGGACTCAGAGAGGTTAAGTAATTTTCCCCAGGTCACACAGTGGGCGTAAGGAGGAATCTGGATTTAAACCTGGGTCAGTCTGACCCCAAAGCCCATGATCTTAACCACAATATGCACTGCCTTTCCTCCACCCACCTCTCCCCACCGCCTGTCTTCGAACTTCCACCCTGGCTAAGAAGCCTTCCTAGATTAAAGGACAGAGAGGAAATAAGTGTCCCCTGTCCCCTGGGCACCATCTGTATCCACTTTCCCATGGCCTAAGGCTTATCTGGCACAGTCTTGGTACAATGCCTTTCTAGGGTGTGCCTGGTTGCTGGGCATCTGGAGGGCAGGCTTGGCCCAGGGAGGTTGAGGAAGGCGGGGAGCCCAATGGCAGTGCCTCAGTGTCCAGCCTTGTCCTTTGAGATGCCGGTGCCCTTGGCCTAAACCCCACCACCCCCGCTTTGCCATCTGTACGGGGCACTTGTGGGGAGATAGCATGATCTGGGGAAACAACACCTTGGGGGAGTAAAAAGCCTTTGATCCCAGCCCCAGCTCAGTCACTCAGCCCTGACCTTCTGGCAAATGGCGCCTGTGTGTCTCAGTTTCCTTGTTTACAAAATAGGTATAATAATGTTACTTCCCATGCAGATATTGTACGTGCTCAAAACAGTGCTCAGCACTTGGAAGTTCTCAATAAACATGAAGTTGTAATTACAATAAGGAGGATTTCCTTTCCTTCTCTTCACGACATATGTGTCTTACAGCCCATCCATTCAGGGCCCTGCCACTTAGCCCTTGCTTGCCTGCATTGCTGTGTTCACTCTTTCCGCTCTTTAATCCATTTTGTGAGAGCTGTCCTGATGATTCTTCCGATAAGACATCTCTAAACGTGTCAATGCCATCCCAGGAACCTTCAATGGCTCCCTCTGACCTCCACGACCAAGACCAATCCACTTACCCTGGCGTTTACAAACAGTCCTCAACCTCCCTGGCCAATGTGATTCTTACACACCCGCTGCTGGCACTCACCCAACACATGGGCATTCCTGCCTCCTTGGTTTTGCTCTTGCTATAGCCCCGTCTGGAATGCCTTCTTCACCTCCTCTCTGCTGTGCTCATCTTCTAGCTTGAGTTTCGTCTCCTCTAGGAAGCAGTCCCTTCACTTTACCTCCCTGAGCCTCTGTTTTCTCATCTGTCAAGTGGACACTCACCGTGCCTGCTTTATAGAGTTTTCATGAGAACCAAACGTTCTCAAAACATAGTACGTGCTTTGAAAATGGTGGCCACTATGGGATTTCTTCTCTTGATCTCCCCTCCGATCCCCCAGCACACAACAGGGCATGCCAAGCAGCACCCTGAACAGCAGTGAAGCCCCTCAGACGCCCCCGTGGTGAGGACCCCCACCCACGCCCTGCACGACCTCTCCCGGCCTCGCTGTTGACTTTGGCACGCGTTCCTCACCTGGGCTGCCGTGACCGGCCTGGAATTTCAAGCTGAATTTGATTTGACCTGTTCCTTGGGGCTGGCCTCTAAACCAAACCATATTCCCGCCAAGCCCCCAGTGCCCAGTGTCCCCCTGGGAGGTGGGGACAGGGCCTGGCTGGGCCACCGCCTGGGGCCACCTTCGCCAACCCCTGCCCAGCACTGCCTCCTGAACTAATTCCATAATCCTGCCTCCTGCCTGGCCCCAGTGGCTCAGGAAGGGTTCTCTGGCCTGCTCTGATCCCACCTTCCTGCTCAGCTGGACCGTCAGCCCCTCACCCGCTCATACAAGAGCCCTGCTGAGGTTCTGAAACTCATTTAGATCTGCCTTAGCACCCCCGCCTCCAGACCCCCAGCTAGGCCCTGTAACAGGATCCAGATGTTCCCTCCCCTGTCCCCAGGGTTCCTGGAATAATCCGTGACAGTTGGGGGGCCAGAGGGGGCAGGCACAGCTGCAGGGGCTGCTGGGATAGAGGACGGAAATGGGGTATGAGGCCCAGTTTCCAGGGTCAGTGGAGGGATAAACATACACACCCCAACCCAGGTACCCTCTGTCCAAGCAGCTCTGCCCGCCTCCAGAAAGAATCCTTAGCTCTCCAGGTGAGGATGGAAGGGTCCATATTTGCTGACTGTGACACTGGGTGGGGTACGGACCTCTCTGAGCCTCATCTTCCTTGCCTGCTAAACCAGCTATGACTTCACAGCATTACTCTGAGACCAAGTAGGTGAAGGGCCAATTTGGCACAGGAGCCTGGCACATAGTAGGTATTCACCAAACAGCCTTGGGCAAGTCACCTCATCACTTGGAAACTCAGTTTCCACATCCATCCAATGGGGATAATAATGCCTATCTTCCAGGGTTTCAGAGAGAAGCTGGCACATACTAGAAGGTCACTAACGGCACGTGTTTCCCTCTTGCCTTCCAGCATCACTGGCCAACACCACGTGGTAGAAGGAGGCAGCGGTCCATCTCCTGGGGTCAGCCTTGGAAGACCAGGACTGACGCAGGGAACGGCTCTTTCAATGAGGAATTCAGGACAGAGACTGGAGTTCTAGTCCTACCTAGGTCTGCCTCTAGGCAAGTCCCTTCCCCAGGCCAGACACGGCCTCATTTTCCCCATCTGAAACATAAGGTCTCTTCCAAGCCCCCAGAACACAGTAGATGCTCAGTAAATATCTGTTGAATGATACTCAGAATGTCCTCCATCCTTTTCTCTCTTCCTCCTTTCCACACCCTCTGGCCTTCCCTTTGCCCCCTCTCCTGCTGCTCCCCAAATGGCTGAGGCATCCCTTGGCCTGACTACTCTTCCCGCATTCTCAGGGGCACCCCCACGAGTGCTGACATTAAGCAGAGGAGGGAGGGAGGACCAGGTGATAGGCTGGGAGGACAGGTCCCCTGTGGAAGAAGCTGGGGGACAGAGGGAGAGTATGAGCTTTGGGTCGAGGACACCCTGACTGCGGTGGGGGTCTCAGCAAGTCATTCAGCCTCTCTGTGCCCTACATTCCTCCTTGGAAATAGAACAATAGTAGCTACCAAGTCCTGAGATTTCACGGGGGTCAGGCCCTGTGCTAGGGCCTTATGGTCCTGCTCTCCTCCCTTAGCTGCTTCACGGGTTCTTAAAGTGTTTCCCAGCAGCAGCAAGGGGCAGCTGGGAACTTGTTAGAAATGCAAATTATCCATCTCCATCCTAAACCCGATGAGTGGCAAGCTGGAGGTGGGCCCAGCCATGTGTATTTTAATAAGCCTAGTGATGCGAGCTGAAACCTGAGGACCACAGATCTCCTCTATCATCCTCATCATCCTCGCCCCAGGCCCTTGTCTTTCGTTTCTCTGAGACTATTCTTTAACAAGTCCCCTTCTCTCCCCCACAGGCCACAGGGAGCTGGCCCCCACTTCCCAATGTCTCCAGTATTAACGGCTGTGCCCTTCCCTGGTCTGGAATCAGCAGCTTTTTTTTTTTTTTTTTTTAATTTTATTGGGGAGTATTGGGGGACAATGTGTTTTTCCAGGGCCCATCAGCTCCAAGGAGTTGTCCTTCAATCTAGTTGCGGAGGGCGCAGTTCACTGGCCCATGTGGGAATCAAACCAGCGACCCTGTTGTTCAGAGCTCGTGCTCTAACCACTGAACCATCCGGCCGGCCACACACCTGTGAGGTCCCTGCAGGCAGATGCCCTGCCCGTCCCCCAGTGCATCACCCGCTGCACGATTGTTGTGAAGGGTCAGCTGCCAGCCCGCCTCCTTTAGAAGTGGACAAATGCCTGGCAGCCATCAGCAGGACACTCACCACCCTCCCTGCCCCACCATCCTGTGATCTAGGGAAATGAAGTGATTTGAGGCACCAGCAGCCTGAGTTTGAATCCTGGCTCCTCCAGTTACTAGATGTGTGTCCTCAGATACCTTTCTTAACCTCTCTGTGTCTCAGTCTCTCATCTTTAAAACAGAGGTAATAGTAGCCATTTCCAGGATGGTTGTAAGACTTAAAGATGTTAATACAGGTAAAGCTTAGAACAACCCCTGTCACGTAGCATGTGCCACATACATCTTAGAAATATGGTTCTCTGGGACTGTTCACCCATGCCCCCAGCCTTGCCTGCCATCCTTCCTTCCACGTACCCTGGGCAGCAGCTAGATGGTAGGCTGCGAATCCCTGAACCTGCTGTTCTTTTTCATGCCTCCATCTCTTTGCACATGCTGTGACATTTACCTGCTGGCTTTTCCTTCCTCTTCACCTGGAAAACTCCTGGTTGCCCACCCTTCTTTTCTATCCTTCCCCACTCCTCCATTCACAGCCTTAGCTGCCTGTACCCTCCTCCCCCCACCACACACACACACACACACACACACACACACACACACACACTCTGGTCCCTCCCTCCAGCCCTTCAGCCCCTGGGTGCTTAAATACCTAATTTCATGTCTGGCTTCTCCTCTAGGATGTAAGTTCCTTGAGAGCAGAGTCTGGGTCTTATTATCTCCGTATCCTGGGTCTGGCTTTTAGTGGGTGTTTTATAAATGTTTGTGGAGTAAAAATTAGGAGTGGATTTTTAAAAATATTGAATTAGAGTTACAGAGACTGACAAAGATCTTCAAAATATAGTAAGTGAGACTTCAAAGTGGCAGAAAAATATGTACAATATGGTCCCATGTATTCACCCTCCCCAAACTGTGTTTCTGTACATAGATTGAATGCATGGAAAGGAATCTGGAAGAGCAAACAACAAAGTGACTAGAGGCCTGGACGTGGGCAGGGAGACTCATTTCAATGGTGAGTGAAGGGGTCTCTGCCACCTTGTCTCATTTGAACTGTTACAGAGAGAATGAGTTGAAGTGTTGGTTAAAAACAAACAACACAGTTCTGTCCTCCTGGGAAAAGGTTGCTATGGAACCCTTCCCTCACTCAGCTCCAGACTCAAACCGAACATGCCAGGCCTTTCTCCACCACAGAGCCTTTCTGTGTTCCGTCTGCCCGGAACCCCTTCCTTGGCATCAGTCAGGGTTCTGTGTGAATGTAGCCTCCTTAGAGGCACCCCATGCAGACCTGTCAGAACCCACTGCTCCTCGGCCGTGCTTAGCACAGCTGCAATTATTATTTTCCCTCTTTGATTGTTCAGTTGCTTCCCATCTGTCTCCTCTTACTAGAATGTAAGCTCTCTGAGGTCAGGATATAGTAAGTGCTCATGTAATGTTTGTTGGATGAATAAAATCCTCTTTAACGGTGGTGGTTGTTGTTGTTTTTAATTTTTGTCCAGTGTTCTTGACCTTTTTGTCTCTATTTCTTTTTAAGCTTCCCTAGTTCAAATTTCAACCATCAACTATATCCCTGCCCTTCGCACCCTGCAGCTCTTGTTACCAAACGGAAGAGGGCCCGCCCACCTGACGTCAAGCAGAACCAAACACTGAACACTGAGTTTTGCAGTGGAGAAATTAGAGCCGTTTATTGGCAAGGTGCCGAGCCAGGAGATCGCCCCCCCTCTCCCCCGGAAGCTATCACTGAAAACCTGAACTCCCTGATGGTTTTTAATCAAGGGTTTTTAAAGGCAAAGGTTGAGGGTTAGGGGTTAGGGGCCATGGGTGAAGCTGATTGGTTAGTCTTTGACCAGGCGTCAGTGGTTTTCCTTAGTCTGATTAATATAATACCTGACATCATCGTGTTTGGAGCCTCAGGTGATCTAACTGGGTTGAGGAACCAAGATTCTGTAAAAGATCTCATGGTGTGTGTCAGCGATGTTCTCTTTAAAGCAAAAGGCAGAAAGTAAACATCTGTGACCTTTGTTATTGTTTAAGCTGTCATTGCTTTGTGCTTAACTAGCTATTAGGTTGGTGCAAAAGGCTAAAAATAATTTGCGAAAACCACAATTACTTTTGCACCAACCTAATATATTTCTCTATGATCTCAAGCAAAGTGCACTTGGAAACAGTTTCTCTGGACCTTGCTTTACACACGGGCCTCCTGAACACAACATAGTTTCTTAATCTCTGACTACCAGCTACGTGATAACCAAAGCAACAGAAACATTTCGTTAAAACCCCACACCTACGTCCATAGATGCTATGATGTAATTCCCAAAGATGTTTACCGTTCACTGCCAATTTCCCTCTCTAACTCAGGCTCCCTTATAGAATTGTCTGATGGTGTGAATAAGCTTTGCAGGCAATGGCAGTCAAGAAATGCAAGCCTAATCCTGGGACACTCCAAAACTGCTAGGAGAGAGGTTCGGAGCCTGTTCCAATGAGCGCGTATCTGGGGACAACTGTGCTTTCAAGACCGATGTGTTAGCTTTCCTTATGTTTCAAAATGGTTTACATTTAATGATTTAGTCATACGTGCACAGGATTCAAAATTCAAAAGGACAAAGTCATCTTTCCGGGTCCCCCTTCCTCAAGGTAATCCATGTGACCAGCTCCTCATGCAACTTCCAGAGATTGTTTCAATGCACGTACAGGTAGGACACATATGTTCTTTTTCTCTCTTTCACACACAAATGGTGGTATACCCTACACATACAGTTCTTCCATTTATTATTATTATTGTTTATAATAATAATACCTAACTGGATATCTTGCAGATCTTGCCAAGCTTAATAACTAAAGAGCATCCATGTATTTTCTGATGGCAGCAGAGAAAGGAGTAATGCTTTCTTACGTGCAGTGACCCAGTGATATTTACCAGGCTCCTGCCTAGCGAGCTGAGCCTGGGGGTGAAGGGCAGAGAGACCACGGTTTGAATCCTCGCTCCGCCAATGGCCTTTGAGTGATCCACTTAACCAGAACCTCAGCGTGCACTAAAGGGAGGCAATCCCAGCACCTGCCTCAGGTAACGTGTATTGGTGTCTTAGTTCTTACACATAAGATACTCAATAAATGGTGGCTGCTATGACAAGGACTCTTAATTATAAAATAAGTAGTATTAGCTAGTCCCTCTTTTTCAGGCAAGGGTAAGGATTGGCCCTATTGAAACTGGAATTTTTTGATTAGAGGAAGCCACACCGATGGCTCATGAATGGTGGCCTTGGCACATTTGGGCAGGAAGGGTCCTGAGAGGGCTTCTACCCCACCCCATCATGTGACAATGGGGAGAGGCACAGGGTCCCCCAGTGAGCCCAGGAGTCATCCGTCTGCATCATGGAGACATACAGGTTGAGAGCTTTCTTTTGCAGCCTTTTGTTCGTTCTTAGTCACTGAACACATTCAGGCTTGAAGTGTTTTGGATTTTGTCAAATTTCTCTCCTCGCTTTTCCTTTCTCCAGCAGGGGCAACTTCTGCTTTTTTATTTATTTATTTTTTTGGACAGTTGTCATTAACACGAGGTGATAACCACGAACAGTGCATTTTTCTTCTAGTCTTCCTTTCCACATGTATTCCTTTTCTGCCTTTTGCTTTGTTTTATTTTATGAATATCTAGTGATAGAAGTCATAGAGCATCCTTTGGGAGAGTAAAAAGAGAATTCCCATAATTCCATTCTCGATGGCAATTTCCATTAACTTTCATACTGTCCCTTCCAGTCTACCTTGCCCGGACTTTAACATATTTCAGATGATATTATAAAGTCCGTTTTCTATCCTAAATTATTTGGCTCATCATTGGGTTATCAACCTTTCCCTATGTTGTCAGAAATGCCTGCGAAGTAGCTCATTGATTGGAAATACCAATTTTCCTTAACCACCCCTCTATTAATGGACCTGTGGGTTGCTCTCGTTTTCTTTCACTATGACGGGCATCCCGTTGGAGAGAGCTTTGCCCCCATCATAGGTTTTCCGCTGAAGCTTGGATTCCAGGGGTGGAATTCCCTGATGACTAATGATGTGTAAGGATCTTTATTTACCCTGCCCCCATCACCTCTAATCAGATTTATCTTAATATGTAGCTTAGCAAATTCTGCCTTTATAACAGACAGGGTTCTGACCAGAGTGACACAAATTTCACATTTGTTTTCCCTAAAGCATCTCTGAGGCGTCTGAACCCAAGACCATCAGAACCTGGTACAAATGGCTTTCTAAGGCACCCAGAATGGTCCTGCTGGAGCTGAACACCCCCTCACTGTTGAAACAGCGTGGAGGAGGGCAGAGAACTCTGCCACCGGCAGCAGAACTGTGCTCCAGCCATTTCCTTCCACCTGCCTCCATCCCTGTTACTTTGTAGCTATGTGATCTTTTGAAATATCTTAGCCACTCTGATTGTCAGTTATCTTTAAAATAGGGTTCACCCTCCGCCCATCTGAATGTTGGCTGGTGATTTCCTATGGTTGTTACAGTTCTAAGAGGACCCTTCATTCACTCAGTAAATTTTTAATTGAGCTGTGTCAGGCTCTGGATTCGAATCCTCATTCGCCACAGAGCCCTCTATACTTGTACTCATTGGTGTTCAACAGAGGAGTGAGCTGGGGTCAGACAGTCATAGGGTGAAGTCCTGCCTCTTTCTCTACTTGGCTGTGGCATTTGGACAAGTCAGTGAATCTCTCGGACACTCTGTTTTCTCATCTATAAGTTGGGAACAATGATAGCAGCCTGTTAGGTGATTGTGAAGATCATTGATATAATGCATGTGCTTCGTAAGCACCCAGCAAATGTTACCTATAATAATAATTATTAAAGTATCATTACATTGCACAAGAGGGTCTCAAATAACTTCTAAGATAACCATTTTATCCTATTTTCAGGATGACCAAAAAAGCCTTAGTAGTTACGTTCAATTTGTGTGACTGTGGAGGTAGGGCAGAGGCTGATCCTGCCCGGGTGCCTACAGGAAGGGTTTTCAGTGCTTGTTCCTGGGGCTCATTTGCCCTCCCAGGAGCAAGCAGGCCACCAGCGTCTGAGCGTCTTCCTGTCCACGGCTAGTTACTGGAAATAGGTCAATTGAATATTAGAGGGCTTCAGTGGGGATCAGGCCGATTGAATGTTGGAACGAGGCAGTGCCTGAGCGTTAGAATGATGTCATAACCAAGGGTGACAATGTTAGAAGGTTAGGATGTTAAAATGACTCAGTGTTAGAATGTGTGGATAATAATGGATAGAACGTCATCCTAGAAGAACTTTAGCTTTGAAAGGGCTATTAAAGAGGATTTTGTCTTTTGCTGAAGTTGTAGACATGCGAAGCCACAGAGAAAAAACGTAGTATAACTTTTCTGGATAGTGGTTTCTGAGAGCATTTTGAGGGGGGAAATTCAGAACTGAGCTGGCACCATTTTTATGTTTATATTACAGCATGCATTTGGGAACAGAATGCAAACTGTGAATGCACTGTTAAGATAAAAAAGTTTGATCATTTACATAAATGTTGGTTTGGGGTGGGCTGTTTGGGGTTGTTTGCCCACCCCAGGTGCCCCGGGCATGAGCACTGATAGTCCCTCTTCCCTTTCTTGGGAAGCTGGTGGAAACACGTGCAGGCCATTGATACCAGATCAGTCCCTTCATTCTGCAAGTGACGATATGGAGGCTTAGGGACACTGAGTGATCTGCCCAAGTCACATAGGTGGCTTTGCAGAACCCCAAGTGGAATCTGACTGCCTGATTCTGCATCCCCAATCCCTTCACCCACCCCTACCACCTCCGCTGCTCCCGGGGTTATGGTCTGAGCAGAGTGCCATGGGGGTGCTTGGTAACCCCGCTTCCTGCATGTGGCATCAGTGAATCATGCCTTGGAGTAATCCGAATTGCACACATGTCCTACTCGACCCACTGGATATTGACATGCCTTTGGTGCTTAGGCCATATCTCAAATGGTTACATCTTTTTATTGAGAAAATAAATAGTTGGGAAAAGAAGGTCACCTGGTCTACCTAGCAAACTTGAGTACAGCAATTGGTAAAAGCCAGAGCTGCTAGCTCTGCCACTTCCTAGCTGTGTGATCTTGGGCAAATGACATAGCCTTTCTGTGACTCATTTGTTAAATGAGATTAATAATAGCAACTTCATAATTTTGTCATGAGAATTAAATGAGATAAATAAACTTGCACAGTACCTATAACAGCGAGCAGCTCCTTAAAAAACATTATATTTGGAATAAGAATTTGTAATCCTTTATAATAACGATCTTTCCTTCCTGCTTCTCCTCAACTCCTACCACCCCCGCTCTGAATGCTCACAAATTCATCTGTCAATACTGTGGTGTCTATTTCAGGCATAGAAACTTGACTTATCCCTAAATACCAACAAGTTTCTAAGTGACAGACATTTTGGAGCTTGGGGTTTTCTTTTTCCTTTTCTTCTTTTGTTTTTTTTTTTTTGGATGTACTAAAAGTGTTTTTTTGTTGTTGTTTTCTTTTTAATATTTCAAAATCCCTTAGCAAGCTGGGAGTCAGAGCATGAAAGAGGGAAGTTCACACCTGCAGAAAGCCTGAGGCACAGAAACCAATTAATTTGGCCAAGGTCAGAAAGCCAGAAAGAGATGGCAGTTAGATTCTGAAACTCTGAATGCTTGATCCTCAGATCATTCTCTTTCCACTAGGACATCCCATTTTGCTTTCTGAGCTGGGAGTATACCCAGTCTTCATCTGGCCCCTGGCGTCCAGAGGGGCGTAGGAGCTTGAGGTACACGGTAGGATGGGGGTCAGAGGAGAAAGGAGGGGTCCTAGTTCACCAAGTCCCATGAACTATTTTCTAAACAAACATCTGGGAGATACGGCAATGGGTCTTTGATCGATGGGTCTTGAATTGTTTTGATCATTTCCTGTGTTGGACTAGAATACTTGGTTACTTCCTCTGTTAAATGTTGAGTGTGTCCCTTGGTGAGTGAGGTCCTCCACACAGGACAGTTGCAAGATGGAACCGAGATGACGTGAGTAAAAATGCTTGGAAAACAAAACCACACATGCTAAGCGCTAGCAAGGGCCTCTAAGCGGTGCATCTCATCATCAGTGTTTCTCCCCAGACCTCTTGTGTGTGTCTGTGTGTTTTATTAAATTGATTGGAATAACATTGGTTAATAACATTATGTAATTTTCTTTTACATCTCAAAGAGATCCTAGACAGCCACACTCAAGGGGGCCAGGCTCAACTAACCAACGATGGGTTGAGGAAGAGCCAGAATTACCCTCCAGGAAGGAAAGGCAAAATACAGCTGGCCTGAGTTATGCGAGACCATACAACAGATAGGAACCACATCCTCGGGCAGCAGCTGGGGGATGGGAGTGGTGAAGCCCGCCCAGCTGATGATGCGTCAGGGCAAGAGGCTCAGAACCAAGACCAAGAACTAAGGGAGAGGTCGAAAGTCTGCTTTCAGGTGATTTGGATGCAGGTCTAATGGCCCAAGAGGTCCACCCAAAGCTCAGACCAAAGGGATGGTCATTCAAGATGTCGGGCTTACAGACACAGAGAAAAAGCTGATTAGAATAGGAATGACCTTCATCAAAGTCACCGGGGTTGGGTAGTGAACAGAGAACTCATCCAGGGAAATAAGACCCACTGGCCGCCTCCCCTGTCCACTCCCTCTGAATCCCAAAGTTTCTTTATCTGACCCACCGGGCTGGAGCAAGCCACAGGCAGCGGCTGTTCATCCTTTGGTCTCCAGCCCTAAAGAGACAACAGAATGGAAAAATAATTAAAAAAGTAAGAGTGGAGGTTGTGGGGGGGGGGATACATTGGTAGGGGGGAGAGCTGGGGGCTGAGGAAGCGATTTCCAGAGAAGAGAGGGATGGAGGGTTGGAGAGGCTGGCGTTGAGATAACCAACAGATGCGATTCTTCAGATAAGCGTAGCAATTTAGATAAATCTCAGGCTTTGGAGCTGGTCGCCTGCGTCCCCTCTCCTCCGTCTGCCTTTTTTCAATTTTATCTCTGAGCCAAGGGAGGGGGAGGGGGAGGGCAGGGGACTCGGAGGGGGGAGGAGATGGGAGGAGGGGAGGGCAGCCAGGGGGGCCAAGTCCATCTTCGGGGACTTTGGTGTTTCTTTTTAATGTGTTTTTCCCAGAAGGTGGGAAATGCCAACACACACTCGGAGACCTAGAAGGCGGCCTATGTTTTTTAAAAAGCGGCAGACAAAAATCAAAATATTTGAAAATGTATTTCATGGTAATTATGTCATATTTCATGGGCTGGTGCCACTACTGAAAGAGAGGCTGAATGCCTTAATTTGTATAGAAATTGTAATCATTTGTTCATTTCAAGGTGAAAATTGCATTTTTTAATTTAAATTGTATCCTGCATGATAGTCTATTATCTAGTAAAATTGTCTCCATGTCTGAATGCCTTATATGCAGCTGCAATGCTTGTTACAAATCCACTTATATTCATAAAAGCAGGTGGACATCTCAGGAAATGGAAGCCGTTGTGTGTGCGTGAGTGTGGATGCGTGTGGATGCGTGTGGATGCGGTGGCTCCCTTGCCCGTCTCTCACTCCTGCCTTCTCGGCCCCCTCCTGCCCTCCATCTCCGACTCTCGTGTCAGCATTCTCAGATCTGTTTAACAAATGATAATTAGTTGGACCCAGTGAGGAAGCTGCATGTTGTAGAAGCACAAGCCCTGGACTGGGTCAGGAGGCCGGGCAGGGCTCTGTCTCCACCTTGCTGTGGGCCCCTGGGGAGGTCGCAGCCTTGATTCCCACTCTGGGCCTCAGTTTCTCCCATCTGTAAAGTCAGAAGCTTGATTTCCTCCAACGGAAGGTTCCGTGCTCACGTGGCAGCAGGGTAGTTAAGAGCCTGGCCTCAGAACCCGACTGCCTGACTCTGAATCCTGGTTTTGCCACTAGCGAGCTGTGTGATCTTACACACATTCCTTAACCTCTCTGGGACTCAGGTGCCTCATCTTTAGAATGGTGTAACAACAAAATCTACCTCATCTGGTTGTTGTCAGCAACCTATGGCTGACGAGCTAAATCCACCCGCCACCTGTCTGTACAGCTTGCCAGCTAAGAGTGGTTTTTACATTTTTAACATGTATCTTTTACATTTGCTGATTTATTTTTCTGGTTGAAAAATAAATCAAAGGAACAATATATTGTGACATGAAATTATATGAAATTCACCTTTAAGTGTCCATAACGAAAGTTTTCCTGGAACACAGACATGCTTACGTGTCTACATATGGCTGCTTAATACTACACCAGAGCTGAGTAGTTGTGACAGAGACCGTATGGCCCATAAAGCCTCGAATGTTTACTCTGGCCCTGTGTAGCAAAAGCTTGCCAACCCCTGAAATAACATAAGTGAAGTGCTTAGCCCAGTGTCTGGCTGGCCGTAAGTCATCAGTTCTTGGTAGCAGGGGGACATTTAAGGAAGCTTGGGTGTCAGGAAGTATTTATGCAACAGTTACCATCTGCCCAGCTTATACCTGGTACAGACTGGTCAAAGATACACAATTTCTCTTTGAGGCAAAAATCAGAATTGGGGGCCTTCTTTTCCCAGAGGAACTTTACCCAGAGTTTCCTTGAAAATTCTCTAACGTTCTTTTTAACCATGGGGTGCAGAAGGGGCTCTGGATCGGAAATTACATGCTCTTGTCCACCTACCTACTCTGGGCCTTAGTTTCCCTCCTGGAAAATGGGTTCCTTCCAGCAAAAGTACAAGTGCACGTGCCCCATGTCAAGTGTTAAGGGTTAGCATGTCTCTGGCACATAGCAGCAGCCCAGATGGTTAATTCTTTCTCTCCTTTCACTGGGCTAGATTCATTGCAGGACCCTGTTTAGAAGCACCTGCTACCCATCTTTTAGCCCAATTCATTCATTCATTCATTCATTCATTCATTCATCAACCCAACAATTCCCAAGCATGTCCGATGGCCCTGGCCCTGTCTCAGAGCAGGCTCCATTGTGGTCTCTCTGAATTCCAGGCTCCCTTTGGTGAAGGAGAAAGAAAACCTGCACTGAAACCCAGACTGAGTGTCCTCTGGTGAGTGACGTTCTGTCTAAGCCTCGTTTCCACAGCCAGAAAATGGAGCTAACATTTTCCCTGTCCCTCACAGGATTATGGTCGAGGATTCAGGAATGGTGTGTGTCAAAATGCCTTGTCAACTGTAACTAGTCATGCAACTGTTGTTTATGTTGTCTCCGAATTCCTATGTGGAAGCCCTAATCGTCAGTGTGACGGTATATGGAGATAGAGCCCTAGGGAGGTAATGAGGGTTAGGTGAGGTCACGAGGGTGGGTCCCTCATGACGGAGTTAGTGCTTTTATAAGAACAGGAGACACCAAAGCCCCCTCTCTCCGTGTGAAGATACAGTGAGAAGGTGGCTCTCTGCAAGGCAGGGAGCGAGCCCTCCTCACAACCCACCATGCTGGCGCGCTGATCTCGGACTTCCAGCTTCCAGAACTGGGAGAAAATAAACGTCTGTCGTTTAAGCCCCTAGTCTATGATCATCTGTTACAGCAGCCTGAGCTGACTAGACATCCAAGCTCTTAACCACCCACCACCCTTCTTGGACATATTTTTATGAAGAGAGAAGTCCAGCCTTCTGTTTGCACCCCGGGGGCACATTTCAGGTAGGAAAGAAATAGTATTAGAGTTTTAGGGCCTCAGTTTCCCTATTGGTCGCTGATACTGGCTGTGTGACAGAATCAACTGGGAAGCTAAAATAATGATAAAAAATAGCGATGCCTGCGCTCCATTCCCAGAGGGTCCGATTTCGTGGGTCTGGACGGGTCCTGGATATCGGTGTGTTTTATCACCCCTCCCCTGACCCCTCTCCCAACTCTTTGTGATTCCACACAGAATATTTGTTGGGTGGAGGCCCCGTCCTTAAGCAGCAGCCCTCTGAGCAGAGATGATCCCATCCCTTCCCATCAGCCCCGGGGGAGGGGACAGTGCTGACGGGGGACAGTTCACATGCCAGTCAGTCCATCCTCGCTCCCAACTCAGCCAGAATCCCGGAGGGCTCCCAACACTCCATGCCAAGTCCCGAGAGGCTGGAAACATCAAAACAATGCAACCAGAATGGATCCTGGGACTGGTGAGCTGGAAGCTGGGCCCCCGTGCTTACATACGGCCCCCAGGAGCATTTATATTGCTGAAGAGGGACTCACGGTGGACGGACGTGCAGCAGCAAGGAGTTTGCAGGTGGCAGCTTGCTTGGCAATCTTCCAAGCATGTTTAAGCGTTAATAACAATATTTACCAATCCCTGTGGGCCTACTATGTTTCTAGATGCTTAGCGTATGTCAACTCGTTGAGGACCTACTATGTGCTGGTGTGTCACCTCGTCAACTGCCCTCTCCTCTTGGCTTCCAGCACCGTTCTCCCCTGCTTGCCCTCTTGTCCCCTACTGCCCCTTTGCAGTCTTTCACTGGCTTCTCCTTTTCTTTTGAACTCTAAAGGCTGGAGTGCCAGGGCCTAGTCTTTGGCTCCCTCCTCTATTTTCTACCTCACTCAGTCTCTAAGTGATCTCAACCAAACTTTAAATTCCAAGCAAATTTCCACAGTCACCCATGGAGCATCATCCTCCACGCCAGCTACACCACTGTGAAGTGATATCTTCCCTACCTGGGGGTCCCCTAGGAAGTCTCATGGCTGAACAGGCCTGGTGACTCTCTGCCTCACTCTTCACTGGGCTCTCCCCAGTCTTCTTGTGTCAGTACATGGCCTCCATATCTAACTACTGATTAGGCCAAATGCCCTGGAGTGACCCTCCACCTACTCTTTTTCTCACCGCCACTGCATCCCAATTCATGAGCAAGCCCTGCTGGCTCCTTCTTCAAAATGGACCCTGAATCTGTCCACCCCCTCGCCACCACCTGGTCCCAGCCACCACTGTCACTGGTCTGTACATACGCAGCAGTTCTTGCCTTCCCACAGGCTTTTCTCCATACAGCACTCAGATCATCTTTTCCTAACATAAATCAGACATTGTCACTCAAGACTCTCCCGTGGCTTTCATCACTCTTAAAATAGAATCCAAACTCTTTGCCAGGGCTACTGGCTCTTCTGTTATCTGGCCCCTATCCATTTTGTCCTTCCAATTTCCGACCTCAGATGAATGACTGCTTGACTGACTGACTGACTAAATGAATGAATGAATGAGTATTCATGTGAGGAAGGGCCTGGTCTGAGAATTCAGAGACATAACCTCTAGCTCTGGTTATTCTGAAACTTTGGACAAACGCTTGTCCTCTCTGGGCCTTTGCTCTCAATATTTGTTGGGATAAGTTCTCCTATGAAATGGGTATTGTTACACCCATTTTACAGATGGAGAAAAGGAGTCTTGGAGGGGTTAAGTCCCATGCCAAGGCCACGCAGTGGTAACTGAGAGGGCTAGAATTTGAGCACCAGTTCCTCGTGCTTCTGCCCTGAATATGCCTCCCAACCCAGACCCCTCCCCTTGTTTTCAGCTTGAGACCAGAAGCACATGGAGCTGCTGCTGGAACTCCCCACCTGACCTTACATTCTGGCTGGGAGCTGGGGCTCCTCATTCTGCAGAACCTCCATGCCCCAGGACCTGGCTCCTCCCAAACCAGCTGCACCAGCTCGGAGAGCACCCTTTATAAGTCACAGTGTGCCTGATTGACAACGGGCATGCGGTCACATCTAGCTGTGTTCCAGAAAGAACCAAATTGACTGCTACTCTGGTAAAGATGGAAAAATTCCATTCATTTAGTAAGTCTGGACAGTGTAGGATGACCGAGGCCTCAGTCTCCCAGCCTCTGAGTAATGGGGTGAACTTCCTCCTGACCCAGAGCAAACTCCCTCACCCCGAGTTCCCCAGCCTCAGCACTATTGACATTTGGGGCCAGATGCTTCTGTCTTCAGGCCCATCCTGGGCACTGTAGGAGGTTTAGCAGCATCTCTGGCCTGTACTCACGACATGCCAGCGGCAACCCACTCGCCCAGTTTTCACAACCGAAAAGGTCTCCCGACATTGCCAAACGCCTTTTGGGGGGCCCAAACTGTCCCAAGTTGAGAACCACCGCTCTACTCTTAAGCATAACTTGATCCTTATCTGTTCTAGCTCATGGGATCTGACTGCTATGCTGGACAGCCCTTTCCCACACCGCAGGCTTCTAATGATGCGTAACTCGCGTTGAGCACCTACTAAGTGCCAAGCATGAAACCTCCAACATAGACTAACTCAGTCCTCACAGCAGCCTTTGGGGTAGGTATTACATTATCCCATTTTACAGCTGATGAGACTGAGACACAAGGAAGTTATGTGAGACTTCTACAGAAGTCTACAGGCCGACTTCTATTCCTGTAGACCACTTGGCCATAGCCCGCCGGACTCTCTGGGCATGTGCCCACGTTCATGGTCTCAGTCAGTCCCAGCAACTTGGCACATGATGGTGTTATGATGCCCAGATTCCAGAGGAGGGAATTGGGGCTCAGACGTTTCCAGGAGACCACCCGGTGTCCCATAGCCACAGCAATTGGCAGTGCCGGGGTTTGAACCCAAACCTTATGGGAAAGCCCACTGTCTTCCCACCGCTCTTGGTGGCCTTTTAGAGACTCATACATATACTTTCAACTTGACAAGTGCTTAGAGAGCATTCACTTATTCAAAACGTAGTTATTCATCCACTCCATGCCAGGCCCTGTGGTGAAGAATGTGGACTCTTCCTTATCTTTTAGAAACACATGCTGAGCGATCTAAGGATGAAATGATGTGGGATCTGGGATTTGCTCCAAAGTAGCCCAGGATGTGGGCTGAGGTGGGTGAGGCTATAGATGAAACGGTCATGGCGTTGAGCTGACGATTATTGACGCCAAGTGATGGCTAGATCGTCACGCTTGTGAAATTTTCTATCACGCAATGTGTTGAGGAGTGTGGACCTTGATTCCTTATTTGGGTTCAAATCCCAGCTTCCCCACATCTGATGTCATCATGGGTAATTGTCTTCTTTTTTCTAGACCTCGGTGTCCTCATCTATCAAGTGAGGATAATGATATGTGCAGGGCCACTGTGAGGATTAAACGAGATAATACAGAGAGCACGTGACCGTCCCTGCACAGAGCAAGCACCTGGCCAAGAGAAGGGCTCCTTGAAGGTCATAGCCGCTCCTCTTTCCTCACTGCCAGGGTCCTGCTGTCTGTAAGGGGACGGGACACCCAGCCTCGTCACAGAACTCATCCTAGTGTGTCCTCGGTCCATTTCCAGCTGCCTCTGCAGCAGAGCCAAGCCTCACCTGCCTAATACATCAGGGCCCGTCTAAAGGATCAGCTCCACCTCCAGAGCGGCTGGGGACTGAAGGTCAGCCATGTCTCCCAGGAAAATCTCGGCACACGAAAGCTCAGGTGAGCTCCCATGGTTGGCGATATTCTGTGTATATTGTCATGTCCCCGTTGCCACAAGGAGTTAACACTGTCTGTGACTGCACAGGGCAACGGCTCTGCGTTCAGAGCCCCCCTGGATTTCACCCAGGCATCTCTTCCTGAGGCTGATTTTCATCTGTATCCTTGCGCTGTCCTACACCAGAACCGTGGGAGAAACAGCTTTCAGTGAGTTCTTGCAGTACTTCTAGCAAATTATCGAACCTGAGGGTGGTCTTGGGAACCCCCAAACTCTGAAAGAAGTGACCGTCAGAAGTGTGGGCGGTCTTGGGGATTGTCCCTCCTAACATCACACTGCCTTCTTTGTCATGAAAAGACTACACCCGAATGTGGCACTGTGACAATGGACCTCAGTGTACCCCGAAAATGTGATTCATGGACCCATCTGTCTTCTGGGGACAAAATCACAAATGAGGAAAATGGCTAGAGATCACCCCTTGACCGCATGGGGTGATCAAGCAGGGCCTGCTGACCTCACAGTCCCATGCCTGGCTGTTTAGGCCGGGTCTGCAAGGGGGCTGGTGCAAAGATGTTTATTCAGCACTGTTTGTGGGAGTGGGGAGCTGCCGGCATTCAGAGATCGGAGGGGTGAAATCTGATGGAATGTTACACAGCACAGAGAGCTGGTGCTCCAATATAGTCACGGGGAGGAAGTTCAGAGAGGAAACAAATCTACAGCACCACAATATTTATGCAAATTCATAACATACACCAAGGATCTATCCAAGGAACTACATTCAACATGGTGGATGGTAGTGTATGAAGAACATTTTAAACAACATATGAAAACAACAATGAAAATTCACATATGATTGGAGATTACAGAACCATGGGAACCACCATAGGTTATAAAACTACTGGCATAACTACAGCCGATTTGTCCTGTCCCCTTAAGGGTCTTCTCATCGTGCTGACCCCTTTTCCCAGACTTCACTTCAAGCCAGCTCATCAGCACTCACCAATTTTGATGAAGTTCCTTTTGCTTCCTGAGCCTGATGTTTCCAACCTGCCTTCAGTGGCCCTTCAACCCAGATGCACTGCTGGATCGATCTTGACGCCCCCTCCCAGATAGTCAGGGGGTCTCAGTCCTGACTGCAGCTCAGCATCACCTGGAGACACTTAAACAATTACCCCACCACGATGCTAATACAATTGGCTGGGGTGGGGTCTGGCCCCCCAGGTTAGCCCTTTAAATGGTCCCAGGTAGCCTCCAGGGATAGGAACCACTGGGGTGGGTGCTCCTGCCTTGGTTTCCCTCTGTTGGAGCCCCTCTCACATCCACTGACATGTCTCTCCCCAACTCAGCTCTTCCTGAACCACCTCGAACAGGACCTGACATAGACCAGCCTCCCAAGAAAAGGTTTCAAGACGAACTCTTTTTAAATTGTTCAAACAGATGAGACACACATGTCCTTGTTCGGTTCAGCCTGCATTGCAACCGTATTTTTTTTTCAGCCACCCCCAGATTCAGCTCCTAATTCCCCCTGGATCCCGGTTCTCGTACTTACAGAGAAAGAAAAGTTGTCGTATTTTATAGTTAAAATTTTAAACAGCTGGGATCCATCCCCTTGCCTATCAGCCCACGGCTGTACTGGGAGCCTGTGGGTTTGAGGTGTAAGCCCAGTGGTTAAGGGCAGGTTCTGGGGTTATTTGGGCTCCAGCTCTCCCTAGGGGTGAGACCTGGAGCGGGACCCCCACTTCTCATCATAAAATTGGCCATCGTGAGAATGAACAGGGAAAGAGTATGCAAGATGCTCAGTGCAATAAATAACTAGCACATGTTAAATATATCATTAAGAGAAAACTATTCTTAGCTGCTTCTTTTGGTGACACCTCCAAGCCTTAGAACTGCCCACAGAACAAGGGACCCAATAAGGCACAGAAGCCTGGGGTTGGTGGGCAGAGAGTTTATGG